>NW_024429184.1:104672058-105419558 GCF_017639785.1 Mesocricetus auratus | reverse complement strand
GCTTGTCTTTTTCAGAACTAAGATAATTGTGTGGGATTCTGTTAGTGAATCATTTGCAGTCTGTGGTCTTTGACCATTGGGAGTTGAGTCCAGGAAGCTGCCCAACAAAGATCCCCTGGGAGCTGAAGCACCTTTGCTTGTAGGGAGAGCAGGCCACCTCGGCTGAGTAGACTTGCGCTTTCCAGCACTGTCTCCAGGAAGTCAGAATCTGAATGCCTGAGACTTGCTGTGACTTGTCCCCACTGCTTAGTGAACCTGTTTGGGGAGCGAGGGCAACAGTGTCTGGGTTCTGTGCAGTCATCCCATTTCCAAGCAGCCTACAACAATTTGACCGTGCTTTCTTCACCGGTAGCAGTGACCAGTTAAGAGACTGCTGTTGGCTGTGTGAATTCTAAAAACGACAGGGTTCAATTCCTCTCTTTAGAGATTCCAGGCCCAGCATTTGAGGTTCTCCCTGGGCTGGGAGAAGCCGGGTTCCTCCCAGCTCCTACCTGTCATCTCGCCACAAGGATCTGAGGGACTGGGCAGCCGCGCTGAGTCAGAGGGACCAGCCAGGCAGAAGTGACACACTTTCTGCCTCAAGTCAGGCTTTCTGGTTTGTTTTTCTGTTTTGCTTTAAGATTCCCTGAGAAGACAGAAGATTGTGGGGCGGTTCTTTCTCTGCTGTCATAGGATAGTCTCTCCTGTAGCTCCTTGTTTTATTAATCTGTTGCTTTCTTACAATAAAAGTATAATGTTTGTGAAGCATATTTATCAAGCATTCTTTGACAGAAACAAAAAACAAACAAACAAGACTAATAAAAAACCTTTCTTGTGTTTACTACTTGGGAACATACTGGGGCTGGAAAGATGGCCCAGTTATTATGAACACTTGCTGCTCTTGGAGAGGACCTGGGTTTGGGTCCTAGCATCCACATGGCAGCTCAGAGTACCAGTTCCAGAGTTGCCCTCTTCTGGCCTCCTCAGACACCAAGCACTCATGTGGTACACATACGTACATTTAGACAAAGCACTTTTACATGTAAAATACAATAAATAAATCCTTTTCTTTTACAAGCCCAAAGAATGTCTTTGTACATGTCATAGCTCTAGACATTTTTTTTTTGCTTAGAAAGACTCTCTACTGTTTCATTAGTCTCATTTTTATGTGTGTATGTGTGTGAGCAGGTCCATATCATGGTACATATGTGAAGGTTGGAGGACAACTTTTGGGAGTTAATTCTCTTCTTGTACCATGTGGGTCCCCAGGATCCAAGCTTGGCAGCAAGCCCCTTTACCCCGTGAACCTTCTTGCAGGCCCTCTGCTTCCATGAATTGTTTTGCAGCCATTGTGAGGGTTCTCCATGTTGTTAACTGCCAGGTCTGCTTGTGCCCGTGTGGCGTGCCGCTCTGTAGAGGCGCCCTACTCCAAGTGCAGCTGGGCCTGCCCCTGCTCTCATGTCGCCTCATTTTGGTGGGTAGTTCAGGCCGCCCTTCGGTTTTCCATCCGCCTGCTTTGGCCTCCCCAGTGTGTTGATAACCAGTGCCACCACCAAGCAGCTCTTCCCAGTTCGCATGCTCTGTCGTAAGCCATACCATTTCCTTACGTAACATCTGGCTGCATTCATCCCTGCTTCGCTGACTGTGTGCTTGGATGCGGTTCAGAGGGACCGCGGAGCTGTAAGAGTTTTGATCTTCGCTGCCCCTTTGCCTTCCAGGCACTTGCCTGTTCCCCATTCCCTCCAGATGGTCTAACTTTCTGACAGTGTCTTACATGAGCTGTGCATTCTAGCCCTTGCCTGGCGTGCAATTGTTTTCCACACCTCGCTCCCAGCAGTGCGGTCGTGCCCTGCCCTGCCCTGCTTTCCTGACTCCATTACCCACACAAGCCGTGCGTGCCCAGCCCTTCCTGGTGCCAGACGGCTGGCTATTCCTTTGGTGCTGGGTTCGCACCTCCTATGCCGCAGCTACAGAGTGCCTCCATCTCCACTCCTTCTGCATGCTATGGCTCTACACGTGTCCCTTATTCATCTGTGTGCTCACTTAGTGGGCAGTCTCTTTTCCACATTGAATGCCAGTCTGTAGGGCAGTGGACCCTTTGTGCTTCACTCCCCGCCGAGTCCTCATTTCTAAGTTCATCGTGTATTCACTGTTGCTTTTCCAGCTTCTACTATCCTTGTGTTCTCCTTGGCAACAACGAGGTAGGCGAGGACGGTAGAACAGCGCTTGGGGCTCCTGTGTCGGCATCTGTAGGAGTAGGACCGCATTAGTGAAAGGAAAAGTGGCTGAGATGTAGTTTGCTAGAAAGTCTGCTTCCATCTTGCGCTGAGAAGGGGTTTGCTGGGCATTGGCCCTGTCAGGTAGCCTTTTGGTAGGCTGAGGAGGCTGTGGAGAGACTGCACAGAGTGCGGGCTCTGCATACTGATGGACTCGGGGCCGGAATGGGGCGATACATCCTTCTCCCTGGCAAGCACTCAAAAATGAGGTACTTTTTTGAGTTTCTGCAATTTATTTTTATTACATTTTAAAAAATGTGTCTGTGCACATAGATGCTGATTGGTAATGCCATATAATGACCAAGGTGTTATGACCTCTAGAGAGGAAATGGAGACTAGAAATGCCCTGCTGGAGTCTCTGGGATATTGTGTCTTCATGGAGCCACCTTTTGACACCTTATAGGAATGGTCTACAGAATCCAGTGCGAGCAGCACCAATGAGAAGGCAGAAGAAGCCATGGCCAGCCAGGCCGGCAATGCAAGGGGCTTGGGAAATGCCTGGGTCTCCGGTTGGAAACTATTCTTGTGTTTCCTCATTAAGTTGAATTTCCAGAAATGTGTAGGGAGACTTACTCCAAGACTGGATAGTTTCTCTTAGCCAGTTGAGAGTTTAATTAGTTTAATATTTATGACTGGGGATCATGTTCTGTTTTGTATGGAAGGTTTGCGGTGCAAGAGAGCCCTAAAATCCTAAGGCGCTGTTTCTGTTCAGCTCAGTAGAGAACAAACTACCTCCAAGCGCTATGCCAGCATAGTTGTTACAGCTGGCACTCGGCGTCTCTTTGCTTTGTAAATGTCAATTCCGTGCTGCCATTGGTGTTGCAGGTGTGAAGAGGTTTGGGTGTGAATGAATCTCCCAGGAAGATAGCCCTCCCTGCTTACTGGAATCATTCGAACCTCATCACTGCATGGTCATTCCCCACCAGCAAAGCGATCGGGGCCTGGCTTTCAACCTGCTGCGCTGTCTCATTTTCTTTGCTTGTGAGACGCGGGTAGCTGGTATCAGAGCTCTTGTAAACACTAAAATTATGAGATTCCAAGAGAAAAGCCAAAAGGACAACATTTTAATAAGATGTGTGCTTGAACTGTAGTGGCATATATCACGTCATAGATACGCCTGCATCCCCACACTTATACTTTAAGCACAGTGGTTCTCAACCTTCCTAACACTGTGACCCTTGTGGGTGGCGACCGCCAACCATAAAATCATTTTCATTGCTACTTCATAACTGTAATTCTGCTATTGTTATGAACCCTAATGCAAATACCTGGTATGCAGAGTATCTGATATGTGATCCCTGTGAAAGGGTCATTTGACCCTAAAGAGGTCACAACCCACAGGTTGAGAACTCCTGTTTGAGCATCTCTTGCTGCTCTACCTGGGCCAACATGGGGTGTTTGTTAGGTGCTCTTTTTATTTTTCCACACTGCCCCTATTGTGTTAACTGATGAGCCAAGGACTTTTTTTTGGAATGATATGCAGAGGGGAAAGCCAAAAATCTGGAGTGGGGCAAACCTGATATACCCCTGTCTCCCCATGGCAACCAGATAGGAGAGTTAGATAGAGCTCAGATTCCTTGTCTGTAATCTGGAGAATATGTCGCCCACTTCCCAGGACCTGGGTAAGTATCGTGCTCTCACAATGGGGCAGCTGGTAGGCGGGTACTCGACAGGCTTGGACCCTGGGCCCCAGACCAAGGTAGGATGTCCCCCAGGTGCATCTATCTGTGCTGTCCTTGGTGAGACATCTAGAGGGCATTTCTTAGCGTGTACCAGTCTGCGACACTGCATCTCCTGGAACAATTCCATCAGGCCACCGTCCTTGCCTCTTCACCCATGGCTTCCTTCTCCTTGAAGAGGAGGTGAATGAAAAACAGCAAAGTGAAAAGAGGAGAGGACTCTGGTTGAATTGCGGTTTTCGGTAGGCCACTGACAAAGTTCGGTAGGATCGGGAAGGAGGCAAGCCGGAACAGGACCGATGGAATAAGAGGAAGTAGAACACCAAGACAGAAAATAGAGTTGATTCTGGCTGCCGCGGTATTGGCTCACAATGAACTGGCAGTGTCTTGGGAATGCCAGACGATAAAGGTTAAGGTGTTATGTGAATGTTTCCAGTTCTCTCTCAGGCTTGAAAATCAGATGTAATACATGAAGATATCTTTTGCATGCAGGCCCCAGTGCGGTGGAGATTGTGAGCAATGGGCTGCTGATAAGGATGTGGGTGGCTGTACAGGAAGTGTCCGTCGTCGTCGTCCCCCCCCCGGGGGGCATATAATAAGCAGCCACTGAAATCGAGGCCAGCATGTGTGTCTGGAGATAGTTCTGGAAGGGTAGGAGTTGGCCTCATTGTCTTCCTTCCCAGCCCTGCCCTGCCCTGCGTTACAGAGCCTTGAAGATGCTGCTTAGCCCCTTGCTCTGCCATATTCTTTGAAAATTGAGACTGCCATCCATTTCCCCTGGGTGTAGGGAGGGTTTGAATTTAAGGGGATTTTTTTTACTAAGAGTTGCTAGATAGCATATAGAACAGATAATTTTTCTAGTGCCCTCTATTGTGTGGCAGCAGAGAGATGGAGAAAGCTCTGATAGATGGCTCTGGAACCCTCAGAGAGGGCTTGCTCCATGTCAGTGTGAGCCCTCAGCACCTTCATGACTCACGGTGCAGCTGGACTCTTGGGGCTGGAGTATTGAGCAGTCCTGTACTTCTGCTGCTCATCATATACAAGACTCTGGGTCTGACTCCTAGTATTGAGAGGTGGGAGGGAGAGGAGAGAGAAAAGGGAGAAGACCAAGAACCAAGAATAACATGTGTTTGTATACAAATTGCCTTATCAAGGCATAGTCTGGGCACATTCTTTGGCCACTAGATAACCAACCAGTGTCCAGGCTTGGAAATTCTGACTGTGTGCCCCCCCTCAGCCACAGCACGAGGGTGCATGTGTACTGGACAGTATAACAAATGCGAATCCTCGAGTCCACCCAAAGTGGTTGGATTTGCAAGTCCTCGGGAAGCCTGGAAGAGCTGTATCCACATCCACAAAGGCAAATGCAGGAGTTAAATATTTTGTACATAGGCTCCTCTGTGAGGTTGGATTGCTGCGAGGTAGTGACATGAGAACCTCCCTCTGCTCGTGCCTACTCACCCACCAGCTGGCATGGGATGAGCAGAACATAATTCTAAATGCTGGAGCAACTTTAAACACCAATGAAGGGAGCCAAGCATGGATGCCACGGGTGTTCTGATCTTAGTGAGAGAAGAGGGGTTGGGGAAGAAGAGGGCCATCCGGGTGCCTTGCTTTCCATTGTTCTCCTGTTGTCTGGACCCTCTCTGAGGCCAGGAATGGACGTCCTGCTGGGTTGGTGGTGCCCTTGGCACCCAAGGATGGAATACTCCCCTGGTACTCCCTTTTCCCTGGGCGTGGGTCCCGCACAGGTGAGTTGATGGGAGTTGCAAGAAGACTCTTCCTCCAGCCTCCCCTTTCCACAGCCTCACGGGGCACCCCAGTCTTCAGCAGTCCGGACAAAGCAGTGTCTGATAGCTGCCCAGCCACGGAACTATCACCGAGGCCATCCTAAGGAGAGTGGGACACCTTCCTTCTGTTTGGCTGTGATATTTTGTTCATTATTAAGTACCCTCAAATTTGTCCATTAACCAAGTTTGGAGAATCCCTGGGCTTTAGAATCTTGAACTTCTGGGAACAGATCTGTCTTGACATGTTCTTGTCACTGACGAAGTTTTCATAGTATTATGGGCCAGTCAGAATTTGGAGAGATAACATTTTTGTGAACACATTAAAAAAAGATGGTTCCTAAAACACAGATTACATAACTTCCTCCTACATGATTATGTAGACTGAAAATAATAGATGTATACCTATGTTCGTAAATTGATATTTGTTTCATTTCTTATAGGTCTCTCCCCCCCAATTAATAGAAGTCATTTTATTTCAGTTCAGGTCATTAATAGTTCTCATTAGGGCTAGAACTCACTGCGTATAAGGCAATTTGTTATTTGTCTTACATGGTTCTCTCTCAACTTTGACAGATAGTCTGTGAGCTTGGCTGTGTCACTTTTATTTTGCTCATGTGCAAAGTTGTCCAAAGAGGTGAAACAGCCTGGGAGCCTACAAACCATAAAGCAGCATAAATGGAATTTGAACTGGGTCTAGCAAAGTATATTTTACTTCGAATCTTTTTTGCTGGGTTCCTGGTAGACTCGAGTCAGGTTATTAATGCTACAGAGGAAAAACGTAAAATCCAAGAACATGCACCTGGGGCAACCAGGTAGCAACACAGCCAAGGATGGTGTTGACTGTGCAACCATCACAGGGTGGTACTGAGAAATTATAAAGCAGATAGCTTTTGAATTTAAAGGCAGATCCTGAGCTTACAATTGAAATCACCAGGAGAAGGCACTGTGCTTTAAGTGGGCCTAGGAGTACGGGCAGAATGTTATCTAAGGGAAGTTAGCTGTGATGACTTCTGAATACGCAGGTAAATAAGGAAGACATTAACGAGACTCTGTGGAGTATGCGTATTGCATACATATGTATTCGTATTTGTGTGTGCCTAAACATACTCCGACTTGCCTTCTTTATAACTCCTCTTCAGAAACAAAAGGCTGGTAATTTTAGGCAGTAACATTGTTCTACCTGCATTCCCTAGCTGTCCCGAGAACAAGGAGACATCTGAGCAGTGCTTCCTATTAATAGACATCATTCATGTTTGCACTGGCTAGGTAGGGATGGGGTGGGTTTTTAAATTTTTTCTTCTCCAGGCATCTGTGAATGGAGCCACTCCCTTTTGTGTTTTACTATTTTTTTCCCTTGGAGTGTCTGCTTTTTTTCCTAGCCTGTTGGAACAGTACACTTCCTGTTCTGCCTGATTTTTAAAATTCTGCCTGTCTGCCTGGCACAGTCAGCCTGTGTTTCTGTGTAGTGTACAGGTAGGGCATGTGGGCAGCCTCCAGTCCATCCTCAGCGTGAATGCTGTGAGACCTCTGTGACCGTACAATTAGAGGCTGCACATCGCATTCTTCTCCAAGCAACAAAATTGCAGCACCCAGAAGAACAAGCAGGACAACTTCCAAAGTGACCATTGTGGGCCAGTCTCCTGTGTGCTCCCTTGGTAAGCTTGTAGTGGATTTCCCAGAAGGATGGTGTGAATTGGATGCAAAGATGGTACCGTGGATGTTCCTCAAGTCTGTGTGACTCTACCAAGACACTTTGAAGTGGTCCTCCTGACGAGCACAGGGAGAAAATGCTGAGATTAGGTGAGTTGAGGCTGTTTGCAGTCTGGATGCAGTGTCCGTTGGGATCTGGTGGGATGTGTTCAGATGCCTAAGTCATTTGGTACTGCTATATTCGAAGGAGTAACGCTTGGTCATGCCTTTGGAGGGGCAGTGCTTCCTAAACTCACAGGTTTCTACCTGGCTATGGGGAGCCAGTATTAGATGAGAGAGATATGGGTATTATAGGTTAAAAATGGCATATTTGGAGTACAGATAAATAATTTCACTTGTGAACAAGTGAAGTCTTGAAAAGTTTTAGAAGCACAGTTCTGTAAGATTTCATACTTTTTAAAATCCACCGTTTATTTTGTGTATTTCCTTATAGTTATGAATGGCAGTATACCTCTGGTTGATTCCCAGGAGTCTGCTGATTTGTAACTTGTAAATACCTAGTTTTGCTTTTTGTTTCTGTTCCTCATTGAGTAACTACTTGTTCGAATATTACTATTCTTACTTTTTACCCTCATAGCCAGAGAGCAACTTTACCCACATATAAAACCTTTTGCCTTTTAAAAATAATGCCCAAGGCTTGGCTGTAGCCACACTTAATGTTGCTACAAATAAATAATTTGACCCTTAAGATAAGTTGAAACAAAAATGTGAAGAGTTGAAATGAAGAGAACTTTTTAAAATGACCTTTCAAGTTATTTTGGTATTTATGCATGTCTCTACAGGTCTGTGCATAGAATTGTTTAAGCTTATCTAAAAGTTTTATACTCAAAGCTTTGGGGGAGTCAAGTATGTGGGGGTACACCTATAAACCCCACACTTGGCAGGGTAAAGCAGGGAGACAGTGACTTCAAGGGTTTTCAGCAAGACTTGCTCAAGAGAGAAAGAGGAGAAAGAGAGAAGGGAACGGAAGAAAAAGGCCGTGGGAAGAGGAGATTCATGGGGTATAAAGTGAATAGTAGTAAGACCTAGAAATGAAAAGACAGAGGTAGGTGTTGATGTAACTTGTCTCAGCTCATTAACTGAGCCTTTGGCAGCCAATACTGTTTTGCAGAGTTGCAATTTCTCTTGGATGAAATGTGGTCATGTGCACATTATTTATATGTGTCAGAGCTGTACGTGTGATCGTCTGTTTGTGTGCACTTGTGGTATATATGTATTCATTCCCCCCCCCGTCAATCTGGTATGTAAAAACAGGCATGTGTCTGTGACTGATGTTACGGCGTATACACGATACAACTGGGGTAAGAGCCAGATTTGCTGGTTTTGGGGATCGTTCCAAAGGAAGGAATGAACTTTGGCAGAAAGGCTTACATGTAAGTCTTCCAGGGCTGGCGTCGTATGATTTCATGGGTGAGCATGCAGCACTGGAGGGCAGTTTATAAATTAGTGGCTGGAAATAGGCAGGCTCGTGTGAAAAAGAAATGAGGCTGTGAGAGCCCAGCAGAGGGCCAAGGGACTTAACCACTCCATAACTGGTGAATTTCCCCTTCCGATGCCAGCACATCTCATGCTGCCCTCTAGTGGAATGATCGGGGGTGCACATGGGAGCACCACCACGTGTTTGTTTGCCCTTAGGTGTTCTCAGTCAAGAATTAGAGCGGAGGAGTGTACCCTTCTCCCTGCATATGCTATTGATTTAGAATTTGGAGCTGAGCGGCAGTGTCAGGAACGTCTCATTGGCAAGATGTCACTGCCTTCTGACGAGACTAGACAGTGGGCCCCTGCTTGCCCAGTTCTGCCGCAGAATGCAGGCATGTCACAGCTGGCCCTGGCACTTTATGTCTTCACTTGAGTTGTCTTGTTTTCTCATGTGGTTACAGAGTAAATGCTGGTAGTGGAGATGGAGAAACCTATGATCATGGGCACCGCAGCCCACAATCCTGAGAGCCAAAGAAACAATGAAGGTTGGCACTGTCTTCTTTCCACACACATGCTGTGTTCCTGTGGGGTCCCAATGATTCCTTCAGACCCTGGGGATACAGAGGTAAATCAGGCAGGTAGAAAGACATGCTCTTGGAGAGCAGCTGTCGTAGTTTAAGGACACTGACCCCCAAACACAATAAATATGTAAAATATGTAATAAGTCGATACTAAGTGCTAAGAAGGGCAACTCTAAACATGAAGAGGGAAATAGCGATCTCTCTGTGTGTACACGTATGCTTACGTGCACATATGTTGATGAGTTATAGAAGTGATTGCAGTTGTGAATACTCACTAAACATGTTATATTAGACTCACCTGAGCAGTATAGGAAGGCTAGCTAAGGCTATCCTGGGCAGAATGTTGTAGGCAAAATGCAAACAGCAGCAAAGTCGCTGAGGTCAGAACATCCTGTTGCGTTCCAGATCCCAGCTCATGGGAAGAGAAGAGATGAGTTAGAGACGGATGGGGATAAGACTAAAGGGGCCTCAGAAAGTTTTATTCTGTTTTAACGTTTACTGGGCAGTTGGCCTAGTTTCTTCAGTTTACAAATGGAAATCAAGTCAGGGATCCATGGCCATTCTCCCTTGCAGTGCCACATTGGAACACAATTCACCTTTCCACTCCGGCATCCTTCCCACCACCCTGTCTACCCAGGCAGGGATGTGAGGCTGCATACAGCCTCAGACGTCCACGTGCTGTGGGCTCCTCTAGCATTGATGTTTCTGCAGGATTGCCTCTGTCTTTCCCCTAGTATATCAATACTCACCAGCAGAGGCCCCACAGCCACCAAAACAATGAATCATTCCCCCTTGAGTCCAAATGTTGGCCGTGCCAACACTGCCCACCTGGGGAATGACATAAATCCTTCGCGTTTTCCTGATAATTCTCTACGATTCAATAGTTTATTCTTCACCTGTGTTCATGATCAGGTTATTTGGGCATAATTAACATAAGATGAAATTTCTACATTCCTAAGCTCTCAGGAAAGTAAGATTGAACATCAAATATGATTTAAATTAATCTGAAAGCTGAAGTTGAGATGAGTCAGAACACCAAAGGCAGTTTGTCCTGCATAGGTTTGCCCTGACCTTGTCTTTTTGTTGTACGTTGAACTACTTCAAACCATTTTTCCCTCATTGCATTTCTTTACATCATATGACTGTTGTCCTCTGGATACAGACCAAGTCCTCCAGTATCACTGTGTGATGTAGGTCAGACCAGGGCTAAGTACAGAAAAAAATAACTTTGAGATGTCACCTGCATTGTCTCCTCTTGCTTAATCACCCTATGTCCCATCTCCAGTAGAGAAAGTGACAGAAAGTGTTTTCATCTTTTGTATGAATTTATCCTGGGATCTCTCACATGGTTCTTTCCCTTCGTCTTAAGAGATCATATTGTAGATGTGAGATTTATTCACTGTCGTCATCATCACCACCATCATTATCACCATTGCCCACCACCTTCCACTTTTGTGCTGGTTTGAATAGTTTCTTCTCTTTTCTCCTTTTAATTGCCAGCCGAGGTCATTTCATGTCCCTTTGTAATGGCTGCTGAATCCTTCTTGGAGCCTATAGGATGAGCATGAATTTGCTGCCTTTTTTGTTTTCAGTTCTCAGAGTAAACTTCTTTGATTACTTTGGGAGCCTGGGGGCCCAGAGCTGTGAGATCTTTTGCTCTATAGTTTTTGGGAGTGGCTGTTCTAGGAGAGCTTTCTTAGCCAGATTTGGTGGGAGTCTAAGAATGAGGGGCCTGCTGGAAGAAATTCTTAGCAGGCAGCATCACAAGTATTTGCTACACGGGGGAGATGGGGAGTCGGAGTCCCCTTTAAAGGTGCCCCAAAGAGTTTAGTTAAAGCCCAAATGGATTGCCAGCTTCCAGAAAGTTGTCTTGTTGGAATTTTGAGTTTCATTTGTGATATCACAAAGTGGAAATGCAGAGCTGTGATTGGCTGTGTGCTCAGAGTGGAAATGCAGAGCTGTGATTGGCTGTGTGCTCAGAGTGGAAGTGCAGAGCTGTGATTGGCTGTGTGCTCAGAGTGGAAGTGCAGAGCTGTGATTGGCTGTGTGCTCAGAGTGGAAGTGCAGAGCTGTGATTGGCTGTGTGCTGTGTTCCTTGTTCAAAGCGTACCACATGGACTGTGAGCACTGTTGGGGTCTGTTTAATTTTTGTTGCCAAAGACAAAGTCTTTGTTATGTAGCCTAAACTGGCATCACACTCTAGATCCTCCAACCTTAGCCTTCCGAATGCTGGCATTAGAGGCATGAGCTCTCGAGCCCAGCTGTCTTTGAACACCGTAAAGGCAAAACTCAAGCCTATCCTTTCTGTATTACAATGTGTTGTTGATTTGCCACCTTTCCAGGTAACTGTTTGGTGACATTTCTGCCCTTCACCACATATGCTGTGGCATTCCTGCGTGTGCCTTCAGCACCCAGGGGAAACCCCAAGTCATACCTGACCTCACTCCTGGCTTCTTACAGTTTGGAACATGGGGCTTTTATCTGCACGAGCCTTCCAGCACCTTATCCTACCCTACAAATGTTGCCCTTTTGCCTTTTGTTGGGAGGGAGGCAGTCAACAGCAATCCCCACTATGTTCTGGAAGGAAATTGATGCACAGAGGGCCAGCCACAGCAAGGACTACCTTTTTATTAGTGGATTTTAGTCCAAACCTTAATGAAACCCTGGATGAGGTTTCAGAGGACCTGGGTCAAGGCATATTATCACCAGTGTCTCAGGAGGCTGGTTGAATGGGGTTACAGTCCAGATTCTGGATGTTTAGTCGTATAGTTTCCAAGAGGACATTTGTGTGATTAGCTTTGGGATATTGTGTGAACTTCCTGGGCCCATTTTCCTGTTTAATAACAAGTTTAAAGAATGAGGAAATGATCCTGCATTGGGTTGTTAGCATTCTGATTCTTGGGTTTCATGCAGGCTGTGGTAGACTGTATCCTGAGGAACTGAGCTGTAGGTAGCTGTGGAGAGTTGAGTCCTCCCCGTGAGAACCCATACACACAGGCAGGCGATGGGCCCATTTCTGTATTGCATGCTACGAATTAGCTATGAAGAGGCTTCAGCTGTCTGGGTGCCAGGTGTGAATGGCCCCCGCTATTGTTGGTTGTAAACCAGTTGGTGGCCACATTTGTGGTCACAGTTCACTGAATGGAGTTGCATCCTTTGCCAAGCCAGAGCAGGATATCGGTTGCCAGGTTTGTGCTCTGGGACATTCATATGTCAGTGACAGTACAGGAGCATTGTTCAGGAGACCAAATCAGTTGGTGACCCAGATCACTTGGTGACCCAGAGCAGTATGTCTCTGGAGAAGTGCTTTCAAAGCCTGGCCTTGTTTATGCGGGGCCTGGAGAGACATATGGCAGTTTTACACTCCTGTTTTGTAGAGAGGCTGGTTACAACGGTTTACTGTCCATCAGCATCCCATTCCTCAAGGGCTCACCTGCAGCAGGCCCTGCCTCAGCAGGAAATAAGTAACAATAGACATTTGTGTGGTTCTCAGCAAACAGCAGAGTATAAAGAAGTGCCAGCTAAGAGACTGGGGATCGTGAGGCTTGTGGTGAACGATACAAAGCCCCTTACCATAGGGGTTTTCAACATGTGGGTTTCAGCCCCCTTTGGGAGTTCACATCAGATATTTACATTGCAATTCATAACAGTAGCAAAATTACACTTATGAAGTAGCAATGAAATAATTGAGTTAAAGGGCCTCCGCATTAGAAAGGTTGAGAACCACTGCCTGAACATCACTGAAGTTGGAGCATAAAGAAAACTTATCTGGCCAATGAGATATCAGTCCAGGGTATAAGCCCACTAACCTTGGCTATCACTGTTGTGTTTATATTTAAAGTGAGAGATACCAGATTTTATAGATGTGAGCCTTTTAGTGTGTGTGTGTGTGTGTGTGTGTGTGTGTGTGTGTGTGTGTGTGTGTGTAACTGACTTTAGCTTCTGTCTCAGATCAGAAAACTGGCTGTCTCTGGAATAAGCAAGACCTCCAAATTGTTCACCCATAAATTGGAAACTTTGGGAAGGAAACTGTGTCCTCACAAAAGTCATATTTGGCTTTTGGAGGCTCAGTCAATTCACAGAGGCAGAGATGGAAATTGCAGTCAAAACATTGCATTGAATATTTATGTCACTTAAATAATTTGCATCGCTGCAGACTAGGAGCCCCAAGCTTTTGAACCACAAGCTCTGGCTCTGTGAGTTATCTGGTGGCTGTGGTTCTTCTCTGTCTGTTCTTGGTATTAGGAATCAATGAGATTCCTGGCCTGCCAGACCTGGGAGTGGAGCCATGGTGGCTGTTCATTCTCTACTCCCCACACTCTTTAATTTCTACAGCTCCGCTTCCCACCCAAGTGCACCCTAGCCCTCACCTCTACAGAAAAGAAACCAGTGCATTGCTGTCAGATGTTACTAATTCCCAGGCCCTTCCTCCAAGGAATGCCCGTATTTTCAAAAGAGCCTCGCAGGAGAGCAGCAAGTAGGGCAGAGTTTCACACTGAGTACCGCCTCTCTAATGAGAGTATTTCCGGTTTCATTAGGAGGCCAGTTGGGGTCCTGGGAGCCTCAGGCACACTGGGGTTAGACCTGCAGGACCAGCACCAACCACAGGGAAGCGAAGGAGTTTGGAGTTTGTCCTTTTTATATACTTTGTCCCAGCTCCTGCCAGAATCCACGCAGATTCTTGCCGTTGTGTTTCTGTCAGCGACCCAGGGGACCCACTCACCTCCCTGTGGCTGGTGTTGGCATTGGTACAACTGTGGAAATACAAATACCCTCTTTTCAAAGGCACCTACCCCAGACTAAGATTGTCAGATTAAAAAAAAAAAATCATTCCTCACAACTTTCACCTTTTAGGGGAACTTTGTAAATGAATGGTCCGCCATGCTTTCTCTGTTGGCTTAATACTGGCCTTTGGCTTCTTTCTCTAGTCCTGTGACAACACTCTTTGTCAAAGGACTACCAGTGGCTTCCTTACCAGCTCAGCCATCGATCCCGTCAGCCTTCCGTCCCCACTGGTCATTCTTTTTTTTTGCTGTTGTTGTTGTTGTTTTTGTTTTTTGGTTTTTTACGAGACAGGGTTTCTCTGTATTGTTTTGGAGGCTGTCAGTCCAGCCTGGCCTCGAACTCACAGAGATCCGCCTGCCTCTGCCTCCCGATTAAAGCCCAATGATCATTCTTGAATGTGTGGGTCTTCGCCTGTGCTGCTATTGCCACCAAGATCCCCCCCACACCTTCTTGGTATCCGCACATGTTTTGACCAGGGTTCTGTGATGACCCCACCCCCGTGATATGATCTAGGTTCTTCTCCTTGGGACTTTTATGCCACCTCGTGCCTTTTTGCTCCTGAACTTGTCACACTGTACTTTAATTAGTGTTCCCTAGTCCTTCTCTAGCCCCTTCCTCTGTCCACACCCTAACTGGCTCTTCAAGGACAGACACCATAGCTGTTGCATCTGTACTGTTTTCCTGTTAGTGCTGGGGGCTCCACAAATATTTGCAGAGTGGAGACAGTCAGTGAAGGTGGTGCCTGGATTGACGCAGCTTTCTTTAGAGCAGGGCGTGAGCCCCGGGTTTTCTTAACAACCCTTGGTCTCACTAGGTTTCTTTGATATACAATTGAAGCTGTAGAGGAGGAGATAGATGCTGTCAATAAAAAAGAAAAAAAATGACACCTGGCCATGATTGACAAGATAGTTGTCAGGACATCTTGACCCGTCCTGGCCACTGGCATTCACCACCCAATCAATAGCGAGTAGTTCTGCATTGCTTGTGTCAAAGTGGGAGTGGCTATTGATTAGAGCTGGCTACACTTGGAGGTTCAGAACAGGAACAGAATGGAGAATACATGGGGCTGGAGAGATGGCTCAGAGGTTAAGATCACTGACTGCTCTTCCAGAGGTCCTGAGTTCAATTCCCAGCAATCACATGGTGACTCAGCCACCTGTAATAGGATCTGATGCCTATTTCTGGCCTGCAGGTATACATGCAGAGCATTCATATACATAAAATATAAATACAATAAAATCTTAAAAAAAAAAGAATGGAGAATACATTATTTGGGAGACCAAGCAAGTTTGTTATACTCAACTAATCCACGTTATGGAGGAAGAACTTGAGTATCTGATTGACAATTGGAGAGTAGAACAGTTAGGGCTCTTGTATCATTGTGTGTGCAAGGTTGTGTTGAATCTACTGAACTCCTTAAAGAATGTCCAGGGCAAATTTTTTTTGGTTTTTCGAGACAGGGTTTCTCTGTGGCTTTGGAGGCTGTCCTGGAACTAGCTCTTGTAGACCAGGCTGGTCTCGAACTCACAAAGATCCGCCTGTCTCTGCCTCCCAAGTGCTGGGATTAAAGGCGTGCACCACCAACGCCCGGCTCCAGGGCAAATTTTAACTAGATACAATCTTACCTTATGGCTCTGAGAGCTCAGATCTTCACCATCCCTCTAAAACATGATTCGTTCTATATCACATATTGGTACAGGCAATCTAAAGGAGTTAGAAGTAAGTACAATCCTGATCACTCACTCTGAATTCTGATCTTTTTGTTTCTTGACATTGGGCAAAAATGACTGCCTGTGTGCAAAAACAATGACAAAGGGCGCCGTTATTCGGTTTTGGAGCATGCACCACCAACGCCTGGCTATTAGGTTTTGGAATGAGTGGTAGGTTGTAACTGTGTTGTATAGTGTACGATTAGCTATAGCCCATATCATCAAGAAAGCGGCTCTTCTGGGAGCTGGAGAGATGGCTCAGCATTTAAGAGCACCGACTGCTCTTCCAGAGGAATCTGAGATTGATTTCCAGCACACACATGGTGATTCACAACTAGCTGTAAGCCCAGTTCCAGGGGATCTGCCACTGTCTTCTGGCCTCCGCTGGCACGTTGTGTACATGGTACATTTTAGGGCAGTGAGAGGTCTCCCTTCTGTCTAGGTGTGATATTTTGTTCTTTATTAGTTACCCTCAAATTCATCAATAAACTAAGTTTGGACTTTAGACTCTTGAACTTCTGGGAACAGATTACTCTTGACATTTTCTTGTCACCGATGAAGTGTTCATAGTATTATGGGCCAGTAAGACTTTGGAGAGATAACTTTTGTTTTTTTTCCTTGTGTGTGTGTGTGTGTGTGTGTGTGTGTGTGTGTGTGTACGCAAAAAGATGCCATACCTAAAGGCAAAACACCTATACACATAGAATAAAACAATAAGTTTTTAAAATATGCCCTGTAGATTTGACAAATACAGAGTGGATATTCTGTGTGATTTCACAGAAGACTGTGAGCTGCTCAGGAGCTCTGTTTATAGGGGTGGTGAGTCAGAGAGGAGGCTGAAGCTCCTCCTGGGGGTTCCTCCCCAGACCTTAGCACCCAGATATGTGAAGTGGAGCCTGCTTCCTCTGGCCACACCTGTTCCCTCAGTGGCTTCCTCTTTTCTATTAATGTCTGGTCCCCTTTCCCCCAGGCAGCCAATCTCAAAACCTCCATATGGGATCTACTCTCAGTGCTTCTTACTGTCTGTATCCCTCTTCTGAGTTGCATGACAGGTTTACCTTGCAATATCGGTTCCTGCTCAGACACCACAGGTGTAGAGAAAACTCACGGAATAAGAGCCGAAGACTCTCCTTGTAGCCTCAGCCCTGGCTGGTGGCTGTGGGCCAGCCACTTAATACCTCTGAGGGTCTGTAAACCCATGAGAAGTGAGTGCTGAAAGAACACTCGAGATTTCTTCTTTAAGGATTGTTATGAGGGAGGATCCATGCAGAAGTACTCCATAGTGTGGAATGCACCATCTTCCTCAGAGACTTGTCTCATGTGACACGAGCTGCAACACATTATAGAAGGTGATACATTATGTATGAATTGCTGAAATAGGACATGATTTAACCTTAAGGACATAAATTGTCTGGGTTACTGATTCAGAATTTGGGACTATGGTAGAGGGATTTTTTTTTTTCACCACTGGCCCAAATAACAAGGTAATTGAGACAAACATGATACTTCCTTTTAAAAATAATTATTCTTCTTAAACTTTAATTAACACAACATTTGCACATACTTGTAGGTGACAGTGTGTTTTTACATCATGTTATCATTTGTAAAGTATATAATGTTTAAATCAAGGTAACTATTATTTCCACCCCCTAAACTTTTATCGTTTGTTATGATTAGAAACTTTGGACTCCTCATTTTTCTTACAACAAACAGTTAATTTTGCAAATGGCGGTCATTGATCTGTGCTGTAGAATACTAGCGCTTAGACTTTCCATCCAACTCTCTTTTGTATTCATTACCCGCTCCCTCCCCGTCTTCTGCCTCTAGTGACCACTATTCATAGTTTCTGTTTCCACAGAATCAGTTTTCTTATTATACTGCCTTTTTACATTAACAGATTTTTTTCATCTGTTAAAAATGTTAAAATTAATAGCCAGGCATTGGTGGCACATGCCTTTAATCCCAGCACTCAGAAGGCAGAGGCAGGCGGATCTCTGTGAGTTCGAGGCCAGCCTGGTCTACAGAGTGAGTTCCAGGACAGACTCCAAAGCAATACAGAGAAACCCTGTCTCAATAAAACAAAAAAAAAAGTTAAAATTAATTACACATTGCGCAATGATGGATCCTGAACTAGCTCTATTAAGTGCAGGGTATTGTAAATGGAGGCAGTCCCTGCAAGGCAGATCACTACTGGGAGACCAGCTTAATAGAATGTTATGACCTGGAAGAAATTCATAGCTTGAGCAGTGAGGTGTCTGGAATTCCCATCTGGGATTTATTAGTGTATGCATGCAGGTGGCGTGGGGCGGATGTTAGTTTTTAAGAAAACAAAGTCTTCAAGCTAAAGATGGCGAACTTGTTGCGTTGTGAAGTAGCTGCAGCTGCCAGTGTCTTCCTAGCCCTGGAAATTCCATCAGCTGAAGTGGAATGTTGTTCAGTCTGTCTTATTAGTGATTTGGATGGCAACTGTGTCGGGGTGACCAGATACCTACTTAGGCTGCCTCTATGTGGTAAGTGCCGCCCATCCTTTGCAGTAGTCCAGCGAGCGTCTTCTGGGAAGGCTGCATTGTATCCCCACACTCTGTTTATAAGGATGATAAAGCAAGTGTGTCCACTCTGCGCACACTGTAAAACAGAAGGCTTGCAGCTGGCAGAACTGCTTTCTTCTTGGCTCCTTTTCTGATGGAAGTTTTGGAAACTTGTTAGATTTATGAATAGTTGAGGATTACCAGCCTTGGTCTCCAGTGCAATACAAATGCTTTTTAAAACTTTTCTCTCTTTGAAGGTAGCGGGTTTGTGTTTTCATGGTCCCTTATAAATACACTTTATGGGTGGAGGAAATGAAATTTATTCTTACATGTTGTCATAAGTCAGTATAATGAAATGTCTTGATGATTATTTTATTGGTTATATTGTCCCTTCAAAGTGCCCAACAAATGTTATAGGTCTAGATAGGAAAATAGGCAAATAGACATAAGGGATAACCTTGCATTGGAAATAACGTAGCTTAGTTATCTGCCGCAAAAGACATCTACTGTCAAGCTTATCAACAGTAGAAATTGCATGAAGTTCATAACTGACCTCAGCAGTCTTTACAGAAAAGTGTCCCTTTGAGAGGGGCAAAAAGAGGATGTAGCTGCAGACTAAAAGAATTAGGCTGGCAGCAGCTGCGCCCACAACATTGCTGCAAAGGGTGTCATGATTCACCATAAGGGTTCTTGTAAGTAATTTCCAGTTAATGGAAACAAATGTCAAACGTTTCGGAATGATTACTTTTTAACCCACTTGTGTCTGTGAGCTTGTGGGTACATGCTCATGAATTAGTCGCAGAGATGAAGACACCGGCTGGAACCCTGGGAATGGTGTCTCACCTGCACATCAGCTTACCTGTGTCACTTTGAGGGATGCAGGACTGTGGTAGATAGGGACTATTGTATGGTAGCCTTGGCAGGCATTGGGGTTTTCAGCCCGTGCTGCTGGGAGACCAGCTGTAAAAATTATAGGTACCGCAACTAGAGCTGATGACTTGACTGTCGGTGCAGGAATAGAGGAGAAAGGGCCAGGAAACCTTTTGACTGGCATGTGGATTCGAAATAAGGGGGGAGAGAGAGAGTGAGCTAGAGACAGAGAGAGAGAGAGAGAGAGAGAGACAGACAGACAGACAGACAGACAGACAGAGCAGCTAGTGTGAACAATAACCATCAGACTTCTAGACACTGTTTGCCTAAATGAAGAAAAGTAAATGAATGTTATGTAGGGAGAAAATCAAGATGTTCAAAAGGAACTAAGATAGACTCTGATGGTGACTGCAGGGGAAGATGTTTCTAGGGACAGTGACCCTCAACAGCCATCCAAGCAGACAAGTCCAAGGCAGTTGGAAATAAGTGGCCAACATAATAAGTATTTATATACTAATAACTTTGTAATCCTATGAAGAACTGATACACTTAATTTGAAAGATTATATTAGTCAGTGTCCAATCAGGAAACTATATGTTAATTTGAACACAAAGGTTTAAACAAAAGGTTAGCTAGGAAACACCGTGGATCTCTCTCTCTCTCTCTCTCTCTCTCTCTCTCTCTCTCTCTCTCTCTCTCTCTCTCTCCCTCTCTCTCTCTCCCTCCCTCCCTCCCTCTGTCTCTCTCTCTCTCTCTCCCTCTCTCTCTCTCTCTCTCCCTCTCTCTCTCTCTCTCTCTCTCTCTCTCTCTCTCTCTCTCTCTCTCTCTCTCTCTCTCTCAGAATAAAGGAGCTGAGGAGATGGCTCAGCAGTTAAGAGCACTAGCTGCCCTTTAGGAATACCTGGCTTTGATTCCCAACACCCACACAGAGGGCTCACAACTTCCTGTAACTCCAGCTCCAATGGATTTGATTTCCTCTTCTGACTTTCATGGGTACCTACACACATGGTGGCATATACTCCCACAAACACATACATACTTAATCCTACAAGTCCATTTCTGGTTACACAACAAAAATGATTGCAAAAGGTATCAAAAGCATGTCCATGCATCTGTGTTCATAGCAGTAGCCACAGGTGGGGAGAAACCTAAAGTCTGTTACAGAGATGGTGTGGAATATTACTCAGCCTGCAAGAGGAGAGTCAGACATATTTCTTGACATGGATGAAGGTAAGTGAAGAAATCCAGTCACAAAAAACAGCAACTATGTGTAACCCACTTAGATACAATACTTAGGGTAGCCAGTCTAGGGACAGAAAGTAGCCCATTAAATAGTTTCCAAAATTTAAAGCATTCTGAAGACGTAGAGTGATGCTAGCTATACAAACATGTGAATGTACTTACTGTCACTAATGTACACATTTTCATGGTTTTGATGGCATTTTTTATGCTGTGTCTGTTTCACCACAATGATAAACATGGTAATAAGAAACCAATCTATTGCCGGGTGTTGGTGGTGCACGCCTTTAATCCCAGCACTCGGGAGGCAGAGGCAGGCGGACTCTGTGAGTTCGAGGCCAGCCTGGTCTACAAAGCGAGTCCCAGGACAGCCTCCAAAACAATACAGAGAAACCCTGTCTCAAAAAACCAAAAAAAAAAAAAAAAGAAACGAATCTATTAAGAAGAAATGATAACTCTGATGGTGACTGGTTGGTAGGAAATACAGAGATTGCTAGCGAATGAGAAAGAGCAGCTTCCTCCGCTACAAATATTGGCTTACTGGATGGCAGCCAAGTCACTAGGGTGTTTGTTATACTAACAGATCATGCTGGGAAGTCACCCTTTAAGATGTTCATCAAGAGTGTTATCACTTGGGACATTTGTCCATCACCTGAAGGGTATGCCAGAGGGAACCACAGTGAGTGCCAGTCAGATGCACAGAGAAGTTAGCCAATGAAGTGTCTGCACTAGGAATCGAGATGCCCAAGTCACCCACAGAAAGCAAGCACCAAGTCCCAGAAGGGAACTTCTTCCTGTAACATGTAAGACGTTCCATCCACTGAGCAAATGCAGAATTCTGTCAGCTGTGGAAGAAATGCTGGATTAAAGGCCCCAGAGTTTTCTCATCGCTCAGACTGTGAAGTGAGAGGGCCCTGTCATGAGTCACCTCACAGCGTCTCCAATCTGGAGATCAGATAGGTTCCTGTAACCCTCACTTCCTGTTCTATGCTCCCATTCACAGAATTCTTGTGTTTGTCACATTTCTTGGGAAAGACATGTCATCACATGAAAAACAGCACACTGTGACATTAAGTTATGAACAAGCTTGAGCAAAAACTTGGGGACTACACATTGCCTGAGAGATTGGATGTTATTCTGTCCCCCTTCCCGCCCCGAATATAACATGCCCTGAGTGAGACAGATGCACGGACACCCAGTGTGGACATCTCAGAGTTACAGCTGTGAGTCCTTATCAGCAACTTTAGGTCACACAATTAAAACTAATGGGAGTCTAAGGTGCTGATTTGGTTAGGAATGCATTAGAGTCATGTGTACTAAAAATTGTATAGAGTCAATATTAATTTTGGAGGCCTCCTAGGAAGTTACTGAAGACTGGTAGCCCATCCCTTAATGTTTCTAAGAGTTACTGGGCCAATGTTGCTTCTAGCATGGGAACAGGTTGTGATTTCTTTGGGACGAACTTTAGTTGACTTGTTTTAGAAATATTTTGCCATGGGAAACATAGATAGCTCAAAATAACTGGAGGAGAAGATTTTGAATGTTCTCAGTACAAAGAAATGAAATGAAAAATGCTGACAAGGACGGATGGCCTAAGTGTCTTTTGTTGACAAACATGCAATGTACTAAAACATCACAGTGTGGCCCATGAAGATGTGCAATTATTATGTCATTATTTCCATGCTCATTCTTTCTTCATTTTACATTTTTATAAACTTTATTTATAGTGTATATGTGTGTGTGGCCTGTGTGTGCACTCGTGTGCATGCATGTGGTGTGTGTGTGTGTGTGTGTATGTGTATTGTGCATATGGAGGTCAGAGAACAATTTTTTTTTTGTTTTTACGAGACAGGGTTTTTCTGTATTGTGGTCAGAGAACAATTTGAGGATGTAAGTTCTCCCCTCCCTCCATGTGGACTCTAGGGATGGAACTAGTCACAAGGCTTGGCGGCCAGCACCTTATGCTGCTGAGCCATATGTCAGGCGTGCCTATCCGTTTTTAAAAAGCTACATGGCCTTGAATGTAACATTGAGCTGTCATGTACAAGGACTACCAGGGTAAAAGGCCAGGCAGAGGTGCAGAGAGAGGGCCAGCAGGGGAGCGATAAATTCCCAGTTCTTCATCATTAGACGTTCCAGGATAAAATTAGGTTGGACTGTAGCCCAGGTGCTACTTTGCTATTATTTGTATTTGTTTGAAATGATCATGTATAGCTGAAATTAAAAAAAAAAGGCATGTAAGGACTTTGCTGAATTCAGTAGTTTTTTAAAAAAAGGTCAGTGGAAATAGGTTTCAGACTGAGAGAGTTAATGATTTCTAACTTCATTCTACAGAATTAGCAGGCTTTATATTATATTCTGTAGCATGTACACAGCCAGATGGGGAGTTAGTCAGAACACACAGCCCATACTCTGAGACGAAACCGACACATGTTTCTATATGTTTCTATAGCTCTTCTTTAAGGTCTGGCCAAATAAACAGGTTTCAGAACCTGACCTATTCAAGTGGAAAAACTTCTGATCCACAGCAGGAAAGGAGCCTCTCTTCTCCCCACAACGCTGTTTGGATAAGTTCTGCTTCAGTCCACATTTTACCGCCTGCTGCGTCTGCCTGTCTAGTGGCCGTCTTGGTCACTGGGCCTGGAAAGCCCATCCTATCCTGGGGTTTCTCCACAAGCCTTTTCTCTCCCTTAAACTGTGACCACCTGGCACGCAGTCAAACCCTCCAGGATTCTGCTCAAGTCCAAAGGCTGATGTAAAAATCAGATTGTGACAACTGGACGCAGGTTAAGCTGCCTAACAGATCCCAAGCTAAGAGTCTGAATTCAGATTTCCACACGTGGCGCATGACTTTGGGATTTCCGATTTTGTTCAGAAACTTGCACAAAAACAAACCAAACCAAACAACTCTCCTCTGCTCAGATCCAATCATTCTTGACTCATTCCTCAACCTGTCTTGGCATAGTTCTCTAGCCCCTCAAAGTGAACACAAAGAAGAGGGAAGGGATTATCGCTGGAGGTCCCAAGCAGAACCCCTGGCTTCTGCAGGCTCCACAGTAATCAATCACAGATGTGTGCGGCCGCCGGCGCTGGAAGGTTGCATAAGTTTCTCAGATTGCATACAGCTCCAGCCAACCAGCCAGCCAGCCAGCCAGTGTGAGCGGGTCTCTATGAAGCTGCTCAGAAAGAAAATTCAGTTATGAATCCATGTTTATCTCATCACACAATTATTTCTTCAGTGTAAAGGAGGTAGGGGCCATGGCTAGAAGGGAAATAACTGAATTTCCGCTCACTAGAAAGAGGAACTTTCTAACTGAAGCTGCCTTCTAAGGAAGGTGTGTCTGCTCAGAGGTAAGGGAGGCGGTGTTGAATGGGTGCTGCTGCTGATGTGTTTAGAGGGCTGGAGTGATGACCGCCAAGGTTGCTTCCGGGCCTGGGCTCCTGTGACTGGCTGTGACAGTTGATCACTTGAGTTTAGGAAGGCCAGCCCGCACTGGTCAACCTAACTCCATGCTGCCCTGATTCAGTCCTGACTCCTTCCCATCAGTTTGTTGAGTCCTTTCTGTGACTACCCTCCCAGGCTTTTCCATTTGACCCCATTAACCTGGGCATAGGAAGAATTCCAGGCCTATTGTGTTCAGCTTGTCAATCTGGGTCAGCACGTAGGGTTCCAAACAGACATTCCTAAACAACCCAAACCAGTCTGGCCTCATTCATAAAAATAGGAGGGAAGGAGACAAGGGGTGTGCTATAGTTTTCATACCTGGCCAGCTCATTTCATCACTGTAACTGATAAATAGGTAGCATCACCCCCATTTTACAGATGTGCAAATGAAGGCTTAATGACTCGCCTGTTTTCAAAGGAATTCTTTTTTAAAAAGAGTGAACAGAGGAAAATCCTTCAAGCAAGGCTCAGCCAGCATGGGTTCTGCTATGCTGTCTGTAATAAGGGCAAGAAACCCAATTGAGTCTGGTGGGGTTTTTCGTTTTGGTGGCCTCATATCCAAGGAAGCTTAGTTGGGGTCCCGACTGAATTTTTAATTAAAAAAAAAAAAAAGACCCAACACATTTGTTGTCTGGTGTAGCTGAATAAATAGAGGCTATTAAATTTATAGCTTATTTAAAGCATTAAATGTCAAGAATGGAATGGCTTTAATTTGAGGCGGTAACCTCAGCATGTGAGCAGGGATTAGAGCAGTCTGTGCTGGAACCACAGCCGGCTGTAAACTCTATGGTGACCTCCTGTGTAGCAGTCCTTGAGGTAACCCTCTGTGAAGGGAGGACTGGCTTTTATAGGAGTAACTGTTTAGAAAGGAGGGGCCCAGACGCAAGAGACAGGAAGGAAGCTCAGCTCACGTCCACTGTGACCTGGCGTCCATTGCTCCTCAGGTCAGTGACTTGACAAGTCTTGGCACCTTCTTTCTTTCATTACATATCTTTAAAATGACCCATAGTGAACTCAAATGGTGACTTTAAATAAACCTATAGTAACAGTGTCCCTCTACTAGTTTCTCATTGAATGGAGATGCTCTAGTCTCCAAGCCGAGGTCTTCTCAGGTAGATCCAGACATTTGATCCCTGCGTAGACAGTCTCTGTTCATGTTGAGCTGTGAAGTTTCAAAAAATTGAGCCTTCAGCCATCATCAACATCTAAGACTAAGCAAAATCCCAGAGAGGTAAATTGAGGCAAGCTAGGAAGGCAGGGAAAATTTCAAGGACATGGAAAGAGAAAGGAGCCCCTCAACTTGGAGTGTAATTGAATTCTCTCACCAACCAAGAGTCAAGAGTTTTGATATAACTAACAAACTTTGCCACGAATAATGCCAACATGGAAGCAGTGTTCCTTTTTATATACCTCAAGCACGATGGTGATGTGGCGATGAGTCGTGTGACATGTGAGTTTAGTCCTATTCCCTTCCAGCCTACACTGTCCACTGCACTCATGACCCCATCACCTTCACCACTCCCACACCATATAGGAAGGAAAAACAAGAGACAAAAGTTCCTTTAAAACACTTTGAAGATGTAACTTCCAAGGCCACCAAGTCATACGTATTGTCTATTGTAGAATACAATGGTGCCACTGTCTTGGGAGAAGCCACACCCATTTATTGGGTTTATACTACTACCCTTTGCCTGCGCACCTCTTGGAGGCTCCCCTAAAGTTAATATGCACACTGAAATCAGGCTAAAGATCTCCTTAACAGACTCCATCACTGTTTCCAAAAAGAAAACATAAATGAAAGGAATTACTGATAAGTATTCTAGGAAAAGGATCATGGATTCACAAATCTATCAATATGTTCCAACCTGGGGTGTGTGTGTGTGCGTGTGTGTGTGTGTGTGTGTGTGTGTGTGTGTGTGTGTGTGTGTCTGTCTGTCTATCTGTCTGTGTGGTATGTGTGTGTGTGTCTGTCTGTCTGTGTGGTGTGTGTCTGTCTGTGTGTCTGTCTGTCTATCTGTGTGGTGTGTGTGTGTGTGTGTGTATGGTGTGTGTGTCTGTCTGTCTATCTGTTTGGTGTATGTGTGTATGGTGTGTGTGTCTGTCTGTCTATCTGTTTGGTGTGTGTGTGTGTGTGTGTATGGTGTGTGTGTCTGTCTGTCTATCTGTGTGGTGTGTGTGTGTGTGTGTATGGTGTGTGTGTCTGTCTGTCTATCTGTGTGGTGTGTGTGTGTGTGTCTGTCTGTCTGTCTGTCTGTCTGTGTGGTGTGTGTCTGTCTGTCTGTCTGTCTATCTGTTTGGTGTATGTGTGTATAGTGTGTGTGTCTGTCTGTCTATCTGTGTGGTGTGTGTGTGTGTGTATGGTGTGTGTGTGTCTGTCTATCTGTTTGGTGTGTGTGTGTATGGTGTGTGTGTCTGTCTGTCTATCTGTGTGGTGTGTGTGTGTGTGTATGGTGTGTGTGTGTCTGTCTATCTGTTTGGTGTGTGTGTGTATGGTGTGTGTGTCTGTCTGTCTATCTGTGTGGTGTGTGTGTATGGTTTGTGTGTCTGTCTGTCTATCTGTTTGGTGTGTGTGTGTATGGTGTGTGTGTCTGTCTGTCTATCTGTGTGGTGTGTGTGTGTGTATGGTGTGTGTGTCTGTCTGTCTATCTGTTTGGTGTGTGTGTGTATGGTGTGTGTGTCTGTCTGTCTATCTGTGTGGTGTGTGTGTGTGTGTATGGTGTGTGTGTGTCTGTCTATCTGTTTGGTGTGTGTGTGTATGGTGTGTGTGTCTGTCTGTCTATCTGTGTGGTGTGTGTGTGTGTGTGTATGGTGTGTGTGTCTGTCTGTCTATCTGTTTGGTGTGTGTGTGTATGGTGTGTGTGTCTGTCTGTCTATCTGTGTGGTGTGTGTGTGTATGGTGTGTGTGTCTGTCTGTCTATCTGTGTGGTGTGTGTGTGTATGGTGTGTGTGTCTGTCTGTCTATCTGTGTGGTGTGTGTGTGTGTGTATGGTGTGTGTGTCTGTCTGTCTATCTGTGTGGTGTGTGTGTGTCTGTCTGTGTGTCTGTCTGTCTATCTGTGTGGTGTGTGTGTGTGTGTGTATGGTGTGTGTGTCTGTCTGTCTGTCTGTGTGGTGTGTGTGTGTATGGTGTGTGTGTCTGTCTGTCTATCTGTGTGGTGTGTGTGTGTGTGTGTATAGTGTGTGTGTGTGTCTGTCTATCTGTGTGGTGTGTGTGTCTGTGTGGTGTGTGTGTCTGTCTGTCTATCTGTTTGGTGTGTGTGTGTATGGTGTGTGTGTCTGTCTGTGTGTCTGTCTGTCTATCTGTGTGGTGTATGTGTGTATAGTGTGTGTGTCTGTCTGTGTGTCTGTCTGTCTATCTGTGTGGTGTGTGTGGTGTGTGTCTGTCTGTGTGTCTGTCTGTCTATCTGTGTGGTGTGTGTGTGTGTATGTATGGTGTGTGTGTCTGTCTGTGTGTCTGTCTGTCTATCTGTGTGGTGTGTGTGTCTGTGTGGTGTGTGTCTGTCTGTCTGTCTGTCTATCTGTGTGGTGTGTGTGGTGTGTGTATGGTGTGTGTGTCTGTCTGTCTATCTGTGGTGTGTGTGTGTGTGTCTGTCTGTCTGTCTGTCTATCTGTGTGGTGTGTGTGGTGTGTGTATGGTGTGTGTGTCTGTCTGTCTGTCTGTGTGGTGTGTGTGTGTATGGTGTGTGTGTCTGTCTGTCTATCTGTTTGGTGTATGTGTGTATGGTGTGTGTGTCTGTCTGTCTGTCTGTCTGTCTGTGTGGTATGTGTGTGTGTGTCTGTCTGTCTGTGTGGTGTGTGTCTGTCTGTGTGCGCACATGCATGCTTTGTGATTACCTACTCAAAGCTTGTAGCAAGGATGGAAACAAACAATGGAACCCTGGGAACAAGTGCATACCAGATGCACCTCTTTCTACTCCCCCAGAACTATTTGCCCACACCCAGAATATTAAGGATTATGTAAGATTTGCTGGAACTGTCATTGGAAGTCTGAGTGGAATTAACCCACAGCTACGCACTCCCAGAGTCTGGCGACAGTAACCCTTTCTCTTCCCACCTCCACACACTTCTCGGTGGCCGTTCTTGATTCGGGCACTTCTGCTCTCCTTCACACCCAACCTCACCCCTCCACTCATCCACACGTTAGCATATAGGGCCACATGAAGCATGAGCCTAACCTCCTCGGAAGGTACATAAATGGCCTCCACTGCTAAATGGGTCTCTTTTCTGCACTGAGAGGGAGGGTGCGGGGCCAGGAGGGCTGTGAAGACACACTCAGTGACGACTGAGTGTGAACGGTGTCTTGAGGGTGGATGGTCCTCAGCCAACCAGGTGGGACCAAGAACAAAGACCTTCCTACACACTTAAGGACAGCAAAAAGGTTAATTTTGTGCACAGATCATGGGAGTCTTTGAAGATGGGCAATAGAAAAGTTGAGAACAAAAAAATCTCAGAGTCAAACAGAAGAAGGCCACTTTGAGTACTGTGTAAATAGCCTTTTATTTTGTTTTGTTTTTCGAGACAAGGTTTCTTTGTATTGTTTTGGAGCCTGTCTTGGAACTCACTCTGTAGACCAGACTGGCCTTGAACTCACAGAGATCCGACTGCCTCTGTCTCCCGAGTGCTGGGATTAAAGGCGTGCCCCACCAACACCTGTCGTAAATAGCCTTTTTGTGACCTATAATTTTGTATGTTCAGAATCAGCATCCTGACACCAGGGCAGAAATAAAAATAAAAACTTTGATTGGCATGACCAGAGCTGCTTATGAGCCAGCAGTTGCCAGGACAGAAGTAGTCAGCAGAGGTCCCTGGTTTCCACTGCAGATAGCCAGACCCTCCTTGAGTCTTCTGGAGAATGTGACACTCCTGGGTAGTCAGGCCTGCTCTTCCCACTTCTGTCACTGGCCTTCTGAGCCGAGAATTCTCCAACCTACTTACTCTTCAGAGTCACCTGGGTCTCTGTAGGCCAAAGGGCCTAAGGCCCAGGCTGCAGTCACCTTCTCTCTTCTTTTAAAAAAACTTCACTGGAGTGTCATTAAAAGGAACCTTGTCCTGTTGCATGAGATTCAGTTGACTTATTAAGACTGAGTTCAGTTGGGTTGGCGTTAATTTTTCACGGAACCAAGTGCCTTGTGAGGAATTTATTTTATCTGTGCTCCAAAATTGTAAGAGGAAGCTCCTAAGGAAGGCCCATTTACATGTGAAATATTGGGTAGTGCTTGAATGAATGGATAAACCATCAGAACCTTTGCAGTGTTCATGTAGATGGGAGTACTCTATTATTGCATACATGTAGGAATGTAACACAATATTTATGTGTGCCTTTTTCTAGATCAGAAATGTTGCCAATTTAGTTGCTGTTTTATATTAGGTGATCTACAACAGGTGGATAATGTGGCTTCTGAACTTATTGCTCAAGTAATGATGCTGGGCTGCTTCTCAAAAATGCAAGAGTAAATAGAGGACTGGGGATATAGCTCAGCCAGCAAAGTGCTTGCCTAGGATGCATAGACTAGACGTGGTGGTTGAAGCCCATAATCCCAGCACATTGCAGGTAGAAGCTGGAGAATCAGAAGTTCAAGGCCATACTTGGTCATATACAAATTTCAAACCAGCCTGGGATACCTGAACCCCATCTCCAAAAGTCAAAAAGTGAGTAGGTTTGATAGACATTAGGAGATCACTATGGTGTCCTGGTGCATTAGTCACTGTGGCTAGCCCCAACCCTCTTTGGGTAAAATCCTAGCAAAATTGACAGTACCAGCATTCATTTGGAAGTAGCATGAGGCAAAGAGAGCCCTAGGGATCATGCTATCCATTGCCATGATTTTGCAAGTTGGAGGCATGAAGCAGAATAGCTTGCCCCTGGGCAGATGGCTCTGAGATTATGCCAGTGTTTTTGGAGTGCTTATCGTGTGCTGTCTTTTAAAATAAGCTGGGCACCTTTGCTCTTGAACATTCCATCTGAACATTCTTCCTCAAGGTGACTGCAGGACTGTATTTGAATAAAAAGTTTCTCTGGAGGTTTCCTGAGGATCCTGGTGAACGTTCAAAGATGAGCGGGACTGTTATCAGGATGCTAAGTTGATTACCGGGCTGCTGTGGTGGCCTTCAAACTGTTTATTCAGCACTTGTTCTCCTTGGCTAACCTGAGCTGTGCTGAAGGCCGTTTTGTGAACCCATGTGAAAACAAGTCTGGTGTTAAGGACTTCTTCTACTTAACAGACCTTAGGAGGTTTGCGTGCACTTGGATTTGTGAAAGGACACTTAATAAACATTACCCAAAAGGGGCACTTTCTGAAGGAAGAGAGAAAGTCATTCTGCTCAGGGCAAACGGATGCAGAAGGCTGCATCCTCATTTGTATAATCATTTCCTCACCTTCAAAAGGTGCTGCTTCACCCCAGCTGCATAGTCACAGAAGTTATCTCATTGGTGTAGCAAACAGCATCTGTGGACATCTGGCCTGGGGGGGGGGTGGGTGGGGGGAGGCGAGACAGATGCTGTAGGGTAGGGAGGGGCAGAAGGATTCCTCAGAAGGACAGGCAAGGCCATGTGTGACTGACAGGGAGCGTTTCTTTCTATTCAGAACCATCCCCATCCTTATCTCAGCTGCGTCTATCATGAGCCTAAAATTAGGGCGCACAGGCTGCCCATCCCAGCAGCACTGGGATGTGGGGCAAAGGGGACCGTGGTAACCAGGATTTTCAGAAGGGTGCAGCCTGTTATCCTTCTCCAGGCATGCTCAGTCTCCTTAGGCTCCACAGGACTGATATTTTCCAGATGTTTCTTTCTTCCCTCTGGCTCATGTGTCTTGGTTCACCTTGCCCCTTCAATAAAACAGAGATAAAATTCTGGAAGGGTCTTAGGAATGCTAGAATCACCCATCAATAGGAGCTAATATAACACCAGACTTCATATGATTATTTATAATATCCCTTTGCCTGTGAATAGAATCATTACTCTTCAAACTTACTGCTGAAATAAAAGGCAAGTGTAGTCGTTACAAAAGGCTGTCATAAGGTGCAACGGTGAGTGATAGACAACACGTGTGTGGCACTCAGGCCGTCAAATCACTTTGTTTATAGTGCCTTCTGTAACACCAGACAAAGGTGTGAATTATGTTTATAGTGCCTTCTGTAACACCAGACAAAGGTGTGAACTATGCATTGCTTTTATCTTTGTTTTATAGATGAGCAAATGGATGCTTGAGAGGTTAATTATTATTATTATTATTATGCTTAAGACCATATAAATAATAAATAGCAGAATTAAATCTAAACCCAGATTTGAAAAACCTGGCAGTTTACATTAGTCCTTGCATTAAATTTAGTGTAGAGCCTGGATCTCTCTTCCCATATAAAAGTAAGATGTAAGGAGAAAGAGGGCGTCTGGAAAGTACATTTCTTAAAGAATGCATCTCTCCTCACAATCTCCAGCTGGGGATTGCTTCCCATTGGTTGTTTCCTTTCAGGTATGTCACTTGAGGCCCCTCACCCTAGGGCTGGTGCTTAAACAAGGCTTGGTAAAATAAATACCTCCACAAGACACGGAGGCTGGTGGAAGCGACCGTGCCCACCTCTCTGAAGGGCAAACAGGGGCCACCCAGAGCTAAGAGGAGTTTGGTGGTAAGAGCCAGGTGGAAAGAGGAGGGCAGGATGGCTTTTTTTTTTTTTTTTAAATCTCCGTCAACCTCTCCCAAAACCATAGAGGCCTTTGGGGACCAGCAGCTTGGTTAGAGGGAACCAGCCATGCATAAGGGGCTTCTGCCTAGCTAGTGCGTCCTACTTTCCTTAGAGGCCATTTCTGGCACTGGTGAAGTTTGTGCCCTGTGAACGGGACCCTTCCAAATGCTCTCTCAGCATCTGTCTCACTAGCCTGAGAAACAACAGCCCCGAAGAAAGGGTTCTCATGAATTGGGGGCCATGTAAAAACTCAAGACAGGGAATGTCAAAAATGTCACTCCCCACCCCCACCCCTCCCAAATGCAGTGCGAGCTTGCCCCCAGGGCAATTCTGCCCCGCACCTCCGTTCTCTCCCGGGCACCTTTCCTGCGCTGGGCCCCACCTGCCGGGGTCTCCTCCACCCGCGGCGGCCCCTCGGGGGCGGACTGCTGTGGCCCAGCCCCGCGCGATTCGTCACTCCTGCAGAACTTTCCCCTGAAAATCCCTCCCGCAGCCAGCCGCCCGCCCCGGGAGGTTCTGATCTCAGCGGCTTCCTCCCACCGCGGCCCGCCCGCCCGCCCGCCCGCCCGCGCATCGCACTGGTCCGGGAGACTCGCAGCCTCACGTCCATGTCCTCCGCGGCGGTGGCGCCTGTGGCTGTGCACCCCGACAGCATGCTCTCCGAGGCAGAGGAGCCCAAGGAAGGTACGCCAGCCGCTGGGCTCTGCCAACTTCAGCACAGGAATGTGGAGGAAGGCGGGAGCAGGCGCTGATGGGAGCAACTAGGGAGCAGTGGGGAACTTTGTCTCTCAGCCTGGCTGGACTCTGAGAGTCCAGTGCGCAGCCCTGTCCCACTAATCAGTTAAGGGACAGGGGATCCGGCATCAGACCTAGCCAAGCCAGCCCTCCAAGGCTGCTTTTCAGATTTCTCTCGAAGGGAGAAAGCGGGCTTTGACTGTTAAGAATATAAAACGCTCCTGGAATGGGCTGTCTGTCTGCCTGCCTGGGGACAGCTCAAAGCTGGATTCACAGAAAGAGTCCCAGTCAGGGTCCCTTGAAAAGGGGTGTCAGAAATTGAAAGGGACATGCATTTCCGGCTAAAGGGGGAAGCTGAATGAGGAGAGAAGTGAAAGATCTTTATTTGGGGAATATGTTTGTTTTTTGATTTTTGGAGTTTTTTTTTTTTTTCTTGTTAGCTCTTGCAGTTAGTTTTGCTGGGGACTAGAAGATGTGATGGGCCCTTTTTACCATTTGAAATAGGAGAGTTTGTCCCTTTCTGTCTTTGGAAAAGCAAGAGTTTCATTTACTGCTAACAGAGCTGGTGACAGGGCTGGAAAAGCTCCAACCAAAACACTATTATAGCTGGTGTGAGCTCGGGAGTTTATTTGTGTGTGAGTGTTTGTGTGCTTTGTTTCCTGGAACTTTATGTATACAAAAGTCCACTTGTGAATGGGGGTTGGAGTAGGGGTGGCTGGGGGAAATTAGACGGGTGGGGGTGTTCAAGGTTGTGAAGTCCCCCTTTTTCTTTTCAAGCTTCTTGGGAGACTGCTAACTTGCAAGTCAGTCTCAGCTCCGGCTGAACAAGAAAACTGCGTTTTGCAATGTAGGTTTTTGGTGTGGCCCATGTACCTAGCTATGTGGTGTGAGGGAAGCTGTCAGTGGAAAGGGGCTTGTTTGATAGAATTACGGGCCAGTCGGCATGAAAAGTGACAGGTAGGAAGGAGCATTGCGCTTTGGAGAGGAGTGTTTCCCTACAGTGGCCCCTGACCAACAGAGCTTAGTGCTATGCCTGTTTTCTTGTTCTGTTTTGTGCAGTTTACATGAAGTCAAAAGGAAATTGAAACTGGGCTGAGAAGCCATTCTTGAACTTTTTTGTAAATTGCACAGCACTTAGATTAGCATTTTCTTCCAGGCCTGTTATTCTCTGAAGGGGGGGGGGGCAGTGAAAAACTGCCCTGTCAACTGTGTCAAGCCTCCCTCTAGCAAGAGTCCACACTCTCCCCTCCCCTTGCTGGCTCTGGCTGTGAGTTTGCGAGCAGCGACATGGAAACTGTGGTGTAGTGGGCACCTGTCACTCATCCTGTTCCGCATCTGCCCTTGCCTGCGGTAGTCACCTGAAACACAGAATAGTTGTTTCTTTTAAATCAATCTGAGCTGCCAGGTGTATCTGCCAGGCTCTAACCCCCTCACCTCCCTTCACTTACAGTTTGTGGGGTTCTTTTCCCTGGTGGCAGACGTGTCTGTCTTGTTTAGTGAGAGATCACCAGGAGCCCGCCCTTCATACTATCTGACTTGAAAGAAAGTTGCCTTTGGATGCTTCATATCCAATCTGTTGTAATGGTGGATACTTTGGATTAATCCGAACCCTAGTAAGAGACTAGTGTACTTTCACTGGGGTTGAATCTGGAAAAAAGACAGTCAGATGTAGAAGCCCTTAGAGGCTGATTTGTTTGTGCATGTGCATGAATGTGGACGGCTGTGACGGGGAGATTGCTCAGCTCTCATCACTTAGAATGCACTGGACTCTGTGCCAACAGTAGCTCCCGCCTATAGCCACCTCCTAAAGAAATGCTTTCATTCTGCTTGCTTGTCGGTAGGTAAGTGACTGTACTTAAAGCGATAAAAACAGTCCAGGATTTGCTTTATGAAAAGGAAAAAGCATTTAGGATATCTAGACATAAAGTAAATGGGAAGTATCCAGTTTATTAAGGAGGAGAATGCCTTTGAAAAGAGGATATCAACAGTTTCCTGTGGATATGGGCTTCCTGAGGAGACAATTAATATCCACATATTTGGCATTTAGTTGTTTCCTGTTGAGTACATTGCTTAATTATGAAAGTAGTAAAAATGAATGATAGTTGAGATCACTGAGGATGGTTTAGACATAAGCACTGAAGAATCCAAGACTCCTTTGCCTTGGAAATCCATCAGGGTTTCGGTAGTGGAAATGAAGAAGCTATTATGGATTTGTGAGGACTTAGGATAGAATTAAGGGTTGGCAGGCAAGTGAGTACCACTCTCTCCCCCTGTTACCCACACCAGCCATTTCCCTTTACCACCCAACACAGGTCATTACTGCCTTACCAATCCTGATATTTTACTGTGAACGTGGGGGCCATTAGACAACCTCCTGCTTGCAGACTGACAGCCTCACTGTCAGCCACACTCACCAATCACCCTCAAGCCTTGGAGCAGGTGTCCTTGATACTCCACAGTGACGCCTTCCATCTTGGGCCTCCATACAGTCTTCCTTGGTTCCTTTCCTTCCGTGCTCAGATGAGTTCACATTCCCCATTCCAGGGCACTAGTATTTGACACTTTTCTGAATCCTTTTCTTGACCAGCTCTTTGGAGAAGCCTTTTCTGAACCAACCCCCCCCCCCATCTGAATCAAGACCACCCCCAGTTGCCTTATCTCAGAATACCTGTCCTTTTCCTGCTGACACACACCACACTGGGTAACCTCTCTTCCAGGCTACAAGCTCCTAAACAAAAATGTCTCATTGTCCACGTCTGTCTCCAGAACTAGCAAAGACAGGTGCTTGTTAAATACCATAGACAAATGGATGGCTTGTCTGTTCCCATCACTTTGTTCATCACTCCACAAATTTGTCAAAACCATCAGTAAACCTCTGGTCATATCTTTTGTCATAATGACCATTTTAAAACTGCTAGGGGCGACGATGATGATGATGATGACAATGATGATGATGATGATGATTACTAATGTTTAAAGGCCAGCGATGGGCCAGTCAATACAGGTGCTTGCCACCATGCTGGATGACCCAAATCCAATCCCTGGAACCCCCATGGGGAAAGGAGAGAACCAATCCCTACCAGTTATCCTTTGACCTCTACAACTTCTACACACTTCCCATGGCACACACACACACAGACACACACACCACACCACACAAACAAATGCGATTAAAACCTCCACCACCACCACCAAAGCACAACTGTATTTCATACTAGGCACCAGCATCGTCTTTGGTTCCTCTGAGATCACCATCCCTTGGTTTCCTTTCTTTTTCTAGCACTCTCATCACATCTGCTCTCCGTCCATTTGGACTCCTCCAAGAACCATCAGTATGCCCAGCTTCCTGGTAGACACTATGCTTTGAACACTGAACAGGAACCTTCAATAAGTCTCGCATGACCACACCCCTTCTGCCAGCACTGATCTGATCTCCTTTTAGGGTTTCTACTAGATGCTGCACCCCTCTTCTGGGATTCCAAACTATAAGTTCGCATGTTCTCATCAACTCTGTCCTTTCCCTTATCCTCTGCCTCCAAGTGCTCACCAAGGAAGGACACCCCCTTTCCCTTCCTCATTCTTCCCTGAATACATTTTCTTTACAAGTCCAGTAGCTGAGCGTTTGTATTCTGATTGTTGTAATAATCACCTCCGTCATTAGAATTCCAGTGGCAAAAAGTGGAACATAGTTTCTGTTACTATAAACAAAACAATTATTGGAAAATTCAAATAATTCGTATATTCACTATATCAGACAGTTGTCTGTTACTATAACAAAAATATCTGAGGTAATTAACTTCTATGGAAACTTTTTTGTTACTGTGTTGGGTTTTTTTTTTGTTTGTTTGTTTGTTTGAAATAGGTTTTTACTTTATAGCCTAGGCTGGGCTTTAAATTCACTATGTATACCTATGGGCCTCAGATTCACCCCTCCTGTCCTAGGCTCGTGGGTGCTAGGATTTCAAGTATGAACCCCTCTGGTTGAAGGAATTATCTGACTTGCAGTTTTAGCGGTTTCAGGGCATGATTGATGGGCCTCTTGCCTTGGGCCTGTGCTGATGGCAGCTTATCATGAGGAAGGAAAACCATGAATGAGGTGTCCAGGAAACCAAAGAGAGCAAGGCCAGGCTGGGGTCTCACCTTGGCACCCTCCTGTTACTGGAAAAGCCACACCATCTTCTAATTGTGCCATTGGGGGCATTTGAACATAACCCTGTGGGGGACCTTTGAGATCAAACCCACAGCACCCACTAACAGGCTGCAAGCCCAGGCTTCTTGGATGCATTAGATAGCACAGTCAGATACCCAGGAACCATCTGGTTAGGTGGCCACCACTGCCTCCACTACCTCTGACTGTTCAGATTTTCTGTTAGAGTATTTGGTCATCCTTATCCTTCATAATCCCAGATGCTAGCCATCTGGTTGGTCTTGGCTGGCTGAGTTCCCACCATTGCTGCTGGGGGAGAGGGTGCTTCTCATTCCAGTACCAGGAAACGGGAGTCTGAGTCCCTCACTGTGAAAAGGAGGAGGCCTTCTCCAAAACCGGGAGTTATTATTTGCATCCCCTTAACCGCAACAGTGTGCCCCAGCACTTGACCAACAGTACTCTGTTCAGCTACTTCCTCATTCCTCTCAACAACCCTGATTCCTTGGCTGTGATCTCTGTCTGGCTCTGCCTCAAGCGGGTTCTGTCTTTGGGTACATCCATTTTGCAGAAAATGCTCTTCCAGGCTGTTCCCTACCATTCTACAGTTATCCAATGTGTACTGTTTTCACCTGTGTTGCAATAATTAGTTCCATTATGGACTTTTTGGCAGGGTTATACATTTTCCCCTCCTGAACCCCCCTGCACCAAACTGGGGGCATCTCATGTGGAAGGAGTGAATGGTGCTTTATCAAATAATCAGTTTTAAATGAAGACATGACAGAATCTTGAAGAGCATCACTTAGAGGTTGCCTAGCTTCTTTTTAGAAATAGAAATGGTGCCTTCCAAATCCAGAGGGCAAGCCTAGTCTGATTTTCTTTAAAATTTCACACAAGTACTCGTAATAGCACAGGCAAGACAAGTACGGGGTCAAGTATGCCAGCATCGTGCATTTCCTCGAACACAGAAGCAACAGCACTGAAGCTAGAATATACTGAGTTGTTTCTCATGCTAGGTTCAGTGCTGGGCATATGTCTTGTTGCACACTTGTGACACGATCCTCTGTGTCCATCCCAGTTGACAGCTGAGCAACTTCAAGGCATAAACGGCTGGACCTGAAGCCAGAAAGGTAAAATCGGGATTTGAGCTGAGACCAACTAACTGTAGAGTTCCTTCAACCTTTGTGTAAAACCTGCCCTCATCCACCCTCACGTAAACTTGGGGCTCAGGAAGAGTATCTGTAGCCTGGGTTTGCGTGTGCCCGAGAGAAGTCAGAAGTGGAGGAGAAAGATGCTCTGTCTCACTCACTCTGCCATCTCTTGCCAGAAGGCAGCCGCTCGGGCACTCTGAAGCATCTCTGTCCAGCCCAAGTGCAGGAGATCTAGAAGTCAGCATGCAGGCATCTGCATCCTACAAAGGCAGAGGAACCCAAGGGCAGGAAGTGCTTGCTGGAGCCGTTCAGTGTTCTTGCTAACTGAAGCCACCGCCAGACTGTAGAACCCGGGGACTTATTCCTTCCGTGTAGTGTATTTTTGTACGTGACCGTGTGACAGCATGTGACATTTGACTTTCTATGTCTGGCTTATTTCACCAAATATGAAATGGTCTGGCCGCATTGCCACAAGTGACAGGAATGCATTTATCTTTCTAGCTGAAAGGTGTTCCATTTTGTACTCATCGCATATTCTCTATCTATTCATTTGTTAATGAACACCCATATGGATTCCATATCTTGATTATTAGAAAGTGCTGCATTAAATATGGACGTGCAGGTATTTCTTTGGCATTCTGGTTTAATTTCATTTGGATAAACATCCAGTAAGTAGATTGCTGGACTGTATGGTAATTATATTTCTGTTTTTCTGAGGAAATTCCATACTGTGTTTTGTTTGTTTTTGTTTTTGTTTTGTTTTTATTTTTCGGGACAGGGTTTCTCTGTATTGTTTTGGAGGCTGTCCTGGAACTAGCTCTTGTAGACCAGCCTGGCCTCGAACTCACAGAGATCTGCCTGCCTCTGCCTCCCGAGTGCTGGGATTAAAGGTGGTGCGCCACCAATGCCCGGCTTCATACTGTGTTTTGTAATGCTATATTGATTTATATTTCTACCAATAGTGTATAAGAATTCTATTTTGTTGTTGTAGTTTTCCTTTGGCGACAGCCACTGTGACTGAGATGATGGTTTCTCACTGCCTGTTCCAGTTATGTGTCCTTGTTGACAAGTGCTGAGCAAATAGTTTTTCATGCGTTGTTGGTCCTTTGTATTTGAAACGTGCACGTAGACAGTTCTTCCGGGTGGCTCGACTTCCTTGCACCTCACAGTTACCTCTCCCTTGCCCCCTGTCCGACGAATGGTTTGCAAGTATCTTCTATTTTGTAGGTTATGTCTCGGTGTTTTCCTCCGTCTTCCTGTGTAGTACTTACCATTTGGTGTATTCGCATTAGTTTGCTTTTGCTTTTGTTTTCTGTGTTGTTGGTTTCCCCTCCCCCCACAGCCCGCCCCAGAAACCCTTTCCTGTGTCATTATCCTGAAGGTCTCTTCTAGAAGTTTCACAGTTTTGCTATGGGGCGTTTATTATTGGGGAGAAAGGCTTAGTTGTTTGTTGGTGGTGACTTACTAGAAGCCTCTTCTGTGGGAATGGACCCCTGTGATGCTGTGTAAGCTCTGCATAGTATGTTATTTATTCTCACTGTTTCAGACACATGTGATGTGGCGCTTCAGCCATTGCCTTGCCAGGCACCTCCTTGTGCATCTTTATGGCCCTTACTTGGCAGAGGGAGTGGCTAGGCGAGGCTAGGCAGTGATGGAGGTTGGCTGTGTTACAACACCTGGTACTTGGTTTGCCTGACCTTGCTGTCATACATAATGTAGCAGGCATAGCTTTGTCTCTGTGAGGCCAGACTTTGACAGGATTATCTGCTTCCATTTATGTAGTCACTAGCCTGAGAGTAGAGGGTGCCGACAAGGACTGAAAGTAGAAAACTCATTTTGAGATGTGGCCCACTCTTTCCTCTATAGTGAGCCACGCCCTGGCCTTGCATTACCTGGAACTCCCACCTCTCAACGCTGGCGTGTAATCAGAGCGCCCCATCCACACCTCTGGAAGTTTTACCGGCCTGCTTGTGTGCCTTCGCTTTGTTGTTCTTGGATTATGATGCCACTGAACCGTCAGGAGAGCATGGATGATTAAATTCCCTGCTCCTGGCTATTAGTAATCCAGGAAGCAGCCAAAGGCTGGGTGGGTGGGTGGAAGAGAATATAGCCAGAAAACAAACCTCAGGGTCCGATGACTTCATCACAACAGGATACAAAAGTCAGAAATTTGCCACAACCTTTTATTTGTAGACACCTCTACATGGAAATCAGTGAAACAAGCAGGGTACATGATGCGCTGTGTGTAGTGGGTTGTTCCTAAAAAAAATACCACAAATGAATTAGAGTGAAATGAAATCCCGTCTATGCGTATAAAAGAGGCCTGTTTAGCAAAGGTTTTGTAATTAAAGCGATCCTCGCTGCAAGTGTGTGTAGAATCACCTACCATGATTGGCGGTTAGAGCAACATCCCATCAAACATGCTTTTATTTAAACTTTTCACCATGGAAAAGTCGCAAAGCCTGCCAGCCTTTTTCGACCCTCTCCCTGGCATGTTTTACAAACGGGGGGTGTGTGCGAACACAGGCTCTGGCTTCAGGCCCTGAAATCTCCTTGAAACAGGAGAGTAATCTGTTTGGATGGTTGTCATCCACTACCTTTTGGAAAAGTTTAAGAACTTAAATGGAATGTTAGAACAAATGAAGTGTTCCTGTTCAACCTTCCTCAGTGAGACTAGGAGATAAGGCTCCTTTAAGTAATATTTAGCTCTGCAGATAGATCCGATCAGATCCCTTGTTTTGAAAGTAACGGGGCGAAGGAGAGGCTTAACCAGTGGGCTCTCTCATTTTAATTCCTTTAAGGAAAATATCCATTTAAGAACAATTAGTTATGGGGAGTGCTGTCTGGGTGGGGAGCTCTCCAGGAGAATGTGTTGTATGTGTGTGGGTGGGGAAGGAGTCACTGCCTGACCTGGAGCATGCCATTGCAGGAACAGATGCCCACCCCACAGCCTTACCTTCCCAGAGCCTGCAAGCCCGGTGCATTCTGGGAGTCGGAACATTTGTTTTTAGGAAGTGGTTGAGGGACAGTAGCCTACTGTTTTCCACAGCCTCTGACCATGGCTATGACAGAGTAAGTGTTAAATCTTGTTCTGACGGCTTACTAATGTTGAAGAGTTAATTGTAGGAGCTGTAGCGTCCTTGTGAGTAATTACTGAGTGGAGAGCAAATTGGTAGCAGAGTCGGACTCTGGGAATAAGTAACACTGCCAAGCCTGTGTTATCAGATTTGGTACCCTAGCACCAAGTTAATGGTTTTAAGACAGTAACGTCATACGTAGACTTGAGAGGGAATGTGTCCTCTAGCTCCATAGTGATAGAGGTAAATGAGGTTTAGCTTTATAAATATTGAGGAGCGAAGTCGAGTGGAGAGAGAGACCACTTGCTCTCTGAACTCCAAGAGGAAGTGTGTGGAAAAAGAAGAGGCCGAACCATGGGTTTAGTTTCTAGAAACAACCATTTTTTTTTTAAACGGGGCAGAGGTAGATAGAACTAGTAAAGAAAACAGAATTAGACACATACCAAAGGGAAGAGTAAATCCCAAAGAGAATAATGGGCTTTGGAAGGCGGGAGGAGAGTCCAAGGGAGAAATAGCCAACTGAGTCTGAACTGATGCTAGAGAGAATTGGTTTGGGGCCTTGAGTGAAGTTGGGCTCAAGTAACCCTGGGATCCAAAGCTTGAGGAGGCCATCTGGGGTGGGGTGGGATTGGAATGTGCCTTGGGTGTTCAGTTGGTATTTAAAAGGGTGAACGGAGTCTGCCCCACCATAAATACCCAGTCCTTCTCAGCCCCCATCATCCCCATTTGTGTGTGCCTTCAAGTCTTGATTACTAGCAGACTCTCTTCATTCTCTCTGTCCCAGCACCTCTGTTGAGGAGAGTTTGAGGGGCAGGTCTGCAGGTCTCTGGGGCAGCATATCAGATAAGCACCAATGCATGAAAATAACTGGCAAAGATAGCTAAAACGGGGGGGGAGTAGGGGCTAAAGGTAAAACGGGCAGAAAAAGCTTTCCCTCAAGCTGCAACAGATCAAAAACTCAGGAAAGAGCCTGACTTATGACAAGGGAACCCACACAATTAGAGCCAAACAGAAGAGATACCAAGGAAAGGGGTGGTGCGGGACCTAAGCACCTCTGTGACTTCAGGGGTACCAGCTGGGCATCCCCGTGAGGAGTTGTTAGCCAGTGGAGACTGAGCTGGATCTCCAGCTCTTTTCCCCCTCTCTAGATGAAGTTCCCTCCTCTTGTCGCTAGGTTGGTTCTGTGGCATCCAGTCCATAGTCACTGAGCTGCCTCATTAGCATACCCAGGTAAGAGTTTATTGTGAAAAACAAACAGGAGTGGCTTCTCCCACTTAGGACCTTTGTGACAGAAACAGTGAACCTAGACTGTATTACAAATATGTTCCTGTTGCTTAGGACATGCCCATGGTTGTAGAAACGCTGGCCAGGGGCCAGAGATGAAAATAGTGCTGATTCTTATTGTCTTACACCATCAGATGGGTCTCTGTGCTCCAAAGACTTTTGTCCCCCCCCCAGAATAAAGGAATTTTTCTCTCCTCTCTTGTGCCTTAATTTTCTCTGTTGCCATGTGTTTACTTCTGGCGTGAGTTGCATGTCACCGGAAGCCACTTTTGGTCTTTGCCAGGGTGCTCTAGACTTGCCATCTAACCTAGAGCTCTTTGGACAGCCACTTTATACATGTTAAGTAGGATTTGAGACACTCAGAAGTGCTCTGAGAAATGTCCATTTTGTCCCTTAATTAAGATAGAGGACTGTTGTCAGATGCCAGCAGAAATATGTTACATGAGAAACCAGGAGATAATGTTAATGGACAGCTTCATCTAGGCGCTAAGTAAATAAGGAGGCTCACAGTGGCACCCCAAGACAGAACCCTACCCAAGCCTGCTGACCACCACATCCACACAGTGAATCCTCCCTGCAACTTTCCTGAAAAGCCAAGAAGCAGCCTCTTTCCCGTACAAAATTATCCTGTCAGAGTGAAATGGTAGTGCGTCAACTGTTCCCCTTAGAGTGAGGCGCTTACGAAATGATTTTGGTTTTTCTTTTCAGGGTTAAGATGAAAATCGGGTAAGCTGGTTTTGAGATAGCTAGGATGAAAACACACCCCCTTCTCAGATCCCAAGTTCAATGGTTGGACTCCGATTCTTGAGAGGAAGGTGATAATTAAAGAAGGGGTCTCCCAGAGAGTCCTCGGTTGGTTGGCAGAGGTGAAGTTTTGGGGCACCTTAGCACCTAGGAAAGGCAAGGGGAAGGACGACTAGAAACCAGAATTGAAAAGGAAGTCAAGGGAGGGGACATTTGGCAGATTCCAGAGTAAGGAAACAATGAGGGAGATCTGGTGGGAGGGTAAGAATGGGTGGGGGTTGGGAGTGGGTGGGCATGTGGGAGGAGAGGAAGGGAGGAGTGCGGAAATAATGTGAATTGGACAAAAAGGAACTGAAAACCCCCAAAGTGAGCTGCAGTATTTACCAGGCAAGAGACGATGGTGACCTGGGTAGGTTTGGGCAGTTTGCTTATTTTGGTCAGTTTAGCAGGAAGCGGGATGGGTGCCGTTTGCCAATGCACTGTGCCAACTTGGAGCCAGAGGAATGGTGCCATTAAAAGATCATAAAAAAGAAATTTCTCAGGCCAGATCTGCGCAGGGGGCCCATAAAGAAGGCAGTGACGTTGGTAATACTGCAGCATGCTGACTTGGGGCCGGTCAGAAGCTGGGGCTGTATTGAGTTGGCTAGAATGTCTAGTAACTTTCTTGCTGGATTATAAAAGGGATTTTTCTCCGAAAACTAGCAAATGGCAGATGATCAATTAGCAAAGCAGTAGAAGCCAGCCAGGCTGTGGGAATCATTTCAGATCTGCCCACTGTTCTGTGCCATCTGCTTGGACGGGGCCAGCAGTAAGTGATTGTCACATTTAAAACCAAAGCCCCTTTATGCGGGAGCTCCACACCTGATTCTGGTGGCTGACTTGTCAATGAGGCAAGATGACAACTCTTCATATCCTGAAGAGTTGGGGCTGAGGATTTTTTATGACTAGAACTGGCTTACGCTATGTGGTCACTCAGCCTTAGTTCTGGCTTCTTGATCAAGCAGATAACTGAAGAAGTACGCATAGGAATGATCACTTCACATTCCTGTTCTGGCCTCATATCCCATTGTGCTATGGGACCATGTCATCTGGCCATGGGGGCAGGGAGGAGTTCCTTGTGTCTCTCAGCAGTGGAACTGCAGCTGACTTGTTTCAACACATCTGAGGGTTAATCAGGTATATTATAATTGCTACTGGGAGAGGCAGTTGAGCTGAAGCCTGACATAGTTCTCAAGGTTGCCAGGGGAAAGGGTCATTCTTGCAATCCTTAATTGCTTTCCATTCCCTTTCCCAAAGATGAGTTCTTAATATACAATTGTGATCAGTAGAGCAGTTAATATCACTTACCTTCCTGATTGGTTTTTAGCTCTTAGCTCTTGTTTCTTTAAAATTCTTAGGTGGCTCTTTCTTTAAAACATGCTTTGACCAAATGAAAAGGTAAAGGATTGACAACAGATTGATTAGTTGTCATTGTTTTTTTCTTTTAAGTTTAACTATAGATTAGAAACAAGGTTGCTTAGCAAGTCAGTTCCAGGTCCCTCTCCCTTTCCCTCCCCTCCTCTCGTGCCCTCCCCCAGCCCCCCATTGTCCCCTCATTTCCCCGGGGAGGGTGAGGTCCTCCATAGGGGTGTCCATAGTCTGTCATTTCATCCACATTGTTTTTTTCATTGAGTATTTTACAGTCTGGCATTTTTGTCCACAGAGATGTGGAATGTCTGTTGAATTATTTAATGGTAGAGGAAGGTGTTGCAGTTTCCTTTCTGTTGCTGTGATAAAACACTCCTACCAAAAACAACTTAGGGGAGGAAAGGATTTATGTGGCTTACATTTCCAGGTCACAGTCCATCTAGGGAAGACAGGGCAGGGACTCAAGCAGGAGCCTGGAGCAGAAACCATTATGGAATGCTGTTTGCATGCTTGCTTTCTGGCTCACTCATGCACTAAAACTTAGTCAGCTTTTTAACCTAGGGCCACCTGCCTAGGATGGTGTTGCCCACAATGGATTGGGCCCTTCTATATCAATCAAGACAATCCCTGGTAGACATACCCACAGATCAACCTAATAAAGACAGTTGCTTGATTTAGACCATATTCAGGTGAATCTAGGCTGTGTCATGTTCACAGTTAATGGTAACTAGGATAGACAGAAAGAGAGAACTGTAATATTTAGCAGAGGTTCTAGAGTATTGTAGAACCTACCCGCACTTTCTTCGGGTGGAATTTTCTTTGACTTTCCATCTATTTTTTTTTTCATGGACCATCTCTCCCTATTTTGTGAAGTGATCCATCCTGTTTTTCATTGTATACCCTTCATAGTTTTAGTCAGCCAGATTTTTCTTTTAAGTCTATGGTGCTGTTTTTATAGTTCATGAATGACTCAATTGACTGAATGTAGGCAGCTACTGAACTTGGCAGTTGCTTACCATTAGCCGGCCTGTGGACAGGAAGTGTTTAGTATAGATATGACTAACCATTTTCCAAGCTTAAAATAAAGTGGGGGATTTTGGACAGAGTAGGTCTTTGTCACTCATTCCAACATTTCTTACATGTTGAAGTTCAAAGCCAACCACTCTGCTATTTTACATTTTTCCAGGCCATCATTTCACCTAACTTCATATATTATACAGATTGAAACTTTTCTCCAGCTGTTGGTGTTTTATTGACTTTTTAAAAAAGAATTATGAAGATAGTGGGATAGTCCTGAATGCCCTTTTGAGGTTACTATCCTCTTGAGGTACCTACCCGGCCTGGCCTGCCCACAGAGAAGTTTAAGCTAAGAGATGACAGCGAGCCTGGGCAACTCCCCAGACAAGGGACTTGTCCCTTTGAATATGAGGCACATATGATATATCTGTCACCTTTCCCCACTCCTCAAACTCCTTCTGCTTAGCCTAGTGACTTTTAGACATTTTTTATTATGTATAGCATTCTGCCTGCATGTATCCCTGCAGGCCAGAAGAGGGCACCAGATCCTGTTACAGATGGTTGTGAGCCACCATGTGGGTGCTGGGAATTGAACTCAGCATCTCTGGCTCAGTGCTCTTAACCACTGAGCCATCGCTTCAGGCTGACTTTCAAACTTCTTTAAATCAGATCTCCCTTCATGCAGGAGGAACCATGCTGTTTTGACAGATACCAAAGTATTTTTAGTGATCTTGATGCCTTTAGCTAAGAGTCTAAAAGAAACTTTTCTCTCCCCCCCATGGCCCCACCCCAACCCTCTCTCTAAATATTATAAATTTTCTTCCTTTAACTTAAGGGGGAAAAGTCTTTCGGGCACGTCTTTTAAGCAAGCCCCTTTTCCTGTGCTAGGATTTAAGGAGTATTGGTTATAGGTTGTGGAAATTGTAAATGAGGCGCAGCAGTGAGGAGATGAGACTGTACAAAAGACTCACTTCCGTCTCTGCATCCTCCACTCAGCATGTGTGGATCTTGAGTTCCCATTTGTCTGTCAAATACAAAGGTGTACTGGGGAAGAGGATTTAAAATACCAAATGCATGCAAATATTTTTAGTTAGCTTAGTCAGTATCAGTTCGTGGAGACATCCTCAGGGACACAGCTAGACTTCATTTGCCAAGTCTAGAAATAAATCATAAACTTACAAAATATACGGTTAAGATATTTCTCAGGGCTGCTATTACTGCCATGGAACACCATGACTAAAGCAAGTTTGGGAGGAAAGGGTTTATTGGGCTTAAGCTTCCACATCAGGACAGGAACTTGGAGGCAGGAGCTGATGCAGAGGCCATAGAAGGGTGCTGCTTACTGGCTTGTTCCCCATGACTTGTTCAGCTTTCTTTCTTATAGAACCCAGGGCTACCAGTCCAGAGGTTTCTGTACCCACAATGGACTGGGCCTCCCCCACTGATCACTAATTTTTAAAAAATGCCCTACAGGATTGTGTGCCTCCAGCGAGATCTTCTGGAGGCATTTTCTCAACCGAGGTTCCCTCCCCTTGGATGACTCTAGCCTGTTTCAAGTTGGCATAAGACCAGCCAGCACAGTATTGCAATAGGGTGAGACATGGCTGTGACTCTCTGTGTGCCTCTCTTGTGTGTACCTCTTTTTCATGCTGAAGCAGGAGAAAGCAGTCCCCGATTTGTTTTAAATTAAAGCTTAAGGTAAAAAATTTTAAATCCTGCATGTGAGTTTTCATCAAGTAAAACAGTTCCTTGGTGGAAAATATGGATTCGTTTTAACTTCTTAGAAACCAAGACTCTTGGAACTGAGAGCAGCAGATAGGAATTAAGATTTATTTATTGTATATGCAGGAGTATTTTGCCTGTATGTATGTATATGTATACATGTACCATGTGTGTGTCTGGTGCTGAGGGTGTTAAAAGGCAGCACAGGGTTCTCTGGAACTTGAGTTATGGATGGCTGTAAGCCACCATGTAGATGCTGGGAACCCAACCTGGATCCATACTCCAAGACACTGAGCCAGTTTTCCAGTCCCCCATGTTGTTTGGTTGGTTTTTGTTTTAATGTGTATGAATGTCTTGCCTCGTGTGTGTGTGTGTGTGTGTGTGTGTGTGTGTGTGTGTGTGTGTGTGTGTGTGTGTGTATTTCCCGGGAAACTGAGTTAGTGATGGCTTCGTGCTTCCATGTGAGTGTTGGGAACTGAACCTGCATCCTCTGCAAAATCGGCAAATGCTCTTAATTGCTGACCCATCCTCTCTAGTTTTTTTCATGATGAATAATACATTGCAGGCAAACAGAAAATGTTTGGTACCCAATGAAGTGTGAAGATAGGCCTCCTTCTAGATGGCCCACAATATAAAATATTTTGCAAAAACAAAACACGTGATTTTCATGGCATTCACGGATTATCCAAACCTGGATATTTATTATGGCTCTGGGCACGTATCTTGGGTTGTAGGTTCTACAGTGTGTGGTGCTCAGTACTGATACCATACCTGTCTCTGGAGTCAGTTAAAACTAGACTGAACAATCCTAACATACCCCATTGGTATAAGCTTAGGGGTAGGACCTTGTCCCCGGCTCCCTTTGAGCCTGCACAGGGAGTACTCGGTAGCTGTTTAACCACTGTGTTCAGGACTCAGCAGAGCAGACAGGCCACAGGAGGGGCTGGAGCAGACTGGCTTTGTCCAAGCTAGCAGAAGGCTGTGCTTACCTAACTCCTTACACAGTGGGAACGTGGCGGAAACTAATGCTACATCTTTCAACTTTGGGTCTGGCATAATTGATGAAAATACATCCTGTGGTACTGTTGGAAACAAATAGCTTAGCCAAATGCTGTGTCTTGAATACCAGCAGGTTTTTTTTCCCCACAAAAACATATTTCTGTTAAAATTGATGTAGAATTTTTCATGTGCTCCAACCATGAGAATGCCATGCACCCCAAAAGGCTTGTCACTAGCTAGGTGTCATATCAAATAAAAAGTGTTTTAGGAGTAAGGAACGGTGTTACTTGGTGGAGATGGGCATGGCTTGGAGAAATAGTGCATGCCTCCAGATATAAAACCACTTTGGGCCGAGTAAAGGAGGCCTTGAACCCAGTTTGGTACCTGCAACGGCTAAAACTCAAGCTTCTCTAAGTTTATACACCGAAGATAAAAGAAAGGCTTCATCAGACTTTGACAAAGAGGTCTCATCCTTCTAACCATGGATGTGCGTTCCTGAAGTTCTGCCTTGAGCGATACAGGCAAGCCACTGGCTAATGGTCTGAATTGTTCTGGGAAAGAAATTGTTTGTCCCAAAGTTCCCGACTTTCCTAAGACCTTTGCTGATGAGCTAACCCTAGCTACAGAGTGCCAAGCTTCTTCTCAGATACCCCTAGTGATTGCAGATAGATAAGTAGGTAGGTAGATGATAGATAGATAGACAGATAGACAGATAGATGACATAAGTATCAACATAGCTATATATGGATGTAAAATATATAATACCATTTGCAAATATATTAACATAATATTAATATAGTAGTCAAAATGCAGGGAGTCCTACCTCAGCAAGAAAAGTTGAACCAGAGCACCTTACCTGTCAGGGTTGTTTTAGAACTAAAAAGGAGAGATTGTCAAGGCTCTGCATTTGGAAAATAGAATCTTTTTTTTTTTTTACTGTATGCTTTCTTTTTAAAATATTTTTTATTTAACTTTTTTCCATTTTACATACCAACCCCAGGTCTCCCTCCCCTTCTCCCGCTCCCCCCACCTCCCTCCCATCTCAATCCCCATTGCCTTAATTTGGAAAATAGAATCTTAATCCAAATATTGTGTAGGTTTCCTATCGAATATTGCTCTGTTTTCTATTAGTGTAAATTTAATGGTGTGTGTGTGTGTGTGTGTGTGTGTGTATGTATGTGTGTTACTAGGGATCTAGGACCTTACACCTGCTAAGCAAGTACCACCCCTGATGCAGATATAATAGAAGATTCTTTGCTTTGTACATACTAAACACATGGTCTTGGGGATCAAACTCCCTTTGATATGAGCTAAACTCCCTAAACACTGGTTTAAATAGCTTATAAATTCTGGTGGGGCACTGTGCGGCATGGTTTATTCCACAGTGATGCATAGTTAAGGACAGTGTGTAGGATTCATTTTGTTTATTTGCAGTAGAAAGTGCCCTGCTTTGGAATGTGGGTGTGGTTCTGGAATTTGTGTATTTGCCTGTTTCAGGGAAATAAAGGTACAGAGAAACACTTGCCATTGCCTATATAAAGATTAACTCTCTACAGCTGACAGGTTAAAAATACTGCACGAGACTACATCTCAGGCACCAGCATCTGTTTCCTTCATTCCAAGATCAACAAAGGGCAGTAAAGATGGGTACGGAAAAGGGAGGCAGGAAAGTCCTTCACTTTAGGCAAATCGTTAACTTCCCTAAGCATTTTTTTTCCAAAGAAGGGAACTAGGTGGCACAAACTGAAAAATTAAAAGGATAATGCCCCTTAAATTCAAGGGGAAGCTAGTTAGCTAGGATAGATTTACAACTCAGTCTTAGAAACTGACTTTGAAATCATACATTCAAAAGAATTTATTATTTTCTGACTATGATGCGTTGTCTAGACTATACATCATCTCACGTCTGAGAGATAAACTCAGTGTTACTTTTCTTAGCTAGTGCTATGGCTTGGTTGTGCTGTATCTTCCAAAGGTTCCAGTGCTGAACACACGATCGCCCCCCAGTGTAGCAGTATTGAGGAGGGGTCACATCTTGATCAGATGGGGCCTACAGGAGGTAGTTGGTCATGGGGGCAGCAATTTCAAAAAGGGGAATGTTTGTCTCCTGGGAGTGGGCTAGGTCTGGTGGAGCTGGGTTGATCACAGTAAAGCCCATGAGTCTGGCTTCTTTCTGGGGGTCCCTAGGTATGACCCCTCACTGTTTTACCACTTACCATATTAGTTACAACCTGAACACACAGCAGTTGCAGGTATCCTTTCGAGCTGGCAGGACTGTATGCCAGGTCAAGTATTTGTTCCAACAATGTGAAATGAATAAAGAGATATTTTCAACCTCTTGCAGCTAATAAGACTATTATAATAAAATTTCAGTGATGTAGCATCTTTTTCCATAGAAACAATATTTTAATAGGAAGCTCTGTTCTTTATAAAAACTCAATGTAAAAGAACTGGCAGACACAATCACAACTATTTCCCGAGACTTATTCCAGCCTTTAAAGTGGAAGCATTCTACTGCCTAAGCAGCTTTTGCACAGGCTTGAATCTTTTAGAAAGTTAATCCAGATACTTTGAAAATGCAAGCTTTACTCTCACAATGGTGTGTGTGTGTGTGTGTGTGTGTGTGTGTGTGTGTGTGTGTGCCTCAATAGCCTTTTAAGGTTATGTTAGTTATACAGTTGTTTGTTTATGTGAACTCTTGTTTCTCCTGCATTGGCCCTGGTAATACGAACAGTTTCTTCATGGACATGTGTGACACCTTGAAACACTCCAGGATATCCCATGCCCAGCTAAGAAACAAGCTGAGAATCCCCCACCCCCTACTCCCCACACATACCCTCTGCTTCACAGCCTTCTGGCTGACTTTATTTCCCCTTTAAACTTGCTCAGAATAGAATGGCTTTTAGTACAGGGGATGAGAGTCACCGATAACTGTCTTCAGTGCTGTATGATACCCACAGTGAGAGAAGGGCGGAGATGCACATACATATCCCTGGGCCTTATTCTGTATGGAGCACATCAGCGGGGACATAGTTTAGTTCATTCAGTAGCTAGTGTTGAATTGTTTAAGTTACTCTCTTCACCATCGATGTCAAGGCAGGCATAGGACGGGAATCTGATCAGCATAAAGGGGGTTGTTAATACTATAGTAGCTTTACTGGAGAAGGAAAATGAAATGTGGAAGACCTTTTGCTGTTCTTGGGAACTCAGTCTCAAGGATTTACCAGAAATATCCACGAATTAAGTACCCAAGAGAGGATGCCACATCTTGGGGAGAGAGGTTCACGAAAAAGTATCTGTGGCTACAATATCTGAAGCAAAGCTGTTGATGTAAATGATGTTGCCGTGAAGCTTGGAAGGGAATGTGTGGTGGTTTCCCAAAACATGGCGCCTGTGCTGCTAGTACTACAGCAAATGGTTTTAGGAAATCCTGGACATAGTATCCAGTCATCTTCAGCCACATCACGAGACCAGGTGCTTCCAATTTTTTTAAATCATTCCAGAGAATGCATTTGGGCTATGTGACCTTTGCCTCCTTAGTCACAGGACTCATTTTGTAATCCAAAGCTACTTGTGTACTCGTGGCCTTTGGCAAACAGCACCATCTGGAGCAGCTAATAGCATTGGTGACTTGTCTCCGTTGAATCATTTTTTTTAACGTTAAAAATAGTGAATGATTTTGATGACTTTGATGTGTTAAACGGGAATAATGTCAGTTTCCACTCACACTGAATAAATGGTTTGTTTTGTAATAAAAGCATGTTAAATAGCTCTGAGGAAATACAATACAGATAGTATGTAGAAAATAAAGCATGATAGTGTGGTATTAAAAGGACCAGGCTTAAGATGTAGCCGAGGTGGACATAATATGGCTTTAGATGAAGAGAGACTTCAGAAAAGATCCTGAAGTTAAAAAGAAAAAAAAAATGGAAGCATTATGAGGGGAAAGTGAGTACAGGAGTTGACAGGAGCCTGGGAATCGAGGAGGAGGGACTCCTCCACTGCCCAGTTTGATGGACAACCCAGGAACAAAGGGCCGGAAGCTCATGAGTCACCAAGAGCCTTATCCTAGGTTCTTGTAAAGTGACTCAGAATTCTGTGAGACCCTGCGGTTCCACTCAGATGATAGCTCATACACCCACAGGGGCTGGGGGGTCCCCCTGTGTTGGACAGACAGGTAGAAAATTGGAGAGGACCGGTCTTTCCCACCTTCTGACCTTCCCCCATACACAGCTCTCAAAAGGTCAGGTTTTGGTTTTTTTGTTTTGTTTTGTTTTTTTACAAAGAAGAGGGGAAACAAAACAAACAAAAACTCAACTTTCATGTTCTTTTAAACTAATTACAAAAGCAAAACTTTAAATTATGGGGGCCCATTTTGGTGGGTATAGGAGCATGCTGGAATTAAATGTAAATACTAGAGATAGTTGTTCAACATGTGGATATAATAAAATAATTTTAAAATGGTGACAGTGTAGATTTTATGTTATGTGAGTTTTTACCACAGCCAGAAAAAGAGATAGTGTTTGTTCAACTGGACAGCAGCAGCGGTGGGCTGCTAAATGGCAGAATTCGCTAAGTTTCAAGTGGAGGAATTTGCTGTCCACTGCTTTTGGTAGTGCCCTGGCCAAAACCTTTCCAGAAGGAGGAAGAAGTATCATGAATTAATAGGACTTGTGCTGTGACCCTGGGTTGACCTGTGGGCCTCTGCTGCCCCTCTCCCGTCTCTAGAGCAGGCTGATGGAAGACGTGGAAACGTGACTTATTGCCGGGGCATGAGCGAGTGGGTGTCACGAAGGCTACAAACGTTGGGGGCTGACAAAGTATTTGAGAGAAGACATTTGTTTTGTTGATAGTAGGCAGTCGGTCATAACTATGACCCGTTTTGTTGTGTTATTTACCAAAGTTTATTTTACCCCCATATCCACCTTTACAGACGTAGTCCATCTCCATGACAGCAGGGGCTGTTTTTCAGTTCTTACAAGAAAGGACTGTAATGGCCGTTTTCGTTATTTAACTGAAAAGCCACATTTTACACACATTTTCATTTGTTCAAAGTAGTCTACCTATAGATCTCACTGTTGTCATGAATTAGCATCTCAGGGCATTTTGTTTGTTGTGATGGAGACACCTCTGGGCACCTCCCTAGATATAAATACAAAATCCCTAGTCAAGGACTTATAAAATATACTGACTTTCTGGTATACCTTCCACAGGTGTTTAGTAGAGACTGCTTTGCCAGGGAACTCACTTTTCATCTTTTAGAAGACCCAAATGAGAACACTGTTTTGTAATAATTAGAGATTTTGTTTGTTCGTTCGAGACAAAGTTTCTCTGTGTAACCTCAGCTATCCTGGAACTGGCAGGATATTATCTCTTCAGATGCAGGTATTCAGTAATTCCTATCAATTCCAAGGCTATTAATGGATGACTTTTTTGTTGTTGTTGTTGTTCCTTTCTTTTTTCGGGGGGGGGTTTACGAGACAGGGTTTCTCTGTATTGTTTTGGAGGCTGTCGGACCAGCCCAGCCTCAAACTCACAGAGATCCGCCTGCCTCTGACTCCCGAGTGCTGGAATTAAAGGTGTGTGCCACCACCGCCCGGCTTTTGTTCCTTTCTTTAGTTATTAAATGACCAGAATTTTTTTCCTCAAAAGATGACATTGAAATATGCATGGCTTGTTTAAGAGTAGTTGAATTAGCTGTGTACTTGATAGGAAAATACATCATCTGTAATCACTTATTTTGGTTGTGTTTCATAGAAACAGTATCCATGTCCTACTCCTTCCCTGTCCTCCTGCCTCCTCCCCACAAATCTAGGAGATACATACTAGAGATTAACTGAACATTTATTGTAGCAGGGAATAAGTAATAAAGTTTAACCAATCACAAGGATTTTACTCTAATTCAAAATGGAAGCAAATCCCCAAATGCCTACTCCAGGAAGAGCTAGTTAGGGCAGTCAAGAAAAGTTTTGTGGGACAAACTTGGGGTTAGACCAGACCAAGTTTGCTTTCCATGCTTTCTTTAGGTTTCTTTTCAAATGTCACCTTTTCAGAAAGGCTTTCCCTGACTACCCTGCATGAAAGAACATACTCTGTCATTTGCAGACTTCTTTTTCATGTGGCCCTTGTCATTACTTGGCACCTAATGTGTTAGTTTCTGTCACGGGTCTTCCTTTAGAATCCAAACTTCTTGTGAGCAGGTGTTCTGCCTAGCACATGACAGACAGGTGATTGAAAAAATTAAAAAAAAATCTGTGGAATGAAAAATGAGTGAGTTGCGTGAAGGCTTTCCCCCAACCTGTAAGTTTATTTTATTGTTTAAGGTGCCACATTGATATGGTGACAACTAGTTCAACTTTCTCCTAAGATCTTTATGACTTGGCAAAGTTGTCACTTCTCCATGACCCAGTTGACGCATTGTATAGATATGAGATTAGGCACCAAATATAGCTGAAGCCTGTGACTGTCTTAATTACTCTTCTGTTGCTGTGAAGAGACACCATGACCAAGGCAACTCTTACGAAAGAAAGCGTTTAACTGGGGCTTGCTTACCGCTTCGGAGGGTTAGTCCATTATAGTTATAGCAGAAGGCATGGTGGCATGCAGGCAGTTGCTGGAGCAGTAGCCGGAAGCTGATTCATAGGCAGAGAGAGAGAAAGAACCTAAGGCGTGGGCTTTTGAAACCTCAAAGCCCACCTCCATCAAGGCCACACGTGATTCTTCTAATCCTTTCAAATAGCGCTACTCCCTTGTGACTAAGCATCCAAATACATGGGCCTTTGGGGCCGTTCTTATTTAAACCACCACATTAATATATAAGCATTATACATTAGTATATTATACTATATTGTATTATATATAACATAATGCTGGACTGTATGTGTGTGTGAGTGTTGGTAATTTTTGTCTGAACAAAACAAACGTTACTCTTGATTAAGAGGGTACACTCAGATGAGTGAACACACTAAGAAATTAAGTACATTTGGGTTTTATTCTAACCGAGGTGTTGGATGTGTCTTTTCCCCCATTGACTGGGGTCCAACCTTATAATCTAATTCAACTGATTACTCTGAAAAGAATTAGTGCCCAGAAAATGAAGGAGGAAGGAGAAAATCATGTTCCAAGAAGAAAGGGGTTACTGCTCTAGGACATCAAATTCCTAGCACAGAGCATTGGATGTTGGGGAGGATTAAAACATTTGCATGAAAGCCTTACAAGATGGAGGTGTTAACAACGATTTTAATTTCTGGTTCTAAACACAAGTGTTATAGTATCTGATTGAAAAAGACTCATGTTTAATATTTCTTACAAATCCCTCCTCTTTCTATTTTTTTAAACATTTTTTCAAACTCATCAAGATGTGTGCTCAGCTTTTCTGTCCTGTCTTGGAGTAAGAAACTGCAGTAGGGAGGAAGTATTTGCTCAGTAATAATTGACTCAGTAAGCCTGATAGGGCCTTAGTTCAAAGAATTAGTTATTCCATCCATTTCATTAGCGTGTTTTCAAGTGAATGCATCCTTCTTGGGGTGGCTCCTTAGCCAGGAGATTGACCTGGCGGTATTGGAAGTTAGCTCTGCACCCAAGCCAGAGATCTTTGATTTTCTTTTCCCTGGCCTTCATACCTACTTGAGCATTCCACTTTCCTAAAAACCCTAGAATCACATAGGGATCCAATCAAAGAAAGAGCTGCTGGGCAGGATTTTTAATTCCTGAATATTCAGAAGACATTCCAGGAGTTGCTCTAAAATCTAGTCACATTTATGTGGTACAGGTTAGAGGTCACTCATTCAAAAAACCAGGGGAACCCTCCTCCAAAAGAGTGGGGTCACAGCTTAGCTCAGGCACACCATTGTCATATGGGAATGTGAGCTTCTTGGAATTGTACCCATTTTCTCACACTAACTCTAAGAGCAATCCACCTCTATGCAGACCCCAAGTCTGGGGAGTCCAGGCTCCAAGCTCTGCTGTGATTTCTGAGCCCCCATTGGTCTGCCTGGCAGCACAACACGGGAGAGAAAAGAGCAGACACCAGGGAAAGAACTACCTTTCAGAGAACCCAGAGATCTCCTTGCAAGTACCCAAAGTTGGGAATAGTGCTTTGGAGATCCTCCAGAGAAAGACTTGAGTTTATCACAGACCCCCAGAGCATGAGTGCCTTGACATCTAAATTGAAATAGTTTACTCAAAGGCCTACACGTCTCCTCTCACCATCCACTTACCCTCAGCAGGATCTACCCTCAAGATGTTGATATGGCTGTAGGATGCTTGAATATCATTGCTGGGGAAAGGTTGTGAACAGAATGTTGGGAGTTTGTGTCAAGATGCATATTTGGAAGGTGCCCAGGGTAAGGCCAACAGGTTGCTGCTCCTAAAATACTCAAACAGATGGGTTTGAGATATTTGTATGGAAGATTCCAGAACATTTGCCGCAAAGATTGGATAGCTACTTACTTAGTACAGTTTGGCTAAGGATGGAGAGAAAGCAATGACTTAAAAATAAAAGTAGAAAATGTACAGGTTTGTTTTTGTTTTTAAATAGATTTTGCTCCTTTAAAAGCCAGACGTTGGTGGCACATGCCTTTAATCCCAGCACTTGGGAGGCAGAGGCAGGCAGATCTCTGTGAGTTCGAGGCCGGCCTGGTCTACAGAGCAAGTGCCAGGATAGGCTCCAAGGCTACACAGAGAAACCCTGTCTCGAAAAACCAAAATAAAATAAAATAGACTATAAAGGATTGCCCACCACATGTGAGGCCCTGGGTTTGATTACCATTACCACAAAGAAAGAGGGTGTCTACATCCCATTTATAGGGTTATGTTCTTAGTCATGGAGTACAAATAATTCCCTTTGTTAAATTCTAGATATAGAACTGAATTGATTTTCTGACACCTCTTTAGGAGTTGTGAAAGACACCAGTGGGGTCCACAGAGATAGATTAGAGAGTTGGAGCTTGATTCATTCCATGCTCGCTCGGGGGCATATGTTGAGCACTTTGAAGAATATTGAGATTAGAGACTTGGTACCTTCAGGGATTATAAGCAGTTAAGGTAAGATAGAAATTGAACTTCCTTATCAAGCAGAAAGCAGGTTAGAAGGAAAGATTTATTCTGGTCATTGGGTTTGAGAAGATTTCTTGGAAGAGGTAATATTTCAGTTTAGGCTTATAGAGTGAGAAGTCCCTTTGGGGCAGGGAGGGCCAGAGAAAGGATAGACAGACATGAGATTTTTCTTTAGTTTTCTATCTCCTCATGTGTAAGACCCTATGCTTCTTGTTTTTGGTACAGAAAGGGTAGACACGTTCCAAGAAGTGGGGTGTAGCTGACTTAGCTGTATCTGAGGGAAAATTAATGAACATTACCTTAGTTTGCTTTTCTTACAGGGTAACTGTGTGCTCTAGTAAGAGGTAATGTTCCTCAGCAATGTCTCTCATTTTGCACCCTTGGCTTCTGAGCTATGGTTCACTCCTCTGGCTCCCTGGGGATGATAAATTATAGGTCCACATCAGAAATGTGCATGAAAGTGTTTTGAAGTATTTTGTTAACTACAGAGTGGTCACTGTAATTATATTGTTAGGTTGTCTTTATGATCAGGCCAGGGGCAACCTGGTTAGACCAAAAGTGGGTATTGACCATTGATACCAAACAATCTGAGAGTCAGTTCAGCACAAAACTTTCACTCGAGTGTGCTGGATTAGGATTTGCTATTTCTAAATGTTGCGTGAATATAAGCATTCATCAGGGGTCGGGGCTCTGGCAAGTTCAGGACTTGACTTAGAAAAGTGTAGAAATCTCAGAGCTGTTTAGAGGACTTTTCTCCACATTCTGGAAGAAGACTGAATCAACAGTGGAAAGTCACTATATACTTAAATTCATGTAAGTAAATCAAGCTCAGTAGAAACATCTGTAAGAACAACTAGCATTTTCAGGTTCAACATAGTAAATAGGAAAGATTTACTTAATTTGAAAAAATAGCTCAGTACAGTCAGTTTTGCATAAATGATTGGAAGATATTTTCATTTAATTTTGATCCTGTATGTAGGAGTTAGGCGCTGTTCCAGTTGTGCTGTGTGGTGTCCAGAGAAGGCTTGCTTTTTACTCTCCTAGCTGTACTATCAAAACCCTTTCTGTATATAACAGACTCTCTCTCTTGAAAACATTGTCTGTGGTTTCCAAGCAGAGGTTACCTCTCCATGAAACTCTGAAAGGAACATTATCTGATGAGTCTGTTTTCAGTGTGATTCTGTGGTCAGCACATATATATTTGGGATTTTTTTGTCTAGTGTTCCAGGAGCACAGAGCAGGGCAGAACCTTTATTATACAACACAATCACTCAGTGTCCTCCCAAATGCAATCTCTGCAACTAGAGTTGTAGAGATTCCGATGCAGTCAGAGGGCACCAATTACCAAGCCCCTTCCATGCCCTTTTGGTACCAGTGGCCCAAGACACAGAGTCCTGTCCTGGATGCCTGTTAGCACTCTCCTTTTCCTGCCAAACACTGAGAACTGAGAAACCTAGTAGCAAGTACTTCCAAGGCTCTGACCACTTATATACAACTGATGTTTCCATCTCCCTGCTAAAATCCATCCTTGGGCTTAGGCATTTTAGGGATGCCAATGAACAGATTTGTAATGCCTCAGAAGTAGGTATAGAAGTCTCTGTGTCTGCTCTGGGATATAGTCACATTTCTCTAAGGCAGGAACTTTTCTTTTGAGGCTAAGTCCCTTTTGAGAAACCTTCAACTCTAGTCTCCCCCAACCTCCATCATCTCATCTAAAAAATAAATGTTCACTGTCTTCACTGCCACTGCTTTCTTCCCCACAATCCTCCTATGGGCTTTCTGCAGTGCACCCCACCTGTTCCCACCATCCTCTCCCTCCCACCTGTGTCCCTACCATCCCTCCCTCCCCTGTCAGTCTGAGAACCTGGAGAAAAGAGTGATTTATCTGTGAAGCCACGGCATCTGGCACATTAGAAATACTCAATACAAGTTTTCGCCGAACACTATGTATGAGTTTCATCCGTTAATATTCTTTCTTCTTCCTCCACCTAAACCTGAGCCATTCTGTACAAGAACGTCACTGTAATGACGAGCCAGCAGTTACAATGATGATAATGACACAAACTCACCTGGTTACCTAACAGCAAATGTTACTCTAAGCACATCCTGGGGATTGTTTTTATTTAAACTCCACTTGCAGATAAAGAAACTGAGGCACAGGTAGGTGATGTGGTCCAGTCTCAAGAGACCCCAGGGAACGATGTAGCTTCTGACTGGAGCTGCCTGATTCCAAAAGCGATGCCTGTGTCACTGTATGGCCCCGCTTTGTCCCACAGCCTACCCTGTCCATCTTTATTTGTAGTGAGTCATGCTGAATGAATCCATTCCAAAGCAACACTAAGAACCTTCACCACGTTAGTGTACAAATTTGTTCTTGGGTCCTGTATGAGATGTTTTTTTTTCGAAATTAAATTAATTAAACAAAATTAATAGTATTAGTAAGTTTTTTTACTACATGGATACATGAGCATCTCCAAAGAGCACCTTAGTGTACTTTGCTTTCCAGACCTATTTAGCTAGAGAGATGTCTCCCCACACCATCAGTATGATTCTTCTTAACTTTAAAACAAAACAAAACAATAAAATAAAACAAAACAAAACAAAACTAAGCTGGGTGGTAATGGTGGCACACACCTTTAATATGAGCAGAGGCAGGCAAATCTCTGTGAATTGGAGGCCAGCCTGGTCAAAAAAGTGAGTTCTAGGACAGCCAGGACTGTTTTGGTCTCAAAAAACCAAAAATGTAAAAGAAATTTAAAAAAGGAAAACTTAAATAAAAAAAAAACCCTAGTATTTCTTTATAACAAAGTTTGGTCAATATGTTTACAGGATTCTCCAGAAAATTCTTACAAATATTCCAGTAAGTCTGTAGTTTTGTTCTTTAGTCATGTAGAAAAACTACTTGCATTTACCTCAGGTGTCACAGATCTGTTGTCATATCCCATTTGGATGACAAATTATATGGTACACATTTCAAGAGGGCAGCCTTGCTTCCTCCCTCCACTTATAAAGGACCCTTGCTGCTGCCGTTGTGTGGGCAGCAACAAAGGAATGGCCTTGCTCCTCATCACGTTGTCATTTTCTATCAGTCCACAGAGAATTGCGAACACCTATACATTGTAAAATGTCCTTTCGTCGCTCAGAAATCACATCTCTTGAGAATCTCGAGCCTTAGTCTAGGTGTGGTGATTGGTGCACACTTGTAATCCTAGCACTTATAGGAGGATCATGAGCACCGGGCCAGCCGGAGCTGTTACACAGTGAAACCCTATCTCAGAATCAAAGTAGAGAGGTGGAGGGCCTTTGAGACTTCTTCACATAGCTCAGGATCTATTCATACGTTGGCTTATGTATGTATGGCAGGGGCAGATCTATGCATAGCTCTGAAAAGATGCCAAAAATCTGAGAACAGTTGTTGACTCTTGGAAGCAAGGGTTGAGCCCAGAGCTGTGCAGCCAGTGAGGCAAAGCCGGGGCACTTTTCACTCGATTTGATTACACTCTTCTTCAGCAGTGCAAGCATGTCTTCTTTGTTTGTTTTCAGATTAAACACTGTACTATCTTAAAGCCAGGCTGTTCAGACGTGGTTGGGCTGAAACTACTTCTTCTTCTTCTGTTTTTAACTCCCTTCCCTTTGAGAGACATCCTTCTTTTTCCTTTTCTTCTCCCCCCCCACCCCAACACTGTTTCTTCTTGTAGCCCTCACTGTCCTACAACTCGATGTGTCGACCAGGCTGACCTCAAACTCACAGAGATCCGCCTGCTTTTGCCTCCCTAGTGCTTGGGATTAAAGGTGTGCGCCACCACCGCCCAAGTGAAACATTATTTCTAAAACTCATGTATTGCACAAGGCTTTCAGAGAAGAGCTTAGCATTGGACACATATGCATTCAAATTCATCTCTCCCGCCCACTGACTGTGTGGCCTTTGGACAGTAACTCAATTAAAGTGACACTCCATTAGAGAAAACTAATTCTCCCTTTCCTGGTGGGTTTTGGTTGCAGCAGTTTCTTGGTTAGGGACTCTGCCCACTTCCCCTTGTTAGTGTTGGGATTCTGTCTGGTTCGAACCTCTGCAGGTCTTGTGAGTTCATATGTGCATCAGTCCTGTTATATCTGGAAGACACTGTTTCCTTGGAGTCATCCAACAGCTTTGGCTCTTATCTTACAGTCTTTCTGCCTCCTCTTCTACATAGATCCCCTGAGCCTTGAAGGGATTTGATAAAGGTATCAATCAGGACAGGCCTTTTGGCCAGGAATAGTTGACCAATGAAAAAGAAACTTCACGTTTTTTACGAGTACTTTGTGAGTGAGTGTGTGTGTGTGTGTGTGTGTGTGTGTGTGTGTTGACTTTGTTTTTGTTTTGCTTCTTAGAAAGAAAGAGAATGTGAAATTAGGTAAATAAGGAGGTGAGAAAGATCTAGAAGGAGTTAGGGGAGACAAAGGAAATATGATCAAAATATATTGTATAAGAAAGAAACTAATTTTTTTTCTGTGCCTCAGAGACCTAACCTGAAAATATGAACAGTAATAGCCTTCCTTCTAGGATTGGTATGAAACTTCAGTAAGATAATTTAAGTTCCAGGATAGTACAATAGGGGTTTTTAAAATAATGTCTTCCCAGTTAACATTCTAGCATGGAGGAGGAAAGGACTCAAGAACCCCCACCCTTCTCTTCTGTGGGAAGGAGAGTCAAATTTCTCTAAGGATGTGGCTCCTGGTGTCAACATATTCCGATGAATGGCCCCACACCCAGAAATATAGGAAGAGCAAAAACTGGAGTGAGGAGTTATTTAAAAAAAAAAAGTAGCCATGAAATTGGGGGGTAGAGGGAGGGGTGGGGGTGAATATGATGGAAATACATTGTATGAAATTCTTAAAGAATTAACCAAGCTATTTTTAATGGTGGCTACTATTATTGTTCTCTATTGTTTGTGTCTGTACTGTAATTATAGCCTAGGATAATTTAATGGATTCTCATGGCTATATATGTCTTGTCCTGACTTTGGGCAGCCATAAAATATATTTGTTTCTCTAACTTTTGTCCTAACATTTATGAAACTGACATTCTTTGAGATCCAACCATACTGTTTCATCTAAACATCACCGAATTTTCCTCCATTTCTGGAGGCAATAGGGGTGTCTTGTGAGAGTTTATTACATCAAGAAGGCAATAAAGAGGTGGAGCTATCCCTAGAGAACACTGGGACAAGGCAGAGGTGGGTCTAATAATAGGACTCTAAAAGAGTTGAAACAACTGGCATTGTCTTTTGACTGTTGTACACACTTGTGTGCATATGCCCTCAGGTTCATGTGTGTTTGCAGGTCCACATGTACACCTGTGTTGAGTCCAGAGGTCATCCTGAGGTGTCATCATCAGGGATACTGTTCAGCTCACTTGAGGCAGGATCTGTCATTAGTCTATAACGTGACAAGCACACTCTTCTTGCTGGCCAGCAAGCCCCAAACCCATTTGTCTCCCTTCCCCTGGTCTGGGGTTGCAGTGGCATGCCACCACACCTGGCTTTTTTACATGGGTTTTGGAGATACAACTCAGGTCTTCTGGCTTCACCCATTGACCTGTCTCCCTGGCCTTACATGTTCAAAATCACCACAAAATTCAGCATATGAATAAAGGACACACAGTTAACCTCAAAATCATGACGGACAGGTTCAGTGTTAATGTGACAAAAACAGCCTGTGGTCATACAAGGAAAGCCTTCTTCATGTCATCTTCAGGGCTTATTTTGTCTCGTCCACACATTATCAACTCAAAGAGATGAGGAGAAATGAACAGAGAGAACATGGCGGTGTGTTTGAAATGGTTCCTCTATTTAAGCAGTCTCTACTTCTGAGCTATGTAGTCACCCCAGGGTGGGTGGCTGGTGTCAGAGTTCATTTGCAACCCTCCAGAGCCTAGCACATTAATGGCTGCTTCAGTATTTGTGACCCATTAGATCTCACTTTGGTCCATACCACCGGGAAATGTTTTCCCCCACACGGGCAATTTAGCAGATGAGAAAACTGAATTTCAAAGAAACTAAATTGTACCCAGGCTTACTGCCCAGCTCTCTCCACTTTTGGGCCGTCGGTCTCACTGCCCTGGCTTCCCGTGCCCCAGGCTTTTATGAGGCTTTGGAAGGCTAGGCCTGAGACGGTGATGGCACAGTGTGGCTTCAACTGTTTTGTTTCATTTCCTTTCCGAGATGCCCCTGTTGCGCAGCTTTGCATACCATGCATGTTGCAACTGTGTCTCTCCTTGCCTTCGTGTGGTAGGCGTTCTTTCTGTTCTCTGATAGCCAGTTTCCTCAGACGAAAGTCCCTCCTATTACCTCTCTGTGATCCTGTAGTTGAATCTGTTGCTAAGAGAGACAGAAATCCTTCAGAAATTAAAATCTTCTTTCCAGAGGATTTACATATGTTACATCTGTTTCAGTGTGATCGTGGGAAAAGGAATATAAGTTGATACTAGGTACACTACAGGAAGCCTCCATTTTCACAGGATCATCTTTGCATTTCTCAGTTTCAGAGCGCTGACCGAGAGGAGCTGATTGATTTTTGACCAAATGCAATTCATCACTAGAGTACTGAGCTACATATGAAGCTTAGTGTGCTGTGTTCTCCCCACAAGTCTGCAGAGAAGCCTTTCTGTGGCAGGCACTGTGGTGGCTCTGTGCTCTCCGTGTTTATTCATGTGTAGAACAACTCCAAGAGATTGTCTCAGTGGTCTCAGCTTAGGCATGAGGAAGCCCAGTCCCAGCAAGAGCCCTGGGGTGTGCAGTGGCTCCATCACTCTGGTTAGCTGCAGAGTGTTTGGGTTTACCATGCAGGCTGCTTGTCCAGGGTGCTAGCTGTGAAGAAAAGCCACCGGAAGGAACCACTTGTACACCAAAGGTTATACTGCAGCCTGTTAACTTTAAGTATTTTTGACAAAATTCCTATATGTGTTGGAAAGTATAATTTTAAGATAATTTCATGACTCCTGCATGAATACAAGCTGGTTGTTTTGAAGATTTTTCCTACTTAAGTTAATGATGCAACAAGGCACACTGCTAACACCTTACCCGAAGGACAATCCAAAGATACAGAGATGAGAAGAACAAGACTCACTGCCACTCCACTGGAGAAATTTTATTCACCCCTCCATAAGTAGGAGCCTTGTCCCTATGGTGGTGTTTATTGCAGGTTCTTAGCCACTTGGGATCAGGAGAATGCATGCACTCCACTGTGCTTCTGAGGGTCAAGTTAAGGATCCAAGCTATATCAACTCACCCAAAATAGCAATCTCTGGAATGGCCACCTCCTTCTGAGGACATAAATACAGTTGTGCTAAGGTGCCTGCCACTTGTCTTCTCTCCAACTATACTTGTTACTTCTGATCTTCATGGCCAGCTGTCCTTACTTCAGATAGACTCGCACGCACGCAGCTCCTACTGGACACAGCCTTCCCACCCAGCCCCTGTCCCACTCGTGCCTCCCCTACCCTCTGTCCTTCTTCTCTTTAATTCCATCTCTTATCTGTACTGTTGATTTCCTACTTCAGAGATTTCAGTATGGAGACTGATATCAGAATACATAAGCCATCGTTTTCCCTTGGACTACTGCCAGATCCCAGGGTAGGGAGGTTAACTCTTAACCACTGATCTCTCATGATGAAACTGGGTTTGGTTCTAACCATTTTCTTATCCCCAAATCTGCCTTTTTTTTCCTCTAAGTCCATTTACATTTGGAATTATTCAAATAGAAGAGAGCTAAGGTTTTGCATTGTTTGTTTAAACAGCATGGTTTTCTTTTCCATGCTTCCTCATTCTAGATCTACTGGATCGAATTTAACTATGAAAACTTTGGAATGACATGTGTATCTAGAGTCGGTATTCAAAAAAATTATCAAGTGTAGCAAACCTGTTGAGTGAAAAAGATTGTGTTTGCTGTTAAATATGTAAAGTGACGTAAGTCCTTTGTTGTGTCATATTAGCAGTTATGGGGCATTTTTATTAATTTTCAGAAAACTATACTATTCATTAATTGATACTATCAAAAGACTTTTCATCTTTGTTTTCTTCTGAGCACATATTTTTTTCTTGCACACATGGGTCATAATATTTTTACCATCAATATTTATTTCTAGCTTTATGATTGTTGATGGTAAAACCAGGATTTCCTAAATATTAGCTTGTTTTACAGAAAACATTGAAGAAGTGGGCTGTTTAAGTCCTAAAGGGAGAGGGAAGTGAGCAGATGTAAAATAAAGATCTGTTCTTTTCTATAGAACTGTCTTTTCCTCTCACACTAGGAATTGAATAGGACCTCACACGTGGCTAGAGATGGCATCATTTCTTTTCCACCAACAATTTCCATGTCTATTTCCAAGGCAAATGGATTCATCTTAATTGGTAAACAGATCAATATTCTCAACACTATCTCCTTGGAGAACATATGTGTGCATCTCAGTTGCCTCCAGGGACATGCCTGGGTCCCTCTCTCTTTCCCATGGTTAAACGCAGACCCAGTCAGAAACAGAGGTTGGCCAGGATGGTCAATCTTCCACTGCAGTTCAAGTCAGAAATATTATACCTTGCCTATACTCACAGTATCTGTATTGTTATCTTCTGATGCATTCCCTCAGTATACAAAAATCTTTCCTCTTTAAAGAAAACCAATTGCTGGTGGTAAGAGAACCCACTTCCTGAAGTATGCTTACACTGGGGGGGTGGAGTGTGTGGTGTGGAAATCCACATATTTAGTGAGTTACAAGTGCCCATTTCTCTAAGTTTTAAAATAGGCAAACAGAAACACTCAAATATGTATTTTAAACTCATGTTGTTGTTGTTGTTGTTGTTTTCAGGACAAAACATTTGTATTTAAATGTAGTGAAGAGATGGGAGAAACTGGTGCCTAAGCCCAAGGCATGGCACAGAGGAGGAGCTAGGTGGGGAGCTCAGAACCCCGGGGAGAGCTGGCAACAATTAGATAAATAATGATTTTTAGGAACTCAGAAGTGCGATGGTTAGCAAAGAACTTAAATAGAACCTCCTTTTCAAAATACCCTGACTGTAGTGTGAGAAGACCTCGGAAAGGAGCTGAACTAGATGACATCTGTAGAGATAGAGGGAATTGGATAGAATTTAGAAACTAATAAATGGTAAAGATGGGAAAATCTTGCTAATGGACTAAGGAAAGAGAGGATGAGATGGTGGATGGTTCCCAGGTCTCTGACTTGAGTAGTGGTTGGGAGAGATGCTATTAATCTAGGGGGTAAATAATGGACAGGGAAGGAGGAACAAGGATTCAGTTAGGGACATGCCATATCTGTGATTCTGCAAAATCTCAAGAGTCATAAATGTTTTTGCAAAACGAGTCTGGAAGAGAAGTCAAGGCTGAATTAAGACTGTGGGAGTCATTGGCACACTATTTGAAGCCATGGTGATGATGTCACATAGAGGTGAGACTAGACAGGAGTTGGGTGGGATTAGCTCTAAAATGTGCCAGGCCTTTAAGAGATCTGATGGAGCGTGGAACTGACAGTGATCCCGAGCAGGCGAGACTAGCTGCAGTTAATGTCCAAGAAAGAAAACAGTCACATTTTATGATCCCAGACCACATATCCCTGGGCAAGCAGCTGTCAGCCACAACCTTGGTTGGCTCAAAACAGGCCATTGCTAAGGCTGAAAAATAAGCCCACTGAATGAAAGCCTTCCTAGCAGAGAGGGAGAAATGTGCACTGAATCGATTGAAAGATTAAACTGAAAGTGTCTGTGGAAGTTCTGGGGTCTGGGGTCTGGGTAGAGACTCGGTTACAGTAAATGGGGATGATCTTGCTTAGTCTGCAGTAGACTGGCTTTTCCTCCCTGGCTTGCAGGAAGCTAAGATGCTGTGCTACAGAGTCCTTGCTTCTCTTACTGTTTAAAACAAAATCGGATGTGGAGATTTAATGAGAAATGTAGCTTGATGAACTACAAAACTGCCAGTTTGGCCTTAAGAAATTAGCACCGAGGAGTTTGAAGCCTCCCTCTCCCTCCCTCCCTCCCTCCCTCCCTCCCTCCCTCCCTCCCTCTGGTTTCAGTATTTCCCAACAGAAAGTGTGTTGATATGGGAAACATGGTTGTATATTCTAGATGGGATATTTGTAGGCTGTGCCAATCTCTAAAAGACTGAAAGCAGAAGGGCCATTATGTAAAATAAGTTGCTGAATCCTGAGTTATTTGTTATGTATCTGGAAGTGATTGCATATCTCCTCCTGCAGAGCCAGATTTATTTGTTAAGGTCCATATCTCGCGTTGTAATGTAAGCGAGGACCCTTGGCCACAGTGTGGCAATATTAGCTGCTGAGGTGCCATTTCTTTGTACAGGGTTTCATTAGCGTGAACTAACACCCCCGTGACTCACTGAAGAGACAACAGTAAGAACAGAGCACTGTTAGACTGAAAGCACCTGAGAGCTTGGGAACCTCCCTGAAGTTGGCCTTTTGTCACAGCTTCCCACCTTCCTTTAATTTTTTATTTTCAAACATATAAATGGAATTTTATTTAAAGTAGTAATTTACAAAACTCATGCTAACGAAATCTCTGTGAATCCTAAGAAACAATTGTTTGATTTCTTTTTTTTCATATATTTTTATTTAGCTTTTTACGCATGTCACTTTCAGTTCCCTCTCCCTCCCCTCCTCCCCCACCTCCCAGTCCTCCCAACCCCTCACCCCCACTCCATCCCACCTCCACTCCCCAGGGAGGGCAAGGGCCTCCATGAGGGATTTTTAGGGTATGTCACATCATCCCGGGAAGGGCCCAGGTTCTTCCCCATGTGTCCAGGCTGAGAGAGCATCCCTCCACGTTCCCAGAGTCCCTCTATATGCCTGGAAGAAACACTGCTCTACTCTCCAAGGTCCCACAGATTGCCAAGCCCTCCTCTCTGTCACCCAGGTTCGGTGGGAGGGTGTCTGGATCTGTCCCATACTGGCCCCTTAGTCATCAGTCTGGGGTCCATGTGTTCCCCTTTGTTTAGGTCAGCTGCCTCTGTGGGTTTTGCCAGCCTGATCTTGATTCCCTTGGTCATCACTCCTCTTTGCAACTGGTTTCCAGGAGTTCAATTCAGTTCACAGCTGTGGGTGTCTGCCTCTGCCTCCATCAGCGATTGGATGAGAGTTCTAGGATGGTATATAAGGTAGTCATCAATCTCATTATCATGGGAGAGCATTTAAGGTAGCCTTAATGCCAGTCGGTGTCATTCTTGTAGATCTGTGAAGATCTCACTAGTGCCAGATCTCTCCTCCAACTTATACTGGCTCCCTCCTTTCTGGTATCTCCCATCCACCTTCCTTTTCAAAACATCTTCTGGTCTTGTTCTGCACTCTCGCTTCGCGTTTCTGTAACAGTGTGACGATTGTGGGAGGGCACCGTTTCCGGATCCACCAGGACATCCTTTTTGTAGGCGCACAGCTTTGTGTGTTCCTGGCTGCATTAGGAGCTGTTCTCTAATAGCCTGTGTGAGACCATATACCTGCTGTGAAACCGGGTCTCCAACGTAGTGTGGAGTCTCTCTGTCCCCTCCTCACATCTGGTGTGAAACGTGCGCGCGCGCTGAGGCCGTTTCTGCTCACATGCATCCCTCCAGCCTGGGTTTGGCACTTCCGCCACTTTGCCTCCCCCTGATGATGCCCGCTTTTGTGCAAACTAGAAATCGTTTCACATCGCCAGTGCCCCAAGTTGTTCATCTTCATTGCTAAATGGTTGTGTTTCAGCTGCTCGTAAGTGCATTTTTTTTGTGGCGAGTGCAGAGAGAACAGAAGTCCCTGAACCCTATGGTGGAGTAGATACCCAGAGAACCTCACTTCTGAGATCCTCAGCCAGGGGAGGGAGAAGGAGCAGACTCGTAGGCACGCTTTCAGATTGCATCCCGCACATAGAAGGGGTAATCATAGTAGACTAAAACTGATGTTGGTCTGCAGAGCATTTTCAGGGCTGGGCCCCAAGCTAGAAGCATTCCATTGCATATGTTATTAATCTGTATTTTGTGCAACTCTTCTTGTGTGTGCTAAACATCTGCCAAATTAGGTTACGACCATTCCAAAAGTCAACTCTCGGGATCCGCTTTTCCCAAGTATGTTGCATGTAGCATGTTTCGTTGGCTCATGAAATAAGCTTATTTCCTCAAGACTCAAACAGTGGATCAGGAACAGCGGCTGGCTTTGAGCTCTCCCTGCGGCTGACTTTGGGCTCTCTCTGGAGTGTAACCTTCCAAAGGCTGACATCTGGGGGTGAAGTTCAAAGTGGGTGGGATGGCTGGGAGAGCGATGACCAATGTCTTAGGCACTTAGGCTCTCTGTAACTGGCTTGTAAAAGAGAGCTCTCCTTTGGGTTTTCTGAAGTAAATTCACCATCTTTCTCAGTCTCATGGCCTTGCTATTCAGCCTGCTTTAGCCCAGAAGCGTTTCTCTCACTCTTTTGTTGCTTTTTTGAGACAGCGTTTCTCTATATAACCACATGGCTATCCTGGAAGTCAGTCTGTAGACCAGGCCTTGAACTCACAAAGATCCTCCTGCCTCTGCCTCCCGAGGGCTGGGATTAAAGGTGTGTGCCAGCACCTCCTGGGCTCAAATGAGTTTCTTTAAGTTGTCTAGGGTTGCAGATGCCTAACAAATAAGTACTTAAAATTTTTAATGTTTTTATACAATTAAGCTAGACTAGAAGGCATAATGGTTTAGCACCTCACGAGACACAATACTTAATTTTGGGATTTATTTTTTTATATGGCTGTGTACATATCTGTGTGTTATATGTGTGCTGGTGCCCAGAAGATAATGTCAGATCCCCATACAGCCAGAGTTACAGGCTGTTGTGTGTCTCCCGAGTAGGTTCTGGATTCTGAATACATGTCCTCTGCAAGAACACCAAGGGCTGTTAACCACTGAGCCATCTCTCCAGCCACTTTTATAATTTTGGTTGTGAGCCTGGCCTTTTAACATCTGGGCCATCTCTCCAGCCCTCTGGCCCCTTTTAAATCATAAGATACTTTCAAGGATGTTATTAATGTTAACTGATAAAGAAATCAGTGACTACATAGCAGAAGATATAAAGGATTTTAATTATACATCATCCCAGTAATTCCACAAATGAGAACCCAATGCTCAGAAATGTATAAAACATTCTCTTTTTTTCTGAACAGAGACAAACTGTAACTAGTGGTAGAATGAGGGAAAGTACTCCCTAATACTTAGAAATTTGTTTTGTTGTTTTGTTTTACTTGCTCTTTACTGATCTTGGGTTCTTTCTGCCCTTTCTTTTTCTTTTTATTTTGTAGTGGCCACAGATGTCTTTAATTCCAAAAGCCTGGCCGTTCAGGCCCAAAAGAAGATCCTGGGTAAAATGGTATCCAAATCCATCGCCACCACCCTGATTGATGACACCAGCAGCGAGGTGCTGGATGAGCTGTACCGGGTCACCAAGGAGTACACCCAAAACAAGAAGGAGGCAGAGAGGGTCATCAAGAACCTCATCAAGACGGTCATCAAGCTGGCCGTCCTCCACAGGAACAATCAGTTCAATCAAGACGAGCTGGCGCTCATGGAGAAGTTCAAGAAGAAGGTCCACCAGCTTGCCATGACGGTGGTCAGCTTCCACCAGGTGGAATACACCTTCGACCGCAACGTGCTGTCCAGGCTGCTGAACGAATGCCGGGAGCTGCTGCATGACATCATCCAGCGCCACCTCACCGCCAAGTCTCACGGACGGGTTAACAATGTCTTTGATCATTTTTCAGATTGTGATTTTCTGGCTGCCTTGTATAATCCCTTTGGAAAATTTAAGCCTCACTTACAGAAACTCTGCGACGGCATCAACAAAATGTTGGATGAAGAGAACATATGAGCGCGTGAAGTAAGCGATCTCTGTGAAGACAAAGCACTGCTGACTCATGAAGGGAAGACGGAGAATCTTTTAAAGATGACGTGTATGGCAGAAAGGCTCGGCTGATACAACCATTGGACATTAATGGTAGTACTTTTGTGTGGCTTGTTGTAGCTGAAAAAAAAAAAAGCATATTGCCAAAAAAATTCTGGCTGAAAATGTCTTAATGTATGTCAGGATGTGGGAAAAATAGATGGTTGGTAATTCAAAAGTAAGAATGACACAAAGACACATGAGTGTGGCTCCAGTCGCTGGGCTTTCTGTATTTTAGGGAAATTGTGTTGGTGGCACATTAGATATTTCTAATATGTACAAAGCTGTGTATCTTGATTCACTTTTTTTCTTTACTATGTCTGTGTATCTCTCTTAAAATGGCAAGGACCTCTCTTTGCTGTCATTGATCCTTTTGAAACAATTCTGCTTCCTAGGCTACTCGATTCTTTTGTTACAGATTATCGTTGACATTCAGGAATTAAATCTGAGGCCATGGAATTGAACTCCTAGGAAAGCAGAAAGCCAAGTATCTGAAATCATGACTGTGGAAATAGATAACATGTCCATTGTAAGAATGTACGTCTGCAGCTGAGTTGTACTTTGTAGTACCATCAGTGACACTTAGATCTCAAAATGGTAGTGGCATGTCATTGTCTTGAAATACTTGCTTAGGGCCTAACTTTGATGTCATCTTGAACATGTGCTGACAAATGTCTCTGGTATTAACGTTCATTTCACACAGGAGGAAAAAAAAACTTCTAGATTGGTTTTGATATTGAGATAATAAAAAGTAAGTAGCATGAAGAAAAGGAAAACAGCCTTGAATTTAAAGATGAACTCATCAGACTAATTTCGGAGAGTGAGGGGTGAAAGGATAGAAGGGTGTTGCTAATAATGTAAAAAAGATGGATGCATTTCAATGTTTAACGGGGATCATGAATAAAGGACATCTTTTTTTTTATTTGCTATTTTGATGAATGGACCAATGAGTGTGTCTTTCTCCAGCAAGTGTGTGCTATTTCTGTATAATTTTAGGTGTGTGGATGATAAAGCAGACCTTTGCTTATTTTGTAAAAGAAATAGAAGCCTACTGGCCAACTCTGTCATCTAGGAAATAACAGACCCAGCCACCAGCACTAAATATTGGCACTGCCACTGAGTCTGTCGTTTACCTACCTCAAGAATATTGGCAATGAAGCTGGGCGGTGGTGGTGCACGCCTTTAATCCCAGCACTCAGGAGGCAGAGGTAGGCGGATCTCTGTGATTTCGAGGCTGGGCTGGACCAACAGCCTCCAAAACAATACAGAGAAACCCTGTCTTGTAAAACCAAAAAAAAAAAAAAAAAAAAAAAAAAAAAAAGAATATTGGCAATGAGATGAAAATTCACCAGAAAAGGTCCCAAGAATGAAAATCCCAGATCTCCTTTGACCCATCCTAGAATAGAAGGAAGTGATCAGGTTTCTCTGAGATCCAGCTTTGCTCAGTTAAGACAAACAGCAAAGGCAAAAAGTGTCTGTACCTGAGTGATATGAAATCCTGATTTGAGCTGAAAATATAATTCTTACCTCTTGGAGCCTTGTAGGTGATTGCTAGATGTTTAACACTAGCATAATGGCTGCATTACTGACGATTGGACTTGATAACTGCTAAATGGCTCACACACAGAGCTCAGCAAGCCTTCCTTGACCAGCCCTTTCCCCACTTGAAGGAAGCTAAGAGTGTGATCTGATGGGAGCCACTGATCTGCTATATTTTTCCTCTACCAGAGCTTGCACAGCAGATATATGCATGGTGATGTCAGCAGCTTCTTGAGAATTTCTAGCTCAGTAACACAGAAGACCTCAGAGAAATTTAGGGCATACTGCTGGATCTGTAGGACACACATTTGAGTCATACTGATGGATCTCTAGTAGCAACACAATGCACATATGAACAGTGGTAGCATTCCTTGGTTTCATATGCCAGTGTCTTACTTAGGGCTACTATTGCTGTGATGAAACACCATGGCCAAAAGCAACTTGGGGAGGAAAGGATTTTTTTTTTTTTTTGGTTTTTACGAGACAGGGTTTCTCTGTTTTGGAGGCTGTTGGTCCAGCCAGGCCTCGAACTCAAAGAGATCCGCCTGCCTCTGCCTCCCGAGTGCTGGGATTAAAGGCGTGCGCCACCAACGCCCGGCTGGGGAGGAAAGGATTTATTCAGCTTACACTTCAGTTTTACAGTAAAGGTAGGTAAATCATCAAAGTAAGTCAGGGCAGGAACATGGGTAGGAGCTGATGGAGAAGACATGGAGAAGTACTGCTTACTGGTTTGCTCCCCATGGCATTCTCAATGTGTTTTCTTATAGAACCAGGACTGTCATTCCAGGGCTGGCATCGCTGACAATAGGCTAGACTCTCCCCCATGAATCGATGTTTAAGAAAATGCCCTACAGGCTTGCTTACAAGCCAGATCTTATAGAGACATTTCTCATTGAGTCTCCCTTCTCTCAGATGACTCTAGCTTGTGTCCATATTGATGTAAAACTAGCCAGCACACCCAGGTAGGCAAAAAAAAAAAAGTATCCGTGGACAACTGGTTCAAGAACACCCTATAACGGACACACCAAGTGCTCACCTTTATTGCTCTTTGCCTTATCCCTTTGCAGCCTAGAACCTGGTCTCTCCTGGAACCCGGAGCTCCCTGTGCCTTGTCAAGGCTGGCATCCAACAAGCCCCAGAAACCCTCCCATCTCTGTGTGACATTTCTGTTACTGAAAACCCATTTCAACTTCTCTCCTCCCATGACATTATTCTCGGCCTTTGATTTTTACTGTGCTCTTCAATACACTCTTCTCCCTTGCTCCTTGTTGGCCGTCGTGGGTTTTCTCTTGAGCTCCAAATTCCTGTTTATTGATGGGAAGCAATCTCACCCTTGATTGTCATACTAATCTCAAAAGCACAAGCAAGCCAAGACATTGTTCTCATATGTATTTTTGGAGAGAACAGTCCCTTATTATTCCATGCCATAAAAGATAGCCCTTATTAACTTACTTAAGATCTTGCTTCTTCACCCTCCAAAAAACACCTAAACTAATAATAATAACTGTTTAATATGTTTGATTTTTACCTTGATATTTAAGTTACATTACCTGGTACACCTAAAGAGATCTTGCAAAATTAAGGGCTTAAAATAAATCATTCTGTGGTGTTTTTATTTTTGCATTCCCTTTATTTATATTCTATTTTTCCTTAATCTTTAGAAGTGTTTGTTCCTAAACTATGGTAGGAGATAATCTCCTAGACCTTCATCACTGAGGTAACAGCTAAATTTTACAAGAGTTCTTCAGCACTGAAATATGTATCATCCAAATTTATACATTAAAATCCTAATACCTTCCTCAAGATGGCATTAGAAAGTGAGGATTTGGGGAGATGCATATATCATGACAGACATCCGAGGGAACCTTTCTGACCATTGGCTGTATAAAGATACTGTGAGAAGTCACTATGCTCCTCACAGAAATACCACCATGAAAGCACCCAGATGCACTCATATTTAGAACCTCTAGAGGGTGGGGAGTGAATTTCTATTGTTTAAAGCCACATTATTCACATTATTTCCTATAGCAGCCAAAAAGACAACCATAAATCAGAGAAAACAAAAATTAAGAGAACAATAAATTAGAGTGCCCCTCCCCCACCTCTATGAATGTGTTCAGTGCATACTCCAAAATGATACTCAACAATCTCAATTGTATATTATACCACTTCCTTCAAGTTTTAGGAAATGAAAAAAATCTCATGACCTCAATCATTCCTTCTATCTGGAGCAGTTGGTCCTCTAAATACTTCATCTAGATTTTTGTGCACTTGCCTATAAATTATCTCATTTGTATTTTATTCCCAGCATCAAGCACATTCTTGGCCTAGAAATGATAGTCAATAAATATTTATCTGAAGAATCAAATATGAAAAAAGCCACCCTGTAGATATCAAACACTGCAGATGCTGAAGTCCCTTATAGAAAATCATAGTATTTGTATCTATCTACTCTGCCTGTATATCTTCCTATATTTACATGCCTTAAGATTACTTACAACACTTATACAATGTAACTGCTGATTTGGAAACAAAGCAAATAATGTTTTGTTTATGGAATAATCTCACGAAAAGTGTGTGTGTGTGTGTGTTCAGTGCAAACACTTTCTTCAGTGTTTACTTGTGTGTGGGGGGGGCATGCCTGCAGAGGTAAAGGACAACTCTCAGGAGTTGGTACTCTCCTTCCACCTTGTGTGTTCTGGGGATTGAACTCCTGTATCAAGTACTTGTAGCAGCAGGTACCTTTACTTGCTGACTCCTGGAAACACATTAAAAAAAAACAAAACATATTTTTCAATCCACAAATGCCGAACCCACAGACATGGAAGGTCAACCGAATGCTGAAGCAGGAAGTCTTTGCTGTCATTTGTTTTCCCCAGAACCGTCTGAAGACCATTGCCTCATTAACCTTTTGCCTGGGAAGTATGTATTTCCAGGTCAGTTAAAATGTCATGATTAGCAAGTTATTTCCTGATGTGTGCATGTAGGTTCTCTTTTTTTTCTGAGCAGCAGGCTAATTTCTGATGTGACTAGGCTCCCCTGCCTTTGCATGACTTTTGGCAAGAAGGACTAGCACTGGGAAGAATTTGAACAAGCTTGGGGTAGATACCTCTGGGCTGAGTTTGGAATCTTAAGTGTCTTTATTTTCTAAGTTTCATGGTTTACTTTTGGGGCTCTTTGTTTTTGTTCTTTTAGATACAAAGTCTGACTTTGTAACCCAGCCTGGCCTCAAAATTATCATCTTCCTGCCTCAGCCCTTCAAGTACTAGGACTATAGGTGTGTGCTCCTGTATGTCTTCTAACTTTTTCTTCCCAATGATGTCCCTTTAGATTGGTGAAGTAAGTGTGTTCCAACTGACTTTACTAGCTATGTGCCGATGGATTTTCTGCCAAAAGTATGATACATACATACATACATAATAAGTGAATGATAGCCAATATTGACAATTAATATTTATGATATGTCTGCCAGACATATTCAAAACTCCCCTGCCAAAATCTTCATTACTTTGCAAATAAGGAAACTGAGGCCAAGGAAATTAAAGTTTTCTTGAGGTCACACTTCCATATCACAGCTACAATATCAGTACACCCTTGGTTGTATTTAAATGCGTCATGGCTAAAAGCAATAGTAAACACATCATTGGCTGGGAGAGAAAGTTTTATGCCTCTGAAAATGTTTTTCAAATAGTGATACTTTATATCGAATTTAAATCGATACAGGTCTGACCTATTCTCCAAGATCTGGATCTAATTTTATACAAAGGCATTTTTCTGTGTTGCAGCATGGGTTCTAATTTGAAGGCACCATCGTGTAGCTCAGATTTCTGTCCCTTATGGTGCCTCTGCTCAAGGTGCTCACAATTAAGGATGGTTTGACATGGGCTCCTGAGGCGCCCCTCACCCACGTGCCTGCACCAAGACAGCCCCCCACCATTGTGTGCCAAGGAGTAGTATGGCATCAGTTCAAAGCGTCGACTTTACTTCCAGGTTTGGAGGCTGAAAACATTTTGACAAGTAAGATTTAAAACACACCCATGTATTTTTCTGATTATCAGAACTCGCAAATACAGCTCAGCTTGTTTAAAAGAAAAGTCGGTGTGAGAAACGTCAGTGACACAGATGTGGCCCTTTTTGTGTCTATAACAGTATCTCATTCGTGATTTTCTGGAAAGCCTCCCACTCCCCACCCCCACATGAATGCACATGTAAAACAAAAGCCTACAAAGTGCAGACTTCTAATGGATTCCTGCCACAGAGGGTTTGAAATAATAGTTTCCGCATCCGGAACCTGTCAAGTTCGGTTTGTCCCCCATTGAGAGTTATAAATGCTCCTTGAGATACTGGATGTGAGTATATGAGCTCAGCCGTAATTTAACAAACCCACCTTGACAAACATGAAGATCAATGTATCTACCCATGGGCTGAGATAGTTTTAGCAGAAGTTAAGTGTTGTTCGGTCGCTAGAAAATTAAAATATTCTAATGAAACAGCACGTTAACAGGAATACTAGTGTTTAAATATGTCGTCAGCCTTGGATTTCCACACTTGCATTTTCTAAGTTAGCTGGACTTAGTGTTTGACTTGATATAAATTACACACCTGTGCTGACCCCTCATAGCAGTTTTAGAAATGTTATTTGACAGGGGAAAAAAAGTTTATCCTAGTTCTGGCTGTTTTATTTTCTGTAATTCAAGTAAAGATCACAAAACTTTATATATAAAGATGATATACCAAGTTCACTGACTGGAAAGACGACCCAGAGTTTAAAAGCAAACACTGCTTTTGCAGAGAACCTGAGTTCAGCTCCCAGCTCACCATGGCCGGTAACTCTAGCTCCAGGGGATCTAACATCTCTGGCTTCCACATGCACCAGCATTGAGGTGTGTATGTGCCCACGCAAAAGTATACACATCTACTTTAAAAAGAATAAATCTTCAAAAAACAAAAAGCAAGCCTAGTTTGGTGAGGTAGTGTATGTCTATAATTCCATGCCAGAATTTAGGAGGTAGAGGCAGGCAGATCAGGAGTTCAAGGTCATCCTCATAGCCTGGATATGAGGCTCTGCTTTAAAAAAGAAAGAAAGAAAAAAAAGGAAAACTATACAAACTCCCCAGTGAATATACTGAAACAGCTAATAAGAGAAATGAGTCAACTTTTTGTCTCCAAAATGATATAACAGGAAATATTATGCTTGTAATAACCTATTACCATCACCACCAAGTGTTGAACTTTTGTGTCTCTATTACTGTGGTGTCCTTAGGGACATTTACATATGGTCCAGAACCAGAGGGAACTGTAACAAGTCTTTCTTTTGGGCCACCCACCAGCTCCAGATCATGACACAGAGACTTTATGAATGCTTGGCCTTAGCTTCTGCTTGTCCCACTAGCTCCTGTAACTTACATTAATCTGTTTCTTTTCATCCATGTTTTGCCTTGGGGTCTTTTACCTTTCTGTATGTCCTAATGTGTGTCTGCCTGGCTGGTGGCTACTCAGCTGGCCCCAGACATCTCCCTTTCTCCCCATCCCCCCTCTCCTTTTCTCCTGTGTATTCTTTCTGCCCACCAGCCCCATCTATCCCTCTACTGCCTAGCTATTGGTCCTGCAGCTTTTTATTAGACCAGTCAGGTGCCTTAGGCAGACAAAGCAACACAGCTTTACATGTTACATTGTTAAACAAGCGCAGCAAAAACAAATGAAACACATCTTTGCCTAGTTAAAGTGATATTGCACAACAGGGACCTTTTTACCTCAGGGAAATACCTGAAAGGGCAACACTGTGTAAGGACTTTTTTCTGTCTTTCCCAAGAAGCATTTTCCACCTAGCGTTGAGTTTGAGCTCCGGGTAAGGGCTATGCCACTGTCAAGCCAGGCAGCAGTCCCAGCTAAGAGGAAAACATCTGTGCTTTGGAAAATACGCTGCACATGCAGAGAACCGGGCTCTATTCTCCAGAGTTCCATGAGATCTTTGTAAGACCAGGCAGTCAATGAGTCAACCCCTTTCTTCTCGGGTGGCTGAGGGATTTCTGCCTTCTCCACTCACTGCTGCATAGTTCTGGTTTTGACTTGTGAAAATAAAGCGACTGATCAGGCACTTACAGTTTAATCTTAACACAGGAGGAAAATACTTGAATTGGGGCCAGTGGGATGGTTCTGCAGCAATGCACACTTTCCACCAAGCCTGAAAGCCTGCATTTGATCCTTGGATCCTGGACGATAGACGGAGAAAACTAACTTTTACAAGTCCTTCTCTGACTCCCACAAAATATGTACACACACACACACATTTTTTTAAAATTTAATATCTGATTTTTAAAAGTGTTTTGATTCACAAAGTCAACTAAGTCAATCAATTACTCTATACTTTGACTTTTCTATTTAAAAGCATGCAGACAGCTATGTCAACTGCTTAATGCGAGGCAGAGAATTAAAGGGTAAATATGTTTATTGTCGCGTGGGACAATTGGTAGTTTACAACACAAGCCGTTCTCCTTGCTCAGGAGCTAGATTTTTGTCAGTTCAATAGGCACTGCCACTTCCCTGTGCTAAAAAGGGGATCCTCACTGTCCTCGGCTCGCTTCTAAGACCACTTGTTTTCCAAAGCACAAATCCTCGCTCATCATTGGAAGTTGCAACCTTGCAGCCCTTACCTAGTCGGAGACTCTACTTTCACAACTGAGCAGTCCCAGTTTTACCTTGCTAGAATATTCACGAAGAACAGAGCCTGAAGTCTGAGGGTGGAAACATTCCACAGTGTTTTCAAACAGCCGGTGTTGGGAGTTTGGCTTCCCCTCCTCCAGGGAAGTCACCAGAGGGTGACCAGGTAGAAGCCTGCAGGGTACAGAGCACATAGGCTAAAGCGAGCAGCAAACTGGTTTCCTGCTCCTGACTTGCCAGGGAGCTTTCTCCCTAAGTCGCTAAAACTTGTAGAGAATCAGCTCTTTCATATTTTCACTTGAAAGATAAAATCACACACAGAGGACCCTGAAAGCTGAGGACTGCTCCTTCCTGGGCACTGTTTATAGTTGGCCTTCTGCCGTTTCTCAAGAAGCAATACAAATAAGCCTGAACCTAAAAGGAATTCAGTTACAGGCTTCAACAGATCCAGAGAACCCCATCCAATCCACATCCCCTGTAAAAATTGGCTTTTGCTTTCAATTTAGGAAAATTATTTTGGATTGAGTTGTGGAAAATATTGTCGGGCTGTTATTTAGGCAGGGCCTCTTAAGCACTACAGTCTATATTTCTGTGAATTATTTGATCATTTCTGCTGCCATTCGTCACCTATTGAAGTATCGCAGGCCATCAGCAAAATTAGGTGGTTTTTTTGTTTGTTTGTTTGTTTGTTTGTGTCTTTTTTTTTTTTTTTTTTTTTGGTTTTTTAGAGACAGGATTTCTCTATGGTTTTGGAGGCTGTTCCGGAACTATCTCTTGTAGACCAGGCTGGCCTCCAACTCACAGAGATCTGCCTGCCTCTGCCTCCTGAGTGCTGAGACTAAAGGCATCTGCCACCACTGTCCGCCAAAATTAGGTGTTTTTAAGAAAACAAAACCCAAAAATCATTTAGCTGTGTCTCATGATTTCTAGAGTTAAATGAACTCAGCCGCACCAGTCCCTGTTTGGATTTGGGATTGGAAATTGGCCACACGATCTCATGCATGCTAATGCTATCTATGTACATGCTACATACTCTGTACTTTTGCCTTTCCACTGAGTTCTCTTATGGGTTACTGTCATAGTGTGACCAAAGATTAGCCTGGGACCCTGGGATGAGTAGGCCTCTTGATCTTTTCTAGTCTCTGTTTATCTTTCTGTCTCCTATTTTCTAAGAGTGTCACAAGTCCCCAAGCAGAAGTTTCCAGGCCTTCGCATGACTCATAACAAGACAGATCCAGCATCACTTCTGTTTGCTATACTAGTCAAAGCATATCTAGGCTCTTCTGGGATTCCTCAACTGTACCCTTGGGGTTGATGGCTCTCTAGGAGAGCCCAGGGAACTCCAGGAAAAGGTTATACTCACGGTTATGGTTTATTACAGTGCAAGAATACAGTCAGCAAAGGAGAACACACAGAACAGAGTCCAGGAGGGACCAATTTGAATGTTTCCAGGGGACTTCCTCCAGTGGAGTTTTATAGCTCCCTCCATTCTTCCAGACACAATATGTGACAACATATGAAAATGTTACCAACCAAGAAAGCTCCTCTGCCTGGTGGGACCCGGGGTGTTCGCTGAGGCATGCCACACCATTTGACTGTCACTTATTACCGAGTCTCTAGCTTCTCCAGTTGGTGAAGGACCACAAGATAACTCAGGAACTGAAGTGAATTTTAAAAGTGGACACGAAGTATCAGTGACATTGTTAGCATAAACTGGTTAGCATATAACTGGTTATGCCTTCTGGTTCCTAGGTACACAAAGACATTATTTCCAGCAGGGTATTCCAAAGTTTAGAAATGATCTCCTGGGGTCTGATGAAGGGTCTGTCTTTTCTTTGGAATGTGCACACACATGCAACCTGACTTCACTATGCGGGGAACTCTGCCAGGGCATGAACTCGGGAATGAGTAGCTCTTTGAAGTTGTCTTTACAGACTAAATACCATGTCATTATTTTTTCTCTCCTGGCTCCAGCAAAGACACCAATACTTGGGGAGTCTGGTGTTTCTTCAGGGAATTGTTTTCTACTAGAAACAAATACAGGAAATGATGAGAGACTAACCCGTTCAGAGTTACATTCTTGTCCATGTGAAAGGTGAGTCCCCATCTATGCCTGACAAATTAATTAACTATGCTATTCACGAAACAGTGGATTCTGCAGAAACACCTGGCTGCCATGTACCTGCAGTGCCCACAGAGGAGAAAAGATGACATCAGTTGCTCTAGAACTAGGTGTGGGTTCTGGGAACCAAACGCAGGTCCTGTCAAGAGCAGCAAATGTTCTCAATGCTGAGACATCGCTCCAGCTTGGTAAGGAGGCTTTGACTTCCTGGCTCCTGTCAGTAGCAATGTTATTTTCAACTCCCTAGTTAGTTTACCTACAAGTCCTCTGCTGTCTTTCTAGCCCTTCCGTTTCCTCTCTTATTCTCCTCTTTCTCGTTCCCTTCCTTCTTTTCTCTCTCTGTCATCTTTATCCTTTTCATGAAAAATATTAAAGTATAATATACATGTCGAGAAGTACAGTTCTACAAAAGTGAAATGAATATTGATCCGCCACCACCAAACAGCCAAAGCCTTGTATACCGCGCACACTGAGTAACCATTTTGTTTCTTATAGAACTAGAGATTATTTTTGACTGTTTTTGGAACTGCTGTAAAAATAACCATTCAGTGTGTTCTCTTTTACAACTGGTTTCTTTTAATCATGAGACTCGTCAGATATTGCTGAATTGTCTTCAGGAGTAATGACTGCCAACTTCATGCAGCAAATTCTACAAAGATATCAATAATCATGACAATGTCAACAAGCAAGCCATGGTTCTGTGGTTTGAGATGCTTCATTGGCCAAATAGTATTGAGAGGACCAGGGAGCCAGAGGAGAGCCCAGGTTTCTAATCGCCCCTGCCAGGGGCCAGGCCTTAGTTTCTGTTTGCTGGAGGTGCCTGGAGCTAAGCAAACAGTTCTCAGGTAGGACCACAACTCAGGGGCAACCAATCAACAGGTGCCCCCACCCCCTTAACCTTCTGCTGACTCAGCAGATGACCACCGTCTCCTGAAAACTAAAGACAGTCCCCGACCACTAGGCCTCCCACCAATCAGCCCCCAGACTAATCTTTCCTCCCCCAATCAGCCCCAGATTAATCCCTCCTCCCTGAAATTCCCTTAACTCCACTTAAGGAGCTTGTGACCTTCTTTGGGGGTCGCTATGCGCCACCCCAATATGTTGGAATAAAGCGCTCGTTTATTGCATACGTGACTGTTGACTTCTCTCAGACCCTAACAAGTATTTTGGGGTAACAGCGTAGTGACAATACACAATTGGACTACACTGTGAAGACTGACCCACCAGTCTCTCACCCTCCACTTACCTTTTGAATCATACTTTCAAGGGAGTAACAGCTGGTTTTAGGGAGTTTGTCATTAGGGGTTTCTAACACAAAGCAGCATTATAAAGGGGACTGGAGAGGTGGGGTAGGGATGGTTTCATCACTCATGACATCACATTTTTGTCACCTCATCAAATGGCATTTCTGAAGACATCTGGACAAGGACAGAGGTGAATGTCTGGGTTGGCCTGCTCCATTGTTCCTAACCAGGAGCTGGGCTGCTGCAAGTCTAAGCTTTCTTGTGTATAACTGAGAGTGAACCAAGGGGGATTTTGATCCAACTTCTCACAGATGACAAAATTATTTGTTCCAGAAGAGAGGAAGTAGGGCATCTTGGGTAGTCAAGATTAATTCTTGTAGAGATAAACATTTTTTGATCCTTTCCTGTTTTTTTAAATGATTTCTATCCCCTTTGCATACATTTGCAGACATTGGATATCTTGGAATTTAGACTTTTCCGTCCTGAGCTTGATGCTGTCATAACTAGTGTTATGTGTGCCAACATTGAGATGCTGGACATTTTATGTCATCCTCTGCCACCCAGAGTTATGCAGCATCATGCTCTTTTACAGAAGAGAAACTGGAATGCAAAAATAACACATCTTCTAGCTCATTGATTCTCAACCTTCCTAGTGCTGGGACACTTTAATGCAGTTCCTCTTGTTGTGGTGAACCCAGATCATAAAATTACTTTCATTGCTACTTCATAACTGTAATTTTGATACTGTTAGGAATTGTAATGCAAATATCTGTGGTTTCCTTTCTTAGGTGACCCCTGGGAAAGAGTCATTCAACCCTCCCAAAGAGGTCCAGACCCACAGGTTGAGAACCTTCTAGCTAATACAGTATAGTAGCTGAGATGACTGGGACTCGAATCCTAAACCAGTACTGAGAACCATATCCCCTGCCACTCACCCTAGTGCTCCAGAAAGAGTGGGTGGCTGGCTTGTATCTCTCTTCCCATTATGCATTTGCACGATGCTCTGTGGCTTAAAAGAAGTTGCCTTTAAAACTTCCTTCAGTTGCCTTCGCTCTGTGATGCTTGCTCATGAACATGCAAAGCAGGATGCTAGCAGTCATTAGATGCAACAAGTAGCTTGCTGCTGAAAGTATGAAAACTGGGATCTCCTGCTACTGTGTCCACAGCTTTGGTGCTTTTTAAGCATATGGATGAGGAGCCACTAAATGACCGCGATAGTGTGTGCATTGCTTATTTTTATCTGCATACAAAAGATTGTAGCTGCTGCACACAATGTACATAAGACATTTAACTAAAACAACAAACAAACAAACAAAAACCAGTGCCTCCCCTATGGGAAGTGCTCTATTGCTATTAGCCTTCACCACCACCACCACCGACACTGTCACCCCTGACACCCCACTACCTACCCCTAATGCAGGTATTACCTGCAGTACCATGACTGTTACCTACAAGAGGCAGGCAGGGATGTGAAGGGGCTGAGGGCTTGCTGAGCATGGACTGAAGCCAGTCTGTGGGTCAAAATTCCTCTGTAGTTAACCATTTTCTCTCCTAGGAAAATTCTAGTTGCTAAATTTTAGATTTGCAGCACACTTAACCTATCATCCAAGCTATTTATGAAGAGGGGCTCTAATACCAAGAGTATTTAGGAGGTTAAGTGGCTGTCATCCAAAACATTTGGGACTAGAAGTACTTCATATTTTGGATGCCTTTTTTAATAAAAAAAAAAACTTAGTCCAGCATTGGTGGTGCACATCTCTAATCCCAGCACCTGGGAGGCAAAGGCAGGCGGATCTCTGTGAGTTCAAAGCCAGATCGAGTTCCGGAACAGGCTCCAAAGCAATACAGAGAAATCCTGTCTTGAAAAACCAAAACAAACAAACAAAGCCCTAAATGAGGAGGGGGTACTGGAGAGATGGTCAACAGTTAAGAGCACTAGCTGTTCTTCCAGAGGACCTGGGTTCAATTCCTAGCACCCACATGGCAGCTCACAACTGTCTGTGACTCCAGCTTTAGGAGACCTAATACCCTCACACAGACATGCATGCATGCAGACCAATGCATATAAAATAAAAATAAGAAATCATTTCAAAACAAAACAAAACACCCTAAATATTCCAAAAATCCAAAAACATTTCACACATAGCAGTTGATATGTAAGGAAGACTCAGGTTTACAGTAAAATGTGGACCTTTGTTTTGGGAAATACATGCTGCCTATCACTTTACATCAGTTGTTTACTTTTATAATATAATAACACATTTAACCATAGGTGTCAGGGCTGTGCTCAGTCCCATTCAACCAAAACCAAATTCCAACTTATCTGTCGGTCTGCTGGTTCTCTCTGACAATGAGCCCTCTTGTTCCCCACTGCTCAGCTAAGATCGTGTTCTTGATGCATGATCTCTCACTCGGCGACTGGTCAGTCCTCTCTAAGTCAGGCTTGCTCCTGGATGTGGCTTTCACATGAATTCCATGTGTACAAAATGTAATCCATATGAGCTTCACCTGAAAAGAGCCCATCTTTTCTATTAGCTCTGTAACACATACATACATAATACATATACACACATACACACACACACATACACACACACTCACACACACTTAATTTGCTTCCCATGGCTTCCTTTGGTTTCTATGACGGCTCCACTGTTTAAAATCCTGGAATTTCCAAGGTCATGACCTAGCCAGTATAGGGGAAGGGTGATGACTGACACTTATTACATTACTCTGCATTCATAGCTATTGACCTTGGCTTATGACTATTGGGTAAGATGTGCTTTCAACTGACTAAATCTGCTCTTTCCTAGGACATAGGCCTTTTGCCCATATTATAACAGAGGTATGTGGCCTAGATTTTATGGATTTTCTTGATTTCTGGTGCTGCATCTTATCGTCATTCAATATACTGGAGATTAACTAAGAATATATGTGATCAGATCTCATGTATGATTGTGGTAGTTGACATCCGTTGCTGAAACCCATTCCTTGTTATACTGGAGCAATACCCTATTTTTTCCTCAGTCATATCACCTGTGTCCAGTTCTGTAGCTAGTACTGTTGCCCCTTGTGGTAACAGCTGGACCAGGCCAGAAGATGGTTCAGCAGGTAAAAGCACTTCCTTCAAAAGCCTGCCAACCTGAGTTCCACCCTGGAGCCCACATGAGAGGAAAAGGAGAGAACCAGAGCCATTTCCACAGCCAAAGTTGTCTTCTGACAGGCAGGCCCTCGGGGGAAGTACGTCCAGCTCACATGCACACTCATATACACATGTCCACACATGCTCGTACAATAGTAATGAAGCAAAAGCAAATAGAAACCAGTTGGACATATGGCCTTCTTCTGGCCAGTATTTCATTCATGTCCAAGAATGATTGGTTCAGGACTAAATACATAATACAGCGATGCAATCAAGAGTGACTTGACTGTAGGGACTGAGGGTGTGATACTCTGGGTAGACACAAACAAGAATGCATGAGTCCCTGCATACTCTAGTCAAGCATTCTATGCCTGAGTTGTGTCTCTTTCCTCTTCCTCCTCCTTCTCCTCCTTCTACTTCTTCTTCTATTTGTTCTTGTTCTTATTCTCGTTCTCATTCTCATTCTCATTCTCCTTCTCCTTCTCCTCCTCCTCCTCCTCCTCCTTCTTTTACTTTTTGAGATAGGGTCTCACTAAATTGACCAGGCTGGCCTTGAACTTACTGAATGCAGCCCAAGGAAGCATTGCACTTCCAATCCTCCTGCCTCAGCCTCTGGAGTAACTACAATTACAGGCCTGCACTAGTAGTCTCAGCTCTTCCCAGTATCTCTCTCTGCCTGAGATGACAGAAGAAGGCATCGTCTCTTCCCGCCTGACAAGGGACAATGAGGCTGAGAGTCTGGAGCTTCCATGAGGAAAAATCAAGTCTGTAATGCAAAGTCAACAAAGGAGAGAAAACCAACACTCGTGCCATGACCTTAGGCCTAGTTGACATCATTCTGGGGAATTATTCGAGTTCAAAGCTGCCACACTACCACACCACTACTGTCATCATCATGCTCATCTTAGTCACTGTTCTATTGCTGTGCAAAGACACTGTCCCAACTAGTTTGATGTCAACTTGACACAAGCTAGTGTCATCAGAGAGGAGGAGCCTCACCTGAGAAAATGCCTCCGTAAGACAGGGCTGCAGGAAACCCTGTGGGGCATTTTCTTAACTTGATATGGGAGGACTCAGGCCTTGTAGGTGGGGCCACCCCTGGGCTGGTGATCCCGGGTTCTGTAAGAAAGCTGGCTGAGCAAGCCATGGGGAAGAAGGCAGTACGCAGCAATGATATGGACATATGAGCCAAATAAACCCTTTCCTGTCCAAGTTGCTTTGGTAAGGTGTTTCATCACAGTGACAGTAACCCTGACTAAGACAGACATCACAATCAAGGCAGCTCTTATGGAAGAAAGGATTCAGCTGAGGGCTTGCTTACAGGTTCAGAGGTTTAGTCTATGATCATCATGGCATGGAGCAAGGCAAACCACAGGCAGTTGCCGAAGCAGTAGCTGAGAACTACATCCTTATCCATAGGAAGAGAGAGGGAGAGACACTGGGTGTGGCCTGGGCTTTTGAAACCTTAAAGCTCACTCCCCAGTGACACACCTTCTCCAACAAGGCCACACCTCCTAATCCTTCTAATGCTATCAAAGAGTTCTACTCTTTGGTGCCTAAGTATTCAAATATATGAGCCTATGGGGCCACCACAATGCTTAAGCCATTTTTGCTTTGTTTTGAGATAGGGTTTCTCTTTGTAGCCCTGGCTGTCCTGGAACTCTGTATACCAGGCTAAACTTGAACTCAGATCTCCACCTTTGCCTCCAAAATGCTGGAATTAAAGGCATGTACCACCACTGCCTGGCTGCTTAAGCCATTTTTGAATAACATTTCATTACACATGACCTAGAGAGTTCTGAAGGATACAAGATGGTTTTGTGAGATTGGTTTTGCTTTCTTTGTGGAAAGTTCTAACTGGGTTAGGGAAGAGAAAGAGCCTAGAAACCCTTGTAATAGACCACTGAACACAGACATGGTCAGGGAAGACTGGCCAGCTAGAGCTTAGAACTGAATCTTGAAGTATCAGTAGAATGTATTGATTCAAATCCACAATATTATTTTATTCATTTTTAACCAAGAAAGTTTTACATTTGTTTATTATATGTATATGAATATATATTATATTATATATTATATATATATGAATATGTTGCCTACATGAATGTCCATACACTGTATGCATGTCTGGTGCCCTCAGAGGTACAGACAATTGTTAGTCACTGGGAATTGAATCAAGGTCCTCTGGAAGAGCAATAAGTCCTTTAACCACTTAGCCAACTCTCTGATCTCCATTACTCATTTTAAAGGTTTATAGTTGAAATGTGAGGAATTGATTTTTTTTCCTTGAGCCTCAGTGTTCTCTTCTGTAAAGTGGGTATATTATATTCAGAATAATTATTTCAAGGAATTATTATAAGCGATGACACTCTAGAATTCAGACCAAACTAGTATATCATTCACAAGTAGAAGATATCACTACTAATAATGCTTTGAATTTCTTCTTTTTGGAATATGTGATAATGGATTTTATTGCCTTGAGGCAGAAATAGAGTCAGAATCACATAAACCAGAAGCACAAACTCTAGAAAGAAGCCATTGGATTTATTAAACATTCATTGTGCTATCTCAGATTAAGTCACCGACTCTTTCAAGCTAATAGACAAAGGGACACTTAAATACTGTTTATTTGCTGAATGTGTTGGCTAGTTTTTTGAGGGGGTTGTTTGTCTTGTTTTGTCAACTTGAGTCATCTGGGAAAATGGAATTTCAATTGAGAAAATGCCTTCTTCAGATTGACCTGTAGCAAGTCTGTGAGGCAATGTCTTGTTTGATGATGGATGTGGGAGGGCCCAGCTCACTGTGTGCAGGGCCATCTGTGGACAGCTATACAAAAAAGCAAGCCGTGCCTTCCGGTCTCCATGAGTCCCTGACTCGCCTTCTCTCGGGTAAGCAGTAAGTGGAATACAGCCTCTGTTCTCCAAGTCACTTTGAGCTCATGGTGTTTATCACAGCATGGGAAGCACACTCAGACACTAAGTGTCAATGAAGAGTTGAGTATTTGTATTCTCCTTGCTCCGTTTAAGGCTGGAATGCATTGCCAATGGAAGTCCTCCTAATGGATGTGTCCAGGCTAAACTTTTACCACTGGACCTGTGGGGGAAAAAGAAAAACAATACCCAACCCAACACTAATCAAAAAAACCCAATTCTGTACCCAGAAGAACATGAAACTCCCTGTGGTCTATCTTGTTTCTGTCACAATTCCAGGAGGTAGAAACATCATTTTGCAGATGGGATAACTGAGACTTAGAAGAAAGGAATTGTGGAAGGATTGCCAGCTGCTAAGCCGTGGAAGCAGAGTTATAGCCCAGGCCCTGTGGGTTCAGACATCCTCCTTCATACTCTTATGGAAACTGCCCATGACCTTCCCCCAGCCCATGTACACCAACCAGGCTAGCAGGGTTTACCTCTGTGTTCCAGCTCCTGTATGTTCTGTATCAGGCCTCAACTCAACAGACTGAGGTCTCAGGAGTACATGGGCCATCCACGAGGCTCACTCTGGGTTTTCCCAGTGGCAATGGGGACAGACTGAATTGTTTTGAGGACCTAGGATGTCTTTTCTGAGAAGAATTGTTATATTCTATGATGAGGAAAGTCCTTCTGTATAGTGTGAATATATGTTTCTCTTATTGGTTGATGTATAAAGCTGTTTTGGCCAATGGACAGGCAGGATTTAATTAGGCAGGAAATCCAAACAGGGATAGAGAAAGGTAGTAGGTGAAGTCAGGGAGACACCATGTAACTTCCCAGGAAGAAGAGACCTGGTCATCTCCAGTAAGCCAAGATGATGTGGAAATACACATAGTAATAGAAATGGGTTAATAATTAAGAGAGAGCTAGCCAATAAGAAGCCTGAGCCATCTGGCCAAAAAGTTTATAATTAATATAAGCCTCTGTGTTTATTTCAGAGTGAACACCTGTGGGACCTGGCAGGACAGAAATTTCTGCTACAGTTCTGTCTTCCTGTTTCTTCTTACACTTGAAGATGTGTAGAAGGGAAACCATCCTTTCCTAATGAATCACTTGCAATTGATTTCATTCCACATAGTTGTACAGCAATGATCCACATGCAAATGAAAGGTAATTACTTATTTGATTTTACTTTTATTGACAATGCTCTAAAGGGTGGTGGTGGTGGAGATGACTTGAAACAAATGATATTTATTCTATGTGAAATTCTGATTAATAACACAGAATACTTTCCACTGTGCCATAACATCTGTAAGTTTCCCAGGCCACATTGATGATTATAATGTGCAATTTATGCTGTTTGTCAACTATTATCATTGCCTTGACTTGTCTCCTGGCAACTCTGCAAATGTAGGTGACTTAGTGACAACAGAAGTCAATGAAAGCTGTGGGCAGAAACTGAAACAGCATCGAGCAATTGGATAGGAGTGCTTCTCATGAAAGCACTCATGGTTGTTGGAAGTCAAGGTCATCACTTTGTATGACACCAAAGGCTTTGTTTGCATTGTGGTCAAAAGGTCCAGATAGACTATATTTAGTGACTCCCGTGGTTTGGATGAGCGTGTCACAAAGTTCCATATGTTAAATATTTATTATCCAGAATGGCATCATGGTGGTGCTATGAGTCTATAGGAGGAAGGACCTAGAGTGCTCTTAGGTCATTGGAAGCATCCCCAGAATTATTATGACACCTGTACTGTGCCCCGCTTCCTTTCTAGCTTGAGACATGAACACTTGTACCTTTTTAACCATGTCTATCCGCCATGGAATAGGACCCTCATCAAAGGTTTAAACAGATTGTCCTAGTCTTGGACTTTAACAGAAAAGCCAAAATAAGCCTCAAGCTCACAAGTAGCTTATCAACTGTTTTGTTATCGCTATGTGAGGGATGAGTTGGAACGAGATTGAGGGTGCTCACCTTGATTTCTGTGTGCTCATTTACTGTGTTGGTGTAGCCCACAGCATTCCAGACAATCTGCTCCTGCAGAGATCGCTCCAGTCTTGCCACAGCTTCAGAACAGGTCTGATCAAATCCCCATTCTTCTGGCTTGATTCAGAGATGAGAAATGACAAGGCACTAAGATGCTATCCTCTCCGCTGAAGCTTTTAAGATAGACCATGACTTAGTAATTAGCAGGTCTGGAGCTAGGAAACACCTGTTACTGACGGCAGGGACACAGAGAGTCGGGGTGCTGTGTTCCACAGTAAGTGAATGCTGAGAGAGAGGGGCAGCACCCACAGCAAAAGGCCTAAGGAGGAGGAGTCTGTGGCATTGTACCAGCCTTCCCCCATGTGAATCCTGTGGGAGGACTCCAGGATTCTAGGTGTCATGGGTGTGGAGTGTAAGGTCTCCCAGAGCTTCTGCCATCGTGCTGTTCAGGACCTCCATGCTGCATGTTCCCTCCTTCAGCCCTGCAGATATTTTTATACCAAAAAGACTTGGCTTGCCTCCTTCTCAGTCCTCCTCCCTGTAAGACCTCTTGGTCTTCGGTTGCTTCCACCCCTGTCTTTTCCTCCACGCTGCCTAGACTACTTTCTGTCTCTGGCAGTGCTCAGATGAAATTCACGTTTTCACTTAGCAAATGTTCTTGAACTCTTTGAAGACATGGTCTAGATGAAATCTAGTGCACAGGGCGAGCTCTATGACAGGCCTGTAATTCCAGCATTTAGGAGGGTGTTGTATCTGAAGCCAGCCAGGTAAGACAAAGCAAAGACAGAAAATGTCAGCCGATTGCTTGATGGCAGACTCCAAAGGCAGCTGAATGGTTAAACTAGTGATCTAGACACTGGTGGCACATCAGAGGACAGAGACAAATACCGGAGAGCAGAACGCCTTCAGCCTGGAGACAGGAACCCCCTGCTGTGGAAATGAATATTAGCTGCATTGCTTCCTGGAGTCAGTCTGGCAACACAGCAGAAGCAGCTGTTCTCAGTTGTGTCTGCTGTCTTTGCAGCAGGAAGAACAGGTATTGGCCCCACCTTTTGTCAGCTTATGGGTTATTAGGGGAAAGAGGGCAAGAGTGGTTGGCATGGAAGCTACCTGTGTTTTCCACCATAGTGGAGTCAAGCTTGAAAATCACTTGCTGACCTGGTGTGGTGGCTCACACCTTTAATTCCAATACTGAGAAAGGAGGATTGTAATGAGTTCAAGGCCACCTTGAGCTACAGAGTGAGATCCTTTTTGAGTGGGTAATTAAATAGTAGATGAGTAAATACACAAATCCACACTGAATGAGCTGTTACTGTGGCTCTTTACTCCCTCTTGTGGTGGCATGTTGCCATTGTCATCTACAGCTCAAACTTGTTTGGGTAAACCACCTTAGCTCTTCACCACCAGAGAGTTTAAGCTAAAAATGATGCTTTCAGGGAGTTCAGGAACTTAGCTGTGAGAAGTTGTATAGACACACACAGCTTCACTATGCCCTTCAATATCTTGTTTTACAAACTTCCTTTTTGGTTGGGGATGTGTGTGCCTAGCACACACAAGGTCCTCCGTTCTATCCCCAGCACTACAAGAAAGCAACACAAACACTTCCTCCACAAAACTCTGGACCAACATGGGGGGTTTAGGTATTCTGTAAAATGCCAGATTTCTCCACTTCCATCCTAGCAGAGGAAAAACAACATCCATAACCTACAAAATTGAAATGTGAGGTCCAAATTAATATGCATATTCTAGTGCCTATATATAGGCAGTCTCTATGGAGTTGTCTGTGTATCAAGTTCTGGGTTCCACTCTGTTGCAAACAGTGAAGAACAGAAATAATGACACAACTTGACATGTTCCCTTTTGAAATTCTGAATGGCATTAGCTATCTCAAGAAAATTTGCCAGAAATAGACTCTGTTTGCAAAGGAAGAGGAAATGGCGGCAAGGTTTAAAAGTTATGTGTTTCTTTAGTAATGCTCTCAATGGGTACGGTCAAGAGCAGTTGCTAAGATGAGGCCATTTTCAGGGAGAGGTTCTCTAAGGGCCCCCTTTAACTGGCTTGGTGCTTGCATAGGGTCAAGGTGGCTGTTGATATTTGTTTCACCCTTTGTGCTGGAAAAACTCCAGGGTCTTCCCCAAGACTGTTCCCTCATGATGTTCGTGTCCTGTGTCTTTGTAGACGAACTTGATTGACTTTCAGTGCCCAGAATGTCACAGTAGTAATGGAATACCATTTACAGAGTAGTTGTTTGCCAAAATTTGGAAGCAAAGATATTTTTCGACGCTGCGGCTCATGGAGACACCAGAATCATATCCTGTAATAGACACTGAGAGAACTGTCAAAGCCATGGTAAAACACAAAGCAAGCTTAAATGCATGCTAAGTGAAAGAAGCTCATCAGATAAGGATTTCAGATGACATGCCAGTTGGGAAAAGGCCGACTGTGGAGATGGCAATGAGATCAGCAGTTGCAGAGGAGTAGGAGGAAGGAATAGGCGTAGGTGATGGAATGACTTTGCTGATGTGATAGATGCATATCGTTACACATTTGCCAAAACCCAGAGATTAAACTCCAAGGGAAAGGGTGGACTTGATGTCTGAATATGGGTTCATTGACTGAGCAGATTTTCCACTCTGGTGGAGGATGTGTGTGTGTGTGTGTGTGTGTGTGTGTGTGTGTGTGTGTGTGTGGTAAGGGGGTGGGTATGGAGAATGCTCCTGCGGTTTTATACTCAATTCTACTGTGGTGCTTTTCCTTCAGAGAACTTTTTAAATCCTTGTGTGTGTATGTATGATGTGTGTTTCTCTGTGTGTGTGTATTCCTGTGAGGGAATGAAGGTGTGTGCATACCTCAGGGTGTATGCGGAGATTGGAGGACAACCTCGCAGTCTCAGCCGTTGATCTTTGCCTCTTACCTTGTTTGAAACAATGTCTTATTGTTCACCACGGCTTGTCTTATGCTAGTTGGCCTGAAAACTCCTGGGGACTCATCCGTCTCTGCCTTCAATCTCATCACAGGAGCCCTGGTGTTACAGGTTACAGGTGCCTGTTGCTGCTTCTGTTCTTTTGTGGGTCCAGGGGATGGAAACTGAGGTTTCACATGTGTACTGTAAGCACTTCACCACCTGGACCGTCTCCTTAGCCCAAGGATGTGTTTTAAAAAAATGTTCAGAAAAAAATACCAGTTCTTTCTGTCTTGAGTGTTTTCTCTTTCATTCATTTGGAGGAGAGCGAGTTTCTGGGCCGTGAAACTGTTCCTTTAGATAAGAACTGCTGTTTACTGCCAACAGCCTGTAAAGACCTGAGGTTTTTCTACAAACACAGGAGCAGGCTTAAGGTGGGTCCTCCTCTAACTCAACCTTGACACATGGGCATTTAAGCCATGTGTAGACAACTGTAGACACAGATATTATTGAATGTTTATGATTTTTAAGCTACCTGGGTTTGGGAACAATTTATTAAATATCAACAGGCAACTAATATACCTATCTGTTGAGCCAAATGGTCTGTGCAAATGTTGAAAGTTTTGTTTATTTATTATGCTGGGGATTGAACCCATGATGTTTACACATGCTAGGCAAGCGCTTCATCACTAAGTTCTTTTCTGTCAAAGTTAGGGATTCTCGTGCTGTGATGAAACACCATGACCAAAGCAACTTGGGGAGGAAAGAGTTTATTTCACTCACAGTTCCATATAACAGTTCATCACCAGAAGCAGTGAGAACCGGAACTGAAGCAGGGCAGGAAGTTGGAGGCAGGAGCTGATGTAGAGGCCATGAAGGATGCTGCTTACTGTCTTGCTCCCCATGGCTTGCTCAGCTGCTTTATTTCCCCTCTTTAAAAAAAAATAGAACCCAGGACTATCAGCTCATGGATGGCACCATACACAATGGGTTGGGCCCTCCATCATCAATCACTAATTAAGAAAATGTCCCACAGGCTTACATCCCAGTCTTATGGAGGCATTTTCTTAATTGAGGTTCCCTCCTTTTAGATGACTTCAGCCTGTGTCAAGTTGACAAAAACCTAGCCAACACTCTCCTCTAGTCCCAAGATTCTTTAAAACCTATAATTGGGCAAGAAGTACTAAATCCATAGTTTATACTATGAATTCTACTCACAAATAAGTATTAACTATAACCAGTTGCCTATGATGTAAAATTGTAATTATTGTGTTGTTCCATTGTAGACTCTTGACTCCTTTTCATGCAGAAAATTAACCTTTACTGAGAAATTAACTAAGAACTTCTTTTAGGAGGAGATTAAAGACTTTCTCAAGTATATATAAATAAGTAAAAAAGGAGGTGGGATTCAACCTAAGGTAGGTAAAATATATTTATCTCTCTTCCAGAATCTTTTCTCACGCTTTAATGATTCTGTATTCTTCATATTAAATAATCAGGCCTTGTCCATCTTCAAGGTTGGGTGGGTCATGCACTTGAGTTGTTACAATTATTTCAATGTTCTCATGTTATCTAACTATAAAAATCCCAGTGGTATTGTTGGTGGAAATGGTGATCTATTCCTGTTGATGAATTCAACTGTCAAATTTTGAAATCTTGCTAGGCCTTTCACAAGATAGTTTGGGCATCTTCTGGGTCCTGGCCTTCTACAAAATAGAGAATCAGAAGAAGACAGCATAAGGCCAAACAATATATAAGACAGAAATGGAAAGAGTAGGATACTTAGGAAAACACATGAGCAGTAGGATATTTTAGATATCTCAGTAACTAGACTACAAGAGTGAAGACACCAGTGAGGACATAGATGCTGGGGATAATATGAGCTACAGACTTGACGTAATGGCCATATGTAGACCCTAAACCCTAGACAATAACACACACATTCCTGTCAAATACATAGGGAATCCTTACTAACGCTGGCAAAATGATGGCTCAGAAAGCCAATCTGATACATTCCCAAAGATTGAAACCAGTGTTGTGTCTTCTTTGATAGGGATACATTAAGTTCAAAATCATCAGTAAGAAAGATTACTAGAAGATCCTCCCATTTGGTAGTTAATAAATCTGTAAATGACCAACACACATGAAGAAAGGTATGAGAGAACTGGGTATGGCAGTGGTGTGGTACTACAAACCCAGTGCGTGGGAGGCTCAGGCAGGGTGATTGTTTTGTTAAAAGCTTAACTTTTATAGACTGGTCAGCACCGAGTGCCATCCCTTGATCTTGTGCTTCGGATTAAAACTTGATGCAATATCCTCAAACTTCTAAAGTAAGATTAACTCAGGTGTAATTCTCTCATGAGTCTCACTTCTGCCAAAGGCACATTATTCACGCAACTGCATCAGCAGTTGCCTGCTCACGATATTAGAAAACACCAACAGATGTTATCGAAAGCGTATATGACATTGCCAGCCTAGCACAATCCAGACCTGTGTAGTGTCTGCCAGCAAAGTGATTTAAGACTATCTAGCAGAGTAGAAAAGAGCAAACTTCCTGTTTGGCTTCGTTGACTTTCTATTAGTCTACTGTTGTTAGCTGACCAGAGTTGGTGAACCTAAACTCTGTTGGGCAATATTTTAAAAAACAGATTAGTTATGCTTCTGTGTGTGCCTTCAGATGTCCTGCGTGAACCCAAGGCTCTCTTTCAGTTGTGATGAGCTACTGTTTCCACAGGGACTGGGCTACGAGGCCCAGTAAGGACATAAACTTTGCTACTCCAAAGGATGTGTAAGTTTCTTTTGTGCAAACAACTTCCTTTCTCCTCCTGCTCCTCTTCTTCTATAGGATGTCACTATGTACTTCAAATGGTCTCAAAATTCCTACGTAATCCAAACTTATGATCCTCCTGCCTCAACATCTCCAGTGCTGGGGTAATGGACTTGTGCGACCACACATGCTTCCTATAAAAATTTTGTTTCTGTAGCAGAATCTGTGCATATCATCTATTTATGAATAAGAAATAAGATAAAGGAAAAATTTAATCTCAGCACTTGGGAGGCAGATACAGGAGTTCAAGGTCATCCTCAGTTACACAGCAAATTTGAAGTCAGCCTGGGCTACAAAAGACCCTACTAGAGATAAGCAAACAAATGGAAGACAAACTAAATAAAAAACAAAACAAACCCCACAATATGTGGAAGGGTGTAGTGGTTCATGCCTTTAATCCCAACATTCAAGAAGCAGAGGCAAGAGGATCTTCAGAGTTTGAAGTCAGCCTGGTTTGCACAGCATATTCTAACCCAGCAAGAACCACATATTGAGACTTAACAACAAAACCAAACCAAACAAAGAATCCAACAACAACAACACCATTACAAAACACAAACCTAAACAAACAAATAACATGTGTTATGTTCATAGTTAAGAAGAAACCAGACCCAAACTTTGGCACAGTGCAGCTGTCTGTTGGTTATTGTGTCCCCTAGAGAATTTCTTATGCCCTTTTAAGGAAAAACATTTCCATTTCCACCCATGACTTGACCCAGACTTAAGCAGTATAATTCTATGACAGCTTATATTATCCCCAAATAGATCGATTTTCTTATTACCTCTGCTACTGAGGTCTACGTGTGAGCTCAGCTGGTAAAAGCTGCAGCCGGAATCCAGCTGCTTACTCAATGATGTTTTGATTTACTTCATATTTTGCTTCCAAGAAGGTAGTTCTCACGTGTTACCACAATTGGCAGCAATATATTTAAAGGTTCACTGTGTGTCTTTCTCTGTTTCACACACCTAGCTCTTCAGCTGAAGATGGGAAAAGTGTAGACCACAGGAAATACATCATATAGACAGAAAAAAAAATCATTAAGCTCACCCCACTGCCTTCTGGAGAGATGCAGGCAGAACACTGTATTTGTAGTAAATCTCAAACAACAACATGGCTTAAAGTTTGGAAGAACTCTTCACCCCAGCTAATGATTGAGTCTAGATATGCTTGTGAAAACAGTCTCAGGGGCGCCTTCTGCTGCCCTCTCCATCTGCACATCCTAGCTGGGATGTTCTGCGTTTCATGACCACTCACACACTTCCTTAGGGATGTCCCTTTTCTAGCCAGATTGTTAAATATAGGAATCCCTTGCTCTCTCTTGCATTCATCTCCACTCCCCCTCTTCCTCCCTCTCTATACTGAATAATTTTGGTTCATTTACTTCCATAGTATCAACTCTTTTTTTTTTTTGCATAAGACTTTTCTACTTTTAAAATTCCCACCCCTTCCCCTGGTTTCCAGCCTTAATTTTCCAAATTCTTTATGTTTTGCCCACAAAAATGTATTGTTTGTATCTTAAAATCTGCATGTCACCCCAAATTTATCAACTTTAACCCTGTTGCTCCTGCCTTTCTACCCATTGGCCTTGACAAAGCCTTTTCTACTTCAAGGATCTCTGTTCCTTCGTGATGTCTTCCATGATGCTGTGGCTGGAATTATATGCTCTTTTCTTTGTCTAATATGCTACTTACCTATCTCCCCCCCCCCCCCATGGATTTGGTAAGGATTTTGTTGTTGTTTTATTTTACTTTACTTTTCTTTTCTTTTTTTTTTTTTTTTTTTTTTTTTTTTTTGGTTTTTCGAGACAGGGTTTCTCTGTATTGTTTTGGAGGATGTCAGTCCAGCCTGGCCTCGAACTCACAGAGATCCACCTGCCTCTGCCTCCCGAGTGCTGGGATTAAAGGCGTGCGCTACCACCGCCCAGCCTTACTTTTCTTTTGGGACAGCATTTCTCTAGTATCTGGCATGGTGTGAATGGGCATGGGGAGGTCCCCACTGCCTTTAATGTGGTGTGATTATCTCATGGAAATATTCTGTTCTACTGGGTATTTCAACCTGTGCATTATTATGAAGATGGTTTCTTCCTAAACTGTACTGTTTAACTGAAGCGATGCTTTTATACAATAATAGTGTTAGTTTTAAATAGGATTTTGTTGATTGAAGGTCTTTGATAAATAGAGTGAGGAATTGTGATAGAGGTTAACTTAGTGGGAAAACTAATATAGGTAAAAACAAGATTTGGTGTTGCCTTCACCCCTGATAAAGCAGGGGCTGCAGAGGATAGAAAATAGGAACAAAGTCATGTCACACAGCTAGTTTCTCTTAAGAGGCCGTATAGACTGTGGCTTAGGTTAATGAGTCCCAGAAGCTATGTTAGTTCAAGTTCTTCTAATCTTAATTTTTGAGAGATGTGCTTGTAGATTTCGGTGTGCATCATAGCTAAAACAAAGCTTTAGATATGACTTGAGATTATGTTAAGATGTTTTTGTTAGTGGCTTTGAGTTGGAAAATCTTGGAAAACAATTTAGAATTTAGAAAGGCATAATTTTAGTAACTGAGAGAGGAACTCATTGATGTCAGGGAACAAGAACCATGACAGCCTATCTGTTGCTGGCTGACATACTTTTCTTGCTAGGTTGAGTTGGTGATCAAGGGGGATGATTAACTCCTTGTACCCATTTCTGTCCTCAGCTTCCTGATATTAAAACAAACAAACAAACAAAAAACAACTGTTGATGAGTGGGTATGTACCCTGAGGATCTAAAATAGAGCTGACTGAGTGTTTTTTCATGTATAAAAGTTTAGATTTGTGATCCCTTTAAGATATTTTTATAAGATTACCTTTTGAAATAAATAGTAAAGTGATTGGTTCTTTCTTTGTAATCACAAACTACAGCCTGCTGGTAAAAGAACTGGCTGAGAAAATACGTTGCTTGCTTACACTCTGTCAATCTAGAACAAGTTGCTTGGGTGTGAATGTATGTGGGTTCTTGGGGCAGCTTGCTTTTCATCTGTAACAGGCCAAGTGTTTAATTATATATGGGATGTGGAAAACATGTTGTTTTTATTACTTGTATTCATTGTGATCATTCACTTAAAATAGATTGCAACCACATTGTCATTTTTATACTGCTTAAAATATTTTGCTGGGGTACATACAGCTGTAAGGAAAAAAAGAGACATCAAGAAAGACAGAAGAGAAACATCAGGGTAGAAAAACAGGACCGAAAAGAATAAAGTAGAACAAGCAACAGAAAGAATAATAAAATAAGAACTAAGCTTTGGCCCTCAGAAAAGTGCTGGTGTCTGTCCAGTGGTTCTCCCGCTCTGCATGTCCTCTTCAGTTTCTCAGACCTGCTGAGGGCTCTACATTCATCAGCACCCTAGGTGAGATCCTGAGATGTCGGAAGAGTGTGTATGTGTGTGTTTCCCTTTCCACCAGCCCCGGAGAGTTAAGTTCAGCCACCTCGCTGGCCCCAGAGAAGTAAGTTTTACTCCCTCAGAAAAGTCAAGTTGAGTGATTAGTCTGTTGACTGTTGGATTCCCCTCAATCCCTGAGCTGCTAGAGGCTAGTCCTCACAGCAGGAGTATAGACCAGCTGTCCTTGAACTCCTAAAGATCAGCCTGCCTCTGCCTTTGAAAGGTTGGGATTAAAGGCATGTGCTGTCATGACTGGACCAATGTGTTTTTAATTAGCAGTATAAATCTTTTTTTCTTCTAGGACTGCAGGGCAAGGCAAGACAATTATATATACTTATGTGTAGAAATTTCCATACTTAAGTCACAAACCTCTCTTGTAGCTTGCTGAATCAGACACCTCCTTCTACTTTCATGATTATAGTTTCTAAATGTGTAATCATTCATATTCTAGATGTATTTACTTGTAGACTTACCTTGTTTGTCACCTGCTTTTACCTATTTCTGTTGGCCATGGTCCAGAACAAACTAGAAATAGCCAGAAGTGGGTTTAAGATTGATGTTAGCTAGTGGAATGCCCCTACACCCCCAGCCCTGCATTGGCTTATTTCTAACAGTTATGACCCAGAATGCAGCTCTTAACAAATTACCTTTGATTTGATTTTACATTTCAATTTCTGAAAGCAAGAATAATGTGGTTAGACTTTTCTTCAACAAACAAAAACCAAAAAAACAAAAAAAAAAACCAAAAAAACAAAATCTAGAGTGACAGGGTTATTGAATTAATCAAGGAAGATTACAAGACAAGGATCAAAACTGACATTCTGCAGTGACTACTTTGGAACCTGAGCTACCTCAAACACCAATACACATAATCAAGTATTCCTCCTTTGAGCTAGTTTGACTCCTCATTGTCTCCTCATTGTCGCTATTCCTGTAGAGGCTTCTTCAGAGAGGGTCAGGGCCTTAAAACCCACACCTTTACAAAGTTGTCACTGAGTTTATGCCAGTACCAGATTCCAGGATTCCCCACATCTAGGCTGAGTTTTACATTTTAACTTAAGCTGTTATTTAATAATAGTCTCTCACTTGGCTGTGTGTGTGTGTGGTCTTTAAGGGAAGCAGAAAACCAGCGGGGACAAATGTGCCTTTGGGGCAGAGGTGGCCTGGACCTGCTTGGTCGGAAGCTACTGGGTCGGAGAAAACGTCTCAAGGTTCAGAACTGGACGAGCCCTTGACTTCAGGTGTCTCCTCCCTGCTCCCCCTCCCCCGACTACTCTCTGTGGGTGCTGGGCATAATGCAGAGCCTGGAGCTGGGTAGGCAAGTGTCACGGCTCCGTACCCGGCCCTGCCCCCTCCTAACTTTCTCCTTTGGCTCTGCTTTTCTACTGTCCATAAAATAGTGTGTTCACCGTCTGAGCGAAAGAGGTTGGCTTTGCAGGCAGAGAAGGGCTTGAAAAAAGCAGCACAGCAAGCAAAGTGGATTGGTAATTTCAAAACTATTTTCCTCTAAGGAAAGTATTGGAGTCAGGGCAATGGACAAATAAGGACTTAATTTGCATCACGTCATTTTATCTGATTTAAACTGGAGAGAACCTCATTATCTTGGCAATAAAAATTGCCTGTTTGTAAAATTTGGCTGTTAGTTGGCTAATTTCTCAAAGGCTAAAATCTTAAAAAACAATGTTGAACCCAGGATCTCACTCATGCCTTCCACCACCAAGATGCATTCACCACTCACCTTTATCTTGAGTCCTGTATGCTCTCTGAGCTGGTCTTCTTGGGCTTCAGTGAACATGGGAATCCAAGGGTCAAAGGTAAGCAGATTTGGACAGATCGCTGCGAGAACAAAGTTCTGGCTAACCTTTGAGCTGCCAGTGAGTGATAGGACATGAGCTTGGGAATTGAAGGTGCGGGTTAGGGAGCTACTCCTCTTGCTCTGCAGGAAACCACTTTTCCAGATCTCAGAACGGCAGGAGGTGGCTAGGCTCCTACACCAGAATCTTGACTCCCTTTCCCCAAGCACAGCTCCATCAGGAGTGGCTCCTCCCATTATCGGCTTTGATGAATGGCCCGCCAGAACAGCTTGTCAAAGCAGAGTATGTCTTTCAGTTGCTGTTCCCTCACATCAGCGACCCTCAAAGACCTATTCACTCTGATCGACATGTGTCCCAAATTTTCCTCTTCAACATTTCCTCTCTGTCCTCTTTTGTCTCTTCTCAGATCTTTCATATGTTCTTGTCCACCTCCCCGAAAACCTCCTTAAAATTGGACAAAGTGACCTTTCCATAAGTCAGTGTATTCTAACCACCCTCTGCAGTAACCCTGCTCAGAAGCATTTTTGGCAGTAAACCAACGCATGCACTGAAATTTGATCTAACGAGCTTTGTTTAGTTTTGTGGCTCCATTCTCTTCCGGGCCCCACCTGGCCAGCATGCGGTCCCCCACCAGCCTGTTTAAGCAGTTCACTTCATTGGAAAGGCCTTTCTTGTTTCTTTTACTCTCTCATTCAAGGTGATTGTGAGTCACCATGCAGTTGCCGGGAATTGAACTCAGGACCTCTGGAAGTGTGGTCAGTGCTCTTAACCACTGAGCCATCTCTCCAGCCCTGGTGTTTGGGTTTTAAGTTCAGTTTTGTTAAAAAAAAAGGAACTAGAATGTTTAAATGGCCTTGTTTTAGCCTTCTGTTTGAACAGTCTAAGTCCCTTAAATATAGGTTCCTTGTTAAGATACATGGCCTGTGTTATTAAAGACCAACAAATCAAACCAAACCAAGCCAAACCAAACCAAACCAAACCAAACCAAACCAAACCAAACCAAGCCAAACCAACAACGACGACGACGACGACGACAACAACAAAAGAATTTCCAAGCCAATTCTCTTGGACTAATTTTCTAAGCGGAATCGTACTGGACTACATTTCCCATGAGGCTAAGCCAGGTCCACGCAGGCGCACTTGGAAACAGACGCCAGTTTCCCGAAACCCCGCATGTCACTTGCTGGTGTCCCGCCCCTCCATTCCCCGCCCGCTTTCGAGGTCTCGCCGAGCACACCTAAGGGCACTGCCAGTGTGTGCTTGGTGCAGGCTGGAGTCATGGCTTCACCGCTGAGGTTCGACGGGCGTGTGGTCCTAGTCACCGGCGCCGGGGGAGGTGAGCCTCGCGCCGGGCCCTCTGTCCCGGTGGCAGGGCTGCGGCGTGCAGCTGCGGGCTGCCGAGCTGCTGCTGGCACGGGAGGGAGGGACCGGGGTAGGACTGGCACACAGGGTCACTGGGCACACTGGGGCACTGGCCCCGCAAGCAGATGCCCCGGAGTTCCCAGCCAGGAGGCGGCTTCCAAGGCCCACGGCTTTCCCAGGGTAGATGCCCGCATTGTTGCCCGGCACGCAAGTGGGTAAAGTTCGTCCTCTCTAGTGTGTGGGCATGGACCGTGAGTTTTGCTGCCTTTCAGCTCTAAGGCCTCTGCCAAGTCACACGGGGACTTGGAAAAGACTTCCTGAGCCTGGCATTTCACCCAAAGGATTGAGGGGAAGGCCCTTGAATGGTCGGTCGGCCGGTGTTTGTTTTTTCCTCTCTCTCATGATTCAGGCTGTGGAGAGGGCCACGAACCAAAGTTCACCAGAATTGTGGCAGACGTCGCACACTCAGATGAGTGGAAGGGTGAGAGATGTTAGGCGGGTAAAGTGAGACAAGAGGGGAACTTGAGAGCAAAGTGAAGTGAGCCAGCCAGTGGAAAACTTGCCAGTCTTTTATTTCAAAAGAAGAGAATTGTGATTGAAGCAGTGCTAGTTTTAGAGGACAGGAAATTAAGCAACTCACACGTAGTGAAATTTCTCCATTAGTTTTATACCTGTGAGTGGCCTCTCACCTCCATGTGTAGGGCTTTGATCTCTCCTCCTTACTACTTAAAGGGACCCCTGCATCAATTGTTGTCATCATGAAGGGGCACTCCTGAGTTTCCTCCCTCCGCCTCCCAGGGGGCTGTCATTACCCATGTCTGCCACCTACAGTGGGAGAAGTCTGATTAATTTATTCATTTTGGTTTATTTGTATACGTATGCATCAGTTTACCTCAAACATACATTTCCTATTAAGCTTCTCCACTTAGCAATGAAACGTATCAACTAAAATTGAAAAAAAAAAGTTAAAGAACTTTTTAAACCACAAGGAAATTTTCCATCCCTGGCTATAGCCTCACTGGTTCGCTCCCTAAAGCTTATCTTTCCTTGTTGGTCTCATATATTCAGAGTTAGAATGATTTGCATCAGACAGTTGCATATTCAGGATTCAGCCCTGGTTATAGAAATCCCTAGATACTTTAGAAAAGTAAAGAATTCAGCAGAAGATGAGGTGGGGTTTTGATCTGCTCATTGCTGTCATAGGCTAAACAGCCTCTGACATCAGGGGCCTGAAGTATGGAAGCTGCCATTCAGGGAGTAGAGGACCAGGCCAAGAGGTTACCTCTGCACACACGATTTTTAAGTATGAGAATGCTTCAAGAGAAGTAGCTTATTACGCAGTAAGTGCCAGAGCCCTGGTAACATGGCGCCTGTGTCACTTCTACTTTTAAAATCTCACCTAGTAGTGGACTCCATTTCACACCCTGGCATCTAGCAGCCAGGGAGTGGTAGGGGAAGTAGATGGGAAAGTATGGTTCTAACTTTTGCAATGTTTACAGTCAGAAAGAGAGTCGAGAGAGTACCCACGAAGATGCCATCTGCTGTTGTAACTAACTGTTGCCTTGTTTTAAAATGGAGATCAAGTTTCATGGACTAAAATAACTATACTAATATTTTCCAACTCTCTCTTTGTTTCTGATCAGGACTGGGCCGAGCTTATGCCCTGGCTTTTGCAGAAAGAGGAGCGTTAGTTGTTGGTAAGTTGTTGTGTTTTTCTTTTAAAGCTAGTAGCAGTCAGCAAAAAAACACAGATTTCACAAGTGCCCTTTGCCCTCCTATTGCATAATTAAGGGTTAATTTCATGGTTTTTACTTCAGTCAGAGAAGTTTTCAGTTTAAGGCTAACCCTTTCCTTTTTATTTAGGAATATTTGTTTATTTTTGTCTGTGCACCACGTGTGTGCAGTGTCTGTGGGGGACAGAAGAAGGCATCAGACTGGAGTTACAGACCATTGTCAGTTGCTGTGAGACACTGGGAATTGAACCTGAATCCTCTGGAAGAGCCGCAGCCCTTGCTCTTACCCTCTGAGCTGTCTCTCCAGGCCCTTTATTTATTTATTTATTTATTTATTTTTAAGTCCTGGCTTGCTGAGATTATAGGTGTCCACCACCATTCACGGCTTAACTCACGTTCTAAAGTAAATTACTTTTGTAGACTTTCTCCATGAAAATAGTTGATAAAGAGGTATAAACATTGATTTTTGGCTTTAGTCTCTTGTAGGCTGTTGCTTTTTGAAGTGGAAGCTAATCTTTTGATAAGAGATTAAAGGAGAAGCCCTTGGTAGATACCTTGGTAAAAGTAAGAAACGATTGAAGTTGGAAGTTTGGAGCCAGGAGGCCATAATTATGAGTTATCTAGTTCTTTGAAAAAATTTCAATGGAAAGCTGTTTCAAATGTAAAGAATGGAATCCTGGTGTCAACTGTATGAGTGTTGTTAGTTCAGGGATGGTGTGGAGACTGATGGAAAGGCGGGCTGTCATAGAATCCTGACTTAGTAACTGGAACAGTTAGGATTGGCCTCATGTGTTTGTCCACAGTTGGGAATGAATGAGAGCTAGATCAGGAGTATATGCAGGGCTGATGATGCTTTGTAGCATGTTTCCTAGGATAAAACTGTTGCCTGGCAGTGGCCTCCTAAAGTTCGGATATTGTAACATTTAGCAGGACTGTGTACTGCAGTCTTGTCAGATCTTCTTGCAGAAGTTTCATGGCCAGGTCTGGAAACACATCCTGTTCCTTTCTCTTTCTTCATGTGCTATGAAGTTCTTAGTATTTCTACCCTTACCTGCTTATTTATCACGTAAATTCTACTCTTCAAATTTTCACAGATCTTGTCCAATCTTTCCTGTCTCCTAAAGGACCCTAGAACATTTCCCTTTGCAAAGAGGGCATTTTGGTTACTGGTACTTTTATTGGTGACATCTTTTATGGAGGAGGAGCTCTATGAGGTCCCCCCTTTTGTTTTAGCCAAGATACAAACGTAGTATATAAACTTGTTTCAAGCTAGGGATGGTGGGGATCCTTGTAATCCTAGTACTTAGGAGGTGGAGACAGGAGGATCAGAAGTTCAAGGCCAGCCTAGGCTACATGAGAACCTCTTTCAAAAACAAAAACAAATAAGCAAACAGTCTGCCCAAAACCAAACATCCTAGAACAACAAAGAAAAACACACAAAGTTGCGTAGAAACCTCTCACCCTCACATCACAAATCTTATCTCACAAATATTTCACTGGGCTCTGCAGTCAGGCTCTGAATAAGAGCCTGTGTCAGTTCTTGTCTTCCTATAAACTTTGAATATGTCAAATCAGACTATGAGTGTTTGAGTTCAAAGAAGAGATCAAATGTACAACGACAACATGTCTATTTTCTCATTGTCTTGAGGTGGTTATTGTGGTATTGCGGTAAGTCCCAGCTGAAAGTTCAGGGAGCTGAATTAAAATATTTGCTGAAGGTGGTGGAAAGATAGTTAGGAGTTAGAGGGTGGGATTCAGTCTTTGTGAAGCAACAGATAGACAGACAGATAGACACACATACACACACACACTTAAGTATTGAGACAGTTCTTTGTAGCCCAGCCTGTCATGGAGTTTGTTCTTACCCTGGCTGGCATCCAACTTGCAATCTTTTGGCCTCAGCTTCCAAATGCTGGTATACAGGTGATTGATTCAGAGGGACCCTGCCCATTGCGAGTGGTGATACTTTGTCTTGAGAGCATGAATGTATGATAGATAGAGGTCTGCCAGTAGGAACTTTAGTTGAAGAGTTAGAAAGTTTTGTCCTCTTGAAGTGAGAAAGTAGCATTTTGGTCAAGTTAAGCTATACTCTTATGAACTAAGATGGAAATGATTTCCTTTCTTTGTGGATTTTACGAAATAATGGGTAAACCAGATCTTCAATTCCTGTGGGCTACAGCCACAGTGTTTCCACTCTTGTGTGGTCCTGACAGCTGGAAGGTAAGTCAAGGGGGAAAAAATCCATTGATTAACCTTGAAACCAGGTGAAAGTTCAAATCTTGCTGCCTCTACTGTCTAAGTAGCTACATGATCTCCTGGATTACATTGAGATTAAATTGTATGAAAACTTGAATACCTTCACAGAGAGAAGATAAAGAAACCAGAAGTACACCCCAGTACCAAGTCAGACCTGGACTGAATTCATAAGTCAACATGAAATCTTGTGAAAGAATGAATTTTTAAAAGACTTTTTAAAAGTGTTTTAAGGCCTAGACTTCAATCTGTGGTAACGGATAGCCTTCCACTTTCCTATACCTCTTGAGTGACCAGTCTCCATTGCATATCCCCTCTTGGTCTCCGCCAGAAAACAACATATTAGATTTAGTATTTCAGTCAGCTGGTGCTGCTCCTGTGTCCCTCACCTGATGTGTGGTCTGAGCATTCTCCTGCATAGGCAGTGTTTAAAGACATGCTTCTGATTACACAGAGTACAGATGAATCAGTCTTTGTCTTCCATTTCCAGCTTTCTTCTTCTTTAAGGGAATGTTGGCCTCCTTGGTGAAGCAAAGATAATCAATTAGAGGGATTGCCAAGGCTTGACTGCTAGTGTTGAACCTGAATCCCAACTGTGCTGAGGTGTGGCTGTTTGAAGAGGATTAATTCAGGAAGACTCTGACCTCCTGAATGAGATTAGCACCCATGTAAAGGGACTAGGGTTGAAGGAGCTCCCCGTTGGACTTCTGGTCCTTCTGTCATGTAGGGCTCAGCCTTCCTCCCCTCTGGAGGAATCGGCCACAAGGCACCAGTAAGCAAATAGAGAACTGTAGAGGGCCAAAAGGCCTTGTGCACACAGATAAGTGTTGGAGGAGCCAGGAGAGGTAAACACACAGCTCACTCTTCGGTGGAGTGAGGTGGATAGCTGTTCTTCCCAGAATGCCAGGAATGATGCAGTTTTACAACCTGGTGATCATCTGCTGTCTGATGAGACAGCGTCCACCTGTATCTCCCAGAATTTATGGTTTTATTTAATCCCAGACCCTTTCCCCCTAAAATTTGACCATTGCTTTTAGGCCATAAAACTCATCCTTATGAGAGAGATGTTATTTTAGGCCAGGCCAACCCTGACTCCCACTGGCATTATGTTTACCTTAGTCATTCTCCCTAGAGCATTGTCTCTAAGTCAACAAGAACCGTCTTATAGATGAAGCCATATATACTTGAAGAGCTTCAATGTAAACATGTCTTAAGCTTTACTGTACTCATGGGGCTGAGCTAATTGTTATCTGAATACCCTTTCCCCCAACATCTTGCTTGCTTAAATGTGGCCAAAGTAAAATGATTTGGACCAGATCGTAGAAGTCCTGGTCTAGCACCAGTTATAGTAAAATCTGGTAGAGTTCATTCTGACCTCACTCTGATGGTTTTTCCTTGTCTGCTGTAAAGTCTGCAGGGGACTCCTCTCCCCAGAGAACAATCCTCACATAACTTTGGGGCTTTGGCATTTTAATCATTATAACTGCCAAGAAAAAAAATCTGTTTAGTAACTATCCCATGTGTAGTGTTGGGTCTGAGCAGCACAAGTGGGTCACATCAGGAAGCTAGCCCAGGATTTTGCTTCCTGAGTGGCTCCTTACCTCTGAGCTCTTCACACATTTAGATACATTTGTAGCTATTCTAGAAGATTCCTCCCAGCCAAGCCGACAGATGATCTTTCTATTAGACAACGGGAACAATACCATAGCCAGCCAGCTTAGTGTCTTCCTGTGTTCCCTGGCAGTTATGTAGCTTAAGATGAAACTCAACAAGGTCTTCAGCAATCACTGTTTTTCTCTAGCGTAATTATGTGTAAATCACTCACACACACAATTCATATAACACACACATAATACCTTACTAGTATTTCTTTTCTCTCTTTTGAAACATGTAGTACTGTCAGGTAACCTAGTCTGCCCTTGGACCCCTAATCATCTTGCTGCCTCTCTTGAGCCTGGGGTTGCAGACAGTTTACACTTAAGTTTTTAAATACTTTTGGAGGCCAGTGAGGTTGCTCAACCGGTTACAGCCCTTGTAGAGAAGTCTTATGCCTGCGGTCCTTCCCCAGGACCTGTGTGATTCCTTTCTTTCAGCCTCCATATGAGTCCTGTAGCACCTGTGTGGCCCGCAAATACATACTTTTAAAAATTACGTTTGGTAGTAATCAGGACATAAATATAACTGGTAAAAAAATCCATTGGGACCAAGCTATTGTAAAGTTAATGAAGTGCTTCTTTTGGGATGTGGGAGGTGCTAGGGATTGAATCCAAGGCTTTGTGCCTACTAGGCCTGCTACTCCTGTTTCTGCTGATCTCCCATGACCTTTCTCCTGGTGCTGGCAATTGAACTTAGAATTCTATGCATGCTGGGGAAATGTTTTTCCATTGAGCTAGAGCCCCAACCCCAACTAATTCTTTTTAAAACAATTTTTCAAATTATATTACTATCAATATTGGTGTGTGTGTGTGTGTATGTGTATGTGTGTGTGGGTGTACATCCCATAATGTATATGTAATACTCAGAGCACAACTTATAGGAGTCAGTTCTTTCCTTCCTCCATGTGAGTCCTCGGGATTGAACCTAGGCTGTCAGGCCTGGTGATAATCTCCTTTACCCATCGAGTTATCAAGCTGACTTTCATCCCTGGAGGTGGAAGTTTCTGTCCAGCCCAGGCCCACTGCCCTTCAAGTCCCAAATAAACACACAGAGTCTTATACTAATTATAAACTGTTTGGCAGATGGCTCAGGCTTCTTATTGGCCAGCTCTCTCTTAATTATTAACTCATTTCTATTAATCTGTGTATCTCCATGTGTCTTCTCACTGCAAACCTAAGGCTTAGTGCATGCAGCACCTGGGAGAGAACTGGATCCAAACTGGGAACTCAAGAAATTGAAGACAAAACTGAATGACAGGGCCTGTGCTCTTCAGAAGTGGGAGGAGGGTGAGGGAGAGGGTTTGAAGTCTTAGTGATGTGGAAAAGGGGAGACACTGAGTGAGGTGATTGTTTGATTTGTATGGTTTATGCAAATTAAAGGCGAGTGGAAAGATGGCAAAGTTGGTATAAATGCTTGCTGTGTAAGCAGGAGGACATGAGGTAGATTTCCAGAAATCACGTTGAAAGAAAATGCTGGGTATCATGGCTCTGGTGGCTGTAATCTCAGCATTTTGGAAGCTTAGACTAGTGGATCCCTGGGGCTCGATGACCAGCTGGCCTAATCAGTGAGTTCCAGGCCAATAAGAGATCCTGTCTCAAAACTAAAGTAGATGAGTTTTGAGGAACCACATCTGAGGCTGACATTTGATCTCCACACACAGCGCACAGATGCCCACCTCCACACGCACAAATCATGTGCAAATATGCACAGAACAAAAGTAAGCTGTCTTGCCTCTGTTCTAGTTTTCAGCCCTGAAAACAGCACCCCAATGCATATCCCTTCCCTCCCTTCCCTCAGCCCATGCTGTCCCAGTCCTCATCATTGTAGCCCAGGCTGGCCTCTGATCTTAGACCTCCTTGCTTCAGTCTTCCAAGTGCTGCGATTACAAAAGTGCATTATCATGTTTGGCTCATGTTTCTCAATACTTACTACTATCAACTACCTTTAAAGAATCATAAAATTCTAGGTGAAGGACAATGAGAAGGAATGAGAAAACCCATTTCCAAGAATCATGGCTGGCACAGCAGATAGAATAATTATGGGCAAATCCACATTTCTCTATTAGGTTTACACAGAACGCTGAAAAACAATGCTATGATATTCATGAAGCAATAAATACACTAAGGTAGGGCATTTTGGTAAAAGGATTTATGATTTGTAAGACACATGAAAAACATTAAAAACTTAATAAAAGTCATTTGAAATATACCAGATAAAAAATAAAAGTCGCCGGGCGGTGGTGGCGCATGCCTTTAATCCCAGCACTCGGGAGGCAGAGGCAAGTGGATCTCTGTGAGTTCGAGGCCAGGCTGGACCGAAAGCCTCCAAAACAATACAGAGAAACCCTGTCTCATAAAAACTAAAAAAAAAAAAAGTCATTTGAAAATATACCAAAATGGGGTGGCATATGCTTAATTCCAGCAGAGGCAGGTGGGCAGATGGATCTGAGTTCTAGGACAGCCAGAGCAACCCTGTCTCAAGACAAATAAACAAAACAAAACAAAAGAAAACATGTATTAGAGGAACATACCCCAAATAAAATGTGAAATAAGCAGGAAAAGTAAAAAGGACATGAGGATAAAGTGTGAGTTCAATAGTGCTCCAAGAAATGAGTTCAAACAGTGGGCTAGGATTTACAACTATTCTTCATATTGACAAGCAGGGTAACAGGCAGTACCGTGAGAGGTGGGAATTCTTTCAGGTGTGTAGCTATAAAATGACTACAGCTGGATTACGTGGCACTTTTAATTTATTTACCTGTGTGCCTAATTGTGGAATACTGTGTGAGTGTGTGTGTGTGTGTGTGTGTGTGTGTGCATGTGTGTGTGAGTGTGTGTGTGTTTGTGTGTGTGAGTGAGTGTATGTATGGTGTGGTCCAAGTGTCTTTTAGAATCCTGTGGATCCATGGATTTTGAGTATAGCTGTTGTTTACTGAAACTCTGAAAGTAGACTTTCAGGAGAGCCACCCCCCAACCCAACCAAATCAAACAGAACCAAACAATCCTTAATAGACTGCTCAGCTAGCTCACTGATGTACTTAAAATGACAAGAAAAGGACAATGAATTTTCTAACGAAACAAAACCAGAAACCTTCCAGGGTGTGAGCTGATTTTTTTTTGAAAACAGGATCTGATGTAGCCCAGGCTAGCCTAGAATTCACTGTGTATGGAAAGATGACTTCAGAACTCTAGGTCTTCTTTCCTCTGTCTCCGTGTGTGGGGATTACAAGCACATGCTGGGACACCTGACCTATGAAAGGGATTGTTAAGTAGAAAAGTTACAAATGTATCACACTTTAGAAACTTGTGATGGATCCCGCTGAGAAAGCTATCCTCAGCTATCATGATGTTAACACAAATGCCATTAACCTGAGGGGAGTGACTACTTTATCCTTTCCTCTGTATCTTCCTCAATCGAGCAGTCTTGATGTTCTTAGTAGAAATGATTGTTCCTTTTAAGATCAAGTAGCTTGGGTGTGACAGAGACACACAGGCTATTAAGGTAGGAAGCCCTGGTTCTAGACTAAGATTTGTATGTACAAATCTGAGTTAAAGTATAAACATGTTTTCATCACTAAACACAGGAGTAGTTATTATTGCAAACTCTTGAGAAACTATGGACATTAAATGCATTAATGTATAATTGTTAAAAGTCAGGAAACAAACACAGCGATAAAGTGCTTGGCTTGTTACTCTTAACATCTGGAACTTTGACCATGGGTTGGAGTGGCAGCCACGTTAACAATTCTTTTCATATTTGATTACAAATACGGTTGTAAATTATTCATTTCCTAGCCATTCAGCACTTGAACAGGTGTTTCTAATGTTCCCATGATTGCAACCTGGTGATGAGTGAATTTGTTTAGTCCTCTAACGTAGAGACCAATTGAATATCTGTTCCATGTTTTTTAACAATGTGTTCTGGCTGTACTTTCTAATGTCTCCACTTGGGGGTAGTGTTTCATTACACAGTGGAACACTTCTCCACTTAAATGCTGTATTTGTCAATTTGCTCTTGGAAGTTCTTGTGCTATTTTATTTTTAAAGAAGCATGAAAGGAAAGGGGAAGTAATATAGTTATAATTTAATTAAAATGTAAAATTAATTAAAAGAGTCACCAAAACTCTTGCCTGTCTCAAAATTTTGATTATTTTTAACTAGTTGTCTGTCATTTGAATAATTGCATGGAAACGAGCAATTAATAGACTTCAGATTTTGAAGACTCATCCCCCTTTCCATGTCTTGAGGGTAATGTAACCCTGTTTATTACTTGTGTCTTTATGAAGCGTTTTGATTTTCAGCAAGAGGGCAATATTACTCAATTAGGAAAATATCCCTGTATAAATATAGGAAAACTCATTTTTATAAAGAAGCCAAAAAGAGAAAAGGACTGAAATCACACTTATTGGGGCTTTTTTATTGTGGCTAGGTCTCTTTTCCTCTGTCCTCCCTCTGTCTCCTTAGTCACCTCACTTCCATTAAAAGGGATGCTTGTCTCCAGGAAATGCAAACAAAAACCCCTCTCATCAATATTGAAAAACTTAGTTGTAGTATGTAACCTCTCACCATTTAATTAGTAATTTATTAGGTTTATACTCAAAATTATGTGGTAGCACTACAAAAATGATCCACTTACAATGCAGTCTTCACCCCAAATACTTACCCCGGTCATCATGATGTTGTTATTGACTATTTGGTAATGTCACATTGTGTACCCTGATCACACTCACTTCCCAGTGCTCCCAAGTCTTTCCCTCCACGACTTCCCCTCTCAAAGGGAGGGGGAAGAGGTAGTGGGAGTGGGTGGGGGGTGCTGTTTAATTTGTGTTGCCCATATAACTCACTGGAGCATGGTCAAACTCTCAGTGGCCCTTAAAGAAAATTGAGTCCTTCCCCACCCTGCCCCTTCCAGCAGCCATCAACTCCAAATATTTTTCTTTTTCTTTTTTCTTTTCTTTTTTTTTTTTGAGACAGGGTTCCTCTGTGTAGCTCTGTAGACCAGGTTGGCCTTGAACTCACAGAGATTCTCCTGCCTCTGCCTCCAGAGTGCTGGAATTAAAGGCGTGTGCCACCACCGCCTGATTCCAAGTATTTTTCTGAAATTCCGTTTTTCTAAGTTACTTGGCATTGACGTGTATGTTTCATTAATGTTTGCATGTTACTTTTGAATTACTGTCATCTGTCCGTAGAACTGGCTTGCTTTGGCTGACCTGTTTTCTTGTTTTTGCATCACAGTGAATGACTTAGGAGGAGACTTCAAGGGAGTTGGTAAAGGCTCCTCAGCCGCGGACAAGGTTGTGGAAGAGATAAGACGGAGAGGCGGGAAAGCAGTGGCCAATTACGGTATGTGACAGGTGTAGACTATCCCAGTAACGGTGTGTGACAGGTGTAGACTATCCCAGTAACGGTGTGTGGCAGGTGTAGACTATCCCAGTAACGGTGTGTGACAGGTGTAGACTATCCCAGTAACGGTGTGTGACAGGTGTAGACTATCCCAGTAACGGTGTGTGACAGGTGTAGACTATCCCAGTAACGGTGTGTGACAGGTGTAGACTATCCCAGTAACGGTGTGTGACAGGTGTAGACTATCCCAGTAACGGTGTGTGACAGGTGTAGACTATCCCAGTAACGGTGTGTGACAGGTGTAGACTATCCCAGTAACGGTGTGTGACAGGTGTGGATTGTCAGCTTTCCTTCCACTGATGAAATTGCTCACACTAGTCATCTCTGAGACATAGCTCAGTGTTACACTGCAACTGTGAAATTAGATTTTACCTGTGTCTATCAAGCCTTTTGAGAACATGCTTTATATCTTATGTGAGAAGTTTCTTAAGTTTTGATGTAGGTCATTTCATTAACTGTTCTTACTGGCTTGTTTAAACTACAGATCTGACTGATCTCCACAGCATTCTTTTCAAAGAGTCCCACAGTGCCCTGTGCTGAGTGGTGGACAGCCCTGTGCTGTATCAACTGCTACGTTCTGTTGTGTTCAAGCAAAAACTCAAGTGTTAAATTAGATACCAGTGTGACACAAAACTCCCTGCACGTGCAGCTTTCCTGTTCTGATTTGCTGTTCTAGTGGTGTTGGAGAGGACTTTGTAGAATAGATTTGCTTCTCAGGCTTGTGGCTCCTGACTTCTCTGGAACCAGGCTGTAGTAGCTTGACTTCATTTTGACAGCTTACAGGGAAGAAAGTAGGATTTGATCCATAGTATCTGAGGGAGTAATGAGATGCTAATGAGATGCTAATAAGATGCTTACTGCCCCCCCATAGGTGATTTAGGAAAAAATGTTTCAACTTTTCCTTTGAATTTTAGAGCCTTAAAACAGAGATGAGAACTCAGATTCCTTCCTTTTGCAGTTCTCATTTGTGTGGTCTGGATCAGTCAAGACAGCAGCCCCTCCAGGTTTTCTAAGTACCGAAGCTTTTCAGGGAATTAGAAGCTCAACAGCTATTGGAAGGGCTGGGTGGACGAGGCTCAGGAAGCTGCCAAAGACCACTAGAGGTGGTGCAGCCTTCAGGCTCGCCTGGATGAGTCCTCAATCTTACTGGGAACTGCATTTACAGTTGTCTAGACAGTGAACACTGGTGACCAGAAAATCTGAACATCAAGAGCTCCACAGCCTAAAACCTGTTGAGTGCTAACATGATGTCAGATGTAGAATGTTTCACAACTGACCTCACCTGACAGGGTGTAGTCAGTTCTGAATAGGCCCAGTAGAGATTGTATGTGAACTTACCTTCCGGTGTGAGTGTACAGTGAATACACAGGACACATGAATAAATGTTTTGTGTAGAGTTGGGTTATAGCTTCAAGATAGGTCAGTGTGTATAGGCAAATCCTCCAAAATCTGAGAAAAAGTGCTTGTGGTTTCCAGCATTTTATTTTGAAAAGTGGCTGCATATATAAGCCATTTTACACACACACACACACACACACACACACACACACACACACACACACACAGTGTTTTGTTGTATAGTTCAGCTTGGCCTGAGACTTGAGATACTCTTCCCCCCAAATTATGTGATTACCGGGGTGTGCTATAGCACCTGGCCTCAACCTGTATCTCTCACCAAGGACTCTATGGATGCCATAGAGAGGAGCGACAGTATTTCCTGGGTCCTCTGAAAGAGAATGCCACTATCCCTGGTCTCCGAGGAAGGAACTGATGGATTTCCAGAGGCAGTGGTGATGGAAAGTGACAGCAGGCAGAGTCCTGCCTTTGCAGTTACACCAGCTGAATATGCAAACCCATGATGTTTGCATTACTTTTTGTGTTTAATATTTCAAAGCTGGGTTTTTATTGAGATACCATGCAGTTGTATAATGTATATGCTTTTACAAATTAAATGTGTACCTCATTTCTCCCAAGTTTTCATTTGCCATTAAGGTGAAATGCCTGTGTAGTTATGTAAAGTTAAATATAAATTCAGTTAAACTAAGTATTTGCCTGCTATACTGACCACACTTTTGAACACTCAGTAGCCACATATAATTATTGGTGCAATGGTGGATATAGGGCATTTTCAACTTCATAGGAAGTTTAAAAATTTAATTAACATTCGACTACTTCATACCCCTTCCCTTTTCCATAAGCAGTTTCATTGGACAGTGTTGCTGTGGTTAGTTCTTGCCAAAATTTCTTATTCGTTCCAGTCTACCCTTGTTGTACATTCTGGACTCTGTGTTGATTGCTATGTGCCTGTTTTGATTTCAATTCTGTTTGGTGGTAGTATCGCTCTGAGCCACAGGAAGTGATTTGTGGGAAATGATTGACATTCTGTCCTCATTGCCCTTGTCAGATTCGGTTGAAGCAGGAGAGAAGCTCGTGAAGACAGCCCTGGATGCTTTCGGCAGAATAGGTGATGTTTTCTTGCATTCATGGTTTCTTTAAGTTCCATTTCTATTACAGCGGTAAAAACCACCAGGAAAAGCAACTTAGGGGAGAAAAGGACTTATTTTGACTTGCAAATCTAGGCTATAGTCTGTCATTGTGGGGAAGTCATGACAGAAATGAAATACTAGTCACATTATCAGCAATCTGCAGCAGGGGCATGCATGTGTGCTTTATCGGTGATCTGCAGCAGGGGCATGCATGTGTGCTTTATCAGTGATCTGCAGCAGGGCCATGCATGTGTGCTTTATCGGTGATCTGCAGCAGGGGCATGCATGTGTGCTTTATCAGTGATCTGCAGCAGGGCCATGCATGTGTGCTTTATCAGTGATCTGCAGCAGGGCCATGCATGTGTGCTTTATCAGTGATCTGCAGCAGGGCCATGCATGTGTGCTTTATCGGTGATCTGCAGCAGGTCATGCATGTGTGCTTTATCAGTGATCTGCAGCAGGGGCATGCATGTGTGCTTTATCGGTGATCTGCAGCAGGGGCATGCATGTGTGCTTTATCAGTGATCTGTAGTAGGGGCATGCATGTGTGCTTTATCAGCAATCTGCAGCAGGGGCATGCATGTGTGCTTTATCGGTGATCTGCAGCAGGGGCATGCATGTGTGCTTTATCAGTGATCTGCAGCAGGGCCATGCATGTGTGCTTTATCGGTGATCTGCAGCAGGGGCATGCATGTGTGCTTTATCAGTGATCTGCAGCAGGGCCATGCATGTGTGCTTTATCAGTGATCTGCAGCAGGGCCATGCATGTGTGCTTTATCAGTGATCTGCAGCAGGGCCATGCATGTGTGCTTTATCGGTGATCTGCAGCAGGTCATGCATGTGTGCTTTATCAGTGATCTGCAGCAGGGGCATGCATGTGTGCTTTATCAGTGATCTGCAGCAGGGGCATGCATGTGTGCTTTATCAGTGATCTGTAGTAGGGGCATGCATGTGTGCTTTATCAGCAATCTGCAGCAGGGGCATGCATGTGTGCTTTATCGGTGATCTGCAGCAGGGGCATGCATGTGTGCTTTATCAGCGATCTGCAGCAGGGGCATGCATGTGTGCTTTATCAGTGATCTGCAGCAGGGGCATGCATGTGTGCTTTATCAGTGATCTGCAGCAGGTCATGCATGTGTGCTTTATCGGTGATCTGCAGCAGGGGCATGCATGAGTGCTTTATCAGTGATCTGCAGCAGGGGCATGCATGTGTGCTTTATCAGCGATCTGCAGCAGGGCCATGCATGTGTGCTTTATCAGTGATCTGCAGCAGGTCATGCATGTGTGCTTTATCAGTGATCTGCAGCAGGGGCATGCATGTGTGCTTTATCAGCGATCTGCAGCAGGGCCATGCATGTGTGCTTTATCAGTGATCTGCAGCAGGTCATGCATGAGTGCTTTATCAGCGATCTGCAGCAGGGGCATGCATGTGTGCTTTATCAGCGATCTGCAGCAGGGCCATGCATGTGTGCTTTATCGGTGATCTGCAGCAGGGGCATGCATGAGTGCTTTATCAGTGATCTGCAGCAGGGGCATGCATGAGTGCTTTATCAGTGATCTGCAGCAGGGGCATGCATGTGTGCTTTATCAGCGATCTGCAGCAGGGCCATGCATGTGTGCTTTATCAGTGATCTGCAGCAGGGGCATGCATGTGTGCTTTATCAGTGATCTGCAGCAGGTCATGCATGTGTGCTTTATCAGTGATCTGCAGCAGGGGCAGGCATGTGTGCTTTATCAGTGATCTGCAGCAGGTCATGCATGTGTGCTTTATCAGTGATCTGCAGCAGGGGCAGGCATGTGTGCTTTATCAGTGATCTGCAGCAGGTCATGCATGTGTGCTTTATCAGTGATCTGCAGCAGGGGCATGCATGTGTGCTTTATCGGTGATCTGCAGCAGGGGCAGGCATGTGTGCTTTATCAGTGATCTGCAGTAGGGGCATGCATGTGTGCTTTATCAGTGATCTGCAGCAGGGCCATGCATGTGTGCTTTATCAGTGATCTGCAGCAGGGCCATGCATGTGTGCTTTATCAGTGATCTGCAGCAGGGCCATGCATGTGTGCTTTATCAGTGATCTGCAGCAGGGCCATGCATGAGTGCTTTATCAGTGATCTGCAGCAGGGGCATGCATGAGTGCTTTATCAGTGATCTGCAGCAGGGGCGTGCATGTGTGCTTTATCAGCGATCTGCAGCAGGGCCATGCATGTGTGCTTTATCAGTGATCTGCAGCAGGGGCATGCATGTGTGCTTTATCAGTGATCTGCAGCAGGTCATGCATGTGTGCTTTATCAGTGATCTGCAGCAGGGGCAGGCATGTGTGCTTTATCAGTGATCTGCAGCAGGTCATGCATGTGTGCTTTATCAGTGATCTGCAGCAGGGGCAGGCATGTGTGCTTTATCAGTGATCTGCAGCAGGTCATGCATGTGTGCTTTATCAGTGATCTGCAGCAGGGGCATGCATGTGTGCTTTATCGGTGATCTGCAGCAGGGGCAGGCATGTGTGCTTTATCAGTGATCTGCAGTAGGGGCATGCATGTGTGCTTTATCAGTGATCTGCAGCAGGGGCATGCATGTGTGCTTTATCAGTGATCTGCAGCAGGGCCATGCATGTGTGCTTTATCAGTGATCTGCAGCAGGGCCATGCATGTGTGCTTTATCAGTGATCTGCAGCAGGGCCATGCATGTGTGCTTTATCAGTGATCTGCAGCAGGGCCATGCATGTGTGCTTTATCAGTGATCTGCAGCAGGGCCATGCATGTGTGCTTTATCAGTGATCTGCAGTAGGGGCATGCATGTGTGCTTTATCAGTGATCTGCAGCAGGGGCATGCATGTGTGCTTTATCAGTGATCTGCAGCAGGGCCATGCATGTGTGCTTTATCAGTGATCTGCAGCAGGTCATGCATGTGTGCTTTATCAGTGATCTGCAGCAGGGCCATGCATGTGTGCTTTATCAGTGATCTGCAGCAGGGCCATGCATGTGTGCTTTATCAGTGATCTGCAGCAGGGGCATGCATGTGTGCTTTATCAGTGATCTGCAGCAGGGCCATGCATGTGTGCTTTATCAGCGATCTGCAGCAGGGGCATGCATGTGTGCTTGCTACTTGCATGCCTGTGCTCAGCTCCATTTCCCCGTTCTCACACAGTGTAGAACACCCTGCCTAAGGAATGGTGCCACCTGTAATGGCCTACATCTTCACGTATCAATTAGCTTTATTAAGATAATCCTCCACAGACATGCACATAGGCAAACTCAATATAGACAATTCTTCAGTGAGACTTTCTTCCAAGTGATTATAGGTTGGGTTAACAATAAAAGCTAACTATGACATGGCCTTAATTTCCTAATATAATATTTTTGAGTTGACATTTGTTTAGAAAATGAATCTCTTGCTATTTAAATTTTTGGGTTTGTTTTATAATTCAAATATTTTATTTAACCTATTTTACTTTATATTAGACTTGAGGTGATAATCTTAATAATATATATATATGTGTGTGTATGTATATATATATATATATCTTAAAAATTTTTTTGCACCATAAATGATTAAAAATATTGTGAGCATAAGCTCTTTTCCCTTTTTAATTATAATTCAATTAAGTCTTTAATACATTTCTGAGATAAGTCAGTATTTTGGCAATAATGAACCTGGTGCATTCTTTTTAATAATTATGTTCTCATGTCTTATAAATTTAGAAGAATTATGTGTGTCATAGTTAGGATTTCTATTGCTGTGATGAAACACCATGACCAAAAAGCAAGTTGGGGAGGAAAGGGTCAATTTGTCAGGACAGGAAGTCAAACATGACAGGAACCTGGAGGCAGGAACTGATGCAGAGGCATGGAGGGGTGCTGCTTACTGGCTTGCTCCTCATGGATTACTTAGCCTGCTTTCTTGTAGAACCCAGGACCAATGGGCTGGGTACTCCCTCATCAATCATTAATTAAGAAAATGCCTTACAGGCTTTCCTATAGCAGATTTTAGGAGGCATTTTCTTAATTGGGGCTCCCTTACCTCAGATGACTTTAGCCCGTGTCAAGTTGACATTAAAGTACCCAGCTCAAAAGGCTCTTCCTTTTAGAAGTGTACTCTTGGTCCTTCCTTTCTACATACGCCTCCTGCCTTCTACTAAAATGAATGGCTTGCCAGAGGGAACGAAACTGTCTGGACAGCTCAGCTTTTTGTCAATTGAGTGTATCCCTTCCTTGTTAAGTCTTACACACTTCACACTTCTTGTTCTAGTTTAGTGCTATCTGACAGGGACAGAAACCACAGAGTGTGAAAGCAGAGGATGGGTACAGCCACAGGATTCCAGTGGTTGAAACTTTAAAAGCTTTACTTTCTTTGTACAGTGAGATTATGAAGACTGATCAAATAGGCAACTGGTTTCTGACTTCAGTGGTCTTCTTCCTCTTCCTCTTCCTCTTCTTCCTCTTTCTCCTCCTTCTCCTCCCCCTCCTCCTTCCCTTCCTCCTCTTCTCTATTTTTATTTTATTTAAATTAGAAACAAGCTTGCTTGACATGTCAATCCTAGCTCTCTCCCCCTCCCCTCCTCCTCCCTCCACCCCTCCAACTCCCCCAACTCCCCACCCCCTCCCTGGGGAATCTTCAAAGTCTGTCATATTATCCCTGGCAGGGCCTAGGCCCTCCCCTGTGTGTTCAGGATGAGAGAGCATCCCTCCATGTGGAATGGGCTCCCAAAGTTCATTTGTTCGCCAGGGCTAAATATTGGTCTACTATCCAAGGCCCCATAGATTGCCTAGGTCTCCTCACTGACACCCACATTCAGGGGGTCTGGATCAGTCTCATGCTTGCCTCTCAGTCACCAGTCTGGGGTCCAAGGGCTCCCCCTTGTTCAAGTCAGCTGCCTCTGTGGGTTTTACCAGCATGGTTTTGACTCCTTTGCTAATCACTCTTCCCTCTCTGCAACTGGTTTCCAGCAGTTCAGTTCAGTGTTTAGCTGTGGGTATCTGCCACTGCTTCCATCAGTCACTGAATGAAGGCTCTAGGATGACTTTTAAGGCAGTCATCAATATCACTATTGGGGAAGGGCATTTAAGGTTTAGCCTCTCCACTATTGGTTAGTTTGCCAGCTGGTATCATCCTTGTACATCTCTGAAAATCTCCCTGGTGCCAGATCTCTTCTCAAACCTACAGTGGCTCCTTGACTCAACTTTCCTGCTACCCCATGTCCTCCTCTCCTCTTCTCCCACTCTCTTTCTCCAAGCTTGCTCTCCCCTCCTCTCACTCCATGTTCCCAATCCACTCAGGAGATTCCATCCCATTCCCATTCTCTTGGGTGTACCATGTATATCTCTCTTAAGGTCCTCCCTGTCTCCCAGACTCTTTGGCAGTGGGGTTGTAGGCTGGCAATCCCCTGCTCCATGTCTAAAACCCATGTATGAGTGAGTAATACCATGTTTGTCTTTTTGTTACTGGGTTACCTCACTCAGGATGGTTTCTTCTAATGCCATACATTTGCCTGCGAATCTCAAGATTCTTTTTTTAAAGATTTTTTTAAATTATGTATCCATGCAGGCCAGAAGAGGGCACCAGATCTCATTGCAGATGGTTGTGAGCTATCATGTGGTTGCTGAGAATTGAACTTGGGTCCTCTGGAAGAGTAATTAGTGCTCTTCACCTCTGAGCCATCTCTCCAGCCCCCCTTCTTCTTTTTTTTTTTTTGTTTTGGATTTTTGTTTTTTGAGACAAGGTCTCATGTAGTACAGGCTCCTTTCAAACTTGCTGTGTGGCTGAGACTGGCTTTCACCTCTTGAGTATCCTGCCTTCACTTCTCAAGTGATTGGATTACAGGCCTGAATCCTGGTGCTTGCTTCCATGGCTTCTTGAATTTTTGATCTTTTGACCGTTGAGGAGCAAGGAGAGAACTGTTAACTTCCTGAGTGAATTTTGAAGTTAAGTAAAAGATGGTTTATAGTTGATTCTGAGTCCTCAGAACACAAGGGTGTAGTTAGCTCTGTGAGCTACAAGGAGTTTGGTAGAAGAAAGGAAATTTAAATATTACACCTGACAGGAAGATAAGGCATGGTGATTGTGTTTTTTTGTAAGTTATTTGCTATTTTGCTATAGATACAAAGTTTTGTTTTGAAGCATTCTTGTTGTATTTAGTTTTTCTGGGGGCTTTTAAAAACAGTTTTTAAAATAGATGTGAATTTTAAACAAGTACAAATTAATATGTTTGCTTTCATTTATGTAACTTGGATCTTTTTTATATCATAGATGTTGTGGTCAACAATGCTGGGTGAGTTTTTATTTTCATTTTCAATAAAGTACACACCATTGTGTTATTACTATATATTTTCCTTTCCATTTTAACCATACATATTGTCAATATTTTAGAATCCTGAGGGACCGTTCCTTCTCCAGGATAAGTGATGAAGACTGGGGTAAGCTGTTCTTCATGCTTCTGTGGAGTGTAACTGTCCATATTGTCTTTTTAATATTAAAGCATTTATATAGTTAAGGAAATACCTCCTATTTGTTGTTAATATAAATGAACTTAGATTATTAACAATGATTTATATAGTTAGAAGCACCATATTTTTAAACATTTGTTAAAAAATAGTTCAGCCATTTGCAGAAGTTACTGAAAACAATTTTGTTTCTTGTAACGTTTCTCTTTTTCTCTCCCCAAGAGGTTTTCAGGTTGTCAGCTTCTTTTTTTTAAGCAGTATTAACTATTTTTAATAGCTTTACCATGTTTTGTCTGGCTGTGTCCCCTCTGCACCTCCCACCACCATGAGTAGAGAGCAGGATTTGGAAGAGCCTGCACATATATATCTGAAGTTTCTAATAAGTAGAAAATACTTTTCGTTTTCCTTTCCTGTGTTGCAGAGGTTGAGTTTGTACAACGATGAAATCATGTTTGTGGTTTACTTTTCTTCTGTTCCCGTTTGGTTCTCATCAGCCATCACTGGTGAACAAACCAGTGACTGAGACAATGGCAGGCATAGCAGCTGAGCTGGGACAATCACATCCTTGCTAAGAGTTCATCTCTGGCCCTAGAACTTTTGGAAGAGGCATGGTGTCCTTGCAACCCAGAATTAAGCAAAGGAGAACTTTTAGTTCCCCTTTCTTTGGGAAGCTGAGAGAGAGAGAGAGAAGACTGGCTGGCAAGTGGGGCTTTTCCACCTAGCAGAAGGGATTCCATCCTGTTTAGACCCCAGCCCATCACCCCTTTTCTAGTCTTGGTTTTGCATTTACCGTCCTTTTCATCTAATACTTGTATGTAAAAATTTTGGGGGTTTCCAGAGTGAAACCAAATAGTTAAGAATGGTCAAAATGAGACAGCACGCAATCTAGAGTTGTTTCTCTAAAATTTCCCAAGTGGTCTATTCACGGGATTGAAGTCTTTGAAAGTAGACCTCTCTAACTCATTTGAAAATCTTGGCAAAATTAGAGATAGTAGTGAGTATCTTCTAAATATTCCCCAATGATGAGCAATATGGTCTAACTATGTTTGGTTATTTTGAGTACAAGTTATATATGTAAAATTCATGGGTATTTTTATTTAGATATTTGCTTTTAATGCATGTATATTAGCTTGTGAATTTGTGTCAGGTGGACATATATAGACATTTATATGCCAGAGACAACGCTGTGATATCACCCGCAGAAATGCCCCCTGCCTCCTGTGAGACAGGACCTCTCTTCCGTCCGGACCTCATTAATTAGGCTAGACTTGCTGATTAGGCAGTTCCAGGGCCACCTCACCTTATTAGCACTGGGATTGCACACATTTACCACCAGGCCTAACTTTTCCATACGGCTTCTGGGACTCCAGCTCAGGTAAAGCTTATGTGACAAGCCCTTTTCCAGCTGAACTAAATTCCTACAAGTGCTTATTGAAGGGAGGGTGACCAGAATTTGCTTTGGGTAAGTTTGTGTTGCCTGGTTCACATTCAAGTAGAGATGTAAAAGACGACTGAACCCTCTCCCTACCCTCTCAGGTTATTACATTCTTATTTGAGTGGGCATTAATTAAGTATAGCATTATGTTTAGATATATGTAAGGATTACAATAATTTAATAAATTGTAGGGAAAGCTCATAGTTATGGGTATGAATTGTTGATTGGTAGCATAATTGTAATGAAAGCAAGAGTGATTACTTGGGTATGACACTAGGTGGTTATGAATACAGGATATAAAATGATATGTTGTGTAAGTTTGTATAATATAATATGTTTGTATAAGTTTATTCTAAAATATACCTAACTTTTGACAAAATATTTTATAAAAATAATTTGTGTTTTAGATATTATTCAGAGAATTCATTTGCGGGGCTCCTTCCAAGTGACCCGAGCAGCGTGGGATCATATGAAGAAACAGAAATATGGCAGGTAGAGTTGCCTGAAGTCCCCAGAGAGGATTGAAGATGTTTGCACCAAGTGCTCTTAAACAATGCTTGGTACTGGGTCAAGTACTCTTACACATGTTCAGGCTTCTAAGTGTCATTTAGTGCCCGCTTACTGGGTTCGTATCTTTCTTTCACAGATGCTTTTCATTATTAGTACATTTCCCATGAGCCTTCATCACCTCATTGTGTGACACTATTCTTGGGGAGACAGGATGTGAATCAGTGTCAGTTCATCCCAGATAGGGAATCAACAGACAGAAGTACAGAAACCACCAAGTTCAACTTGGCAAGCAATGAGTTTTATTGGAGTTAATTACAGGAATATGGGTGAGGGGCCACTAACAGGAGCAGAAATGACTCAAAGATGGCTGTGTCACCAAAATTCCACATTAGCATGGGTGACAGTTCACAAAAACTGGACAACTGGAGTTCACTGAATGACTTCCAGGAACCTCAACAGATTAGAGAGTGACTTTCCAGCTGTCTCAGTGGAGTTGAGCCTCTTCCAGATAGGTCAGGTTGGCTGAGAGTGTCTTTTATCAGCTGTCTTTACTGCTTTTAGACCCCTGAGGAGTGCAGGGTGTAGTGAATCCTGTTGGCTTCAGGGACTTCCTGAAGTCTTCGAGGATTTTACTTACTGAGTTTAAAGAGCTTCCCAGCAGTGTGGGCTGTTTTACCTCCCACTAGGATATCCTCTTGTTTCAGCTCTGTAACCATTTAACCATTGTGTGGCTTAATGAGCTTCCTTCCAAGATGGAAGATTTTTTTCTTTTTTTTATTACTTTAATTTTAAATACCTTGCTTCACATGTTAATCCCAGTTCCCTCTCCCTCCCCTCCATCCCCCCCCAGCCTCCCACCCTATCCCTATTCCACATAGGGGATATCTAGAGTCTGTCATTTCACTCAGGGCAGGATCCAGGCACTCCCCTAAGAGTCCAGGCTGAGAGAGCATCTCTCTTTGCATTATGGACACACAAAGTCCGTTTGTATGCCAGGGATTAACACTGATCTACTACCCAGGGCCCCATAGGTTGCCCAGGCCTCCTCACTGACTCTCACACTCAGGGGGTCTGGATCAGTCCCATGCTGGCCTCCCAGCTGTTGGTCTGGGGTCCAAGAGCTCTCCCCTGTTTGGATCAGCTGTCTCTGCTGGTTTTGCCAGCCCATTCTTTGCCAATTTGCTTGTCGATCCTCTCTCTCTGTCACTCGGTTCCATGGGTTTAGTTCAGTGTTTAACTGTGGGTTTTTGCCTCTGCTTCCATCAGTCACTGGATGAAGGTTCTGGGATGTCATATAAGGTAGATGTCAAGTTCATTATCAGGAATGGACATTTAATGTAGTGTCTCCACTATTGCTTAGCTTGCCAGTTGGTGTCATCCCTTTAGATTGCTAGAGGTCACACTGGTGCCTGATCTGTCCTCTAACCTATGATTCCCTCTATTATGGTATTTCTCATCCTGTTCTCCCCTATTCTACCCTCCACTCAACCTTCCTGTTACCCCATGACCTACTCTCTCCTCCTCTTCTTCCCCTCTCTTCTTCCCAGCTCTCACGACCCCCACCTCCTGCCTTGGTGGGGGGTGCCAGTGCGGGAGGAGGGGAGGGAGAGGGAACTGGGATTAACATGTGAAGCAAACTATTTAAAATTAAAGTAATAAAAAAAAAAGAAAAAAAATCTTCCATCTTGGAAGGAAGCTCATTAAGCCACACAATGGTTACAGAGCTGAAACAAGAGGACATCCTAGTGGGAGGTAAAACAGCCCACACTGCTGGGAAGCTCTTCAAACTCAGTAAGTAAAATCCTCGAAGACTTCAGGAAGTCCCTGAGGTTCCCAATCTGTTCAGGAGATCTTGCCTCGTTCCTCTTCTCTGGGGTACCATTCATATCTCTCTTAGGTTCTTTCCTGTTTCCCAGACTCTCTGTCAGTGGAATTGCAGACTGGAACTATCCTGACCCATGTCTAGAATCCATATATGAGTGAATGCATACCATGTTTGTCTTTTTGTGACTGGGTTACCTCACTCAGGATGGTTTCTTCTAGTGCCATACATTTGCCTGCTAATTTCAAGATTCCATTGTGTAAATGTACCACACTTTCTCTATCCACTCTTCAGTTGAGGGGCATCTAGGTTGCTTCCAGGTTCTGGCTATTATGAATAAGGCTGCTATGAACATAGTGGAACAGATATTCTTGTTGTATGAATTTGCATATTTTGGATATATGCCTAAGAGTGGAATTGCTGGGTCTTGTGGTAGATTGATTCCCATTTTACTGATTTCCAAAGTGGGTGTACGAGTTGACACTCCCACCAGTTGTGGAGGAGTGTTCCCCTCTCTCCACATCCTCTCCAGCATAAATTGTTTTTGGTGTTTTTGATTTTAGCTATTCTGACAGGAGTAAGATGGTATCTCAGAGTTGTTTTGATTTGCATTTCCCTGATGGCTAAAGATTTCTTCAGTGTCTCTCAGGCATTTTAGACTCCCCTATTAAGAATTCTCTATTTAGTTCTGTTCTCCACTTTTTAATTGGATCCTTTGGTGTTTTGGAGACTTGCTTCTTGAGTTCTTTGTAAATTTTGGAGATTAGCCCTCTGTCAGATGTGGGATCAGTGAGTGTTTTTTCCCATTCTGTTGACTGTGTCCTTTTCCTTACAGAAGCTTCTTAGTTTCAGGAGGTCCCATTTGTTAATTGTTGATCTCAGTGTCTGTGCCACTGGTGTTATGCTCAGGAAGTGGTCTCCTGTGCCAATTTGTTGAAGAGTATCTCCTACTTTCTCTTCTAAGAGTTTCAGTGTGGTTGGATTTATGTTGAGGTCTTTGATCCATTTGGACTTAAGTTTTGTGCAAGGCAATAGACATTCTGCATGCCAATACCCAGTTATGCCAGCACCATTTGTTGAAGATGCTTTCTTTTTTCCATTGTATAATTTTAGCTTCTTTGTCAAAAGTCAGGAGTTCATAGGTGTGTGGGTTAAAATCAGGGTTTTCAATTCGGTTCCATTGGTCTACCTCTCTATTTTTGTGCCAATACCAAACTGTTTTCAGGACTATAGCTCTGTAATAGAGCTTGAAGTCAGATATGGTGATGCCTCCTGAAGTTTCTTTATTGTATAGGGTTGTTTTGGCTATCCTGGGTCTGTTGTTTTTCCATATAAAGTTGATTATTGTTCTTTCAAGGTCTGTGAAGATTGTGCCGGAATTTTGATAGGGATTGCATTGGATCTGTAGACTGCTTTTGGCAAGATTGCCATCTTTATTATGTTGATCCTACCAGTCCAAGAGCATGGGAGATCTTTCCATTTTCTGGTATCCTCTTTGATTTCTTTCTTTAAAGACTCAAAGTTCTTAATATACAGCTCTTTCGCTTCTTTGGTTAACATATTCCCAGATATTTGATGCTGTTTATGGCTATTGTAAAGGATGATGTTTCTCTGATTTCTTTCTCAGCTACTTTATTGTCTGTATATAATAGGGCTACTGATTTTTTTGAGTTAACCTTGTATCCTGCCACTTTGTTGAAGGTGTTTATCAGCTCTAGGAGTTCCCTTGGGGAGTTTTTCGGGTCACTTATGTAAACTATTATATCATCTGAAAATAGTGAAAGCTTGACTTCTTCTTTTCCTATTTGTATCTCCTTGATCAAGATGGAAGATTTTTAGTTTTGTAGGAAACTACACACAACAACTTCAGAAAGCAGTGCAGCCACCAGAGATTTGCTCGTAAACAGAATGCCATATGGTGTTCCCAGTAACTGGCTGGCTAGAGATGAGTTGCCTTTCTTCTGACACTAGCCCACCATGAGCTAGACTTTGTGAATTGCCTGGCAACAGGGCTTCTGTTTATTACTGCACAAGTATGACTTGATGTGGGACCATCTATACCATCCATTCTGGTGTCAGGCTCAACCCTGAAATTTAGGTTTCGGATAGCTGTAGAAGCAAATTGTTACTGCTGCTTATGTTTTTGAGACTTCTATTTTATCTTGATCTTGACAGTAGAAAGTAAATGATGTGATTTATTTTATTTATTTAAAGTAGAGTGAGGTTGGGTTAAGTTTTAAGATGGCATTTAGTATTATCCAGAAACTGAGCAGCCAAGTGGTGACCATTAAAGAATTACAACTAATATTTCTTGCTAAAATTTTAATTTACATGTTGCTAGTTTATATCTATAAATATTGTTGGTTTTGATATAGTATATAGATATCGTTATATTTAAATTCACTTGGCTCTAACCAGAGACTCTTTCGATGCACTTAAACCCTATAGTTGAGTTTTGAAACATCCCATTTCTGTCAACATTATTCCAATTCTGTCACTCACAGCTGTGAGAAGTGGAGGATGGTCCAGGCACAGCAACATCCGGATAGAGTCATGGCTTCAGTGTTAGGAATGTGGGAGAGATGATGTTGAGGGTTGTTTTCTTTTAGGATCCTTATGACTTCCTCAGCTTCTGGGATATATGGCAACTTTGGCCAGGCAAATTACAGTGCTGCGAAGATGGGCGTTCTGGGCCTCTGCAATACCCTGGCAATTGAAGGCAAGAAGAACAATATTCATTGCAACACCATTGCCCCCAGTGCTGGGTCACGGATGACACAGACTGTGCTGCCAAAAGGTGAGTGTGCTCAGACTGCACTGCTGTCCCACCGATTGGATTTTCTGAACCCTTAAGATTTCTTCCCTATTTCAAAAGCATTTTGTATAATTTATGGCTGTTGTTGAAAAATTTAGAGTACAGTGGCAAGGATGAAAAGTGACCATTAATTTCTTCATAGAAGTAAGCTTTCATCCTTTTTCTCTGCATAGTTAGATGCACACATAGATTTCTTTAGACAGGATAATAACACTCTTACTATTTTATAATTACTACACAATTATTTATTATAATAATCACTTATACATAATATATAAAATATAATTGGAAATGCATAGCATAAATATGAAATGTAGTATACTTTATTTTTAGAGCAGTTTTGCTTTATAGGTAAATTGGGCAGTGTGTTCAGAGTTCTCATGTATGTCTCCTTTCATGGTTTCCCATTCATGCCTGTTGTGTCTTGTTATAATTGATGAACCAATACTGATTTATTGTTCTTAACTAAGGGGTTCATTTTGTCACATACAGTTATAATTCATATCCATATGTGTCCACTTTTACAGACTCATACAGAATTCACTTGGGCCTCACTTATTCCTTCCTTTTTCCTTCTGGATGACCCTGGGGGCACCGAAACTCATGTATTGTTTGGACATATTCCATGTTATAAGAGTACCACAATTTGTAATTACTTACATATGATGACATCTTGGTTACTTTTTGTTTTTGTTAATTGTGAATAAAGCTACTGTGCTAGGATGTTTTTATGTTAACTTGACACAGGTGAGAATCGTTTGGGAAGACAGAAACCCAACTGTGAAAATGCCTATACCAGATTGGCTTGTAGGGCATTTCTTGATTAGTGATCAATGTTGGTGGGCACATCCTGTAGTGAGTGGGTGGTATCACCCCTGGACAGGTTGTCTTGGATGGTATGAAAGCAGGTTGAACAAGCCACAAGGAACAAGTACTCCTTTGTGGCCTCTGCATCAGTTCCTGCCTCCAGGTTCCTGCCCTGAATTCCCTGAAGGATGAAATGACACTTCCTTCCCAAATTGCTTTTGGTCATGTTGTTTTATCCCACTAAGAGAAATCCTAAGAAGATAGCTACAAATAAAAATTCACATGTAAGTTTTATGTGTATATAAATTTTCAGTTTTTGTGAAAATACTAAGAAATGTGATTATTGGATAATTTGTAAGGTTACTTACTATATCTGTGTAAGGAACTACTGAGGGGTTCTTCTTAGTGACTTTATCATTTGCATTCCCACCAGCACTGACTCAAAGTCCTCGTGCTGTATCTCGTCAGTACTGGGCAAATCAGAATTGAAGTTTAGTCTTTTTAATAGTTAGCCAGTGATATGGCATTACTATTTTAACCTGAGACCCCTTGATGCCTCGTGATGCTGGGCATCTGCCTGTGTTTTGCATTGATTTTGGTGAAGTGTCTATTGGTTGATTATTATTCTTGTGTGTGTGCCCATGGGGTTTGCATGTGGGCAGATGTTATGTGATGCCTGTGGAGGTCAGAGGATAACTATGGCATCCATTTTCTTATTCCACCTCTACATGGTCTGTGGATTGAACTAAGGTTACCAGATGGGATTTTGATTTGTAGCCTAAACTGGCTTCACACGTGAAATCTTTCTCCAGCCTCTTGAATGTGTGCACCTTCATTCTTAGCTTCAGTTGGCTCCTCTTTTGAGTTTTAAGTGTCTGTGTATTTTGGAAACAAATCCTTTGTCAAATACAGGTAATCCAGATTTAGGGTGGGTCTCCCCACCTCAAATAACCTAATCAAGGAAGCATATACACAGTGCAGGCTTGCATAGAACTTGCTATGTTGGCCAGTCTGGCCTTGAACTCTCGATTCCCCTGCCTCACCCTCCTGAGTGCTAGCTTACAGGTGTGCATCACATACCTGGCTTCATTCCTATTTCTCTTTGCCTTTGGTTTCAGGAGTTTATAGTAACATATCCTTAAGTGCATTGCTTCTTCATTTCTGGTACAGTGATTTTGACTTATAAAGCATTTTCTTTCCCTGTAAATTTTTCTTTACATATATTGATCATATTAACTAATTGATCACATTACATTTCATAATTTATATAATGTACTTTGGTCTTATTTACCCTCATATCCTCCTTTGTTAACCTTATGCCCTTATTCTATAAATAACACCCCTCTTGTTTCATGTATTTTTTCTTCAGTCTAGATTCTTCATATGAAAGATAATGTGATACTTGACTTTCTTTGTCTGGCTTATTTTCTTTTGATTTTACTCTTTTCACTTGTCTGCTTTTAGTATCCATCTGTCTTTGTATACTGTTTCCTTTTTTATTAGAGCGCTTAGCATATTAGTCAGTTGTCTTATCCTCCGAGTTTGATAACTTCTAAGTCTCAACTGGTTTTGCGCCTGGCTCTGGCACTTGCTCCTCAGCCTGTACTTCTGTTGCCTTTTAGCATGACTCATTTTTTTGTTTAAATCTGAGCATAAGGCAAATTGGTCTTTGTATGAGATCTTTATGTTTATGTTGTTAGGAGATAGGCTTTTCGTATTGTTTGCTTTAGGTGTAGGTATCAAATCCATTTTTTTTTCATTTTTTTGTGCTTTTTTTTTAGCTTCCAACATAAGCTTATTGTTATTTACAGGTCATCTTTCCACTTCTGCTGTATGAGTTATGTTCTGTCTATCTGTGTCTATTTTACATTCTGCCTAAAGTTTTCCCTCCCTCCTCTCCTTCCAGCCCCCCATCTCTCCTCCATTTCTCCCCCCACCCCCTGCCTCTATTTCTATTCAGAAAATGGAAGACCTCCTGTGGATGTTGACAAAACATGGTATATCAAGTTGTACTAAGACTAAGCACCTCCCCATGTCTTACAGCTAGACAAGGCGACCCAGTATGAGGAGCAGGGTCGTAAAAGCCAGTAACAGAGTCAGAAACAGCCCTTGTTTTCACTGCTAGGAGTTCCACAAGAAGACCAAGCTACACAGCTGTCACATATATGCAGAGGGCCTGGGTCAGTCCCATGTAAGGCTCCCTGATGTTCAGTCTCTGTGAGCTCCTGTGAGCCCAGGTTAGTTGATTCTGTGGATTTTCCCGTAATGTCTTTGACTCCTCTGGCTGCTACAATCCTTCCTTCCTCTCTTCAGGATTCCCTGAGTTCGACCTAATGTTTGACTGTGAGTCTCTGCATCTGTTTCTAACAGTTGCTTGATGAAGCCTCTCTGATGATTTTGGGGCTAGGCACAAATCTATGAGTATAGCAGAATATCATTAGGCATCATTACATTGACATTTTTTTCTCCAGTCATGTTTGGTTCTCTCCTAGGTCTCTGGGCCATCTAGCCTCTGGGTCCTGGTGCTCCAGGTAGTGTCAGAAGTAGACTCACGCTTGTGCTATGGGTCTCAGATTGAAACAGTTATTGGTTGGTTACTCCCACAATCTCTGTGTCACCCTTACCGCTGCAAATCCCATAGGCAAGACAGACTGTAGGTCAAGGTTATGTGGCTGAATTGGTGTCCCAGTCTCTCCACTGGTGGTGTTGACTGATCACAGGAGGTGGTCAGTTCAGGCTATGTGTCTCCTTTTGCTAGGAGTCTTAGCTGGGGTCATCTGTACAGATTCCTGGGAGTTTCCATTGCACCAGGTTTCTACCTGACCCTGAAATGGGCACCCTTTCGAGGCTGCTCTTCCAGTACTCTTCCCCCACCCCACCCTTGCCCAATCCCTCATGTCCCCATTCCCACCTGCCCCCAGCCACCCATGAAATCGCTTCTATTTCCCCAGGGAGATCTGAGTGTACCCCTTGAGCCCTCTTTGTTACCTAGCTTCTCTTGGTCTGTGGATTGAAGCATGGTTTTCCTTTACAGCTAATATTCACTTATATTATGGTCTTTTTGGGTCTGGGTTACCTCACTCAGGATGATTTTTTTCTAGTTCCATCAATTTACCTTAGAATTTCATGATGTCATTGTTTTTAACATCTGACTAATACTCCATTGTGTAAATGTCCCACATTTTCTTTATCCATTCTTCAGTTGAGGGATATCTAGGTTGTTTCCAGGCCTGGCTAATATGAGTAACACTGCTGTGAAAATAGTTGAGCAAGGGTCCTTGTGGCATGATTTAGTATGCTTTGGATGTATATCCAAGAGTGGTATATGTGTGTCTTGAGGTAGATTGATTCCCACTTTTCTAAGAAATGTCATACTGATTTACAAAGTGACTGTACAAGTTTGCATTCCCAGCAGCTGTGGAGTGTTCCCCTTACTCCACATCCTCTCCAACATAAGCTGTCATCAGTGTTTTTGATCTTAGCCATTCTGCCAGGTGGAATCTCAGAGTAGTTTTGATTTGTGTTTCCTTGATGGTTAAGGATGCTGGACATTTCTTTAAATGTTAAAACATTTCTTTAAACATTTCTCAACCATTTGAGATTCTTCTGTTGAGAATTCTTTGTTTAGATCTGTACTCCATTTTTAAAATTGGATAATTTGGTTTGTTGATGTCTAATTTCTCAAGTTCTTTTCTCTCAAATGTGGGGATCTGTAGGCTGCTATTTTGTATTATTGACAGTGTCATTTGCTTTACAGAAGCTTTTCAGTCTCATGATGTCCAACTTATTACTTGTTGATCTTAGTGCCTGCACTATTGGTGTTCTATTTAGAAAGTTATCTCCTATTCCAGTGCATTCAAGGCTGTTTCCCAATTTCTCTTCTATGAGGCACATTGTATCTGGATTTTTATTGAGGTCTTTGATCCACTTGGACTTGAGTTTTGTACAGGGTGTAGATAATGGATTCATTGTATTCTTCCGCATGCCGACATTGAGTTATACCAGAATTATTTGTTGAACATGCTTTCATTCTTCCATTGTATAATTTTGATTTCTTTGTAAAAAATCAGGTGTCCATAGGCATGTGGATTTACATCTGAATCTTCAATTTGATTCCATTGATATTTATTGTCTGTTTTTATGCCAGTACAATGTGGTTTTTATTACTATAGCCTTGTAGTAGAGCTTGAAATCAGGGATGGTGATACCTCTGGAAGCTCTTTATTGTACAGATTGTTTTAGCTATCCTGGGTTTTTGTTTTTCCATATGAAGTTGAGTATTATTCTTTCAAGGTCTGTAAAGAATTATGTTGGGATTTTGATAGGAATTGCATTGAATCTTTAGATTGCTTTTGGTAAAATTGCCATTTTTCCCATGTTGATCTTATCAATCCATGAGCATGGGAAATCTTTATATCTTCTGATATCTTCCACAGTTTCTTTCTTTAAAGACTTGAAGTTGTTTCATACAGGTCTTTTACTTGCTTGGTTTGAGTTACACCAAGATATTTTATATTTGTAGCTATTATGAAGGGTGTTTCCCTGATTTCTTTCTCAGCCTGTTTATTGTCTGTCCTAGTGTTTTAAAAGTGTCAGGGTCCATCAGAGGTCTTAAGTTCTGGTAAGTTATGATTTCACTTACATTTGACTATGAGATATTAATGTTTTTATTTGGTCTGAGGTCCAAGAGCTCCCTCTTGTTGAGATCAGCTGTCTCTGCTGGTTTTGCCAGCCCATTCTTTGCCAATTTGCTCATCGCTCCTCTCTCTCTGTCACTGGGTTCCATGGGTTCAGTTCAGTGCTTAACTGTGTCTTCCCGACTTCTTCTTATGGCCCTCCTCTTTCTCATCATCACCCTTAGGGTTTGTTGGTTTATAGTGCTGGTGTGATGGACTTTTTCTTAGTTCTTTGTTCATCTCTTGTTTCTGCCATGCAGTGTCTTCCCTGTGTTCTCTTGGTTGCGACTGTCTTCATTTTCTGTGTTTAGGCTTCCTTTAAGTTTCTTCTGTAATAACTGTATCCTTGATGCTTGAGCAACAAAGTAACAGTTTTTCAGGAGAAAAATATTTGCCTAGGCAAAGACTGGTTAGCAAAACTGCACATAGCATGCCATTAGATTTTGTATCAAATTTTTGCTAGACATTGGTGGCACATGCCTTTTATCCCAGCACTCAGGAGGCAGAGGTGGGCAGATCTCTGTGAGCTTGAGGCCAGCCTGGTATATAGAGAGAATTCCAGGACAGCCAGGGCTATACAGAGAAACCTTGTCTCAAAAAACAAAAAAAATTTTCATATAAGTATAGTTATATTTGGTTATATCGATTAAAAATTGCACTTAACACAATCCTTTAGGTACAATTATAATGTTATTATAGGATATAGTCATTTCTTATTTATGCTTGGTATACATCTTAGTAGCATAGGCAGGGAAAGCTCTTTAAATTACTAGCTTACTGATGAAGACCCGTGAGTAGTGGAGTTGAGTCTTGGGTCTGCACTTTCCTTGTGTAGTTCTTTTCTGCACTAATATGCAGTTCGCGGAAGTGCAGTGGAAGGTCATTGCAACAGTTTTCCTCTCCTGCACAGCTGTGTGCTCCATCTCAGTCATTGTCTGTGCTGACACTTGCCAAGGGTGCTTGCAGTTTCCTAGATTCTTATTAAGCAGTTTCTAGATTCTTATTAAAAGCAAGCTGAGTTAAAGGAGTTTGAGAGTGAGTGGTAACTAAGATTGCCAGTTTTTGTTTTATTTTTCTCAATAGTTCTTGCCTAGGCAGCTCTGGTAATCTTTTTCAATGAATATATGTACTCATCATTGAAAGACACATGTGATAACTATGATTGGAGAAACTTGAGAGTATGTTAGGTTTTTCTCAGCTGGTATAAAAAACTTTAAAAGCATTTAAGCTTAGATTAATTATCTATATAATAATTTTTCACATTTATTCTAAAAGTCTCTGATTATTAATGTAAAATACTTTCAGAAAGTAAAAAAAAGATTCATTAAAGCTGTATGTGCTCTTGATTATAGATGTTCTTGTATTTATTTCAGATATTGTTGAAGCTCTGAAACCTGATTATGTGGCCCCTCTGGTACTTTGGCTTTGCCATGAGAGCTGTGATGAAAATGGTGGTTTATTTGAGGTATTTTGAAACTGTTTTTCTTCTAAAGCATTGCTAATGTTATTAGATTTTAAAAAGATTGTATATTAGTATTTCCCAAATGTTTACACTTAGAAAAGTCTGTATTAGTTGTGTCACTTGATTTATCAAATACCATATGTTGTCAAGGAACAAGTGTTAAACCAGGAAAGGTGGTATCCATTGTTTACACTGTTATCCCAGCACTCTGGAGGCCGAGGTAGGAGGATGTGAGTTTGTGTTCTGATGGGACTACATATCAAGACCTTGTTTTAAACAGGCAAGTGTGAATCCACTGTCCCGCCCCTTTTTTAGAAAGTGACATTATCGTTACAAACTTTTTTCATAGCTGTCCATATTTAGTATTTTTTCCTAATTGCAATGTGGCTGATTTGATTTAGTAAAATATAGGATTTAAGAAGCTGAATGATAAAGCAGATATTTAGAGTCAACTAGGCCAGAATTTGAATGTTTGACCTAGCACTTGCTGGCTCGAAAGGTGATGATGTGAATTAATCCTGCAGAGCTTTTAGTTGTCTGGGGGTCTTTGTGACAACTACAAATCATTAAAACCGTTGGCATGAGAGCCTAGTATTTCCTTCTTCCAGTTTTAGATATAAATAAATTATGTTTGAGTGTGACAGATCAATAAATACAGCTTGTTATTTTAAATTCAGCAGTAAGCTTTTCTATTTTTCCCTACTATGAAGCTTTCCATGTTTATTATAAAAACAAAAGCTACACAGAGTTCACCATTTGTTGGAATCATTTGTATTTCCAGAGACTGGATTTAAGGCCTGTGCAAGGCAAGGACTCTGTCACCATCTCGCCTTTATTATGTTTATATTTTTATTTTTAGACAGGGTCTCACCTAGGCAGGCATTTAACCTAGTTTTTAGCCCCAGGTAGGCCTTGAACTTGAGTTCTTCCTGCCTCAGCAGCTCAGGTAGGCAGGATTACAGATGTGCATCACTAGACCTAATTAATTTACATATTTTATATCCATTTGTATTTGATGCCTTATTTTAGCCTAAAGTGTTGTATATTAGACCTCTCTTTACCCCATTTTTGATACTCTGGAATAACCTATAGTAATAACCTATAGTATATAATCTGGGGCATTAAAAATACCTCTTAGTAGCAAAAGAAAACCTGCCTCAGCTTGAAGTAATTATTATTAGCCAGTTTCATTTGAATTAAAAGCTGATGAATGAGTTAAGAAGAAAAGGTCTCTACATATTTGAGCACAGCTACATTCTTTACCTTTCTAATCATACCAACTGAATATAAATTATGAAAATTAGGTGTAGGAAGAGCTTTGCACTCTTAATATTACAGAATAGGAAAATTTTTATTGAGTTACTTAGAATTTGAAATTTGGTCTGACCTCTTTTTACCTAGCTAGGAATAAAAATATTACTTATTTCTTTATAGTTACATTATTGTTAACTATGTAAAACAATATATCATCTTTGTGGAAATCTTAAATACATAGGAATATAAATAGGAGAAGATGAAAACCATACATTATTACTATTCAGAAAACTCCTATTAGTTTTTAAATATATCTCCTTCCAGTCTTCTATTGGGTGTGTATTTTACAAAGACTGTTCTTTAGATGGATATTTTATATACATCCTCATCTCTGTAATCATACAACTGAGATCATGCATACATATAAAGTCTTATGTTGTTATTTTCTCTTACTATGTGTGAACTTCTTTTTAGTGAGTAACATTTGATGTATCCAATTGAAAAAATATAGTAAGAAATAACTGTAATAACCTGAGTTTAAACTTGAAAGTATGCTTTGCTCAGTTCTGATGAATTCCTGGAGTTGTTAGTAGTAGATGAAGATTGGTCCAACTGGTGCAGTTATTTTGGCCTCTGGTAAGAGTTTGTAGTTTGTTTCTTCACTCACATATAGTTAAAGGAGATGTTATTATCAGATTTCTGGAGAAACACCTCCGTCAGGTTAGGTGGTCTGAAGTTAGAGAAATTGACTCTTGAACACCTTCCAAAGACCTAAGGGGCAACCATAGGAAAGGCTTACTAAGAGTCTAATGTGATGGAAGGTAGGAAATTAAGTACACTTGACAAGAGCAGGCAGTCAGGCCAACTGAGAGAGAACAAAGAGCCAGCTGCTGTGAGAAGGTGTCTGCTCATAGTGTTTGCTGAAGTGGGCAGCGGAAGCTGTGTTTTGCCCAGAGTGACTTGAGCCTTTAGCAGGAAATTTCCTCCAGCTAGCAGAGGAAAATAACCACCTTTTGTTATGTTGGCTTTCACTTTGTGTGAATGTTTAGGAGGAAATATCTAGCCATATTGTTTACCTGAAAGCTTTGGGTCAGTCAGAAAGGTGCCTTGTGCTGGTTTGCTTTTAAGCAACCAGTGATAGACAGTTTGAGGATTGTTCAGTGAAAGCCAATGTTTGAAAGTTTTAAGTTGCCTTCTTGAGAATCTCTCTTTCCTCAGTTCCCCCTCACCTTTGTGATCAAAACTGAAGCTGATTTATCAACCACTAATTGGATATCTTATAAAAGGTGTGAGCATAGTGTTTTAGCTAGGGTTTCTACTGCTGTGAAGGGATACCATGAACATGGCAACTCTTATAAAGGAAAACATTTAATTGGAACTGGCTTACAGTTCAGAGGTGTAATCTATTGTGGTTATGACAGGAAACAGGGCAGAATGCAGGCAGACATAGTGCTGGAGAGATAGCTGAGAGTTCTATATCTTGATTTGCAAGCAACACAAGGAAACTGTTTGCCACACTGAGTGTACTTGAGCATATAAAACCTCAAGGCCCACACCTACAATGGCATACTTACACCAACAAGGCTACACCTCTTTCAACAAACCTCCTAATAGTGCCCACTCTCTATGGGCCAAGAATTCAAACACATGAGTCTATGGGGGGCATACCTATTCATACCACCATACTTATAAAGGCAAAAGGTGATGAAGAGTCTTAATGTTGGACCTAGTGCCACTAAAGTGTCTGGTACTGATATGTTTCTTCTGTTATGCATGAGGAATTTCAGTAAGTTCTGGCCAATAGTAGTGTGTGAAAATATGAATTTCTTTAATCAGATACTTGTCTCCCCTAAAGCTTTCCTGAATGACCTCTGAAATATTGCAGAAATAACACACATTATCGTTTCCTGTGGAAATTAGAATGTGGCCTTTACCTTATCTCAGCCTCATGCGTCCCCACAGCACTGCCTGCTGCAGGCTTCTGCTTCGATGCCAGTAACATTGCAAAGGCTGGAGCCGGGGGTTTGTGCAGAGCTGTAATGCTTCGTTCATTGTCAGTAGATCCTAGTACTCCTCATAATTAAAATGTTCTCTCAATGGTTTACACTAGATGATATTTTTTTTTCCCTTTTTATTAGGTTGGAGGAGGCTGGATTGGAAAATGTAAGTCATTGTTGGGTTTTGGCTTGTGATAGAGTTTTAAAAAATTTTATAGCTTATCTAACCATTAGAGATGGATACATATCTTGTCAAATGTCTAATCACTGGTGTACACATACTCAGACTTGAATTCTGTTCCAGCAAAATGTACTAAAGCATGGGAATTATTCTTCTGGCCTCCTGTACTTTTAAGGACATGTCTGCTATCCCTATAGGTAGTACTTGGTTTATCTTATTCTCTTTTGTCTGATAATGCAGGTTTTTCTTGTTGGCATTTATACTCCCATGACTCTTGACATCTCATGTGCTTCTTGCTGTTTCATCAGAACAGAGAGAGAGGGGAGAGAGAGAGAGAGAGAGAGAGAGAGAGAGAGAGAGAGAGAGAGAGAGAGAGAGAGAGAGAGAGAACTGTCTGACGGTGGGAGGAGCCTATTCTGGATGGACAGGCAGATTCTCCAATTCTCCATGTAGTTCTCTTCTTTTTAGAATGTACAATGTCTAGCACCAGGGGCATGAACTGGCTTTTTAAAGCCCATTACCTATGGTGGGAAACCTTGCTCAGCATTGATACATGGGGGAGGGACTTGGTTCTGCCTCAACTTGGTATGCCAGACTTTGTTGACTCTCCAGTGGGGGAGGAGTTGGGGGAAGGTGGGGGTTCAGGAGAAGCGGGGGGTGGGGTGGGGGAAGGAACTGGGGTTAGTATGTAAAATGAAAACTACATTTTTTTAAAATAGAAAGTAAGAACGTTAAGTTGCCGGGAGTGTGTAAGAGAGTACTAGGGGCAACTTTCAGAGACAGGAGCTACAGCTGATCTGTGGGGATTGTTTCCCCCACATATAGAAGTTGTTTTGTAGTGTTAAAAAATGTGAAAAATTGCCAGGTGTGATGGTGCACTCCTTTAGTCCTAACACCTAGCAGAGGCAATAGGTCTGGTCTATGGAGTGAGTTCCAGAACATCCAGGGCTACATAGAGAAACTCTGACTTGAAAAACAAAGGAAAACCAAAGAAAAAAGTGGAAAATTCAGGATCTCAGCTTGCTTTTAGTTGTTTGCTGGTATCACAATTAATCATAGAATTAATAGAATTTTTAGAACACTGATATCACTGGAGTACACTGTTACACATATTATAGAATATTTATATAAATACATATGTGTATATTCATATGCATGTGTATGTATATGCATTAATGACTTCAGTCATGTTAAACATAAAGTGAGTTATATTTCTCAAGCATTTGGTTATCTTTTTTTTTGAATTTCTTTTTTTTTAAATTTTAAATAGCTTGTTTTACATGTCAATCCCAGTTCCCTCTCCCTCCCCTCCTCCCGCACCCCCTACCATCCCCCCCATCCTCCCACCCTATTGCCAATTCCTTCCACATAGGGGATATCTAGAGTCTATCATTTCATTCAGGGTAGGGTCCAGGCACTTCCCTAAGAGTCCAGGCAGAGAGAGCAACCCTCTTTGTGTTATGGACACATGATGTCTGTTAGTATTCGAGGGATAAACACTGATCCACTGCTCAGGACCCCATAGGTAGCCCAGGCCTCCACATTGACTCTCACATTCAGGGGGTCTGGATCGGTCCCATGCTGGCCTCCCAGCTGTCGGTCTGGGGTCCAAGAGCTCTTCCCTGTTCGGATCAGCTGTCTCTGCTGGTTTTGCCAGCCCATTCTTTGCCAATTTGCTCTTCGCTCTTCTCTCTCTGTCACTGGGCATTTGGTTATCTTAATGGCATCTAAATCACATTTAAAATAACAAAGTAAGAGTTGTAGTAGTAGGTACATACGGACACTTTTGCAGAGGAAAAAAATCTAGAAACTGGCATCTTTTCATCCTTCAAGATGTCTTAAATTGAATGGTCACCAGTGCCCACCCACCATGATGTTCAAATGTCATTAGTATAGTTATTTATTCCTATGGAATGTTTTAAAAAGAAAACAAGATTAAATTTCTCAAGAGAACTTAAGAGCACCAGTACTTCTTGTGACCCTGCAAGGTTCTGGTGGGGCTGTGGAAACAGGGCAAGCAAAGGGAGGTTGAAGGAGAATTATTGGTGGCTGTGTGGTTCAAGATTTGTAACTGGAACCTCCGTTTGCTGCCATGTCTAGTTCTCGGCTTGCAGCAGCAGACCTTGTCCTGCCAGTCTTTATCTGTAAACAGGGCAAGTGGAGTATCTTTTGCTAAGTGGCCTGTGTTTGGTGTGACTACATGTATCTGAGTCCCCAGGTTTAGCCGGAGACTCTGCTATTAGCAGTTCCTGACAGAGAAGTTTCTCTTCAGCATCAGATATTTCTTTTTTTTAATTTAATTTTGTGTTTTTTCACTTGGCATGCAATGTGGTAGGTTTTCCTACAGCATTATCATCCATTTCTGTTCTTATGCTTCACGCCTGTTCATTCCCTCTGCTCTTCAGCTGCAGATCTTCCTCTAAAAACCTGACATTTCTGCTAATGGACTTTTAAAGAAAAACATATTCTGAGGTTGTTGGTAGAGCTCTTCAGAGGCTGGAATGACTTTTCTCTAGATTTTCCTTTCTCTTGAAGATGGCTTTAAGCATCATCCATTCTGTCCTTCAAGCTGTGTTCTCAGTGTTTTAGTCTTGTTTCCATAACTAGTGCGCTGGGAGCAGACCCGTGGAGCCATTGTCAGGCAGAAGAATCAGCCCATGACTCCCGAGGCAGTGAGGGACAAGTGGGAGAAGATCTGTGACTTCAGCAATGCCACCAAGCCACAGACCATTCAAGGTACAGTCCCAAGTCATTTGGTCCTGGTCATGGAGCAGAGGTGACAAGCTGTCTTCTCCATATGCTTTGTCATCTGTTCCAGCTGTGCCTCAGCTGGCACTTGGGTCTTGGGAAGATACATAGTGTCTGCTCTCCTGGGTGCTAGGAGTCTTCGTACTTAGGATAGTGCTGTTACTCTCATAGTCATTTTGTTCAGCGTGTCTTAGTCCTGTGTGTTTGGTTGGTGTGTTTCTGGTGGATGGACGGCAATGGGGTATGTACTCATTTGTGCTACATGCTCTCTCTCTCCAAATGGTGGTTGGCTTTGGAGTCTATTTTCTAGCCATATGCTGTTTTTTACATTTTTACATTTATTTTTAAGCGTGTGTGTGTGTGTGTACACATTAGTGCAAAACCTTTGGAGTTCAGAAGAGGGCATCAGATGTCCTGGAACTAGAGTTATAGGTTGTGAACTCCCCAGTGTGGGTGCTGGGGACTGAACTCAGATCCTCTGTAAGAGCAGTATGCACTCCTAACCTTTGAACCATCTGTCTAGCTCCTAGATACGTGTTATTAATCTGATGCAGCTTTCTCTATTGCCCTAAAAGTGCATGTATCTTTTTTTTGTTTTGCATAAGCTTAGCTCTCTTGTTAAGTTACAGTGGCATTGGCTCAGCTCATTGTCTTTGCTGTTCTTCTTCTATCCCACCTGCCCCTCCCTTTGTCACCTATATATAATTTTAGGACTTCTTTAGGAAAACTCAGACCCCAAGTGTTCAGCAAGATAGTCCCACATATTCTGGGCTGTGTTCTATTCTGTCAGCTCCTACCATGTGAACATCTAATGGTAACCTACTGCTTTTGTTCCAGATGTATGGCTTGTTAAACTTCACGTTAAGTTCCTTTCAGGCAAAGACCATTTGACATGTATTTATCTTTCTGGTGCTGAGGGTAGAACCCAGGACCTTAGACATGCTAGACAAGCACTGTACCACCAAGTACAATCCAGTTTATGTGGAACCCTTCTGAAAATGCTTTTTCAGTTAATTCTTTGAAAACTTCATATATGTGTAGAGTGTATTTTGATCATATCCACCTCACGCCATCCTCTAACTGCTCCCATATCTACCGTCGATTGTCCCACCCTCCCCCTAGTCTCAGCTTCATGTCTTTGTTGTTGTTGTTTTACTAACCCATGTATTTCGGTGTCATGGGTGGAGGGCCATCCATGGGAATAGAAAGATCAGTGGAAGTGTGTGCTAGATGGCACATTGCAGTTTTCTTTACTCGGATTTTACAGCAAAGCTCTGTCTTTTTAATTGTAGAATCAACGGGTCGTGTAATTGAAGTATTACAAAAGGTAGATTCGGAAGGAGTCTCACAAAATCACACCAGTCATTCGACATCTACAGCTACATCAGGATTTGTAAGTAGGGGAAGTGCCTGAAGTCACCCTACAGACCCCTCCTCCCTCCCTTCCTCCCTCAAACCTTCCTTTTGGAGAGAGTCAGTGTCGCTCCTCATGGAGAAAGTTAGTGGTGTGTCTTCAGAAACTGTTTATGGTTGTCTTTGGAATAAGGCTGAGTTTGACATACAAGGAATACACGACGACGACCTCATGAGCATATGGCTGTTCAGATAATTCTATTCTTCTTTTCCACCTTTCCTCGGAGATGTTTTTTATGGGCTGTACCATGCCTTTGGCATTGATGGACATCTGTTTGTTTTCTAGAGCTGCTCAGCTTCTGCCCTGAGCATTTCTGTGAGATAAGTGTAGGAGCTGGAAGCTTTTCTGTTTTTAGGGCAACAGTTTTGCATGTAATTCTTGATAGTCCTTCTTTGGGGTTGTGGTGAATAAAGTTAGTTGTCCAGTTGATGTGTTAGCTAGCTGACACCCTCCTTGCTGTTTTAAAAGTAACACAGGAAGGTGATGGAAGAGAAGGAAAGCTGTTACCTCTAGTGCTGATGAAAAGGTGTTCGTGTGTGGTGCTCCCATCAGTCTGCCAGGGCGTGGGGTCCAGTCTTCATGTGTGGTGCTCCCGTTGATATGCCTCCATGTGCAGTCTGCAGTCCTCCTCCTGCCCATTCACTCGCTCTGTCTCTTCGTGACTAACTTTAAGTGCTTTTGAAACAGATTTGAATTTTTGGACAAATTTTGGGAGGATGGCATTGATGGCTCATGGGGAGTCTGTCCTACAGGTTCTTGGTCATGTTCCCCTTTCTCTTGCCAACCAGAAGCAAAGCCTCTGCACTGAAAATGGCTGAATCGGCAACACTTTGAAATTTTGATAATTCCAAAACATTTTAACAAAATTATTCTTTGAGCCATTAATTGAAAAATAAGTAAGTGACTTGTAAGCTATACCCTAAATGTAGATAGAATGAACAAATACAAGTTGAACATTAAAATATAACATTCTTTTTTGGTGTTTTTCTTCAGCTTGGTAAGTGTCTTTTTCTTGGACATTAGTAACTCTGCTTCAGACCTAATTTTTCTAAGTTTTTGGGAAAGGATGTTTATTTTAATGGTCCTTTTCCTTTTCTCATTTGGCTCTCTAGGCAATGTTTTAAGGGAAAACATTGATAAACTGTATTACAAAAGGTTGACATGGTTGTCAGCCAGATGCCTCACTGTGTGAGGAACAGGAGTATGAGGAGGGTTCTAGCTCTTGCCCTGTGATATTTTTCAGCTTACTGTTTGCTGGATGATTATATCAGGTCAGGAAATATAATTATATATGTATGTATAGTTTATGTATATATATATAGCTTTATCTATATTTTTGTTACTAATATAAGAAAACTAATTTTTATTATGTATATGTGCATATATATATTTCTCTCTACAGGTCCTTGATGTATATATTGTGTATTATGGCTTCCAGTTTAGTGTTTTTGTGGGATTCCCGAGTGTGTGAACGAGTGGGTCTCTGCGTCTCTGTCTGTTTCTCGGGCCTTCCTTCTGTTTGTTTTGTCCCAGTCCCATGCATTAGTTTTTGCCTTATTCTATTCTATTCTATTAAATTTTACTTTATTATTATTCCTTAGAGGCTGCTTTCTAACAAGAGACAAAAGGGGTAGATCCAGCTGAAAGGGACGTGTGGAGGAATGGGAAGGAGTAGAGGGAGGGAAAACTGTAATTAGGATATATTATGTGAGAAAAAAAAACTTTTTTCACTAAAAGGAAAAAAAGTGTAGTATATGAGAAAGAAATAATTTATTACATATTGTCCTGGTATTTTGTAACCCAGGAAGCTGTAGTCATGTTAGAGATCTGATTTTGAGCCTGAGAACATTGCTAGCTTATAGTCATGATTTGAAGTTGGGTTCAGCAGATGTTACTGTGGAGGGCAATAGTCTTCCTGTTTCTCTCTTAGGCTCGTGCTGTTGGCTATAAGCTTCCTTCATTTTCCTCTTCATATACGGAACTGGAGAGTATTATGTATGCCCTTGGAGTAGGCGCTTCAGTCAAGAATCCAAAGGATTTGAAGTTTGTGTATGAAGGAAGTGCTGACTTCTCCTGTTTGCCCACCTTTGGAGTTATCGTTGCTCAGAAATCCATGATGAATGGAGGGCTAGCAGAGATTCCTGGGCTGTCAATCAATTTTGCAAAGGTATGCCTACTAAGAAACTTTTATTTGCTTTTTCCTTTATTTCTTTAAATGTTGTTGATGAATGTCTCATACTACATTATTATTACAAACCGCACACATACAATTTATATATAATACGAATACACAAACACATGTATATAAAGATTATATTGAAATAAATCGACTATGGTGGTTGGCGTAGGATTTAGTATACCTTTTGATTTTTCTTTTCACGAATAAAATAGGGGAGAGTTAGTTTAAAATTCTATGAAGAAAATACGCATATATAGTTCTTTAACCCTGGAGTAATGTTAATTGTGTCTCTACCATTTACTTGTTACTGTAATTGTAAGTGACTGCTCTAGGCTTTGGCTTTTTTATCCATAGATAGGCAATCTTTGCATCATGACAGTGATGAGGAGGACACCCACTAATTATCTGGGGAAGGATCTCTAGCATTAGCAGCCCCCAAGGTAGCATGTACTTGACTTGTTTTGGAACAGCATGGCATCAGTCATAACTGTAGAATACAAAGAGGGTCTATTCATGGCTTTTATGAGAAGGAAGCCTTGTGGCAATTATAAGAATTTTAGTTTATACTCCTTTTTGCTCCATAAGATTTCCTTTAATTTTTTTCTTAGTTCTTTGAGAGTTTCAACAATGTTTTGATCATATTCATTCCTTCACCCTCAACCCTTCCCAGATTCACCTCCCATTTTCTACCTACCCAATCCAATTTCTCTCTCTCTCTCTCTCTCTCTCTCTCTCTCTCTCTCTCTCTCTCTCTCTCTCTCTCTCTCTCTCTCTCTCTCTCTCATTTGTTTATTATGTTTACAGCGTTCTCCCTGCATGTATCCCTGGAGGCCAGAAGAGGGCACCAGGTTTCCTTAAGGATGGTTGTGAGACATCATGTGGTTGCTGGGAAATGAAATCAGGACGGTTGGAAAAGCAGCCCTTGTAACTACTGACCTATCTCTCCAGCCCTCTCTTTATTTTTTAAAGCCCAGCAAGACAAATTTGTGCTGCCCACATATTGTTGGATATGCAGTATTTGATTGAAACCTGCTTAACATACCAGGGCTATGCTCTTAGAGAAAACTGCCTCTCATTTTCCCAACCAGCTGCCAATTGCTGATAGCTTCCTGGTTAGGGATGGGATGATCGTCTAGCTTCCCTTCAGCTGCTGCTCTTAACGAGTATGGGAAGCAGTTTGTGGTCCTTTAAACTGAACAGTGATGTGAACCCGATCTGTTTACTTTCTGACTCAATCTTCCTGTGTGGAGAAGAGTATGAGAGGCAAGTGCAGAAGCCGAGAAACCACTAAGGAATCTATTGTAATCCAAGCAAACGCTCTAAACAAAAGGACAAAGACGGTAATGAGGGAGGGGTTTGTTTCAAACAACAGAAATTATGTAGATATAATTATGTATAAATGCATATATTAATATATGCCTAATATATGGTATTTGCATTTGATACATTATTATATACAGTCATATACTTATATACCTCCCCCTGCATAATTTGAGACAGTTTTTCTATGTAGCCCCATTTTAGCCTTAAATTTGGAATCTCGTGTCTCATCTGTCTGAGTGCTAGAATTATAGGCATGTTCTGTCGTTCATAGTTTCACACACACACACCTTTTTTGTAGTGTGTACATGTGCCTGTGGGTGCCTACATGTGTGGGTACCCACAGAGGCCAGAGGTCAGCACAAGGTGCCATTTCTCAGGTGCTGTCTGCCTTGTTTTTGAGACAGGGTCTCATTGGTCTGGGTTTGCTGGTTAGGCTAGGTTGGTTGGCAGGGAGCCCCTGCGGGATCTGCCTGTGCTTACCCGCCTTGCACTGTGATTCCGAGCATTCACTGCCACATCTGAGTCTTCCACATGGGTTCTGGGCACACTCAGGCCCTCATGCTTCCATAGCAAGCTCTCTGCTGACTGAACCATCTCTCCAGCCTTCATGTACTTGTCTTAAGGGAGGATGGTTGGGAGTTTGTTCTGGACAAGTTTGAGCTGTCTGGTATTATTTAAGTGGAGATGAGGAAGGCGTTGTGATTGTGTCTAGTGTGGTAAGGAGAGATCTACCCAGGATCCTCCGCATTCAGGTAATGTTTAAAAGCGTGGGACTAGCTATCATCACCTAATCTGTGAATTTAGGTAGAGAAGATGCCTGAGTTTAGGACCCCTCAAGTGTTTAGAGGCTGAAGAAACGTGGAAACATTAGCAAAACAAGTTGGGTAAGATGGCCCACAGAATCAGCAATATGACATTAAAGAAGCCATAAGAAAATATTTCCAGAAGGAAGAAGTAACTTAAGAAAACTTGACCTAGGGTCTGTTTTAGTTTCATATGTGTGAGCCGACTCTAGCAATGGTGACTGACTCAGCGCTATGAGCATGTTTCTGTCTGGTTGAATTGATCAGCCCGTTGCTGATGGCTTTCCTGTTAGAGTAATTCTTAGAATATTTGAATATTGGGAGGAAGGTGGGAAAACTGTGCTGGGAACTTTGCCTTCTTAATCCCTCTCCTGTATTATATGCTGAATAAGGAAAGATGTTCACAGTCTGTGGCCAGGAGTGACAGCCATCTGGAAATCTGTTTCTCAGTTTTCCTCGGTTTGGGTTTCAAGGCGGCATGGCACAGTGAGAGAGGCACTACTGTTGTTTCTCATCATACTTGCTCCATTCCTTCCTTCTGTGTTCTGGGGAAGACGGGAAATCTGTCCTGCTGTAGTGGTGCAGACACTCAGATACTGTAGTGGTATAGACACTCAGATACTGTAGTGGTGCAGACACTCAGATGCTGTAGTGGTGCAGACACTCAGATGCTGTAGTGGAGCAGACACTCAGATGCTGTAGTGGAGCAGACACTCAGATGCTGTAGTGGAGCAGACACTCGGATGCTGTTGTGGTGTAGACGCTGGGATGTGGACATTCCACTGGTGCTGTGCTGCACTGAGCTCATGTTGCAGTGTACTTGGTTTCTACCTTTTGAGTTACACACGCAATGTTGACATTAATGATGTTTTTGCCTTTGAATATGCTCATGAGGATTACCTTTGTGTTTTAGTTGAGTCGTCTCTGCTCAGTTTGAGTGACTTGACATTAGCAGCCCCGGCCCATTGGTTCATTTTTATTGAGTCAATATTTACTGAATGCCCAATGTGTTCTAGGCATTATCATAAGTATTTGGAACAGAACCTTATTGAGTAGTTCCATTGGTAAATCATGTATAGTCAATAAGGATCCCTGAATTCTTTTTTTTTATTTTATTTATTTTTTATTTATATTAGAAGCAAGTTTGTTTTCGTGTCAGTTCCAGTTCCCCCTCCCTCCTCTCCTCCCCTGTCCACTAACTCCTTATACCATCCCCTTTCTGCTCTCCAGGTAGGTTAGCCTTCCATGGAGGATCATCAAAGTCTAACATATCGCTGGGTGGTGGTGCACATCTTTAACCCCAGCACTCGGCAAGCAGAGGCAGGCAAATCTTGTGAGTTTGAGGCTAGCCTGGTCTGCAGAGCGAGTGCCAGGATAGGCTCCAAAGCTACACAGAGAAACCCTGTCTCGTGAAACCAAAACCAAACCGAACAAAAAAACCCAAAAACCAAAAAAAAAAAAAACCCAAACCAAAAAAAAAAAAAAAAAAAACAACCAAAGTCATATCATTGGGAGCAGGGCCTATGCTCTTCCCCATGTGTCTAGGCTGAGAGAGTATTCCTCTATGTGGAATGGGCTCCCAAAGTCCATTGGTATGCTAGGGATAAATACTGATCTACTACCAGAGGCCCCATAGATTGCCAAAACCTCCTCACTGACACCCACGTTCAGGGATCTGGATCAGCTCCATGCTGGTTTCCCAGTTGTCATTTTGGAGTCCATGAGCTCCCCCTTGTTCAGGTCAGCTGTTTCTATGGCTTTCACCAGCCTGGTGTTGACCCCTTTGCTCATCAGTCCTCCCTCTCTGCAATTGGATTCCAGGAGTTCAGTTCAATGTTCGGCTATGGGTATCTGCTTCTGCTTCCTTCAGCTACTGGATGAAGACTCTAGGATGGCATATAAGGTAGTCATCACTCTCATTATCAGGGAAGGATATTTAAGATAACCTCTTCATTATTGCTTAGATTGTTAGTTGGTGTCATCCTTGTAGATCTCTGGACATTTCCCTAGTGCCTATAATGGCTCCCTCTATTATGGTATCACTTACCTTGCTCTCCTCTCTTCTCCCGACTCAACCTTTCTGCTCCCTCATGTCCTCCTCTCCCCTCCTCTTCTCCACTTCTCTTTCTCCTAACTCCCTTTCTCCTCCTCCCTATGCTCCCAATTTGCTCAGGAGATCCTATCCCTTTCCCCTTCTCTGGGGGAACCATGTATGTCTGTTTCTCTTAGGGTCCTCCTTGTTTCCTAGCTTCTGGCGGTGTGGATTATAGGCTGGTAGTCCTTTGTTCTATGTCTAAAATCCATATATGAGTGAGTACATACCATGCTTGTCTTTTTGTTACTGGGTTACCTCACTCAGGATGTTTTCTACTAGTGCCATCCATTTACCTGTGAATTCAAGATTCCATTATTTTCCCGCTGAGTAGTACTCGATTATGTAAATGTACCACATTTTCTCTGTCCATTTTCCAGTTGAGGGGCATCTAGGTTGCTTCCAAGTTCTGACTATTACAAATAATGCTGCTATGAACATGGTTGAACAGCTGTCCTTATTGTATTAATGTGCATCTTTTGGGTATATGCCTAAGAGTGGAATTGCTGGATCTTGTGGTTGACTGAGTCCCATTTTCCTGAGGAATCTCCATACTGATTTCCAAAGTAGCTGTACAAGTCAGCACTCCCACCAACAATGGAGGAGTGGTCCCCTTTCTCCACATCCTCTCCAGCACAAACTGTTGTTGGTGTTTTTGATTTTAGCTATTCTGACAGGAGGAGTAAGACGGTATTTCAGAGTTTTTTTGATTTGCATTTTCCTGATGGCTAAGGATGTTGAGCACTTTCTTACGTGTCTATCAGCCATTTTAGACTCCTATTGAGAATTCTCTATTTAGTTCTGCACCTCACTTTTTAATTGGACCCTTGGGTGTTTTGGAGACTTGCTTCTTGAGTTCTTTGTAAATTTTGGAGATTAGCCCTCTGTCAGATGTGGGGTTAGTGAATATCTTTTCTGTGGGCTGCCATTTTGTCTTGTTGACTGTGTCCTTTTCCTTACAGAAGCTTCTTAGTTTCAGAAGGTCCCATTTGTTAATTGTTGATCTCAGAGTCTATGCTACTGGTGTTATGTTCAGGAAGCGATCTTCTGTACCAATTTATTGAAGAGTATCTCCCACTTTCTCTTCTAAGAGTTTCATTGTGGCTGGATTTATGTTGAAGTCTTTGATCCATTTGGATTTAAGTTTTGTGCATGGTGATAGACATGGATCTATCAACAGTCTTCTATATGCCAGCATTCAGTTATGCCAGCAATTTTTGTTGAAGATGCTTTCTTTTTTCCATTGTATGATTTTAGTTTCTTTGTCAAAAATCAGGTATTCAGATGGGTTAATACCGGGTTTTCAATTTGATTCCATTGGTCTACCTGTCTATTTTTGTACCAATACCAAGCTGTTTTTAGGACTATCACTCTATAATAGAGATTGAAGTCAGGTGGTGAAGTCAGAAGTTCCTTTATTGTACAGGGTTGTTTTGGGCTATCCTAGGTCTTTTGTTTTTTCATATGAGGTTCTGTGGATAATTGTGCTTGGATTTTGATGGGGATTGCATTGAATCTGTAAATTACTTTTGGCACGATTGCCATTTTTACCATGTTGATCCTACCTATTAAGAGCATTGAGCATCTTTCCATTTTCTGGTATCTTCTTTAATTTCTTTCTTTAAAGACTCAAAGTTCTTGCCATACAAGTCTTTCACTTGTTTGGTTAGTGTTACCCCAAGTATTTTATGTTGTTTGTGGCTATGGTAAGGGTGATGTTTCTCTGATTTCTTTCTTAGCACATTTATCATCTGTATATAGTAGGGCTACTGATTTTTTTAAGTTAATCTTGTATCCTGCCACTTTGTTAAAGGTGTTTATCAGCTGTAGGAGTTCTCTCGTAGAGTTTTTGTGTCACTTATGAAACTGTCATATTATCTGCAAACAGTGAAAGTTTGACTTCTTCCTTTCCAATTTGTATCCCCTTGATCTTTTGTTGTCTTATTGCTCTAGCTAGAATTTTGAGTACAATATCAAAGAGATATGGAGAGAGTGGACAGCCTCATCTTATTCCTGATTCTAGAGGAATCACCTTGAGTTTATCTCTGTTTAGTTTGATGTTGGCTGTTGGTTTATTGTATATTGCTTTTATTATGTTTAGGCATGTTTCTGTTATCTCTGATCTCTCTAGGACCTTTATCATGAAGGGGTGTTGGATTTTGTCAAAGGCTTTTCAGTATCTAGTGAGGCGATCATGTGGTTTTTCTTTTTCAGTTTGTTTATATGGTGGATTACATTGTTAGATTTTTGTATATTGAACCATCCCTGCATCCCTGGGATGAAACCTACTTGATCATGGTGGATGAGTTTTCTGATGTGTTCCTGGATTCTATTTGCCAGTATTTTATTGAGTATTTTTACATCAGTGTTCATGAGGGATATTGGTTTGTAATTCTCTTCTTAGTTGTATCTTTGTGTTGTTTGGATACAAAGGTAATTGTAGCCTCATAAAAAGAGTTTGGCAATGAACATTCTGCTTCTATTGTGTGGAACAATTTGAGGAGTATTGGTATTAGCTCTTCTTTGAATTTCTGGTAGAATTCTGTACTGACGTCATCTGTCCCTGGGCTTTTTATGGTTGGGAGACTTTTGATGACTGCTTCTATTTCATTAGGGGTTATAGGTTTATTTAAATTGCTTATCTGTTCTTGATTTAATTTTGGTAAGTGAAATCTATCCAGAAAATTGTCCATTTCCTTTAAATTTTCCAATTTTGTGTCATACAGGTCTTCAAAGTATGACCTGAATATTCCCTGGATTTCCTCAGTGTTCATTGTTTTGTCTACTTTTTCATTTCTGATTTTGTTAATTTGTATGCTTTTTCTCTGCCTTTTGTTTAGTTTAGATAAAGGTTCGTCTATCTTGTTGATTTTCTCAGAACCAACTCTTTGTTACATTGATTCTTTGTATTGTTTTCTTTGTTTTTATTTTATTGATTTCAGCCCTGAGTTTGATTATTTCCTGGCATCTTCTCCTCCACATGAGTTTGCTTCTTTTTGTTCTGGAGCTTTCAGTTGTGCTGTTAATTCTCTAGTTTGACTATTCTCCAGTTTTTTTTCATGTGGATACTTAGTGCTATGAACTTTCCTCTTAGCACTCCTTTCAGAGTATCCCATTAGTTTGGGTATGTTGTGTCTTCATTTTCATTGAATTCTAGGAAGTCTTTAATTTCTTTATTTCTTCCTTGACCTAGGAAAAGTGCAATTACACATTGTTCAATTTCCATGAGTTTGTATGTTTTCTGCAATTTGTGTTGTTGTTGAATTCTACCTTTAAAGCATGGTGGTCTGATAAGATACAGGGGCTTATTGAAATTTTTTGTATCTGTTGAAGTTTGCTGTGTTGCTGAGTATGTGGTTGATTTTAGAGAAGGGCCCATGTGGCGCTGAGAAGAAGGCATATTCTTTTGTGTTTGGATGTAATGTTCTTTAGATGTGTGTTAAACCCAATTGGGTCATAACTTCTGTTAGTTTCCTTGTTTCTTTGTTAACTTTCTGTCTGCTAGTCCTGTCTAGTGATGAGAGTGGGTTGTTGAAGTCTCCCACTATAACTGTGTGAGGTCTTAGGTGTGATTTGAATTTTAGTAACGTTTCTTTTGCAAATGTGGGTGCCTTTGTATTTGGGGCATAGATGTTCAAAATTGAGACTTCTTCCACTGGATTTTTCCTGTGATGAATATGAATGACTTTCTTCATGTCTTTTGATTGATTTGATTTTAGTTTGAATTCTAATTTGATAGATATTAGGATAGCTATACCAGCTTTTTTTCTTGATTCCATTTGTTTGGAAAATCTTATCCTAACCCTTTACTCTGAAGTAATGTCTGTCTTTGAAGTTGAGGTATGTTTCTTGTATGCAGCAGAAGAATGGATTCTGTCTTCATATTCATTCTGTTAGCCTGTGTTTTTTTATAGGCAAGTTAAGACCATTAATATTGAGGGAAATTAAGGACCATTGAGTGTTAATTCTTGTTTGTTTTGGATTAGCTCTTGGGGGTATTGTGTGTGGATTAACCCTGTTTTTCTTTTGACTTTTGGTAAAGTGGGATTATCTATTGCCTATGTTTTTGTGAGTGTAGTTAACTTCCTTAGGTTGGAGTCTTCCTTCCAGTACTTTCTGTAGGGCTGAATTAGTGAATATGTATTGTTTAAATCTGTTTTTGTCGTGGAATATCTTGTTTTCTCCATCTATATTTATTGAAAGCTTTGCTGGGTATAGTAGTGTCTGGGATGGTATCTGAGGTCTCTTAGTGTTTGTAGAATATCTATCTATCCAGGACCTTCTGGCTTTCAAGAGTTTCTATGGAGAAGTCAGGTGTAATTCTGATAGGTTTGCCTTTATGTTACTTGACCTTTTTCCTTAGCTGCTCTTATATTTTTTCTTCATTCTATATGTTTGGTGTTTTGATTATTATGTGATGAGCGGACTTTTATTTGTGGTCCACTCTATTTGGTGTTCTGTAGGCTTCTACTTTCTTTCTCTTTTTTTTTTTTTTTTTGGTTTTACGAGACAGGGTTTCTCTGTATTGTTTTGGAGGCTATCGGTCCAGCCTGGCCTTGAACTCACAGAGATCTGCCTGCCTCTGCCTCCCGAGTGCTGGGATTAAAGGTGTGTGCCACCACCGCCCGGCTGGCTTCTACTTTCATTGACATGTCTTTCTTTAGGTTGGGAAAGTTTTCTTCTATGATTTTGTTGAATATGTTTTCTGAACCTTTGAGTTAGGTTTCCTCACCTTCTTCTATACCTATTATTCTTAGGTTTGGCCTTTTCACTGTGTCCCATATTTCCTGATTATTCTTATGTTATGGATTTGTTGGACTTAAGATTTTCTTTGGTCGATGAATCTGTTTCTCTTAGTATATCTTCAATGCCTGAAATTCTCTCTTCCATCTCTTGTATTCTGTTGGTTATGCTTACTTCTGTAGTTCCTGATTGCTGTCCCTAGGCCAGGAGATCCCAGAGTGGACAAGCGAAAGTCAGGCCTGAGATGGGACCCTATCTCACCTCTCCCCTGAATGGGGTTGGAAGTAGCCCAGCGATATCAGCAGACACGAGGTTGCTTGGTGAGCTGGGGCAAGTCTACCTGTCTGCAGTTCCCAGTCCAGGAGATCCCAGAGTGGGCAAGTAGAAGTTGGGCCTGAGATGGGACCCAAGTTCACTTCTCCCCTAATTGGGTCCCAGATCCCTGAATTCTAAGAACACAAATTTGTCTTCTCTCGTCCAAAAGATCTGTTTGTGTTTATGCTGGTGTGCTAATTATTTCTACATTCCATGATTAAGAAGTAAAAAGCATACTGAAATAGATGATACAGGAAGAATACTGATGTGGTGTTTGGATAGTAAAATATTACCTGTATATATCAGTACCCATTGTTTGACACTGGTTCAAGAGAGTTTGCTAATAAAATTGCATTTGTTGTAACGTAGGTTCTTCATGGGGAGCAATACTTGGAGTTGTATAAACCACTTCCTCGATCAGGTGAGTTTGTGTGAACTAATTGCCTAATACTATGCTTTCATTTTCTGATTAATCCCCAAGTCATCCCATTGTGTTAAATTGGCATAGTCCAACTCAACAAGGTATCAGAAGCATCCATGTGTAACCTTAGAGTAGATGATGTTAACCAGTCCCTAATTGTCTTTCACTAACAGTATAACTCTAGATTTAATACTAGAAGTTTGTCTATAGTGACATATATACATGATGATTTTATATCAGTTATTGTTCCTGTGGTTGTTTTGCATAAAGCAAGCAATGCTGAAAGATACAGCATTTGTAATTTTTCATATTTTCTTAGAAGAGAAGAAAACCATACCTACCTAGTCATTTTTTTTTTCTCAGTAATATTTGGATGTTAATCGAAGTGCTTTTCTTCCCTCCTTCCCTCCTTCCGTCCTTCCCTCCTTTCTTCCTTCCCTCCCTCCCTCCCTCCCTTCCTCTCTCCCTCCCTCCCTCCCGTCTTTTTATATATATATATATATATATATATATATATATATATATATATATATGTCTTTTTTTTTTTTGAGATAAGGCCTCTTGTGGCCCAGGGTGACCTCCAACTTTTTCTCTAGCAGAGGATGACCTTGAACTTCTGACCCTCCTTGTTTTACTTTCTGATTACTGGAATTAAGGCTTAAGCCACTACACAAGGTTTGTGTGGTGCTTGGACTGGAACCAAGGAGCTTTGAATAGTAGGCAGCACCTTGCTGACTAAACTATGTCCTCATCTCCATCTTTTTCATTTTAAATATGTATTTAATTGAAACAGAATTATATCACCCCCTCCAGCTCTCTAGTACCTCTCAGTTACCCTCCTCTGAACTTCTCTCATGCTTCCTGACTCTTAAGTTGATAGCCTTTTTCTTTGACTATTGTTACATGTATATATATGCAAATGCATATGAATATAAGCTGCTGGGTTAGTTTTCGTTGTTTGTGGATACATGGTTTCAGGGCTGAACACTCTTACTGAATATCTAATAAGGGGACTCACTCCTGGGAGAGGATAATTCTCCTTAGCCGTCAGTAGTTGCCTATAGTTCTTTGTCAGGATGTGGGACTCTGTAATTTCCCTCCTTCTGTGTTAACAAGTTCATTGATGTGCAATTGCTCTGTCTCACCTTTTCAGTCATATCTAGGAGAGACTGTGCCATAGGAGAGTTCCTGAAATTCTGGCTCCTTCAGTCTTTGTGCCTCCTCCTTCATGATGTTTCCTGAGCCACAGATGGAGGAGTTGTGATGTAGATATACACCCACTGGGGCTGGGTTTTCCATGACGTGTTGATCATGTGATGTAGATATAATTATTGGGTCTTGGATCCCCACCATCCATTGATATGTGCATTGTATACAGCTGTGGTTTTCTTTTATCACCGTCATTTGCTACAGAGAGAGGCTTCTTTGATGAAGGGTGGTAGCTATACTTGCCTGGGGATAGAATGGTAAGACTCAGAGTGTAGTAAGGAATTATGCTGGTCTAGAACACTGGTTGGATTTCCAGTACCACGCATGATTTCCCTCATGTTGAGTGGTCCTTGGATCAATTAGACAGTCGATGGTTACCCCCCTTCAGCTGTGCGTACCCTTGTGATAACTGTGTGGGTGTCTCATGCTGTCAGCTGCTGTGGCTGATGGATATTGCATCTGCATAGAACTGTTTAATGGCACCTCTCCTCCAGTAGTTTGTGTTTTCTGGAACCACAGAAGCTAGAATGCAGGAGAAATGTGTCCAGGTCAAATCATCAAATCCTGTGCCTTAAGTGCGTGGTCTTCAGCAATAGGGGCCTAACCCCTGAGAAACAACCAAAAGCTATATCAGTAATTTGTTTTGGGAGCCACTTGAATTACCCTGACCAACCATTCAGAAGGTTTCTCATGCCCAGTACTGGGGTTTTTGTTAGTTTATGGTTTTACCAAACTACCTTGGTGCTATTTGTCCCTCTTCCTGCCCTTCCTCCTTCTGTATTGACCTCACTCCCTCCTCTGGAAGCCCCTCCTCCTCATTCCTTTTTCTACTTCATGTCACCTGTATTCTGCTATTCCCCTCCCATCCCCCACTCCGCAATTATTCCCTATCCTCCCATCCCCCACTCCCCAGTTATTCCCTATCCTCCCATCCTCCACTCCCCAGTTATTCCCTATCCTCCCATCCCCACTCCCCAGTTATTCCCTATCCTCCCATCCTCCACTCCCCAATTATTCCTTTATCCTCCCATCCCCCACTCTCCAGTTATTCCTTTATCCTCCCATCCCCCACTCCCCAGTTATTCCCTATCCTCCCACCCCCACTCCCCAGTTATTCCCTATCCTCCCACCCCCACTCCCCAGTTATTCCCTATCCTCCCATCCCCCACTCCCTAGTTATTCCCTATCCTCCCATCCCCCACTCCCCAGTTATTCCCTATCCTCCCATCCCCCACTCCCCAGTTATTCCCTATCCTCCCATCCCCCACTCCCCAGTTATTCCCTATCCTCCCACCCCCACTCCCCAGTTATTCCCTATCCTCCCACTCCCACTCCCCAGTTATTCCCTATCCTCCCATCCCCCACTCCCCAGTTATTCCCTATCCTCCCATCCCCCACTCCCCAGTTATTCCCTATCCTCCCATCCCCCACTCCCCAGTTATTCCCTATCCTCCCATCCCCCACTCCCCAGTTATTCCCTATCCTCCCACCCCCACTCCCCAGTTATCCCCTATCCTCCCATCCCCCACTCCCATTATTCCTTTATCCTCCCATCCCCTACCCCCCAGTTATTCCTTTATCCTCCCATCCCCCACTCCCCAGTTATTCCCTATCCTCCCACCCCCACTCCCCAATTATTCCCTATCCTCCCATCCCCCACTCCCCAGTTATTCCCTATCCTCCCATCCCCCACTCCCCAATTATTCCTTTATACAGCTTTTGTGGTGATTACTCCATGCTGTATGCTTATATCTGAGGAATGGGAGCTAAGAACCACAGATAACAGAGAACATGTGCCCACCCCATATTTTTATTCTTCACAATAATTCTATGTATTTTTTGATGTCAGAGTGTTCGCCCATGTATATATATATATACACACACACACACTGGCAAATAAGGTGGTTAAAAACAAAGGAGGACTTGGTATCTTTTCACATCGTATTATACAGAATCAGTGAGTAGCCCCCTTAAAGTTTGATATTTTACAAAAACTTTGAGCTTTGTATCTTCTTTTAAAGTGAAATAGCTTTGTTCCATTATATTGCAGAATATATTTCTAGCTGTTTATTTAGTCTGAGACAATACACAGTTCATGATGACTATGGAATACTTACCATTTCCAGAGCAGAATATTATAGTATCAGGTCGTAGATGCTTAAAAACAAACAAACAAACAAAAAACTGGCTATGTCAGAATTATTTTATATTACTTGCTATTTTAGTGAAATGTAAATTCTGTACCAAAGCCTTAGATCATATCATGTGTGTGTGTGTTTGTGTGTGTGATTTCATAAAGGTCACTATATATTTCATGTGTAGCTAGCCTAGTGGGTTCATTTGGGGAACCATTGTTAAGTAAGTAGATGTGTATTAAATATTGCCCATAGGGATTTTATAATATAAAAAGATATTAGCTATATACTTCAAATGATTACACTTATACATTGATGTATTAGGAAGGTATGGATAATACTTTTCTACTTTTCTTGATTTCTTTTTTTTTTTTTTTTTTTTTTTTTGGTTTTTACGAGACAGTACTCTGTATTGTTTTCGAGGCTGTGTTCCAGCCCAGCCTCGAACTCACAGCGATCCGCCTGCCTCTGCCTCCCGAGTGCTGGGATTAAAGGCGTGCGCCACCACCGCCCAGCTCTTTTCTTGATTTCTTACACAGCTTTAGCCTCAAGTTGTGTTTCTTGTGAGTTCTTTGTCTTCAATAGTGTCTCTATGAGTTTTTTATATAGTTTAAAATTTTATTCTTTAGGAAACAAAAATACAAAAAATTTTAAATGCAAGCCAGGCATGGTGATACCACTTTAATCCTAGCCGTCTGGAGGTGGAGGCTGTTGGGGTATCTGAGGACAGTTCTCCCTTCCTTAAGGATGAGTTGGGAGTGTAGCAAGGTTTGAGAATAGAGAGAGAAAGAGGCAAGAAGGATTGTTACAGGCCTTGAAAGTCAGATACAGAGAGAGGCTTGGACTCCATTCTGAAGGAAGAGTCATCAACAGATTGGTTTTGGGAAGCATCACTCTGAAGGTCTTAGCGATGCTTTTCTCTTTCCCTGTCACCCACTGGCAGACACTTAGGAGGTTCTTTGGTTGTCTGTGCATCTGGAGTCTTCACTTTCTGCTCATCTGCTTCCCCACCTCCTGCTGACTTTGCTCCTCCCTTGCCTCCTCAGTGTCTTCTACCTCCACTCCTATTCCGAAGGGACTTTCGCCTCACTGCAGCCACAGTGCTGGATCTAAGATGCAAATGTGTTTGCTGTTTCCCTATTAAATCCTCAAATGGCTGTGCATAGACTTTGGGATTAAGTTAAAAATGTACCTATCTCTGCACATTCAAGTATTAACATGGACTTGTTGTGTGGTTGGGGACTAGGTGTTAGTCCAGTTGTGTAGGTAAAAGAGAAAGGCTGGTCTTAGAGAAATGAATGTTTGACAGTTCCATACTTCCTGGTAATCTGCACTCCTCCTTCTTTCTTTCTCCTGCCCTTCCCAACTGCCTTCTTTCTACAAATTCCCCCCACTGTTATTTATTTTGTTTGTATTTGTTTTTGTTTTGTCACCCACTGAGTTTAACCAGTTAAATGAGGAATCAAAAGTTAAGAGAATACTGAAGAAAGTGTTTCACCTAAGCCATAGAGATTCGAGAAGGAATGAGGTAAATGGGATTGGTGCTTACCCGATATTTAGATGCAAGAGGAGTCACTGTCATGGAAATGATTATTTAAAGAAAATCATACCAGAAACATTAGTGTTTTCAAAATTTCATATCAGAAATATTAGAGTTTCAGATTTAGTGATTTACATGTTCTGTAGAAGCAGTTGCACTTTTTTAGTGCTAAGTTAGGAGAAAATATTTAAAACCATAATTTTTTTAGCTTTGCTGAAGTAAGTGGAAACCATGGTAGATTCCTTGATGTCTTAATGTAATTACTTATCTTACTTTAATTTTAGGAGAACTAAAATGTGAAGCAGTTGTTGCTGACATCCTGGATAAAGGATCTGGCATAGTGATTGTTATGGACGGTAACACATCTGTAATTCTTATAATAATATCATTAGAGTGATAGGCTTTGCATGTAGCATTCTTCACCACAGAGATTGATCCATGTTGTATTCATTTTATAGTTTGTAAGAGCAAATAGGCATTTTAAAATTCATGCATTCTTTAACAAAAATAAGGGAGGAGGGGGAGCTGGGGCCAAGGCTAGGGCAAGTGGGAAATGTCAGTGGGTTGAAACAACATAACTAAAGCACAGAAGTGAGGTGTGTGTCCCTGTACAAATCACAGTAGAGCTATACCTGCTGCAGTAGGGTTGATGCAGCTGGGCTGTGTATTGATGCTCTTCTCTGTGTTAGCTATTTGGAACTTGATTATTCTAGACTGCAGTTAGATTTCTAGACTGCACTTAAGACTGTTGAACTCTTAATATAGTTTAAACACTGTAGCCACATTTTATCTGTGGTAGAAAAAGACTGATAGTAGTTTATAATAAGTATTGAGTTATAAAGTAATTAAACATGAGCTACAATAGTGCAAAAAACTTTATTAAGTTTAAGAAGAAGAAAAGAAATAGAGGTGTAAAGTTTGCTCCTAAGAACTGTGGAAATGTCAGCTCTGCCTGATTTGTCATTTCTGAGGAAAATACTAGAGACCATGCCAGTGCTCCTTGACTTACCATGGGATTGCATCCTGATAAACACATTGGAAGTTGAGATAATTTTGGTAAAAATGCATTTAAAACCATGAATGGTTGCACATGATAATGACCTCAGTGCTCAGTTGGCTGAGGCAGGAGGAACCTTCTTTGTATCGGGCACTCTTTCTCCTAGGGATAGGAGGGCATCCCCTGGGTGACTCCTCCATCCTTGGGCACTGTCTCTCTAAGTCCCGTGTTCTCCAGTGCTTTGACAATGTTTCAAAGTCTGAGTGTGGTAGCCTGAATTACCTAGAGGAATTATTGGAAATGTTGGTGGCAGATAAAACTTGAGATATATGTGCTTGTTGGGGGATTTAAGAGGTAAAACCCCCACCGCTCATGGTGAAGGGCTGAGGAGCTCTCCCTACCGACAGAGACTGGAGATGAACACACCTCAGTCGAGCATTGCAACCCCCCATGCTCACTGTAAATGCTGACCTTTGCACTAGCCGTGTTTTATTTATTTAATTATTGAAGAAATTATTAAGCCTGTCTTCATTAACTAGATGTATTTTGTGTAATAATTACTGTTTCCATTTTGCTTCTTTTATAGTCTATTCTTATTCTGGGAAGGAGCTTATATGCTATAATCAGTTCTCTGTTTTTGTTGTTGGATCTGGGGGCTTTGGTGGAAAACGGACGTCAGAAAAACTCAAAGTAAGACTTTTTTTGAGGTGTAATATTTGTACATTTTTATGGGGCATATTATAGCAACTCAGTATGTGTGTTCAATATGTGAGTTCTAAAAAAGTATTTGCATATCCTAGAACGTGGATCATTTGTATGTTGGGAATTTCCTGCTCTTGATAAATGTTGCTTGACCTTCCACTGTCCTACTGTCCCGGTCCACACTGGCTTGTTTGTGGCCTTGTGTCTTCCCACCACCTCTTTCCTGTCTAGTGACCACTGTCTACTTTCCTTTTTTAAGTTATTAGTGTGTCTGTGGGATGTGCAGGTGTCTGGGAAGCAGAGGCATCAGACTCGTGGTGGGTGCTGGGAACCAAACTTGAGTTTGCAAGAGCAGTGTATAGGCCATCTGCTGGGCTGTCTCTCCAGCCCCACCCCCTGCTGCTTTTCTCAGATGAAGTCTAATTCTGTAGAGCAGGTTGGCCTCAAACTTGTAGCAGTCCTCCTGCCTCCGCTTCCCAGGATGCTAGGGTTGTAGGTGTGAGCCTCTGTACCCAGACTCCTTCATGATCTACAAGACTGACTTACTAGGCTCTGACTGAGTCTTTCCTTGGTAGCCTTCCTTTCTCCCTTCCCTCCTCTCCCCACCCCCCCACGCCACACACTTAAAAAGAAGTTAAAATCGCTTTTGAAAAGCAGCAGTCTCTTTCCTCATGGCCGTTTAGAATTGTGTTTTGGGGATTCGTGGGATACATTTGGTGATAATCTAAGCTTAGTATTTCATAGTGAAAAATCATCAATGCTGTAATTAGAATAGCGGACTTTATTGTAAAAAACTATGTAACAGTGGCACAATTGATTTCCCCTCCCTTTCTTTCCCCTCCCCTCCCCTCCCCTTTTTTGTTTTGTTTGTCAAGAGTTTCTCTGTGTAGCCTTGGCTGTCCTGCAACTTGCTATGTAGACCAGTCTGGCCTTGACCTCACAGAGATCCGCCTGCCTCTGCCTCCTGAGTGCTGGGATTAAAGGCATGCGCCCTCATGTGCACTTACATTCCTGTGTACCCCCCACATAATTAATCATAAAAATCAAATTAAAAAAGCTGATAATGTATTTTTTTAAACATTGCAAACTAAAATATGTAAATTGTTGAATTCTTAGAGTTGCCATCTTCTTTTTGCATAGGAAAAACTGTCTTTTGTCCTCTGTGACTTGAGGATGGATCTGATAATATTTTCTATATTGAAAAGAATCATTTTAGAGTAATTGTTATTTGTAAAAAGTTAGGAGTTATGAAATTTTAAATGTCATTTTTCCTCTGTACATTAAAAACCCCTTTATCCAGTTTGCAGAGTTTATCATATTGACACATGGTGATTTATTGGATGTCAGTTTTGTTAGAAGATCACATGTATTTAAGCTGACATACAATGTCTTCTGATTCCAGGCAGCTGTTGCTGTACCAAAACGACCCCCCGATGCTGTGCTGAGGGACAGCACTTCACTGAATCAGGTGACAAGTTCTGATCCCCTGGGCTCATATACTGTTCTGTTCAAAGTGTGGGCACTATGTACTTGTGTATGTCGTTAGTGGAGTGACTCAGGCATCCTATTCCAAGAAGGAAAAATGAAACACCAGGCTTTGCTTTGTAGAGCAAGGGCACTCCTTTGAGTGATAGGCAGACAGGTTTGCCAGTGATGATTGGCTTGGCAGATGGTGTGTGGATGGTCCCCCTCAGAGATATGGGGCTTTCAGGTTGTCAGGGAAGAGGTTGAGAAGTATAGCAGAGCGCAGAGTGGAGGAGGCGTGATGGGTGTCAGCGTGTGTGAAGGGGGGTCTCATTCACATTGGTGGTAATGGAAGCCAGTGTATGCGCAGATCTTTACAAAACAATGGAAAACTTGTGCCATTAAAGCATAAATTTGTGCTGGATTTTTTAAATATTAGTAACTTTTTAGTCAGCAAGTAAACACAACTGTATCGTTTTAGCCTTGCAAACAAATGCCACTTCCCAGATATGCTGCTTAAACATCCATAGAAGAGGTTCTTCACTAGTAGCTGGCTTGACCATACGAGTGAAACAAGTGTTTCATGCACAATAAACATTTCCATGTAGTGACGTAAAAAGGCCAAACGGTGAACGGCTCTCGGTACCAGGTGTTGTATTTGAGGAGAATGAGACACAATTTCACTAGACACGTGTCTAATGCTAATTATACTGTCAGAATTCAGTTATTGTTGTATTTCCCATTAAAATATAATTCTTTATTAAAATCACTTCTGTGCTAAATCGACAGCAGATATGACCCTAAAACCGGGTCTTCTTTTTGGGGACCCTTTCAGATTTAGGTCATCCCTTTATGGGGCTGACAATCTAAAATATCACAAATGCTTCGCAGGACTATCTGCATCACTTGATAGACCTGGAAATGCAATTTTTCAGTAAGTAGTACTGAGAGGGATCCTGGTAAAAATCTTTAAAGATGAAAAAAAAATAAGCTCAAGGGTGTGGAAGACAATGGTGAAGTAACTTGTAGAAGAAGATAGATGAGCACTGGATCCCTCCAGAGCAGGGTGGAAATGGGGCACCATTGTTGACAAATCAAAGTTTGCATCAAGCCTTCTAAAACAACATTCCACATGAAGGAACTTCATGTAAGCGGTGCCTGAGGAACACTGACTGACAGATTGAAATAGCCAAGTGCAAACCCATGACTAGGCTAGAGACTGGAAGGGCAGAAGAGACACCATGTAAGAGATGCACCCCCCATGGGAGCCATAAAAGGGACAAGGAGATGCTCTGCTGTTAAGGACACATGAGAGATGAAAGACAACAATCAAAAACAAGCAGACTTAGGGATAAGTTGAGAAACCGAGCACGAAAAAGAACAATAGAAAATGAAGGGGACTGGAGAGATGACTCAGGGGTTAAGAGCTCTGGCTGCTCTTCCACGGGATGCAGGCTCAATTCCCAACAGCTACGTGGTAACTCCAGTTCTAGGGGCCCAACACTTTCTTCTGGCCTCTCTGGTGTGGTGATCTCCACCTCCACACTGTAGTACCGCAGCAGCTGTAGCATGGTCACAGTGCAGCTGTGACCAGGGACCAGGATTAGGTTTGGAGCTTGGAGCTCTCTTTTGCTTCCTGCTCGGGTAGCAGCAGGGTTGGCATTCTTGGAGCGGGAACCTGTGGCAGTCACCTGTTTCGTGTGTAAGTGCATCCTCGCCGAATAAACTTCTCTTGACCTGTACTGAGTCTAGTGAATCTTGATCCCACGCAGTCCTCTGGGTGTGCAGACACACAAGCAGGTCAAGAGCCCATACACTTGAAAAAGAAAGAGAGAGGGCAAGAACTGAAAGGGTAGGTCGAGAGTAGTTGGGAGAAAGACAGACAGAGCCAGTGTACTGGAGGGAGACAGACGCCCCAGCAGCGAGAACAACACTGAGATGCAGTCCTTTAAGCTGCACCATCTGCTTACCTCCGTGCTGATGGCCTGGCTTCCAAGATTGCTAGTTTGGAGCAGTGGCATCCCTTCCCCATAGCAAAATGCTATTTGCTACTTCCTTAATGGATGACTGTAGGGAGGTGTTTTGCTTTGGAAAGGTTTTTTTTAGCTTTCTTTGTCTCAGCAGGGCCTCAAATTCCACCTTGGTGCTTTTAATACACCAGGCAGCTTTTGGGGGTTGTTACTTTTTTAAATTTATTTTTCATTTTACTTACCACTTTCTCCTGTGCCCCTCCTCTTACCCCTACCCCCCATCCACTCCTCTCAGCGGGTAAGGTCTTCCTTGGAGAGCCAACAAAGTCTGGTATGCCAAGCTGAGGCAGGACCAAGTCCCTTCCTCCTGTATCAAGGCTGAGCAAAGTATCCCACTATAGAGAATAGGCTCCAAAAAGTCAGTTCATGAACCTGGGGTAGGTCCTGCCTCTGCCAGGCACCCCAACAGATCAAGCAACATAATGGTCACCCATATTCAGAAGGTCTAGTTTGGTCTCATTCAGGTTATTGGGGGATATTTTTGTCTTATCCTCTTCTCCAAAAGAGGTGATTTCTGGGATTTGCACCCACAGGCACGTGCACTTTTCTGGGGTTTGCATCCGCAGGCATGCACACTCTGTTCTCTGCGTAGACAGGGCTGTAATCGAGTACTAATCAGAGACTTTGTTGACTTACACTGTTGCTAAACTCTTGTAAAAAGATCTAGAAATTGCTAATGTTCACTGAGGCAATACCCATGACCTTTATTTCATTTAATTTCTGCAGTTGTTCTTTGAAAGTGAGTCCTCCTTGCTTAAGGCTTACATTGGTGGAGAAACTTGCTTAGTAGTGATAGGGATGGATGTGGATTCTGGTTCATCTGGATTCAAAGCCCATTATGTAGGTCATGTCTGACAACTTCCCACTGTGGCCTGGAAATGTGCCTGGAAATGTGCCTTTTTTTCATAGCATACATGATAATGGATAGTGTGTAGTTTCCTAGTGTTTACTGTTTGCATATGGCTTTTGGAAAAAAATAACCATTTTATTTTCTAACACATAGAATCTTGTATTTAGAAGAACATAACTACAGAAAAGAATACTGAGCCACTGAAAAGTGAAATTATCTCATATGCAGACTTGTTAAGGAAAAGCTGTTGAGGCAGATCCAACTGACTGTAACAAGCTATTATAAAGATGCATTAAATGTCCAGCTGTCTCGTGAATTTCTTCCCTTCAATCCTGGAGAGCACTCTAGTTTGAAGACCACGTGGTTTAAATACCAGAGAAATGATGGCTTTCTTTCCCTGTTGTTGCCTACATTTTTCTGCTGTTCTCGCCTTACCTATGTAAATTAGTAGTGTAAAAATTGAGCTTTACATACACTGAATCATACTGGAGGGCTGTTGGTTTGATTTTTGTGCGTGAGTCAATATTCAGGATTTTGTGTGCTAGAAAGATGAAATTTAGTGAGAAGACTTTGACATTTATCTATCTGTCCAGTATTATGATATAGACTTCAGATTAAAAAAAAACCCATTAAGAAAGAGGGCATAGATTTTGATTGGCTAAAAGACTTTAGCTCTTTACCTGTTTCTACTAGGTTTTCCCTTTCTGTGAGTTTCCCCTTTGATGGTGGGGGGTGGCTGTAATTCTTGCCTTTCTTTTTTATTTCTTTATCTCTTACAAAAGAGCTCATTAAAACTTAAGGTTACAGGGAATCTTGTTTTTGTAAAAATTAGTTATCTTTTTTTTTATCACGGTCTAGATGTATGCACATTATACATTGTAATCAATAGTTGGCAGCACTTCCTGTGCTACACTTAATGCTCAGAAAATGCTGAAGTTCAGTGGTAATTTTTCTCTGCAGGCTGCTTTGTACCGCCTCAGCGGAGACTGGAATCCCTTACACATTGACCCTAGCTTCGCTGGCATTGCTGGTGAGTCACTGAAAAATATTAGCTCAGGTAACAAACTATACACTAAAGAAAGTATTGAAAGTAATGCTTGTGACTGGTAATTGGAATAGCATTGAAAAGGTAGTTTTCATGTTTATTCAGAGGCTATAGAAAGGTATGAAGTAGTCAGGAAATGGTGTGTGGTTTGCTTGAAATTCACATGGTGGTGTGAAGCTGCTGCTGCTGAAGGCCTACGACAAAGCTGGGGGGAAGGTCTGGAACTGTCACGAGGGAGGCAAGGTCATTGGGGGGAACAAAAGCTTGAAAGGTTAGAAAGCTGTGAAATCACTCACTGTGGTTTGCCTCAAACAAAATGAAATAAAAAAGTGTTCCCAAGTTTTTTTTCAAAAGTAGTTTTTGTTATTTATGTCTCAAATTTCCCCCTAGGAAGTACTAAGTACTATTTACAGAACTTTTTTTTAAGGTACAGTCTCAATCTGTAACCCTGGTTAGGTTGGAACTTGCTATGTAGGCAGACTGCCCTTGAGCTTAGAGAGCGTTGCCTACCTCTGTCTCCCCAGTGCGGTGATAAAAGGTAGTACCATCTCTCTTGGTGTGCCCTATTTCTTAATATGGGGTATAATTCATGGTAAAATTGCAGTTTAAAAGACATTAAAATGCTGAACTAAATATATACTTAGATATGGCACTTTCCATCTATAAAAATTATCCAAATTTTCTTAGGTTTTGAGAAGCCCATATTACATGGATTATGTACCTTTGGATTTTCTGCAAGGCATGTTTTACAGCAGTTTGCAGATAATGATGTGTCAAGATTCAAGGCGATTAAGGTATATGTCTCTTGCATACTTTTATGGGGGGAAAGGGCAGGTTAAGACAGGTTTCTCTGTGTAGCCCTGACTGTCCTGGAACTAACTCACTCTGTAGACCAGGCTGACCTCGAACTCCGAGACTCACCTACTTCTGTCTGTGTAGTGCTGTGATTAAAGGAGTGAATCACCTCTGCCCGGCCTCAGCATATGTACTTTTGAAACTCTACATTTGCCTTAACAGAAGATATCAAGGGGTTGAGTTTCTGCTTACACCATTTTTGTCTAAGTCAAAAGATGTGTACTTTTGACTTAGACACTTTTGACTTAGGCACTACAGCCGTGTCAAATGGCTTTAAAAATATTTATTAGTCTATTCTTCATGCAAGAGTGAAGATATATTTTCTGATGCCTGAACCTTAATTACACTCATTATTTTCATGCTTTTTACTTAATCACAATTGATTGTTTTTAGTATAGCAATGTGTGTATAGATTCACACAGTAACATAAATGATCGTGTTCTAAAATGTGGAAATATTTTGTTCTGTGTCCTCACCGGAGCCTTCAGCTCCCATATTAATTAGTGCCACTTTGAACTCCAAATTGTTCTGGCAGCTGCCAGTGTCACTACCTAATAGGATTATGGTTTTGCTTTTTGGTTTGTCGTGAGAAAATGCTGCCTTTTGGTCTCCCCCTCACCCCTCAATGCTGGCAATTGAATTTAGGACTTCACATAACCTAGGTAAGCACTCACTCCACCAGTGAGCTGTATTTCCAGTCTTGGTTCTTTTGTTTTCAGGGAAAAGAACTAGGTTATTATGTGCGTGCATGACTGTCAGCATCCTTTCTTTGTTAATTTTCTATGTTTTTGATATCTTCTATGAAGCTTAATGTATTTAATTCTACCATTTTCCTTTTATGCTGACCTTCCCTGAAACTTCCCTGCCAGGTTTCACTTAAAAACATTTTTAATGCTAAAACTCTTATTTTCATAGGTTCGTTTTGCCAAACCAGTATATCCAGGACAAACTCTACAAACTGAGATGTGGAAGGAAGGAAACAGAATTCATTTTCAAACCAAGGTATGAATGATGGAGTTGGAAGTATGTGCTGTGAGACCCCTGCATGGCACACTGTCATAGAGTTGAAAGTATGTATGTGCTGTGTGACCCCTGCATGACACACTGTCATAGAGTTGAAAGTATGAAAGTATGTATGTGCTGTGTGACCCCTGCATGACACAGTGTCATAGAGTTGAAAGTATGTATGTGCTGTGTGACCCCTGCATGGCACACTTCATAGAGTTGAAAGTATGAAAGTATGTATGTGCTGTGTGACCCCTGCATGGCACACTTCATAGAGTTGAAAGTATGTATGTGCTGTGTGACCCCTGCATGACACAGTGTCATAGAGTTGAAAGTATGAAAGTATGTATGTGCTGTGAGACCCCTGCATGGCACACTGTCATAGAGTTGAAAGTATGAAAGTATGTATGTGCTGTGAGACCCCTGCATGACACAGTGTCATAGAGTTGAAAGTATGAAAGTATGTATGTGCTGTGTGACCCCTGCATGACACACTTCATAGAGTTGAAAGTATGAAAGCATGTATGTGCTGTGTGACCCCTGCATGACACACTGTCATTTGTTTTCTGCTAGCATTTTTGTAGTTAGTAATAGGAATCTTTGAGAGAGAAACTTGGGAGTACTTTTAAAATTAATGCTGACTGATAGTTGAAACTAAGATTCCTCATGTTCCTTTTAAAATTTTTTCTCTCTTACTGATGAAGATCTTGCAGCTTGACTCACAAGAATGGAAACAGCAGTTTATCTAGTCTAACAACAAAGGCATTCGAAACAAATTTTTGCCAGGTTACAGGCACAGCTACTTGTGTTTTATAGAACTGTGAGGTTGGAGCCTTTAGTTTTTACCTAGACAGAAACCATGTGCCCTTGATCACACACACACACACACACACACACACACACACACACACACACACACACACACACACCTCCCTCCCTATAAATTACCCTTTCGTATCATAGAATCTGGGCCTAATTAATAATTGCCAAGCCAATCAATTGTCTCTCTGTTGATTTAAGTAATTTTGAGGGAGACTTAGTGAAGCCCCCAAAAAAGCACTAAAAGGTCATTCAAGTTTGTTTCCTTATTATAACAGTTTAAAAAGCAACTTTTGTTGCCACAGCTCAGCAGCTAATAGCTTTCTGTGGCTGTCTCACATAGAGCAGGCTTAAGTATTCCAATAGTGACAGTAACACTTTTATTTATGGAGATGCTTCAGTAGCAACTTTCAATAACAACTCTGCATTGAGATATAAGAAACTGTAGGTTCCTAAGGAAGTCTTGGTGTTGGTAATGTCTTGCTGATGGCCTCACAGGCAGTGCTTGAGCAGGTGGGTGTACAAACACAGCTCCACATGGCTCCAAAGCTGTGTCAGGGCTGCTGTTTCTGTAGTTTGTTGCTCCAGGAGCTGGTGAGTTAGCAGAATTCTGCTTTAGTATTCATACCTTCCTGTTGCTGACAACATGTTCATGCTTTAGGGATATCATTTGTTTTATTTTGCAAATTTCTTCTGTATTAAAGACCTCAGTTAAGTTTCACCTTACCCTTAGGAACAGTTTCTCTGATTTCTTTTTTAAATTTAAACAGTCTTATTCTCTAGCCCAGGCTGCTTCTTTAGAACTTTCTATCCTCCTGCCTCTACCTTGAAAGCACTGGCATTGCACACATGCATTACCACGCCCTGCTGATGTAGTACTGTAGACTCTATTCTTCATTCCCACCGATGCATGCACACACCCTGGCTTTCTCTGAAACCTTATTTCACTAAAATCTTTGCCTCCTGTTCAACTCTCACTTTTAAAATGTTTGTGGTGGAGTCAGTCCTGGGGACTGGTACTGGGGATTAGCCTCGGGTGTTGCCCTTGTTAGGCAAACACTATATAACTCAAGCCTTAGAGTAAAGAATCATACTTGAAAATTAATGCACAAATGGGCTGGGAATGTTGCTCATGACAGAGCACTTGTCTATTGCACACTAGGCCTTGGGTTCTCTTCCTAGTACCATGAAGAAAGCAAGAAAAACACAAACACGAAAGAACATGAACTCCAACATGTGTGGACCACGACACTGTATGAAACATTATAGATTTCATGCAATCCTAACATGAACAGTCCATGGACACTTTGTGTGAACTTAAAGAACTGAGAAATAACCTAAATGTAATGCATTCTTCCCATTTGAAATGGCACTAAACATGCTTTCTCTTTTCAGAGTGTTTTCTCCTTCCCCTGTAATTACAGGGACGTACAAGACTCCTACCTTGACTCCCTCCTTCCAGTGTATTTTAAAAAACATTTAAGACAAGCATTTCAGAACTGTATGCTCATGTGCTTTCAAAGAGGCAATTTGCTAAAGTGTATTTTGTTTTTTCATTAATAGTGTCTGTGCTTTTCAATATATATATAAAGAACAAATTGTGGGAAAGGTATTTTCCCTCCTTTCAAGAATGAAGGGAGGTAGTCAAGGGGGATTAGTTAAATTCAAAGTTGTAACAATTGCTGCTTTCACTTTTTGAAATTAGACAGTGTTCTGCTATATCCCAGTGTGTACAGAAAGAAACGTGCTTCTTAGTTCTGCTATATCCTGGTGTGTACAGAAATGTGCTTCTTAGTTCTGCTATATTGCAGTGTGTACAGAAACATGCTTCTTAATCCAGGCTGGCATTGAACTTGCAGTTCTCTTGCTGTAGCCTTTGGGTACTAGCATTACAAGCCTGACTTACAGCATTGTTCTTATGGAAGCATAGTCACTGGAATGATTTGAAACATAGGGTTAGGAATGTTAGGAATGAGAGTTTCTTTAATGGCAGGTGTAAAAGGTTATTGGGACGTCTACTTCATGTTGTGTATACTTCTGACATTAAATAGAATTTGACTTTACAAACACTATCATCTGCTTCTTAACCTATATTAACAGAACAAATTTGCTCCACATGGGAGTATTACAACACACCTTCTATATTTCCAACAGTTGACTGCTCACTCTGGCTCCCCTCAAAACACACTTGGGTTTGGGAAAAGGAAAGCTCCAAAATACCAGAGCCTAGGCTCTGTCTTAGATCATTGAAATTAGTACTTAGGTTTTAAACATGCTCATTTTTCTTATTTTTAAAGTTTATGTAGCTGTGTGTTTCTGTAGATGGGTCTATGCATGAGTGCAGTAGCTCACAGAAGCCAAGGGGTCAGATCTCCTGGAGCTGGAGTTGCAGGTGATCGTGAGCAGCCTCATGTGGTGCTGGGCTGGAAACCAAACTTCTAGGAACTGAACTGGGGTCCTCGGTGCTCTTGGCCACTGAGCCATCGCTCCAGCTCCTTTAATTACCGTTTTGGAAGATGAGACCTGATAATATTTTTTAAAAAGAAAAAACTATCAGTTGATTCTATATCTAGGCTTAGTAACAATTGTATTAATTCAGAAAATATTCATGTCTCTTATTAATTTTTATTTTTTCATGTTTATTATTTTATTATTAACATCATTGACCTTTTGTTTTATTTGGCTTTCTAGTTTTTTTTTTATTTCAAAGAAAAGTATGAGCTTTCCTTAAAATAGCTTAGCATTTCAGGTTAGAACCGTAAACCATCAGAGTGAACTTGATTCTTTCCTACCCCACTTGTACTCTGCAGGCCCAAGAGACCGGAGATATCGTCATTTCAAATGCATACGTGGATCTTGTGCCTACATCTGGGGTTTCAGCTCAGATGCCCTCTAAGGTAGGCTGCAAAGGCTGGCACCCAGTCCCTTCTGTGTGCGAGCCTTAGTTCATGTCACTTCAGGATTGGTCAGGCTATTTCCTTTAGCTATGAAAAGCCTGTTGCAGAAATAACATAATTTAAAACTGATTGGAATGAAGGAAATATTTTGACAGCTTAGAGTTTTAAAACTCTTTGCAGAATATTGGGGTACTTTTTGTTTTGTTTTGTTTTACGAGACAGGGTTTCTCTGTATTATTTTGGAGGCTGTCGGTCCAGGCTGGCCTCGAACTCACAGAGATCCGCCTGCCTCTGCCTCCTGAGTGCTGGGATTAAAGGCGTGCGCCACCAACGCCTGGCTCCCCCTCACTTTTTAGACAAGGTCCCTCACTGAACCTGGAATTACCATTTTATCCAGACTGACTTCCCAGTGAGCCCCTGGACCAGTGCTGGGAGTAGGATGTACATCACTACACCCAGCTTTTGATGTGGGCACATGGGACTCAAATCAGACCTCATAGTTTTACAGGAGGCACTTTACCTCAGACCCTAAAATATTACTTTAAGAATAGAATTTTCTTGTCAGGTGGAGGTGCCTCATGCCTTTAATCCCAATACTTGAGAGCAAGTTCCAGGACAGCTAGGGTTGTTACACAGAGAAACCCTGTCTCGAAAAACCAAAAAAAATTTTTTTCTGAGTAAATCAGTTATGGGCTGTATAACACAAAGAAATAAGCCTAGTGTGAACAAAATAGTTTGGCTGTGTTACCTATGACCTGAATAAAAATCACTCTTATTGCATGTATTTGTAATAATTTCTTTGTGAAGTTTTCAAATAAAATTTCTTCTTTTTTGTCAGGATGGGGATCTTCAGAGTGCTCTTGTGTTTGGGGAAATAGGGCGTCGCCTTAAGGACATTGGACATGAGGTGGTGAAGAAAGTAAATGCTGTATTTGAATGGCATATCACAAAAGGTGGAGATATTGCAGCCAAGTGGAGTAAGTTAGATTTCTGACTTTATAGTGTATATATATATATATAATAAAGTATATTATAATTGATAATAGTTCCTTTGAAAGCAGGTAAGTCTGACTTACATAGTTGTTTGTTGTTTTCCAAGAGAACTAATAGGCCTCAGGACATTCAAAGGCATGCATTTTTTCCCTTCAATTACACTTCATTGGCAATTTCATGCACATATATAATGCATTCTAATTACTCTGACCTACCCCAACCTGTTAATCTCTCCTTCTCCCTGCCAGTTCCTCAGTCACATTCACATTTGTGTCTTTGTTTTGTGGCCCACTGACTTTAACTGCCCTGTCCATGTGAGCATGGGTGTGAAACTATCTGTTCCAGTGGTACCCTTCCTAGTGGGTGATAACTGAAGACATGACTGTGAGTCCCCCCACCTCCCAGCATCCATCAGTAGCCAACAGTTCCCCAGGGAGAGCTAGTTCTCCATAAGAACCCCCAATCTACTACTGACTGTTGACTAGCCCAGTCTTGTGTAGGTTCAGTGCATGTAGCCACAGCTACTGTGAGCTCGTGATTCTATTGTAATTGTGAGCTCGTGGTTCTATTGTAGTACCTGACATCAGTACACTTGGTGTTCCATATCCCTGGCTTCAGTCAGCCAGTGATTGACAATGCGTGAGGACATGTGATGATTGTCCCAGGTACCATTTTCTAAAGAAAGAAAAATTGGGCGTTTATTTAAAAATTATTTTATTTTTTTATTTTAGAGATACTCTTATTTACATATCCATAACACCATTCTCTCACCCTCCCATCTTCCCATGCTTCCCACTAGCCCCACAAACCACCTCCACCCACTCCTCAGGTACAGTGAGACCTGCCAGGGACGATCATCAAAGCCTATCACATCATTTGGGGGAGGGCCCAGGCCCTCCTTCTCGTATCTGCGTTATAATAGTATATCCCTTCATAGGGAATGGGCTCCCAAAGTTCATTTGTGACCTAGGAATAAACCCTGGCTCCACTGTTAGAGGTTACGTAGAGTGCCCTGGCCTCCTAGCTGCCCTCCACATTCAGATGGCCTTGTTCGGTCCAATGCTGGTTCCCCCTGCTTTACAACTAGGGTCTGCGTGCTCTCATTAGGTCAGGTCAACTGTTTCTGCGGGTATCTCCAGTTTCATCTTGGTTCATTTGATCATCTCTCCTCCTCCGCAACTGGATTCCCAGATAATGGCTCAGTGCTCAGCTGTGGGTGCCTGTCTCTGCTTCGATCAGCTACTGGGTCAAGTCTCTAGGAATGGTAACTAAGACAGTCATCAGTCTCATTATAGGGGAAGGACATCAAAGGCAGCCTCTCTACCACTGCCTAGATTCTTAGTTGAGGTTATCCCTGTAGATTCCCTACCATTTCCTCTGTGCCAGACCTCTCTCCAAACCTGTACTGGCTCCCTTTATCAAGACATCTCCTTTCTTGTCCTCCTCTATTCCTCCCCTGCCTCAGTCCTCCTGTTCTCCTCCCCCTTTCCCATTTCTGCCTCTCCCCTTTCCATCTTCCCCCACCCCCCATGCTCCCAATTTGCTCAGAGGTTCTTGTACCCCTCTCCTTCTTTGGGGGACCATGTGTTTTTCTCTTGGGGCCCTCCTTGTTTCCTAGCTCCTCTGGCGATATGGATTGTAGGCTAGTAATCCTTTGCTCTATGTCTTAAAACCATATATGAGTGAATACCTCACTCAGGATGGTTTCTTCTAGTGCTGTCCATTTACCTGCAAATTTCAAGATTCCATTGTTTTTTTTTTCAGCTGAGTAGTACTCCATTGTGTAAATGTACCACATTTTCTCTATCCACTCTTCAGTTGAAGGGCATCTAGGTTGCTTCAAGGTTCTGGCTAATACAAACAACGCTGCTATGAACATAGTGGAACAGATGTCCTTGTTGTATGAATGTGCATTCTTTGGGTATATGGCCAGGAGAGGAATTGCTGGATCTTGAGGTAGACTTATTCCCATTTTCCTGAGAAAGCACCATAATTGATTTCTGAAGTGGTTGTACAAGTTTGCACTCCCAGCAACAATGGAGGAGTGTTCCCCTTTCTCCACATCCTCTCCAGCATAGACTGTCATTGGTGTTTGTGATTTTAGCCATTCTGGCCAGTGTAAGATGGTATCTCAGAGTTGTTTTGATTTGCATTTCCCTGATGGCTAAGGATATTGAGCACTTTCTTAAGTGTCTTTCATACATTTTAGATTCCTCTACTGAGAATTCTCTATTTAGTTCTGCACCCCACTTTTTAATTGGATTGTTCGCTATTTTGGTGGCTAGCTTCTTGAGTTCTTTGTACATTTTGGAGATCAGCCCTCTGTCAGATGTGGGTTGGTGAAGATCTTTTCCCATTCTGTGGGCTGCTGTTTTGTCTTGCTGACTGTATTGTTTGCCTTACAGAAGCTTTTCAGTTTCAGGAGGTCCCATTTATTAATCGTTGATCTGAATATCTGTGCTACTGGAATGGTCTCCTTTACCAATTCATTGAAGGGTACCTCCCACTTTCTCTTCTAACAGGTTCAATGTGGCTGGATTTATGTCAAAGTCTTTGATCCATTTGGACTTAGATCCATATCTATTACCATGCACAAAACTATCTATCTGCAGTCTTTACATTCTAGCATTCGGTTATGCCAGCAACATTTGTTGAAGATGCTTTCTTTTTTCCATTGTATAACTTTAGCTTTTTTGTCAAAAATCAGGTGTTCGTAAGAGTGTGGGTGAGTATCAGGGTTTTCAATTTGATTCCATTGGTCTACCTGTCTACTTTTGTGCCAATATCAAGCTGTTTTCAGGACTATGGCTCTATAATAGGGCTTGAAGTCAGGGATGGTGATGCCTCCTGAAGTTCCTTTATTGGGTTGTTGTGACTATCCTGGGTCTTGTTTTTTTTTTTCCATATAAAGTTGAGTATTGTTCTTTCAAGGTCTGTGAAGAATTGTGTTTGTAATTGCATTGAATCTGTAGATTGCTTTTGGCAAGGTTGCTATTTTTACTATATTGATCCTACCTATTCAAGAGCATTGAAGATCTTTCCATGTTCTGGTATCTTCTTCAATTTCTTTCTTTAAAGACTCCAAGTTCTTACTGTACATGTCTTTCACTTGTTTTGTTAGCATTACCCCAAGGTATTTTATATTGTTTGTGACTATTGTAAAGGGTGGAAAGGGTGATGTTTCTCTGATTTCTTTCTCAGCCCATGTATCATCATATATATAATAGGGCTGTAAAGAGAAGCCTTCCCGTCAGCCTGGTTCCAGAGCTGCATCAGTCCCAAATAAACACACAGGAGGCTATATTAATTATGAAGCTGTTGGCCTTGCTTGTTTCTTACTGGCTAGCTCTGACTTAAGTGTTTACCCCATAATTGTTAATCTAAGTATTTCTCTTACCGGAGCAAAGTTTCCGGGCTTCTTATCCCTATGGCAGTTGCATCTTGACTCCCTGTGTTTCTACTACCCAGAGTTCTCTTCGACTCCTAGTCCCACCTATCTTGCTTCTCTATTGGCCAACAGTGCTTTATTGACATATACACAGGACTTCCCCAACATAGGGCTACTGTTTTTTGTTTGTTTGTTTGTTTTGTTTAGTTTTTTTTTTTTGAGTTAATCTTGTATCCTGCAACTTTGCTGAAGGTTGTAGGAGTTCTCTGGTAAGAGTTTTTCAGGCCACTTATGTAAACTCTCATATCATCTGCAAATAGTGAAAGTTTGACTTCTTCCTTTGCAATTTGTATCCCTTGATCTCCTTTTGTTGTCTTATTACTCTAGCTAGAACTTCAAGTACAATATTGAAGAGGTTTGGGGAGAGGAGCAAGCCTTGTTTTGCTCCAGACTGTAGAAGAATCGCGTTGAGTGTTCAATGTAATGTACTGTGTTCATATGTGAGACCAAGAAGGCTGTACTTTTCACCCCCACAGCTGATGGATGGGACCATCTTTAAACTAGGATTTTTGTATTACATACTATGTAGGTAATGTGTTGACACAGATAAGAAAATGTGTACGTCTGGGCTATTGAGAGAACATGTTCAGGGCTGAAGACACACGCCTGACAGAGTGCTTAGCTGCCATGTAGAAAGAAGGCCTTGTGTTTGATCTCTAGCATTGGAGAAAAAAAAGTTGTTCCTACTTGGGTACCTTAAAAATAATCACACAGTTCCATTGTTCATTACAAGTAAATAATGGCTACACATACAGCTAAACCCTGTCTAAACCATGTAGAACTTTTGGAAACAATGTTCTGTTTCTTGCTCTTTAAAACATCTTGAAGCTTTAATATAACACTTGCTATTTCTTTAGGCAGCACATGCTCACTGTGTAAAACATAGCAAAAGAGGAAACACAACAGTGTTTCTGCTGAAGAGAAAACCACAGGTAATCTGCTGGTTATTCCTTGTGGAAAACATTGTGCTTGCAAGGAGTTGAGAAATAGGAGGGAGGACAGCCAAAGGGTAAGACTCTGCATTGGCAGATCTCAGCTTGCCTCATGGTTTCTGAGCTAGCTCCAAAGGGTAACAGAGTGTGCATAGCTTTCCTTTCATGTGAAAAGTACACTAGCAGCTGAGTTATAGAGCATAGGCTTAATGAAGATACTGGTGAAAGAGAGGGAGTGCCACACGAATGGGGAAAGGACTCAAAATACAAGTCTCGAAGCTGGCAGTATCAGCCACAGGGGTTCATATTGAAGACAAGTGATTGACCTAGGCAAGCAGGCCAGGGATAAGATGCAAGTGGTTAATGACCGATTAAGATTTCATTTGGAAGATAATGTGCTTACACTGAAAAGTTACCTGTTAATGTAAAAAAGTTTTCTCTATTAGCTTCCATTAGAAATAAATGAGAATGCTGGAGCTTGTTCATTGCAGCGTGCCATCAATTCTTTGCAGCTTTTGTCTGTTTTCTCATCTCTCTAGGTCTTTCCTAGCAAAGCAAGCAGTGGCGGGTGTGGCAGGGCTCTAGACCTCCTCTGGAAGGGTCATCATTCCTGCTGCTTGGATTGGCTTTGTCTCTCAGCTTGATTTGATTCACAGTTGTGGAACTGTTTTTGGTTCTTTTCTCTCCAGTCTTTGTGTCACTGAGGTAAATCACAGGATTTGGTTGCAGTGAGAATCTTTTTTGACTTGTTGGTGTGGTAGAAGGCATCCTTTTGGGCAGCCCTGTGTTACAGTTACATTTGGTACTTATTGATATAGCATAGATATTTAAAGACTACCTTAGGGAATATGTTGTTTCTACTTTTTCTCCCCTCAAGTAGTTTTTTAAAAAGATGTTTTACCAAATGCTGAAGCACCCAAGATTGTGTCTTTTATGTTGTTAAGTGGCCAGCCATGCTCACATCATGGTACACTAGGAACAGGATGCAGGGAATGGAAATGAGCGTGCGGGCTGCATGTGCCATCATTGTCCTTGAGCAAGTGTAGGAGCTGATGGTCACATTCCAACCCATAGACCCCAGGCCATGCCCATCTTTTTCTTTCCATCCCTGACAGTACCACATCTCTGGGCACTGTGTGTGTGTGTGTGTGTGTGTGTGTGTGTGTGTGTGTGTGTGTAGGAGGGGCTGTTTTTCAAGTCAAGCCTAGATTTAGAGAGAATGCTGGTATCAGCTGAGACAATGCTGGTGTTGATTATGGAGACAGGAGTCGTAAGTATGCCTTGAAGAGTGCCACTTCTAAGGCCCATCACATATTGTTAGATAGGAACAGGAGGGCTGCCTGAGTGAGGGGCAGTGTGGCCTCTGCTGGCAGGACTGAGAAAATCTAAAGCTCTTCTTCTGCCCCTGGTTAATAGAGCAAGTCAGAGAGGGGCCTCAGTGCAGGGCTTTGGGAAGGAAGCCAATCTGCCTCACGCCTTCATCTTCATACCTTGGGGTACAGTGTTTAGTAATAGCAATATTCATAGATAGAGCATCCTTAAACTAGAATTCAAGTTCATACCTGTTCTTTCTGCAAAAACAGTGACTGTTGTTAGTGTAATATATGTATATATATATGTATATGTATATATATTGTATATATATATATATATATATATATATAATAACAAGTGATTGGAACTGAGTATCTGGAAGCAACCAGTTAGTCCCAAGGTTCTGTCATTGGTGGTCTCACCTTTGAATAAAGGCCATCCTTGTCCCTTTATTTTTCTAGGGATCTTTGATTATTCCCATCTTGCTTGTCCTGATACCCTGTTATACTTTGGTCGTTTCTAGTTACATGTCCCTTTTCATCTGACCTTGGGCTTAACTCTGAGAAAGGACTGCACTATGTCTGTTGCCAGCTCCTAGTCAGGTTCACGCTGTAAGTGCTAAAAGCCATATAGGAGTCACAGTTTAGAGGGATGAGATAATTGCTCTTTTAGAAGAACAAAAATGAATGCTTGTTTTCTGTTCAGCAAGTTTACTGTGTAGATGGTGCTCTGTATTTTTCTTTAGTGGTGAAATGTACCACTGAAACATTTTTACTAGAAATGATCATATTTATTTATTTAATTTCTAAAACCATCCAAAAATTGTCTAGCAAACTCTTTGGGTCCTATTAACAGTAGAGAAATGACTGTTGGCAGAATAAGTGACTTAGGTCAGGGATGCCTGGTGTACAGAGGCTCAGGGTTCCATTCCTAGTACCACACAACAAAGAAAGAAATAGCAGGAGGCTTCAGGGAGCCTACAGAATCATCTGTGGCTGGAAATTAAAGCAGTTACTCTGCTCTGAAATTTGGAAGCAGAACGATTTGAAGGTTTAAAACTTTTCCCTGTTAAAACTCACTGCTAACAAAACCTGGCCCCAGTTTAGGTGGTTATTACTATATTTAGTTACTTTACCTAGTGTCAATTAGAGTGGAGAAATGATGTATCAGTTTATACAGTGTTGCACCATTGGGGGACTTTCTAGATTCAAAGTTACTTAAATCAGAACAATTCTGAATTCCAAAACACATCCATGCTGAAAATTGAGATTCAGAATTACAGACCTGCACATGTACACAGGTGACAGAGACCTGGAAAAGATGAGCTTAATTTCAGAGGATAGGGGAAATTGGTTCATTCAGTGAAGAGATCAGTATTTATGTGCCATGTCCCCTATGGGCATGAGAAGAATAAAGGCAGACCTAAGTTAAAGTCATGATGATAATGGAGGGGAGAGAGGAGAGGACTGATGTGAAACCATTGCTTAGAACCAACTTCCATGAGCACTACCTATGTCTGACTATCAGAAGAAATTAAGACATTTCGGGTAAAACTGAGGTTTTGAACCTGTACTCTTAAGAATAGTGAGTCATTACTGGAACAGCAAAATGGGAGAGAGGTAGGGGTTTGTAGAGAGAAAATGATGAACTGTGATCCAGGATTACAGTCAGTCAAGATGGGGCTAGCTTGTGGTCTGTGTGCCTGCAGCCCATGGGTAAGTGACAGATGCAAGCAGAGTTGGAGAGCACAGTCAGAGTTCATCAGCTCTGCTACCTTGACACTGTCCTGCAAGAAGAAGATGGAATGAAACTGCTTGTGGAGGGTTGTCTGCCACACCTGTTCACATAGAATTTCACTAATACATTTCCATTGTATAATTCATTGTAATGCTAAGGACACTACATGTTTCCAAGTAATTTGTTTGTTGCTTGAATATTTATAGTTATAAGATACATGGAGACTATTGAAACTGTTTACAAATACTTATTATATCCTAAAGATACCATGTTGTTGAACAGAATGTGTTCCATATTCCTTGGAGTGATAGGTTTAAGCAAATGGGCTTGGAACAGGCTGGTTTCTCTCCAGTATCGTATCTATAGTCTTTTACATCATATGAAAATGTATAAAAGTTTCATAGACATACCAAGATTATACAGATACTATGCATTTTTGTTTGAATATTGTTTAGTGAAGTGAATTAACTGGTTGAGTTTTAGTGGTATATATTGTAATGGTGTCCAGAGCTAACTACGTACCTGGACCAAATCCAGGCATCCCTTGTGCACTGTGTGATGGTGATGGGATGGTGATGCTCTTTGAATGCTAGTGTTCATGCATTTTGTAAACTTGTTACCATGTGGAAGGAAGTATGGAGATTTAAGAACTGGCATTCCTTGCAGATGAGAATCCAAACCTTCTTGAGGAAGCCATTTAATCAGAATCTATGAGCTCTGGTTTGGAATTCATTCCCGAAGTCAAATTGGATTATCCTTTAAGATTTTTCAGCCTAAACATAAAGTAATTGTTTTATCTTTTGAGGTGAGGTCTTGCTTTATATCCCAGACTAGCCTCAAACCAGAAACTCTTCTGCCTTAACTTCATAAATGGTTAGAGTATAGGCATATGCCAGCTCACCAGGCCTATACACTGAATCTTAAAGATGCCAGTTCCAGATTTTGGGTTGAGACTCAGACGTGTCTCATGAATTTCAAGAAAACAGGTTGTCTTTGGAAAGAATCTGCTATCTAGTCATCAGTAAGGATTTCCTCCACAGGGGCAGCCGCTGCTCTCCAGCGCAGTTCCTGACTGTATGCCCACAGAGCAGCACCTCTTCATAGGCCATCAGGCCCTCTGTGTGCAATGTGTCCTAACACCATTTGCAATCTCTTGTTAACCATAACTTCTAACATAGAGATAGAACTACAAAGATCGTAAAGAGAAGTAACAGTTATCTTTCATCTAGTACTTGAAATTTTAAGAATTTGATCTCATTTTGTAAAAGTGTATGTACTTAAGAGTAACTTGGAGACTTGGTATTGTAAGGGTGATGGGTGCTCTATTCCAAGAACAAAGACATTTTCTGACCACAGAGTGGTTATCAATGTCAGGAAGGTAACATTTATTCACTGTTCTTATCTACTCTACCATCTTATTAACGTTTCACTATTTGTCCCAATAGTGTCATTTAAAGCAAAGGAATAATAGCAATAATAGTAGCAACAATAGAAATGGAGAGAGAGGGGATGAATGTCCCCGTCTGGCCTGCTCACACTCTGCACTTGTTAAGTTCCTAGCTGCTGGCGTCTGGAGACATTGTCTTATTTACCATCTTGATGTTTTGGAAAAGTTATTGAGGAATATTCTTTAGTTTGTATTTATTCATGATTAGATTTATGAATTTTTGGAAAAAATAGTAGCAAAGTATTGTGTCTTCTTCTAAAATCTTCTAAGGAGTCGTGGCCCCCCTTCTATAATCTTAGCATTTAGGAGGCAGAGGTAGGAGGATAACCCATGAATTTGAGGACAGTCTAGGCTACTGTGTAAAAGTTTTCCATTTGCTGCTACTCTTTGGGGGCACAGAGAGCCTTTGTCATGCCCTTTCACTCACTTCGTAAATACTCTGTCTTCAAAGAAGCATATGGGACCAAGTGACGAGCTGGGTCTGTATCCACAAAGACCTCGCTGTCCTAGGCATAGGATGCAAAGCAGCATATTTCTAATCCCATAGCCCCTTTTGTGATTTTACCTCACCCCTTCCTGTAAAGGCAGGAAATTCTAGCTGACATTTTCCTGAACTCTTTTAAACTATAGTCACTGAAACACACTAAACTACCATTGGGTACAAGTGCAGTGTCTTTATTCCTACAGAAGGTTGATGGTGACTACAGGTATCTGGATTCTAATGCTCTTGTGTATTTTGCTCCTTTACCCCAAATGTCTATATTCTTGCTAAGCACCATCATTTCTGTATCAGTGTAGCTATGAGCATTTCACAGTTTCAAGTCTCATGTCTGTGAACGGTGAGTAGATAAGTTTAAGGGAAAGTGTGATTGATGAACAAGCATAGATTGTTGTGGACCAGGAAACTTACTCTTACTCCTTACTCCTTTACTCTAGTATTAATATGTGCAAAGTACAGTTTTATTACTGAGGGGAATTTTTTTTCTTTGAGACAGGGATTCTCTGTGTAGCCCTGACTGTCCTGGAAATTGCTCTGTAGACCAGCCTGACCTTGAACTAAGAGATCCACCTGCCTTCCAAATGCTGGGATTAAAGGTGTATGTCACCATGCCTACCTAGCCCAAGAAGCTATTTGCAATTGTAGTTGATCCCTGCTGGAAAAGGGAAAGCGAGTTCTCTCCAATAGAGTGTCATGGCATCTTATCCAATTAACTAAAATTCTTTGCTGACTACAGTTCAAAGTCCTTAATTAGATACTTTAGAGCAACTTCATTTCTTGTTAGTAACTTGTTCTACACTTAATTCATACTGATATGAATATTTCTGTCATATGAAATTCTTCATTAAGAAAAAACTATTTTTTAAAACCCAGATGTTTTATTCTGTAAAGCACATGTACACATACTTCAAACACAGAAAATCAACAAGGGAAGGATGCCGTCACAGATCAGCTAGTGCCCATCTTGTAAAAGGGACGGGAGATGGATCTGCTGCCCTCGAGTCCCACAGTGCTTGCAGGAGGGTCAAACACAGGAGGCTGGGTTCCTATGCACTGCCAAGAACACAACAGAAACACCAGGTTCCAAATGATGAGAACTTACAAAGAGAATCAAAACTGATTCAAGTCATACCGTATGGTGAAGGGACAAACGGAAAGGAAAAAAATTATTGACTCAACCATTCCAAAGACCTTTATAAGACAAAGCAGCATCTAAAAAAGATTTACGAGCTCCACCAGATGGTGCACACTGCAGGAGGATTGCTGTGAGTTCAAGGCCAGTCTTAGTTACCCGGTGAGATCCATCTGAACATCAATAATTTTCTACATGACAAAAAAGTACATGTTCTAGAAGGAGAACAAGTATAGATTATATGAATATTGCCTAACTTGGAAATTATAAGTTTCCATTTCAGTTCACTTTCTGTGCTGTAATATTTTTGAGAAAAAGGTGACACACGTTATTTTCTTTTTTCCCAGCCATTGACATGAAGAATGGCTCTGGAGAAGTATACCAAGGGCCTGCAAAAGGCTCCGCTGATACGACCATCATAATTTCAGATGAGGATTTCATGGAAGTGGTCCTGGGCAAGCTTGACCCGCAGAAGGTAGTGTTCTGAAGATTTTCATTTATTAAGTTTGTATGTGCATGCTCATTAGTGAGTCATATTTTTGAAATTACTGTTTCAGTTAGTAGTTTTGTAAAGTTTTTTTTGGGGGAGGGAGTGTAGGTCCTGTTTACCATTTACTAAAAACAATAAAAAACCTATACTAGGCATTTCAATATACAGTTGATGAGATGTAAAACCTGTATGTGATGCAAGTTGAGTCTTGTAATGTCTGATATGTTTCAACTTTCAGCTAGTGAACTTTGGGACATTTGCACAGATTTTATTAAAACAAAACAAATAAAAATCTTGATTTTCTTTTCAGCCCATATAAAGTATTAATAACTCATTGAGAACCTAGAAATAGGATATCTAATAGTCACTGTATCACTGAAGTTGAAGCATTCCAAGGCATTTCAGTGGAAGTCATCATTAAGACAGGAGGGCCTTCTGTGACTATTGTTAATATTGCTCTGAATCTATTACCTGTTTTCAAACACAAAATTGAGATAGCCAATATTGTAGTTTGTACAGATGAGAAAAATTCATTATTTTCAGTTTGTATTGGTTTTAACAATGAATGGGCTCAGATAATTATTTGAATGTACAAGTAAATAAGAAACAACTTCCAAATAGTAGCAAAACTCATGAGATGACAGAATTGAAGAAACTCTGTTTTAAAAGCTATATACTTATATGCTATATAAAATACTTCTTTGTAAGTTATTTTCAAAATTTGAAACTTTCTGAAAAATGCAGCTTCCACTCAGTCCCTGGTGAGAATGACCACTGAGAATTGGGAACAAACAGTACCAACCCTGGCTGTTGTCTCCTTTTCCAGGGTGCACAGCTAGGGACTTTGGGGTGTATGCACCCACCGCAGTAGAGGAGGGGACTTGTAACTTTTGTTGCCACTTTGTAGGCCTCCTGTATGCCTGTTCCTCTACCTTAAGGATCAGGGACTACTGTCACAACTGCATGTGACTAAAACCAGTGTCTCTCCTGTGAAACACTTGGGCTTGTGCCGGCGCCACTGCTTCAGACCCCTCATCACTAGTGGGGCAGCCAGTCCCAGAGACTCTCTCAAGTAACAAAGCCAGTGTTAAAAGTTAATGCACGCCCCTGAGAGAAGTCACCGCTCCCATATATACATGCAGCGTGCACGCACTCTGCTGTCTAGATCACACCCACCAACTACTGCACAGTCTGCAGAGACAGTAGGTCCCTGACTCGAGTATGTTTTATTGCTCAGTCACTAGTGATGGTCAAAATAACCTACAAGAACCAAACTCAAATTTGTATAACAAACCAGTATCCAAAGACACATTTTCAGGAAAAATTTGCTTTCTAAGAAGGCCATCTCATGAAAGTAGTAGGGATATTCATTCTTCCACAAGACATAAATCACATATGAGAAACAGACACTATATTATGATGTCTCCAGCCTATGGCAGCACTTTAGTAATGTGTCCTAAAGATGCTCAAATAGATGGGGTTAGAGAGATTAGTGGTTAAGAACACTCTCCACTGCTGGAGAGGACCCAGATTCAGTTTCCAGCACCCATATCAGGTGGCTATGAGCCACTTTTAATGCCAGTTCCAAGGGATCTGATGCTCTCTGCTCTCTTTGAACACCTGTACACATGTGGTACACATAAACACAAACCAGTCAATCTTTTTAATAAAAGATCTCAAAAGATCATAGCTGAATGAAGTTAGGGAATATGTGCAGGATATACATGAGATGTTTTGCAAATAGGAAGGAATTTTGGAAACAAAGAGCTCAATAACACAGATAAAAATTTTAGTCAAAGTTCCCAAAATAAATGAAGTATAAAAAAGAATATTAGCTTAAAGATATCTTTCAAAATTTCACATTCAGATAGAAAAAAATAAAGAATTCAGAGACTCAGTATGTGTGGGACACCATGAAAATATCAGACTTCTGCATCAGTATACTTAGAAGTTAAGGTTACAGGCATAGAAACTTTTCAGTGCATTTGTGGTTAAAGTGTTCAGAGTTTAAAGAATTAATTTAACATGCCAGCCTTCTGCTTGGATCCATACACTCTTTCCATAACCCTGCACATTATATAGCTCACATGACAAAGGTGTGTTACTTCAGTGCTGCTGTCCTGAGTTTTCATAGATGGAGTGAGTGGTTTGCCCAAGTTAGCACTGCTAATAAGCAGCAGAGCCTGTGTGTTATCTGTTATCACACTGTGATACTATCTTATTTTGACATTATATGGCCTCTGTGTGATGGAGATGTGATTAACATCTTCAGTCTGCTCTCCAAGTTCTGAGTGGAATAGCTGTATTATGAAAGAATGCAGTGTAGTCTTATATCCATATATTCTCAAACCCACCTGTAATAATAAAGCCAGAAGTGCAGATTCAAGCAGAATCACCAGTCAAGTCAGATAACTTAGTCTAAACACACAGGCGTGCCTTTTTTCTAAGGTAAAACCATGTATGCTATCCATAACTGTAAAATTCTTAGAGCTGGACTGAAGCCACCGTTGTTGTCCAGTTCCTAACTCACCTGTTGTCATTCTGAACAACTGTCTTTTTGGAAGAAGATCAAGTGCAAGGTTGATGGTTGGTGCTCTTTCCCTGTCCCTTTGCAGGCCTTCTTCAGCGGCAGACTGAAGGCCAGAGGGAACATCATGCTAGGCCAGAAGCTTCAGATGATCCTTAAAGACTATGCTAAACTCTGAAGGGCCCACTGTGCTCTTAACAAAAATGGAATCGTTAAATATTCTCTGCCCAATTATGCTCCAGTATTCTGTGACGTGATCAACAGTAACGTGCAGCAGAAATCACTTAACATTTTCAGATTTCAGATAACTTTCGGATTTTCATTTTCTACTAATTTTTCACATATTATTTTTACAAGGAACTTGTAATCTAGCTAGCGAGTAATTGCTTTGTTCATAGATCAGTATCTTAATAAAGAAATTTCAACCAAGTGTGGTTTCATTGGAATTTGTAATAGTGTTAGTATGTCCAAAGGAAAATTGAATGAATAAAAGCCACTTTAACATTCATCTCACTCATTTCCTCTCTCTTCATTGATATCCTGCATTTCATGAATTTCCCAGTATGTACCGATTTTCCACTGCTAGAATAGTGCTGTGTTTAAGAGCAAAGTCCTTGTGTTCTCAAATAATTCTTTGATCTCCTCTACTTGAAGCCATATTTTCATCGTTTTTAAATCCACCAAAGAGAACATTTGTGCTTCATCAGTAGCCTGAAATCATAAAGATAGTCTCCTGCAAATATGATCACATAGCAGATTCTCCCTACATTTCCCTCTGATGCAGTGTGTCTGGGAATGTGTTTTCGGTGACTTGTCTGCAGAGGAACCAGGGATGTGTGGGTGGTAAGGCTGGGATGGAGTCGGCTTCAGTTTTGTTGCACTCAGAATTCCCATTCTTTGCTGACTCTTTGGGAATCAGACTTTGTTGTAGCTCCAAAGGATGCTGTAACGATAAGCGACACACACTTATTGAAAGTAAAACTAAGTATTTATTGTAGAAATTACTCACAAGATACTAAACAAGTAGCCCAGATGAGCCAAGTAGTTTTCCGCTGCCAAACCAGAAGCCGAATTCCGGGAAAAGAGAGCGAGACTTCCTGTGTGCTGTCTTTTATGCCTTCCCCCGTAACGCTCCCTAGCCATGCCCAAAAGTGGGCCTGGCTAGTGACGTAGTTCACCGCCTACGTACGTATACGTCTTTACGTCCAGCCGTGTATGTCTTTAGTCATGCCTAAAGTGGGTGTGGTTAGCGGTGTGGTAAACCGCCCTATTATTACCTCATCTGTATGCGCCTCTAGTAAGTCACATGTTTAATGGCGGCATACAGACTTCCTCCTACACTTTGTAAGGGAGATTTCATGGGTAGAAAGTTGATGTGGGAGTACTCTTAGGTTCTGTACCTGTCCGAAGTGGGCTTGGAGCGAAGGGCATTACATAGCCTCAGATTATCTTTGACGGTGTCTCTGAAGCTGGGATATCCCTTAGGAGACATCCTGAGGCAACTACTAACCGATTATGATCATCCTTGAAGAGGGGTGTGACTTGGGCCAAGCCAGCTGCAAAGGAATTCCTGGAGTAGGCTTTCAGGCAGTTGTCTTCCCTGCAACTGAGGAAATGTGTCCCTCAGACTTGGCCTTAGTGCAGAGAGATCTACTCTCTGCCAATTTAATTTTAATAAAGCAATGGCAACTTACAATGTTGGTCTTTATTATACTAAATTCCTACTGGTGATAAGCTTGGAAAAGCTCAGTGGTGTCCCAGTAGAAGTAGATTATCAGTCAAATGCCACAGTTCACTAATGGAAGTGTTGATTTTTAGATGCTCAATACTTGTCTTAAGTAAGTTGTGGTTTGGCTACCTTATCTACCTCTCTATCAGCCTTAAAGGTCGGAGAACCACTAATATTGAGATAACGAAGCATATTATTAGTCTATTAGTCTTATGTTCCCTAGCAGTTTTCAGTTATTTAATATTGTTGAGTGAACCATCAATTCTTATATTCTCCAATAAGAAATACATAAACTTTTGCCGGGCGGTGGTGGTGCACGCCTTTAATCCCAGCACTCGGGAGGCAGAGGCAGGTGGATCTCTGTGAGTTCGAGGCCAGGCTGGACCAACAGCCTCCAAAACAATACAGAGAAACCCTGTCTCGTAAAAACAATATATATATATATACATATATATATATAAACTTTTAATAAACCTATGTGACTTCTATTTGTCTTATTTTTGTCTACCAAGTTCATTAGATACTTAACAGTCAGTGTTTTTTTTTTAACTTGGAAATGCTCATATATGTCTTCCTCAGTACATCAAAACTAAGTTGGAAGGAAAGCAGGTATGCAGCATAAGCTTTATTACTGGTCCATACTGCAGTATACAAAGTCAACTGAGTTTGGGTTCCTAGTACCTATATAAGAAGCTGGGCTTGACATCCACACCACAAGGACATTTGCTTTACTATCTTCATAGCCACATATTTGCAATATCCAGATCTTGGAAACAGCCTAGATGCCCGTCAACTGAATAATGGACAAAGAAAATGTGGTATATTTACACAATGGAGTACTACTCAGCAGTTAGAAACAATGACGTCCTAAAATTTACAGGCAAATGAACAGAATTAGAAAAACATTCTAAGTTAGGTAACCCAAAACCAGAAAGACAAATATAATAGGCACTCACTCATAAGTGGATACCAGACATAAAGCAAAAGAATGCCTAGCCTATAATCCACAACCACAGAGAAGTTAGAACCCTCTTCCAGAAACAGATGGAAGGAAATGCAGAAATCCACAACTAACTAATAGGCCAAGCTCCTGGAGTACAATTGAAGTGAGGGAGAAGTGATAATATGAACAAAGGAGTCAAGACCATGATGGGGAAACTCACAGGATCAGCTGCCCAAAGCTAGTAACAGATCACTCAGGTCTCACAACTGGGGAACCTGCATAGACTGAAGTAGACTCCCTTAATATAGATGATAATGGTGTGACTGGGACAATATATGAGACCACTGGCAGTGTGTCCAAGACCTAACATTAACACTAATGCACAAACTGACTTAGTGGAGCCTATTCTATATGGAGAGACACCTTGTCCAGCCTATACACCGATTTGGGGGTGGAGAGGAGCCTTGGTCCTCCCTCAACGAGATGATGGGACAGACTTAGTAGACTTCCTAGGAGAGGCCTTACCCTCATCATGGAGCAGATAGGAGGAGGGGGTGATGGAGGGATTGGGAAGAGAGAAGGGAGGGGGGACTGGGAATGTAAAAAATAAATTAATAAAAAAAATCTGGGCTTGGTGACGTGGACCTTTAAACCCATAATGGGAGTGATGGGGGCACAAGGAGAGGAAGATATGTGTGCATTGGGGGCTTGCCTGGCCAGCCAATCTGGATGAATCAGAATTGGTAAGTTCCATTTTCACTGAGAGACCTGCCTCAAAAAATAGTGACAATGGGTATATCAACCACCACAGGACAGATTGCTCATGTTCAGAAGTATTTGAACAACATAATGAACTCCACAGTGTGTGCGTGTGTGTGTGTGTGTGTGTGTGTGTGTGTGTGTGTGTGTGTTGTATGTGGTGTGTGTGTGCTTGCTTGCAGTTTGGTATTCTTTTGTTTTCCCTTTTGGGTGTGGTTTTGTTTTCTTTTTTTTTTCTTTTATCATTTTTTATTTTAATTTTAAATAGCTTGTTTTACATGTCAATCCCAGTTCCCTCTCCCTCCCTGCCTCCCACATTCCCCTTCCCCCCCAGCCTCCCACCCTATTGCCAAATCCTTCCACATAGGGGATATCTAGAGTCTGCCATTTCACTCTGGGTAGGGTCCAGGCACTCCCCTAAGAGTCCAGGCTGAGAGAGCATCCCTCTTTGTGCTATGGGCACACGATGACTGTTTGTATTCTAGGGATAGACACTGATCCACAGCTCAGGGCCCCATAGGTTGCCCAGGACTTCTCGCTGACACTCACATTTGGGGAGTCCAGATCAGTCCCATGCTGGCCTCCCCACTGTCAGTCTGGGGTCCAAGAGCTCTCCCCTGTTCAGATCAGCTGTCTCTGCAGGTTTTGCCAGCCCATTCTTTGCCAATTTGCTCATCACTCCTCTCTGTCACTGGGTTCCTTGGGTTCAGTTCAGTGCTTAATTGTGTGTTTGCCTCTGCTTCCATTAATCACTGGATGAAGGCTCCCGGATGGTTATAGACATCAAGCTCATTATCAGGAATGGGCATTTGAGGTGGTCTTTCCACTATTGCTTAGCTTGCCAATTGGTGTTATCCCTTTAGATCACTCGAGGTCACTCTGGTGCCTGATCTGTCTTCTAACCTATGAGTCCCTCTTCCCCCTATTCTACCCCCACCCACTCAACTTCCTGTTCCCCCATGACCTACTCTCTCTTCCTCTTCTCCCCCTCTCTTCTTCCCAGGTCCCACTCCCCCCACCACTCGCCGTGTTCCCCATCCATTCAGAGGATCTTGTCTCAATCCTCTTCTCTTGGGTACTATGCATATATGCATATCTTTTAGGTTCTTTCCTGTTTCCCAGACTCTCTATCAGTGGAAGTGCAGACTGGCACTATCCTGTTCCATGTCTAAAATCCATATATGGGTGAGTACATACCATGTTTGTCTTTTTGCGACTGGGTTACCTCACTCAGGATGGTTTCTTCCAGTGCTATCCATTTACCTGCGAATTTCAAGATTCCATTGTTTTTTTTTCTGCTGAGTAATACTCCATTGTACCACATTTTCTCTATCCACTCTTCAGTTGAGGGGCATCTAGGTTGCTTCCAGGTTCTGGCTATTACAAATAATGCTGCTATGAACATAGTGGAGCAGATGCCCTTGTTGTATGAATTTGCCTCATTTGGATATATGCCTAAGGGTGGAATTGCTGGGTCTTGTGGTAGATTAATTCCCATTTTCCTGAGGAATCTCCATACTGATTTCCAAAGAGGCTGTACAAGTCGGCACTCCCACCAGCTGTGGAGGAGTGTTCCCCCTCTCTCCACATCCTCTCCAGCATAAATTGTCTTCGGTGTCTTTGATTTTAGCCATTCTGACAGGAGTAAGATGGTATTTCAGAGTTGTTTTGATTTGCATTTCCCTGATGGCTAAGGATGTTGAGCACTTTCTTAATTGTCTCTTGGCCATTTTAGCCTCCTCTATTGAGAATTCTCTATTTAATTCTGTACCCCACCTTTTAATTGGATCCTTTGGTGTTTTGGAGACTTGTTTCTTGAGTTCTTTGTAAATTTTGGAGATTAGCCCTCTGTCAGATGTAGGGTTAGTGAATATCTTTTCCCATTCTGTGGACTGCCTTTTTGTCTTGTTGACTGTGTCCTTTGCCTTACAGAAGCTTTTTAGTTTCAGGAGGTCCCATTTGTTAATTGTCGATCTCAGTGTCTGTGCCACTGTTGTTATGTTTAGGAAGTGGTCTCCTGTATCAACTCGTTGAAGAGTATCTCCCACTTTCTCTTCTAAAAGTTTCAGTGTGGCTGGATTTATGTTGAGATCTTTGATCCATTTGGACTTAAGTTTTGTACAAGGCGATAAACATGGATCTATCTGCAGTCTTCAGCATACCTGTATCCAGTTATGCCAGCACCATTTGTTGAAGATGCTTTCTTTTTTCCATTGTACAGTTTTGGCTTCTTTGTCAAAAATCAAGTGTTCATAGGTGTGTGGGTTAAAATTAGGGCTTTCAATTCGGTTCCATTTGTCTACCTGCCTATTTTTGTGCCAATACCAAGATGTTTTTAGGACTATAGCTCTATAATAGAGCTTAAAGTCAGGTATGGTGATGCCTCCTGAAGTTCCTTTATTGTATAGGGTTGTTTTGGCTATCCTGGGCCTTTTTTTTCTCCATATAAAGTTGATTAATCTTCTTTCCAGGTCCCTGAAGAGTTGTGATGGAATTTTGATAGGGATTCCATTGAATCTGTAGACTGCTTTTGGCAAGATTGCCATTTTTATTATGTTGATCCTACCAATCCAAGAGCATGGGAGATCTTTCCATTTTCTGGTATCTTCTTTGATTTCTTTCTTCAAAGACACAAAGTTCTTGATATACAGGTCTTTCACTTCCTTGGTTAACATTATCCCCAGATATTTGATGCTGTTTTCGGCTATTGTAAAAGGTGATGTTTCTCTGATTTCTTTCTCAGTCACTTCATCATCTGTATATAATAGGGCCACTGATTTTTTTGAGTTTACCTTGTATCCTGCCACATTGCTGAAGGTGTTTATCAGCTCTAGGAGTAACCTTGTGGAGTTTTTTGGGTCACTTATGTAAACTATCATATCATCTGCAAATAGTGAAAGTTTGACTTCTTCTTTTCCTATTTGTATCCCCTTTATCTCCTTTTGTTGTCTTATTGCTGTAGCTAGAACTTCAAGTACAATATTGAAGAGACATGGAGAGAGTGGACAGCCTTGTCTTGTTCCTGATTTTAGAGGGATTGCTTTGAGTTTTCTCGATTTAGTTTGATGTTAGCTGTTGATTTACTGTATATTGCTTTTATTATATTCAGGTACGTTCCTGTTATCCCTGATCTCTCTAGGACCTTTATCATGAAGGGGTGCTAGATTTTGTCAAAGGCTTTTTCAGCATCTAGTGAGATGATCATGTGGTTTTTCTTTCGCAGTTTGTTAATATGGCGGATTACATTGATAGAGTTTCTAATGTTGAACCATCCATGCATTCCTGGGATGAAGCCTATTTGATCATGGTGGGTGATTTTTCTGATGTGTTCTTAAATCCGGTTTGCAAGTATTTTATTGAGTATTTTTGCATCGATATTCATGAGGGAAATTGGTCTATAGTTCTCTTTCTTAGTTGTGTCTTTGTGTGGCTTGGGTATCAAGGTAATTGTAGCCTCGTAAAAAGAGTTTGGCAGTGAGCCTCCTGCTTCTATTGTGTGGAATACTTTGAGGAGTATTGGAATTAGCTCTTCTTTGAGTTTCTGGTAGAATTCTGCACTGAAGCCATCTGGGCCTGGGCTTTTTTTGGTTGGGAGACTTTTGATGACTGCTTCTATTTCATTAGGGGTTGTAGGTCTGTTTAGATTGTTTATCTGTTCTTGATTTAGTTTTGGCAAGGGATATCTATCCAGGAAATTGTCTATTTCCTTTAAATTTTCAAATTTTGGGGAGTACAGATTTTCAAAGTATGCCTTGATGATTCTCTGGATTTCCTCAGAGTCCATTGTTATGTTCCCTTTTTCATTCCTGATTTTGTTAATTAGCATGCTCTTTCTCTCTGTCTTTTGGTTAGTTTGGCCAGAAGTTTGTCTATTTTGTTGATTTTCTCAAAGAACCAATTCTTTGTTTCATTGATTCTTCTCAGTGTTTGTCTGGTTTCTACTTGATTGATTTCAGCCCTCAATTTGATTATTTCCTGGCGTCTGCTCCTCCTGGGGGAGTTTGCTTCTTTTTGTTCTAGAACATTCAGCTGTGCTATTAATTCTCTAGTATGACTGTTCTCCAGTTTTTTCATGTGGGCACTTAGTGCTTAAAACTTTCCTCTCAGCACTGCTTTCAAAGTGTCCCATAAGTTTGTGTATGTTTTGTCTTCATTCTCATTGAAATCGAGGAAGTCTTTAATTTCTTCCTTTACCCAGGGATGGTGCAATTGTGCATTGTTCAATCTCCATGAGTTTGTAGGGTTTCTGCAATTTGTGTTATTGTTGAATTCTAATGTTAATGCATGGTGGTCTGATAAGATACAGGGGGTTATTCCAATTTTTTTGTATCTGTGGAGATTTGCTATGTTTCCTATTATGTGGTCAATTTTAGAGAAGGTTCCATGTGGTGCCGAGAAGAAGGTATATCCCTTTGTATTTGGGTGGAATGTTCTATAGATGTCTGTTAATCCCAGTTGGGTCATAACTTCTATTAGTTCTTTTGTTTCTTTTTTAAGTTTCTGTCTGGAGGTCCTGTCTAGCGGTGAGAGCAGAGTGTTGAAGTCTCCTACTATTAGTGTGTGAGATTTTATGTGCATTTTGAGCTTTAGTAATGTTTCTTTCACGAATGTAGGTGCCTTTGTATTTGGGGCGTAGATGTTTAAAATTGAGACTTCATCTTGATGTACTTTTCCTTTGATGAATATGAAGTGTCCTTCTTCATCTCTTTTGATTGATTTTAATTTGAAGTCTAATTTGTTAGATATTAGGATTGCTACGCCCGCTTGTTTCTTGGGACCGTTTGATTGGAAGATCTTTTCCCAACCCTTTACTCTGAGATAACGTCTGTCTTTGATGTTGAGATGTGTTTCTTGGATGCAGCAGTAGGAAGGGTTCTGTCTTCGTATCCATTCTGCTAGTCTGTGTCTTTTTATAGGCAAGTTGAGGCTGTTGACATTGAGGTATTAATGACCATTGACTGATGATCCTTGTTTGTGCTTGATTTATTGTTAGTGAAGTTATTTTGTGTAGTTTCTCCTCCCTTTTTCTTTTGGTGTTTTGTAAAGTGTGATTATATATTGCCTGTGTCTTTGTGAATGTAGTTATCTTCCTTGGCTCTAGGTTTTCCTTCTAGCATTTTCTGTAGAGCTGGATTCATGGATACGTATTGTTTAAATCTGGCTTTGTCATGGAATATTTTGTTTTCTCCATCTATGGTAATTGAGAGCTTTGCTGGATATAGTAGTCTGGGCTGGCATCCTTGTCCCCTTAGCATTTGTAGGACATCTGTCCAGGATCTTCTGGCTTTCATCGTTTCCATTGAGAAGTCAGGTGTAATTCGGATAGGTCTGCCTTTGTATGTTACTTGGCCTTTTTCTTTAGCTGCTCTTAATATTTTCTCTTTACTCTGTAGGTTTGATGTTTTGATTATTATATGGCGAGGTGACTTCTTTTTCTGGTCCAGCCTATTTGGTGTTCTGTAACATTCTTGTATTTTCATAGGCATATCTTTCTTTAGGTTAGGGAAATTTTCTTCTATGATTTTGTTGAATATGTTTTCTGTACCTTTGAGCTGTATTTCTTCACCTTCTTCTATTTCTATTGTTCTCAGGTTTGGCTTCTTCACAGTGTCCCATATTTCCTGGATATTTTGTGTTAAGGATTTGTTGGTTTTGAGATTTTCTTTGGTTGACGACTCTATATCCTCTAATGAGTCTTCAGCACCTGAGATTCTCTCTTCTATCTCTTATATTCTATTGGTGATACTTGCATCTGTTGTTCCTGATCATTTACCCAGCTTTTCTATTTCCAGCATCCCTTCATTCTGTGTTTTCTTTATCGTTTCTATTTCAGCTTTCAATCCTTCAACTGTTTGAGTTGTTTCCTTCATTTTTTTGGTTGTTTTTTCTTGGTGCTCTTTAGATTATTTGAGAGATTGGTTTATTTCTTGAATTTTCCCCCCATTTCATGGATTTTTTGTTTGTTTTTTCTTCTATTTCTTTAAGGGATTTCCTTGTTTCTTCTTTGAGGGTCTCCATCATCTTCATGAAATAATTTTTAAGGTCTGTCTCCTCTTCTTTGTCTATGTAGTGCTTTTCGGGTCTTGCTGGTGTTGGATCCCTAGATTCTGGTGGGGTCATTTTGTCTTTCTATTGCTGAGTGAGCTCTTATTCTGTCTTCTTCCCATCTCTTCTTCTAGTGGATGCTGGTGGGGTCTTTCTGTCTCGACTGGTCTCCTTCCTTCCTGAAGCTGAAGCTGGGGATGCTGACATGGAGTTTGGGGCCTGGAAGGGCTGATGTCTTTCCTGAAGCTGGACTCTCTGGGGTTGGGGTCTTGGAAGGGCTGATGTCTTTCCTGTGTGGGCAGGTCTTCTGGATGCCAGGAGCGGCCCCGGAAGATCAAGGGGATGGGTGTTGGGTGGGGGTCCCCGCCGGAGACCTAATCTCACTTGAAGATGGACTCCCTAGGGTTGGAGTCCTGGAAGGGCTGATGTCTTTCCTGTGTGTGGGGGTCTTCTGGATCGGTTTTGTTTTCTTGATTTTGGGGGGATTACTGTGTATTTTTGTGTGAAAAAAACTTAAAGTTGGGTTGGTAGGGGAAGAACTGGAAGGACTTGGTGGAGGGGAAGAATATGATCAAAATATATTTAAATTTAAAACCTATAGAAAAAAATTAGTGATAAAAGTGGGTCACAATACAATAAAACAAGAAAGATAAAGTCACACAGGCAACATACAAAAATAAATACATGAAAAATAAAAAAAATGAGGTGGATGATAGAAGATGACAACCTACAGTAACCTAGATTTTACATATGTGGGCACAAGTGTCTGTGTCCCCACTAACATACACACATGCATATACATATGCATATACACATATATAACAATAATAGTAAAGATTCTTAAGGACATTCTATATCCAAAGTGACAAACCACTCCTAGCATAAACCATAATTTCCATTAGAAGAGAAGACATAGAGGAGAAAAGAATCAGAATCAATCATTATCCACACAATTAAACCACAAGTGAGTAAGGAGAAAGAAAAAAGTTTGAAATTATTGCCTGTAAAGACAGAATGGAAAGAAGTCTTAACTATAAGAACATGAGATGTAAATGGAATAGTTTGTTATTAAAAGATACAAACTAGAAGAATGGAATAAAAAGTAAGACTCAACAGTATGGTGGTATTTTGTTTGTGATCTAACAAAGAACCTTGCCTGAAGACCAGAGTGCAAAGCTAGCCACAGCCATATAGGCCAGGCAGTGGTAGTCACATATCTTTAATCCCAGCACTCAGGAGGTAAATGGATCTCTGTTAGTTCAAGGCCACCTTGAACTACATGAAAATGGTCCAGTCTAAAAGAGAAACAGAGCTCACACAAAGGTGATCCTAGCACTTGGGATTCCATGCATTTAATCCCAGAACTAGAGAGGAATATAAAGTGGAAAGAGACAGGAACTCAGGACAGTCTGAGGTTTGCTGGAGAACAGAGCAGTCTAAGGAGCAGTGCAGTCTGGAGATGCAGTCTGAGGAGAGGATGGCCCCTTTGGCCTGAGCATTGGTAGAGATGAGAACTCTCTAGTGGCTGGCCGATTCTCTGATTCTGATCTTCAGCTTTAACCCCAGTATCTGTCTCTGGATTTTTATTACTAATACCAACTAGAATTCATGCTACACAACAGCATACTGTCTCAGTGAAATTCATTTTAGCAGTAAAGAAATATGACTGACAGCAGAAGGTTGTAAAACAGTATTCCCAACGAGTGTGAACATAAAATGTATAGGTATCACTGTAATTACATCTCACAAGATAGGGTTTGAGATGAAATTGGAAAAAAGGCTAAAAAAGTCATTATATATGATCAAGGATCAATTCAGCAAGAGCCATAATGATCATAGACTGTTATCTTCCTAATGTTCGAGTATCCAATCTTAGAAAACAAATAAATACCATAGGCCTATTAATTAAGATTGAAACAATATTTTATGTATTGTTATGATTACAATGGACTAAACTGAAAAGACAAAAACAAAAGAAATTTCAGAATGTAGGCAAATACTAGTGTCTGACAGCACATATTGGATGTATTGTAGCAAGATTGCTTACATATAAAAACTGAAGAACTCAAATAGTATAATTTTCATCATGGGCAAATGAAACGTGAAATTAGTTGAGGAAATAGTAAAATCAGAGAAGAAGTAAATGAAAGAGACCAAAAAGACCAAAAGACAAAATAAATGGTTTTAGGAAAAGATAAATAAAATTGGCAAATCTTTACTTAGACTAACTGATAAAACAAGAAAACTATGCCACCAATAAATAATATAAAATTAGGAATGAGATAATCAACATAAAAATAAAAACTATTAGAAATTAATATGGAAAACTGTGAAAACATTTTACAAATTCTAGAAGGCATGGAACCATTTTCTAGCCATTGATTATCAATTAAACCTGAACCATAGAGGTATTAAAAAAACCCTAAATATACCAATAACAAGTAATGAAATTGAGTCAGTAGTAAAACATCTCCCACCGAGGAAACCTTCAGGATCAGATGGGTCACTGTTGGCTCATTAGAAGAACTAATGATGATTTTTCTCAAACTTGTCCACACGTTTCCGAGCCCTTCCTAACCTATTGTATGACACGAGTATTCTGTTACCCAAACTGGAGAAGAACATAAGAAAAAGAGATTATAGACTATGATAGTAATCAATGTAAAACTTCTTAACAAGATATTGGCGTATCATACTCAACAGCACACCACATTGGCCATACCCTATAGTCAAGTTATTTTTATCTCAGGGATACAAAGGATGGTTTAATATCTGGAAACCACTGTGAGTATGGTACTTTTATATATAAAATGAAGTATAGTTGGCAGTGGTGGTGCATGCCTTTAATCCCAGCACTCAGGAGGAAGAGGCAGGTGGATCTCTGTAAGTTTGAGTACATCCTGGCCTACAGAGTAAGTTCCAGGACATCCTCCAAAGCTACAGAAAAATTCTGTCTCTAACCCTCCCAAAAGAAGTATAAAAAGTTGTATCATCAGCTGAATGGATGCAGAAAGTCATTTGTTAAATTTAACATTCCTTCCTGATAAATCCTTGAAAAGTTTAAGTATAGAATGTTCATACTTCAAAGTAACAAGGCTACATACGAAGATCTCAGCCAAAGCACTATGCTGACTGAGAAAAAACTGAAAGTTTTCCTGTAGGAGCCAGAATAAAAGAGTGGTGTTTACTCTCATTCTTATTCAATATACTAGGAGAGGTTTAAACCAGGGCAATTTCCCAAGAGAAAGGAATGAAAGACATGAAAATAAGATGGAAAGAATGGAAATTATCATCTGTCTGCAGATGATTCTGTACTTAGCAAAAAAACAAAACAACAACCAACCAACAGCAAACAAACAAAAAGTCCTACAGGAATGAGTAAATTCAGTAAAGCTGCATGAAACATAACCGGTATATAAATTATTAGATTCCCTAAACACAGTCAGGGATTGCTGAAAAAGAGATCATAAAAGCATTTCTATTTGAATAGCTACAAAAGGATCACAATAACTTTAACCTACTAAGTAAAAGACATAAATTGTGCAAATGACAACTGAAGAAAGTGAAGAAAACACAAAAGTGTGCAATGATCTTCCAAGGTCACGGATTGGAAGATTAATGCCCATATACTGAAAGCAATACAAAGGCTCAGTGTATTAACCCATTCCAGTTACAATGGCATCTTCACAGAGCTAGGAAAATTGGTTCCAGAATGCACAAGGAAACAAAATTGACCGCGAATAGGAAAAGAAATATTTAGCAAAAAGAACAAAATTGGAGACATCACTTGCACAATAGGGCCAAGCAATCAAAACACCATGGTACCAGCATGCAAACAGATACATAGACCAACAGAATGTGGATCCCAGAAATAGAAACATGTATTCACTACCAACACATTCCCATCAATGGTGCAAGAAACATGTGCTGGAGATAGGACAGCTGCTTCAATAAATGGAGCTGTCAAAGATGGGTATCCACAAAAACATTGAAATTTGTCAACCTTCCCTCTCTGTAAATCAACTAAAAATGGACCAAAAACTGAAACACAAAACTAATAGAGAAATTTTAGGAAATACTTGAAGACAGTATTGTACATGTAGTGATTTTTTTTAATAAGATCTTCCAAAATGCACACAGAAAATAAATACAAAATTTGACAAATAACATTATGTCAAAATAAAAAGCCTTTCCAACAATCACAATGGTGAAGAGATGAACAATAATATACAACTATTCATCTGACAGACGGCTAGCTTCCAGAATACATAAACAAACACAAAAAAAGAAGCACAAGTGATTAAATATAAAACGGGCAGATGATGTGATTAGGGAAAATACAAATGGCAGTAAACATATAAACAACTGCTTACTATCATTACTATCATGGAAATACAGATTAAAACTACAGATACCATTGCCCCCAGTTAGAATGACTGTTGTAAAGAATAAATGCTTGTGAGAGTATGGAGAATGGGGACCTCTGGTCCACTGATGGATGGGGATGTAAACAAATTTTTTAACTTTTTGGAACACTATAAATGTTCTTCAAACACCAAAGATTTTCACAAGCAGAGTTTTTAATGATTCTACGAAAAGACTCAATAATGAGGTATACAGAACTGATGATTAAAGAACTTTTTTTAAAACTTAAATTGGAAACAAGCTTGCTTCACATGTCAATCCCAGCTCCCTCTCTCTCCCCTCCTTCCCACCCCCACGTCCCCCAATCCCCCATCCAATCTCCACTCTGTTCCCCAGGGAAGGTGAGGCCCTCCATGGGGGATCTCCAGAGTCTGTCATTTCGTTTAGGGCAGGGCCTAGGCCCTCCCCCAAGAGTTCAGGCTGAGAGAACATCCCTCATTGTGGGACTGGCACCCAAAGTCCATTTGTATGCCAGGGATAAATAATGATCTACTACCCAAGGGCCCAAGGATTGCCTAGGCCTCCTCTCTGACACCCACATTCAGGGGGTCTGGATCAGTCCCATACTGGCCTCCCAGCCATCAGTCTGGGGTCCAAGAGCTCCCTCTTGTTCAGGTCAGCTGTTTCGGTGGGTTTTACCTACCTAGTCTTGACCCCTTTGCTCATCACTCCTTCCTCTTTGTCACTGGGTTTCAGGAGTTCAGTTCAGTGTTTACCTGTGGGTGTCTGCCTCTGCTTCCATCAGTCATTGGTTAAAGGTTCTAGGATGGCATATAAGGTAGTCGCCAAACTCAGGGAGGGGCATTTATGGTAGTCTCTTCATTATTGCTTAGTTTGCCAGTTGGTGTTATCCTTGTAGATTTCTGGAAATCTCACTAGTGCCAGATCTCTCCTCAAACCTATAATGATTCCTTCTATTATGGTATCTCTCATCCTACTCTCATCTATTCTTCTCTTGACTCAACCTTCCTGCTCCCACATGTCCTCCTCTCCCCTCCTCTTCTCCCCCTCTCTCCTCCCTCCCAATCTGCTCAGGAGATCTTTGACTCATTCCCCTTTTTTGCATTACCATGCATATCTCTCTTAGGGTCCTCCCTGTTTCCCAGACTCTCTGGCAGTAGGATTGTAGGCTGGCACTTCCCTGATAGAACTTTTGTTTTTAAGAGTTTAGTTAAACAGAAAAAGAAAAGTTATAAAAAGCACGTGGGAGGCAGAGGCAGGCGGATCTCTGAGAGTTCAAAGCCAGCCTGGTCTACAGAGTCAGTTCCATGACAGGCTCCAAAGCAATACAGAGAAACCCTGTGTCAAAAACAAAACAAAACAAAACAAAAAAACCAAAACTAAACTAAAACAAAAAACTAAACAAAAAAGGCTAAAGACAATTCTTTTGTAAAGATATCTTTGGGCAAGAACTATACTGGAATTAATATTGTTGTAGTTTGGGGATTCTAAAGTCATGAATCAATAGAATCAAATGCACAGAGTCTATCCAATGAATGTATTAATCCCTTTGTCAACATGTCTGGTAAGTGGTTTGGAAACCTATGCTTGCTTGCCTCTAGTCCTAAGGCTGTGGGGTCTGACCTAGGAAAGTGTGGTGTTGTGTTAGGAGACTCAGTGCTGTACTGATGCGTTATCTGCTATAATCTGTTGACTCTGGCTTTTGCTTAATGAACAAGAGAATAAAGCTTAAATGCATTCCACAAAGGAATACATTCTATCAAGGATGCCTAAGACTTGACTTTTTGGATCACTTCTGTGATACCTGGATGTGTTCTCTTGTCCAATCTCTTAAGAGTCAGATGAGAATGAATATGAAAATATGATATCTCTGCCTTATTGTCCTGTGCTCCATGTTTCAGAAAGACAGTGTTGGACAGTGATCTGAGTGCAGGTGGATGAAAGTAGGTTTCTGTGATTAAGATACTGTTCCTCATATGAATTGTCAAGTCCTGGTGCACTGAACATGTGAATTTGCCTCTGTGGGATGAAGCTGTTTTCTGCCCGTCAGAGATCTGATGTCAGGGGAGGATACACACAATGCAGTGTGCCTGTACATGGCCCTGGTCCTTCTAGACTAGAAACACTACTTCCTTGAGGCTCTCTACCCCAGAGAATTCCTTAACGTAGGGCCTGTCTGCAACCTTTTGCCTGCTTTGCCCACGAGGCCTGGCTCAACAGGTAGATAATGTCAGTGGGATGCTTCTTAGCTCTGCCCAGTGTTCCCAGGGAGAGACTTTAACCCTATCCTGGTGGTGAAGGACCTTCCCTGTAGGGCAGATTTCTAGGGTTCAACCTTTCCTCACTATTTCTTATCACTTGTATCTTAGTTTTCTTGATGTTTTCTTAGGTTAGGTTTGTCCAGTATCCAACAACTTTCTAAACAATATATTAGTTTCCTGAACTTCTGAGACATTGTATCTTAGACCAGTGGTTCTAAAATAGAGTTCCTGAGCTAGTCGGACCAACCATCTCCTGGGAACTTGTTAGAAAGGGAAGATTTCAGGCTTCACTCCAGACCTACCAAATCAGAAACCCTGGGGGTGAGGTCCAGAAATATGCCTTAACAAGCTCTCCAGGGGACTATGACGCACAGGAACATTTGAGAATTCTGTCTTTTGACTTTCACACAGTCCTTTGTGGACACAGTTGAGGTCACTTTATTTCCTCCTCCTCTCTGTCCTAGTCAGTGTTTGTTACTCTACACTGCATCTCCACAGCCTCCTAAAAGGCAGCAGGAGGATCAACATATTTACTGACCCATGGATGAAGAGCAAGTAGGTCACAGTTATCATGAAACCACCATGAGCCACGTATCTGGATGCTGTGGTTTAGTCATTATTTCTTATTTGACATTAGAATGGGCACTTACACATCATGGCAAATAATAAACAATTCTTTCAGAAAAGGTGGGAGTGTTGGGTTGAAGATCCTAGGGGTGGGAAGGAGGCCAGGATGACCCTCTCTTTCACACTCACACTTCTCCTTATTTCCCCTTTTTCTTCCTTTCCCTTCTAGCTATGGCTTGCTTTCTTCCTAAAGGAACAGGTGAGTATTTTAACAATGTTATTATCTAATGAATAGAAGAGAGCAGGCTCTTATTTATAGATCGGGGTGTTAAATGTGGCAACTAAGGGGACACTTCATGGTCGCTACTCAATTTCTTCAGAAATAACTACGGGGGAACTACAATACATCTTTGTTTAGAAGCCATGGTTTTCATTAAATTTAATTAAGTCTCTCCACAAGCTTTAAATTTAAGATGACTTCAAAATGCAGGTGGCTTCTGTTAAGTATAATTATGTTCCCTTTATAGCCATGCTTGGGGAAAGCTGGGGCGTCAGGCATCGACTCTATAATGAATACCAGAGCTCTGGTAGGTGAGTCCCTTCCTGGCCTCTCTTCCTGCTCCTTATCCCTTTGTCCCCTTTTGCAGAAGCCCAAGACTAATGTGAACTTAACAAGAGCTGCCCACTATATTTACCACTTTGCTAATTATTAGTTGCTAGCATTTCAGAGGTTCTCAGAGGGAGTCTAGGTTTAGTTCATCACTGGGCTGGCATAAATATTTGATTTCAAATATTTGATTTACAATATTTGATTTTGTACAAGAAAGCCACAAGACCTGGGAACAGGCAAGAGCAAAAATCTGAGGCAAAAGCAAGTCCAGAGAGTAGATGGGACCCTGAGTACACAGAGATACCCCCTGCCTTGTGTTTAGTCCTTTGTCTTCTAAACCAAGTTCATCATTTTAGTTCCAATTTAGAAAGGAATCGGCATGTAGTTCTTGTGTTCAGTGCAGGAGTGCTGCAGAAAGCCTTACGTAACAAGCAGTGCTTCCTAAATGACAATCTGAGTCATGGAAGTAATTTACTCAAGGTCACACAGAATAGAATCTCTGCTTTCTCAAACCTAACCTTGTGGAGTCTTTTAAATTGAGGTGGTTCAGGGAGTAGGAAGAGCAGGGTGTGGTGTTAGCAAACAGCTATGGTGTGCAAAATAAGGCCTTAGCGATCCAACATTTCCACATGAAAAGAATTTCCCTCAGAGATTCCGAAACTATATTTTCTGCAACTACTCAAGTTTTGTATCAGCAAGTTTTAACCTAAGAGCATAATCAACCATTGCCAAAGTAATGAAAGAAGGTTGTCAATTTGATGTACTCCTAGATTCAACTACACCTCCCCCAGCCTGAAAGCAGACTATCTAGGTCAATTTAGCTTCTTTTGAAACAAACATTTCCCTTTAAAGTTGCAGGCAGTATCACTCATACACACTTTTTTACTTGGTTCTAACCCTTATCTGCCACATATTTAATGACATGAAAAATTGTTGTTGTGATCTCTGGTTGTTAGGGACAAGTGTCAGAAAGTTGAAATAGATTGTTTTAGTGGTTTTTTTTTTGTTTTTACACAGTTAAACAAACAAAATGTGGGTTTTTGATTTCCCTTGATAGTTTCTTTAGTATCTGTAATTGGTGTTACTATAATCAATTTTAAAATCAAACCTCATGACATTTATGCAAAAATAAAACATTTCAACTCAGGACTAAATACAGACTGAATTTTAGTTGTTGAATTAAATGATTTTATTTTACGTACTGATGCTTCTATAAATGTTAATATGTTTCCATTTTTAGCTGTAAGGATATCCATGCTACAGTCCACATCCCCAGAGAAGCTAGATAACAAGGAGGGTCCCAAGGGGGATGGGGATGCATGGATTTCCCTGGGAAGGAGAATAGATCTCTGGGTAGACTGGGGGCCAGCAAGGATGGGAACATGAGGGATTGGATTGTGGGGGTGGCTGGAGAGTAATGAAAAAGACTTCTTGAATGAGGGGTGCATTTTGGGGACAGGGAAACTCTCATGTATCTATAAGGATGAACCCAGTTAAGACTCCTAGCAATAGTGGAGAGGGTGCCTGAACTGGCCATCTCCTACAACCAGATTGCTGACTACCACAATTGTCATCACAGAGGCTTCATCCAGTGACTCATGGAAACAGATGGAGAGATCCACAGCCAAGCACTGGGCCAAGGCCAGGGAACCCTGCTGAAGAGAGGGAGGGAGGGTTGACCAAGTCATTACAAGGGAGTCCAGGTACACAACTAACCATCGGAGCACACAGAGTGTGAACCAACAGCTACATGTGTGTGACAGTTGTGTAGCTGGATCTACTTGTGGGACTCCTAGTGCTGGAAGCAGGGCCTGTCCCTAAAGCTTAGGCTGGCTTCCAGGAACCTATTCCTCATACTGGATTTCCTTACCCAGCCTTATATACAAGGGAAGGAGCAGGAGCTTAGTTCTGCCTCAACTTGATGTGCCATACTTTGTTGACACCCATGGGAGGCCTGCCCCTTCTTGAACAGAAACAGGAGGAGTGGATTGAGGAGGGAGGAGGAAGGGAGAAGGGAATTTGAGGAGAAAGGAAGGGAAACTGTGGCCAGGATGTAAAATAAATGAAGAAATTTAATTAATAATAAAAAGTACACATATCAGGAAAGAACCTAAGAGATATGCATGGTACCCCAGAGAAGAGGAATGAGGCAAGATCTTCTGAACAGATGGGGAACACGGCAAGGTGTGTGGGGGGAGTGGGAGCTGGGAAGAAGAGAGGGGGAGTAGAGGAAGAGAGAGTAGGTCATGGGGGAACAGGAAGTTGAGTGGGTGGGGGTAGAATAGGGGGAAGAGGGACTCATAGGTTAGAAGACAGATCAGGCACCAGTGTGACCTCTAGTGATCTAAAGGGATGACACCAACTGGCAAGCTCAGCAATAGTGGAGAGACCACCTTGAATGCCCATTCCTGATAATGAACTTGATGTCCATAACCATTCTGGAGCCTTCATCCTGTGACTGATGGAAGCAGAGGCAAACACCCACAGTTAAACACTGAACTGAACCCATGGAACCCAGTGATAGAAAGAGAGGAGTGATGAGCAAATTGGCAAAGAATGGGCTGGCAAAACCAGCAGAGACAGCTGATCTGAACAGGGGAGAGCTCCTGGACCCCAGACTGACAGCTGGGAGACCAGCATGGGACTGATCCAGACCCCCTGAATGTGAGAGTCAGTGAGGAGGCCTGGGCAACCTATGGGGCCCTGGGCAGTGGATCAGTGTTTATCCCTGGCATACAAATGGACTTCGTGTGTCCATAACACAAAGAGGGATGCTCTCTCAGCCTGGACTCTTAGGGGAGTGCCTGGACCCTGCCCTGAGTGAAATAACAGACTCTAGATATCCCCTATGTAGAAGGAAATGGTGATAGGGTGGGAGGCTGGGGGAATGGTGGGGGGAGGTATGGGAGAAGAGGAGGGAGAGGGAACTCCCTCCTCTTCTCCCATACTGGGGAAACCCACAGAAACAGCTGACCTGAGCAAGTGGGAACACAGACCCCAGTCTGACACCTGGGGAACCAGCATAAGACCTGAGTGTCAGTTGAGAGATCTGGGCAGTCTATGGGGCCTCTGGCAATGGAACCAATATTTATCCCTAGTGCATGGACTTTGGGAGCCCATTCCCTATGGAGGGAAACTCTCAGCCTAGATACATGGTGGGGGGAGGGGGAGGCTAGGCCCTGTCCCTAATGATGTAACAGACTTTGATGGTTCCTCACGGAAGGCCTCACCCTCCCTGGCGAGAAGATGGGGAGTTGGTGGTGGGGGGCATGGGAGGTTGGGAGGGAGAGGGAACTGGGATTGGTATGTAAAATAAGATTGTGTTTTAAATTGAAATAAAAATTAAACAGAGTTTATTTTGTCTTACACTTACAAGTCCCAGTTCACCACTGAGGGTATGAAATCAAGCAGGAGCTGAAGCAGAAACTGTAGAGAAAATCCTGCTAACTGGTCCACTTTCCAGCTTGCTCTCTGCTCGCTTTGTTATACAGTTCAGGCCTACCTGCTTAGAGATGGTGCTACCCGAAATTCACTGGGCCCTCCCATAATGATCATCAATCAACACAATTCCTCAGAGACATGGCAACAGGGGAATTTGATTGAAGCAATTCTTCAGTTGAGGTTCCCTCTTCCTAGATGGCTCTAAGTTGTATCAAGTTAACAATAAAAGCCAAAAAGCACACTTATTACAGGGTTATTCACAAGAGCCAAGCTATGGAAGCCACTTTGCCCACCAATTAATGAATATGGTATACATACAGAAAGGTAATATCCATCCATAAAAGAATGGAAATCTAAGCCTTTTAGAAGCACGGAAAAAACTGGAAACATATTTAGTGAAACGAGTCAGATACACAAAGGGAAATGCCACACATTGACACCTACATGTGGGGAGAGAAATTTCACCTCATAGAAATGGAGAGTAGAGTGGTGGGAACCAGAGAAGGGAGATAGGTGGGAAAGAGAGAGGAAGAGAGGATGGTGAGCAGGTACAGGATGAAATTACATAGAAAGATTAGCATATAGGACAACTGTGGATGATGATAATCAGCTGAACATTTCAAATGGATGTCAGAAGGAGTTTTAATGGTCCAACCTCAAAGACATTATAAACATCTGAGGTGATAGACATGTCAACAACTGATCTTTACACATGGTATGTACATATTGAAATGTTACAATAGAAATATGTATAGATACAAAATATCATTTAAAGTTGAAATAGAGTTTAAAAGAAAACAAATGTGATCAAAAGGACAAAAAAGCTATGAATAGCACTGTTCTGAAATATATAACTGTATTAGTTATCTTTCCTATCACTGATGAAATATGGGGGAAGTTGTAGTTTAGGTGAGGAAGTATTACTTTTGGTTCATAGTTTCATGCAGGGAGGTATGGCAGCTAAGATTCTGTCTGTGGCAATGAGAGCAGGTGGTATTACCAGTTTTATTTCTGAGGTCAGAAAACATAGGCCTTGGGCTGGACAAAGACCACTACCCCTGTCGATATGGCCGTGTGTCTTTCAGTTAGGCTCCATATCCCAAAGGTTACATGACTTCCCCAAATAGAACCACCAGTTAAGGACCAACAATTCAAATACACGGACCAATGGGAGGCACTTTACCATCGAATCATAATAGTTAATCTACCTAAAAAGTTAGATTCTTAAAGTCTATATTTAATCATAATACTCATTCATTTCAAGAATTCAAAAGTGAGATATTTGTGAGGTCTTGATAAAAGTCAGAGGATCAACGAAACACTGCCATAAAACGAGAAATTGAGCTAAAGGATAGAGAAAATCACGTGTATAGGGACTTAGTTGCATGGTATTAAATAACCTTTAAAAGAAAAGCATTAAAAGAAACTATGAAATCATTAAGATCAGTGGATTGTGGGGAGCCTGGTACCAATGGATACATCACTATCACAGATCCTGTACCTATGGCTCAGGGAGCATCATGGGAGAGGCGGGGGGGGGGCAGGTCCTAAGACCTAGAATATCAGAGTGTCCTTTTAAAACATTCTCAACTGGAGATGGCTGCATTAAAGACTGGAGCAATGCACTCTATTAATGTGAAAGGGGAAAATTTCATAGGCCCCACTCCTAGACACACTACAGGAAACTAATAAATTCTGATAGAGGGAGAACTAGCCAGTTATATTTTATATTTATGCATATATAGTATGTGTCTTATATATATACATGTGTCTTGTTTGCCTGTCTATCTATCTGTCAAAGAAAAGGAGCCTATGAATCCATGAGGGTGCAAGAGGGCCATAGGAGGAGTTGGAGCAATTGAATTGAAGGGAAATGAGGTAGTTTTATATATACATACATACATACACACATATTGTTGTTTTGAAGACAGGGTTTCTCTATGGCTTTGGAGGCTGTCCTGGAACTAGCTTTTGTAGATCAGGCTGGTCTCAAACTCACAGAGATCCACCTGCCTCTGCCTCCTGAGTGCTGGGATTAAATGCGTGAACCACTACCACACAGTGAGGAAGTTATATTTTAATTAAAAACTAAAATCTATTGATGCTAACAAAAGAGCTTCTCAAGGTTTCAGGATACCATTAGTTCAATGAGGAAATCAAAAGTTAAAAAAATTCCTTTTTGATAACATCACAAGAATAAAGCACTCAGGAATAAGTTTAGCCAAGCATCAAGTCCTGTATAGCAAGAACTACAAAACATCATTGAATATTAAGTTAGTGAAAAGACATTTTTTTGGGGGGGGGTTGTTTGTTTGAGACAAGGTCTCTCTAGATAGTCTTGGCTGTCCTGGAACTTACTAAGTAGACCTGGCAGACTTTGAATTCAGAGAGATCTGCCTGTTTCTTCCTCCTGACTGCTGGGATTAAAAGAGTGTGCCACCTTGATAGTGAAAAGACATTTCTTGGTTGCAGATGGGAGATACGTTTAGGTGGAAATATTCCTCAACACGACATACACAGTCAATGGACTATCTACTGAAACTCAGGCTACCATCCTTTTAGAAATGGATGAATTGAAAGGTGAACAACTTTACAGGCCACATACTGTATGATCTCATTTCTGTGAACTATGTGGTAGAAGTATCTATTCAGACAGAAGGAAGGTTAGTTAGTGGTTGTCAGAGGGTCTGAGAAAGAAGGAAATGGCAAGAGAGGGCTAGCGGGAAGAGGGGCTTTTGGGGGTAAAATGTTCTGAAATTAGATGGTGCTGAGAGTTATACAGTATAACTATGCCCGAAACCACTGGACTAAACAGTATATAAATTACATGTAATTAAAAAAACTGAAAAAAGTTGATTGACAAAACAAAGCTGTTTGGTTAAAACTGACAAGCTTTTAACAAGAGACAGGAAAGTAAGAAAAATTAAACACAACACAGGAAGAGAATGGCCAAATAAATACCAATACAATAAGAATAATTACAAAGAACTACAACATTGACAACCTGAATTTAATGGCCTGGGTTGATGCTCTTTATCTTCCCTCGGTCCTTAAATGCTGGTGGGCCCAAGTTGATCTTTTTGGGAAACAACAGTGGGTTGCTTCTGTAGAAGTCTTAAAGGCAGTAGGCATTCTGTTGGCCTAACCCGGCAGCATCAGACAACTGAGTTGAGTGCTCACTCTGGGAATTGTGGGTGACTGACTTAGTGCTAGAAGCAGTCCCTTCGATATTCAAACCAGAGAGAAAAACCACCACTAGGTGGGAGCACACATCAGCTATCCAGGATAAATCTGAGCTGAGCAACTTTGAAACTTCTGGGCATTTCATCGGTTTCACAATCAAATGTTCTCTCATTTACAGGCTCAACATTTTTCTAGCAATTAATAAGCAAACATTGACCAGAACCATAAGTGTTAAATGAATTGGAATGGTGTTTAACAACTTCCCCTCCTTTGATCTCTAGACTCAGATGCTTTCAGTGTTAAGGTCTACTGAACTTTTAAGAAACAGTCGATTTCTGGCTTTGCAGATGCCACTGTCCCATGTCGCCTCTTCCTGAAGCCATGGTCAACCCCATCGTGCACTTCGACATCACTTGAGGTGGATGTTGAACCTTTGGGCTGCGACTCCTTCGAGCTATTTGCAGACAAAGTTCAAAAAACAGCAGAAAACTTCCGCGCCCTGAGCACCGGAGAGAAAGGATTTGGATACAAGGGTTCCTCCTTTCACATAATTATCCCAGGATTCATGTGCCAGGGTGGTGACTTCACATGCCATAATGACTCTGGCTGCAGGTCCATCTACAGAGTGAAACTTGAGGATGAGAGCTTCATCCTGAAGCAGACAGGTCCTGGCATCTTGTCCGTGGCAAATGCTGGACCAAACACAAAGGGTTCCCAGTTTTTTGTCTGCACCGCCAAGACTGAATGGCTGGATGGCAAACTTGGTCTTTGGGAAGGTGAAAGAAGGCATGAACATTGTGGAAGCCATGGAGCATTCGGGTCCAGGACTCTAATTCTTTTGACTTGTGGGCATCTTACCCACCAGACCATCCTTCTGTAGCTCAGGAGAGCATTCCCCCTCCATCCCATCTGCTCACAATGCCTTGTAATCTCTGCCTTCGCTGAAGTTCTTTGGGTTCCATATTTTCCTCATTCCCCTCCAAGTGTAGCTGGATTGCAGAGTTACATTTATGATTATCTATAAAAACTAAAAAAACCCAAAAAACAAAAAACCAGTTGATTTCTGAGTTAGAGTAGCTGGGAAACAGGAAATGATAAAAACCATTTAGAGTAGCTGGGAAACAGGAAATGATAAAAACCATTTATGGATATAGAATGATGAACATGACCTTCAGAGCACACGCAGGGGACACTCTCTACTGGGGGAAAGGTGCCTTTAGTACTGACTGCTCTTTGAAGCCTGGACAATGCTGACTGTGCCTAAAAGTGTGTCAACAGTGTCTGAGTCTCCTTCCTGTCACCCGGTGTGGCCCAGAGGACAAACTGTGTGCTGTGTGCTCCTGACTGAGGACTTTCACTGCCGTCTCCACGTATGTCAGACGCACTGAATGACTATCATCCTAGCTCTTCTCTATTACGGGGACCTGGGGCATGCTCAGGTGTAGCTCCGAAGACAAGACTGCGTATTAAACAGGCATTTGAGAGACTGCCAATCACTAAATGATGGACTTGAAGTGCCTACAGCGGTCCTTGTATCGGTTTCCAGACTGAGAGAATGCTCTCTTGACCTGAGTGAAGTCACAGATTATTTGGTAGCCACGCCCCCTAACAGCCACCTCAACCCCTCTCCTTACACTCTGCTGAAATCTGCTGTTTGCAAGTACTGCCAGAGAAAAGATAAGCTAGGGCTGCCAAACACGGAAACTGAGCATCAGCTGGCCAGGACAAAAACAGACCTGTTGGATCTTAGGTGCTTTGCTGCTGGGTGACCAGGTTCTGAGAAGAGGCAAGCTGCCACAGAACTAGGATGGAAGGCAGATGGAGGCCAGATAAGGGTAGAACCGAACCCCCAGGAGACAGGTGAGTGGGCAGTTGGAGTAGCTGTTTAGTTTGTAGCTGGTGTTGTTGGGTAGCACATGGTGTTAACATGTTAGTGTCCTGTGGAAGTCATACTAACCAGAGCCTTCTGTAAAACTGACATCGATTCTGTGTCCTTATCCAGGAAATCCTTGAATACAGACCTATTTAACTCACTCAGGAGTACACAGGAGTACAGGTTCAAGCTGTGACTGACAGCCGTGACAGGAAGAGATGCTCCTTGGCAAGACAAGATAACAGGGTAGAGGTGTGTGTGTGTTTCTAAGTTAATATAATTAATTTAATGTAATATGTAGTCTTCCCACCAGCTGCTTGGGCCCTGCTAAGCTGTCTGAGTCCCCAAGTAACACACAGGAAGCTGTTGGCCATTTGCTTGGTTTCTTATCGGCTAGCTCTGATTTGATTATTAACCCATAATTACTACTATATATTTTATAAGAACTTATCTTTTTGAGAACACACTCCTGAGTGCCATTGCTCCCTGGAGATCACATGGCGAGATCTCTCCTCACTATAATTCTCAGAATCCTCCTAGATGCCTAGTCCCACCTATCTTGTTTCTCTATTGGCCAACAGTGCTTTATTCAAACCAATTAGATACATATTTACAGAATGACATCTCCCAAGAGTTTAAATATTTTGCAGTTAAAGTTTTTTTGTGAACTTGATTTCTTTGCTTTAAAAATTACTTAGGAAAATGGAAGTTCACAAACAGTAAGTTAGCTATTTTAAAAATGATTGAAAAACACCTATCTATCTATCATCTATCTATCTATCTATCTATCTATCTATCTATCTATCTATCTATCTATGTATTCATCTATCTTCTATCTATCCGTCCATCTATCCAACTTCCATTAATCCACGAGGCAGGGTCTTGTTAAAAGTCTTCTAGGCTGGTCTTGAACTTGAACTCAAGTGATCCTTCTTCAGCCTCAATCTCTAGGCATCTAGACTTATAAATGTGTTCCACTGTATGCTATAAGCCAAATATTTCTCATGATAAACATGTGAGACCTACACCTCTGGTGGAGATGTGAGTGTAGTAAAGTACTGTTAATCACAGCTGTAGTGCTGCATCAAATCTCTATGTAATGCAGCCAATCAATTTTGGAAAAGAGAAATAGGGTATCACATCTTGGCAAATGTTAAGATAGCTCATAAAACTGTGGTGAAAAACAGTGCTACCCTGGTACAAAGAAGCCAAACAGATCAGAGAGGCAAAAGCAGAGCCAACAAAAAACCTCATATACAGACTGAAGAAAATAAAGCTGGGTGGTGGTGGCACACACTTTTAATCCCAGCATTCAGGAGGCAGAGACAAGCAGATCTCCGTTGAGTTCCAGGTCAGTCCAGTCTACAGAGTGAGTTCCAGGACAGCCAAAACTACACAGAAAAACCCTGTCTGAAGAACAAAACAAAACAGACTGAAGAAAATATAGTGGGGTAGGACCCTGGTCCATGAGAAAGTGAGGACAGCAACAGAAAATGTGCTCAGAAAGACAGGATCATTACAGGCAGAAGATGGAGCTTTATACCTTGTATAAAGGTAGATTCCAGATGGATTTAAGTTACAAATGTGAATGTCAAAACCAGGAAGTGAATTGGAAATAAAGTGAAGAATTAGCTTTCTGACCTTTAGGTAGGAAGGATTTATTAAATAAAAATTCAAATGTGACATCTATGGGAAAAAGTTGATTTTGATTACATCTAAGCAACTTTGTTAGAAAGATTAGAATGTTAATGGACTATAAATCAAGTTTGTAATGCCAAAGAGGGCCGAGTATCCAGGACACCTAGGAGAACTAAATTAATCAGAAAAAGAAGCTAATCTCAGTGTGAAGGCAAACTCTAGGGAACCAAAATGTATATAGGATATGCACAGAATTTATAAGAACATATACAAATAATAGAATTTATACAATTATCCACGAATGGGGGGAATGCTAGTATGATGTGGGGATTTAAAACATACATGGGGGCCATTGAGGTGGCTCAGCAACTAAAGGTGCTTGTTGCCAAGCTCGATGACCTGAGTTTGATTCCCAGGTCTCACATGGTACAAAGAGAGAACAGACTCCTTTCAAGTTATCCTCTGTGCGGTGGTACCAGTGGGTCCACGTGCATGTCCTTCCCTACACAAATAAATACAACAAAACATATGCACGGCAAAAAGCAAAAGGATTAAGAATTAAGAGATGGGATCACTGTAACCAATAAACTGAGAACCTTACATTTGCCAACAGACACCCAAAGAGAAAATAAAAATACTATTATTCTTTTTTAAGTTTGATGGTAACCCCCCACCCCAGGGTTTTTGAAACCACGTGAATATCCTTTCTTTTAATTAGGTAACCCATGGGGTCTTGGTGATGGCTGCCTAAACTGGCATATACAGGACACCTGGCACAGACATGTACTCAAATGCTGGTTTCTCTTTTTTCAATATTCTCCATTTCATCTGCTTCCTCCCTAATAGTCCTTGATTTTTTAATTTAACAAGTTGAGCTTTTTAAAAGTATGTCTTTGCTTTGTTTTGTTTTGTTCTGGAACATGGTCTTTCCCTGTAGCCCAGGCTGGCCTCAAATTTGAGACCTCCCTGGCCTCATTCCTGAGCGTGGAGATTACATGCATCTGTCATTACTCTGTTTCACAGTTCTCTGAAAGCTTAAAAAGAAATTCTTACCTGTGGAGTTCATTTTCCTAGGTTCTTCTCTGTGTTGAAGTGCAATCACCAGGCCTACTCAGGTATCTCCCCTGCTTAACCTCTTTATGGAGATGGCCGGTGTTGAATGCAGTCCTACAGAGCACAGGCAATTTCTGTAGCCACACCACCAGATGACTGTATAGTGACTGCCCATCATTTGCCATCATTCAGCCAGAAATTTGTCCTGGCACTCATGCCGCTATAGCCTTTGCTTTCTGAGCCCTTCCTAAGGAAAATGTCCAATGGATTTAGAGTAGATGTCAGGCAAAGATGATGTAAAAACTCCTGACAGCCCTCCATTGCTGAGTTACCCAAGGCAGGAAGAGTGGGTGGAGTATGCATCCCCACTAAAGGAAAAGAGGCTGGGTCAGTTTAAATTCACAATAGATGCCTCAATAGGCCCTTTAAAGGAAACAGCTGATTGTGTGTAATCCCCAACCTTGGGAGGCTGAGTCTGAGGGAGGCCTGGCTAGAATTTAAGGTTAACTTGGGCTAATAAATGAGTTCAAGGCCGGTCGAGGACACACAGCGAAACCCTTTCTCAAGTCCACCCAAATGAAAAGACTTGCCTATACTTCGAAACAAAGTAAAGCTGCATAAAATAAAAACAAACGAACAAACAAAGTGCAGAGTTTTCTGGAAATGAATTTGCACGAAGATGCTTGTCACTAGAGATTTCAAGCTGGGCTGCTGGAGTCAGCATGGCTGTCTCCTGTGGTGATGAATCATCTACCAAAGGTTTCTAAACCTCTCAGAGTTTGTCCCTTCCCCTTAGGTATTCTTATTTAATTGATGTGGCATGGGAACACACATCCGGTTTCTCTTTTAAAAGCTCCCAGGGTGAATCCGATGTGACCCATAGAGCTAAGAACATCTAATTGTAGGAAAAACTATAAAACCTAGGTTGAGGAAGTAGGATCTGCTAACTCCACTGTCCCCCTTTAATTTCTGAAATTCTGTTACTTTAACTTCAAGTTCTGAATAAAGATGGTATTTAGATACTTTTGGATGCTTTCCTCCATTTTTCTCCCCATGTTTTCTCTCATGGGAGGTGTTCTTCCTGTGTTCCCACTGGAACTGAGTTAGCAAAGTGGCCTCAGCGGTTGCTATTGCTTTTAAAAACTTCTGGGCACTGACTTATTTTGCTCCCTCTGAGATCAATTGCCTTAAAGTGCCCTGTTACCCCTCAAATTGGAAATCCCAGCACTTTCTCCAAAGGCATAATGTGTATAGAATTGGCTATTTAAATGGGAGCACAGGACGGAAGACAGCACATTTAACCCTGAAAAGATTGTCAACAGCCTGTGAGTTTTCTGGTCCTTACGTTGAGTTGGTTTAGAAAAGCCCAGAATCTTGTTAACTTGTGAGTTGGAGGAAACACTAAAGAACAATTTCAAGAGCCTCAGCCCACATGTGCTGGTTAATTATCTGTGTCCTGCGGAGAAGGGGCAGGGGATGTGCAGTGAATAATGGCTGGGAGAAAGCTGCTGCAATGCCCCAGCCTGCGGTGAGAAGTCACCACCTGAAGGCCCTTCAGAATCTGTCTTTATTTTTCTGCAGAATGAACTTTTCATCAAATCCGAGTCCCCAGATGCCTAGTGTCCTTTTCAGCCTTGTCCGTACTTATCTCCCCCAAGGGCAGATGGATAGGCTGGCTTGCCTGTGCTATAGTGCCATTTTATTGAGTTAATTCTTACGTCTCCTGCCTCCTTTCGAGAAAAAGATCATGGCTTGACATTATAACAGACCCTCTTTAAATACTCATGAGAGAAGAAAGATCACAGAAACGTAATCAGCTGCTTCTAGATGAATAACAACAATTCTTGCTCCCAAACCTTAACCTTCCAGCTACTAAAATGTTAAGTGTAAACAAGCTAGACCCACAGGTTGCCTTAGATAAATGCCTCCTTTTGAATAAAAATTCTCTCTCAGATAAAATTTTCTATCTAGCTTCATAATATCCATCATCCCAGTGGTTGACTATGTTCATTCCTTAATTTCGCACACTGCGGGCAGTGGGGAGCATGGGATAATTTTTTTTAAGGCATGAAGGAAATTCTGTTTGCTGCCTGCTTTACTTTTGAATGCTCATGGTTTCCTGCAGCTACAGTTATGATGCCATCTCCTAATGCAAAGTGAGGGTGAAGATGCTGGAGCTGCAGTTATGATGCCATCTCCCGATGGAAAGTGAGGATGAGGATGCTGGAGCTCCCTTTACTATGCCGACTCCTGATGGAAAGTTTGGACGAAGATGCTGATACACATTCCAGGCAGAACTAGCATTTACCTTTCACAGTGACCTGATGGGTAGCATCTACACGGCTCCTCCAGAAACTCAAGTGGCAGGACTGGGAAGGAGTTTTCCTTTTGGTCTTGGTTTTATCGATAATCAGTTACTTCAATTCAGAAAACCCAGCTCCTCCTATAACTAAAGGACAATATATCCCTTTACTTCATGGAGTTCATCTAATCAGTTCTAAGTACTTTTGGGAATCATTTATATGACACAGGGATCTTGACCTAAAGAATTTCTGTGTTATGTACGCAGTGTCCTGATACAGTTACAAATACCTAAGACAATCAACTTAAAGAGAGGACATGTTTATTTTGTCTCTTTGGCAGTTTCAGACCCCTGTTGCTTGGAGGTTATAGGAATGGAGTATATCATGTGGGCGCATGTGGCAGAGATGTGGTTTTACTTTATGGCCAGAAATAAGAGACAGAGAAAGAGATCAGGGTTCTGCAATTTGTTTGGAAGCCCACCCCAAATCTACATATTTCCCTGTAGGCCCCACCTTTAAAAGGTCTCTACTGTGTGCCTTTCTTTACTTCTTACTCTATGGCTGGCTGTAATAGCTGGGTAGCTGGCCCCTAGAGTCCTCTCTCCTTCTTTTCTTATTCCTTCCTCCTCAATCTCCTTCTTCCTTTTATTTATTTTCTCTGCCTACCAGCCCTGCCTGTCCTTTCTCCTGCCTTGCTATTGGCCATTCAGCTCTTTATTAGACCAATCAGGTGTTTCAGGCAGGCAAAGTAGCACAGCTTCACAGAGTTAAACAAATGCAGCATAAAAGAATGCAACCCATCTTTGCATCATTAAAACAAATGTTCCACAGCATAAATAAATGTAACACATCTTAGAGTAATATTCTACAACATGCCTTCTGATTTAGATCTGCCAGGCTTCTGATCCTGTCTTTCTTTGTCTGTGGTATCCTTTCATGGTAGACCTGGCCTCTGAAGGTTGTTATGTACCACCCTTCTGCGGGAGATTCCCTCTGAGTGCTGGGTGGTTTTATCAACTTGACACACACATAGACATATCTGGGAAGAGGGAATCACAACTGAGAAAATGCTTCCGTAAATTTGGCCTATAGGAGGTGAGTTTCTTGGAAATTTTCTTGATTAATGATTGATGTTGGAGGGCACAGATCACTGTGAGCAGTGCAAACCCTGGGAAGGTGACCCTGGGCTGTTTAAGAAAGCAGTTCCTGAGGAGCAAGCCAGTAAATAGCACCCTCCATGGCCTCTGCTTCAGCTCCTTCCCCCAGGTTCCTGCCCAGACTTCCCTCAGTGATGGGGTGTGACCAGGACTGTGAGATGAAATAAACCAGTGGGGTGAGTTTAACTAGTGGAAGACATTGATGATGGGAGGAAGGTGGAGTGAGGAGAAAGAGAGAAACCAGGGTATTCTCCCCTTCTTCGTTTCTGTCTCTAGTGATTCTCGTGTAGCAGCTCAATTCATTCCATGCTCCAGTTATCACAGGGTCAGCCCATCATTGGTTCAGCCTTTGCAGGATTATTGACATGCCTGTGCTCTGGAGTAGCGGTGCTCTGTCTAATGTGGTATTGGCTTTGTGTTGTTGCTAATATCTGAGCTACTGCATCACATCAACCTGGCTGTCAACTCCTCTATGACCTGTGTAAATCATTCCGTGCACTAGTTTCCCTCTGTCACAGATGTTTGCAGTGGTCCATACTTACCCTGCTCATTTTAGGTAGCAGGGGTTTGACGTCTGCATGCTTCCTAAGGTTATCTAGAAGACAAATTTCTTACATCTCAAGCACTGACAATGCAGTTATGAATTAACAATAAAACTATATTGTTAATGTGAGTAGCTGTAGAAAAGGCCTTTGCATCAGTACCCATGTACCAGCCCTTTTGAACAGACCATGGTTCAGTCTGCTATTTCTGTTTTGTTAGGCAATTTTTCAAGTTGCTTTCACTATTAAGTTATCCAAAGAAACTGGTGTTCGTGTTTGACTGGTGACCACATTACTCCTCTGGTGTTATTCATTGAACAGACTCTATCAGCCCAGAACAATGAATTCATTTCTCCAGACATCTAATTTACTATTAACTAGGGAATCAGCAAGTGGAAGGAATCTGGGTCAACGATTCACAGAAGCATAGTGAACTGAAACCTCAATACAGAAGCCTAAATAAATTAGGTGTTTAATTTTTCTCATGCAATAAGAATCTAGAGATGGTGTGCCTGTAGGGGGGATTGGGAGGTTGCTGGCAGTAATTCTAGCTCTAAGATATCGGAGCTGAGGTGGAAGCCATGACTATGGAGGTACATGGTTCCAGTCTCTTTCAGTGAAGAATTTGTCATCCTGAGAACCATAGAATTCATTGTATTTTGGATATTCCTCAACTTTGGAACAAGGGCTGCAATTTCTTTTGGAATATTCCAGGTAGTGGTGGCATATAGCAGGAGATACTTGGATAGGTCATATCTGCTCAATGTAGGCTAACAGGCAATCTTTGCTCAGGAAGTTCCCTCTGAGTTTGGTAAAATATGGTGGGTTGGTCATCTTTCAGCTTAATGTACCTCTTGCCAAATGTTGCCTTGTTTCATGTTTTTATTTCATAGGTATTGTGGTGGTTTGAATGACAGAGCTTGTGGGAACAACCACCCAATATCTGATTGGGTTTAATTCCTACTCCATGAGATGGAATCCACGTTTAACACTGCTCATGTGGCTAAGACTCTAGATAGATCAAGAATCTAGAGGAAAACCAAATACTACTGTTCTGCTAAAGGAATGTCGCAGTACAATGACTCCTAAAGGCATTCTTCTATACTCATAGATCAGTGTCTTTCCCAGTAATAATCAGAGAAGCTTCTTCCTGCAGTAGATGGGAACAAATACAGAGATCCACACACAAGCATTATGTCAAGAGTAACAGACCTTGTGACACTCAGCTTCAAACAGGATGTCTTCATTAAATCCTTACCCTCAAAGATCAGGGAACTCTGTGAAAGAGGAGGCCAGATGGGTTGGAGGACACCAAGAAAACACAGCGCTATAAACACTATATGACCAGTGCACATATGAACTCACAGAGTCTGTGGCAGCATGCACAGGACCTGCATGGTTCTGCATTAGATGGGGTCCTAGAGATGAGGCAAAAGGGCGATACGTGTTCCCATCCCTAACTCAGAAACTATCTTCAATTGTTAACTACTTGTAAAGGAAAAATCAGTTTTTAATGTGTTCAAGGATACTTTTCACTTTCTCTTCTAAGAGGTTCAGTGTGGCTGGATTTATGTTGAGGTCTTTGATCCATTTGGACTTAAGTTTTGTGCATGACAATAGATACAGTCTATCTACAGTCTTCTTCATGTCATCATGTAATGCCAGCACCATTTGTTGAAGATGCTTTTTTCCCAATGTATAATTATTCCAGCTTCTTACTAACTTCTTTGTCAAAAATCATGTGTTCACAGGGATGTGAGTTAATATCAGGATCTTTGATTTGATTCCATTGGTTCACCTGTCCGTTTCTGTGCCAAAAACAAGCTGTTTTTTTAATTACTATAGCTCTATAGTAGAGCTTGAAGTCAGGGATGGCGATGCCTCTGGAAGCTCCTTTATTGTACAGGATTGTTTGGGCTTAAATATCCATCCATTGGAGGGTCAGACAGCCTAAATGAGTGCCCATGTCTTAGATACCCACTGCCAAATCAGGACAAAAATAATATTAAGTCTAAAGTGACTCAGAATTCAAGTAATGTGTTATGTGCAAATAACATATGATGAGTAAAATCTACCAGTGGGTTATCTGTGATGGAAGGTATTGGGAGAGTTTGAAACAGTTGTTGCTATGAGGAGTTGGCTGACCTTTGGATTGAGTGAGTTGATCAAACCTGCTGGCTTCCTTCCTTATCTCCCAACTTGTCCTTACTTCCATTCTTCAAAGGTATTTCTTTGTACTCTACAAATAGGAAGGAGCCAGAGTGGTCAGAGCATGTCCTTATCTCTCCTATACAATACTGCCTAGAAGGGAAATAGGCCATTTGGATGACACAGGTAGGTGAACAGATTCTCACCTTCGCCTTTGCCTAGCTACTTTTGAAGAAAACATAGTTATACATGGAGTAATGTGAATATTTTTGACTGTCATATCTAAATATGCATAACAAAAGTTTTACTTTTTATGTCCACTTTAGATGAAGATATGCCTTTTCTAATTACACTATTAATTAACATGCTTTGCAATTTTTCCTACTCAACTTATTTCAAGCTAGTTTACTGTCTCTAGGTTGGTATATTTTTTAAAGCAGGATTGGTGTAACAATGCCACAGACCCTAATTCCCTTACATGTACCCTGTTCGAAAAGGTATGTCCCTTTAAACATATGTTTTGTTGATGATATTAAATTTTACTCTTTAAATGTGTATGTGTATAATGTATGTGAGTATGTATCTGAATGCAAGTGCATGAGTTATCCAGGTAGACATCAAAGCATAACCCCAGATGTCCATCCTTACCTACTTTGTTTGAGACACTCTTCATCAATGCTACACCTGTAAATGGGCATTTCCTGTCCCAACCTTCTGTTCCCAAATATACAGAAGCTACTTCCAAATTACCACACACAGGCTTATATTAATTGTAAATGCTTGACTGATAGCTCAGATTTGTTACTAACTAGCTCTTACATTTTTTACACTTTTTTATTATATATATATAAAGTATGAACAAGCTTGCTTTATGTCAGTCTCAGTTCCCTCTCCCTCCCCTGCAGTTGTCAGATATTTCTCTGTCTCTAGACCTGTGACCCTGGGAAGATGTGTATTTGTCTTATCACATCTGTTTTCTGCCTTGTAGTCTTGTCAAGACTATTTCGTAATCCTACATTTATGTGAGACTTAGCCAGCATGCAGGCAGTTTCCAATACTATGCTAGTACACTAGTTAATTGGAAAAAAATCCCAATCTATCTATTTCTTTTAAGTATCCTCATATACATGGTGATTGCTAAAGACAAAAGAATCCCTCCACTTTCCTTTTTTCTTGGCTTTAGTATTGATGTTCTCATCAACTATCTTGTACAAAAGGAAGAAATTAAAGTATGGCCATCATTCCATCATTGTGCCTCTAAGAGGCAACACTAAATTAACTAACAAATATTATTGGTATATTTATTGTACAGTCTATGTTCGAGTGTTGTTGTTTTAAGGTGTGTAAATTGTGGCAGACGTCTGGCTTAAACAAATAAACAAAAGCTAAGGATGCTATGAAATAAGACCATTTACAAGGTCCATTACCTTTTGACTTTGAGTAATTGCCTAATTACCTTATGTTCCAAGCTAATTCACGGAATTACATCTAATAATGCCTTACATTTGTCTAGTGTTCATAGGTTTACAAGGTGCTTTCATTTGCAGGACTTGTTCAATCAATCAATCAACTACTCAATTAACAAATCAGCACTTTAATAGAAATTTCTTTGAAACCATAGCAGTAACAAACATCAGTAAGCTTGATTTGGGTCTTCCTTAAGATAAGTACAACTATCTTCAGTGTAGCTGAAGAAGAAGGAAATATCAAGAAGCTAAAATGTTGGCTGAACACATTTTGTGGGGGCACAATGTGGACAGTAGGGGCTGTTCTCGCTGGGGTATGTCCAGGTGATAGAAAGCACTCCTTGAGGGGAAGCAACTGTGTGAAGTCTTAGATGATTCTTGCTAGGTTATCCAGGCTCATGGCATAGAGGAGCCTAATTCATAGGGAGGGCTTAAGCATCTTCTTGGACGTACTCCTAGGATTTCAAAGGATTTCTTCCTCTACAGCATTTCCTCCCCACCTCATACAGTTACTGGAATGAAAATCATATTGTAGCTGAGACAAGAAAGAGAAGTCTAAAGTGGAGAATTAAGTCTATAGAATGAGTCTGGTTCCCAGAGTAACAAGAAAAAGAACTTGATGGAAAAGGTTACTCATCCATAACTGGAGAAAGAATGCCAAACCCAAATGCAGGACACAATTGCTTTGCTAAGGTTCATAGGCTTGTGGGCTCTCAGTTTCACATGGTGTTAAGGCAGGTATTCAAAAGGTGTTCAGATTACTGCAGCATCACTTCCTCTAGGTCAGTGGTTCTCAGCCTTCCTAATGCTGCAACCTCATGTGTGGTGACCCCTAACCATGAATTTATATCATTGCTACTTCATAACTATGATTTTGTCATTATTATGACTTGCCATATAAATACCTGATATGCAACCCCCCGTGGGGTTCGAGGCCCACAGGCTGAGAATCTCCACTCTAGACAATATGGAAACACACTTTGGAGGTGGGACTTCTGTTAGTGTGAACATTCCAAGGAAACAGGATTTAAAAGAATGATCCGCTTTTGCCATCACCATCCACAAACTCTTAATTTCTTCCTTACAACGTTTACTAAAAGCCACTGGTATTTTTTTAATAGGAAAGAAGTTTCTCTTTCATAAAGTTCTCTCTCTCTCTCTCTCTCTCTCTCTCTCTCTCTCTCTCTGTGTGTGTGTGTGTAGCCACATCTCACTAAGTTGGTGGCATATTGATTTTCAGTGTGCATTGAAGAGAACAGCAAAAGCAATTTAGTATTGGTACGCATTTTCTTTGTTTTCTGAAAGAAATCTTGATTTTGGGTTCTAGTATGTACCACCCATCAAAGTTTTCCAGTATGAGCTGTGACTGTTAGCAGACTAATGGTAGGGGCTTGGTCTGTATTTTCTCACCCCACATCTCATGTGACTGTGGAAGAATGAGGAACTAGAATGGTACACCAGACAAACGACTGGGCTTGAATACCAGCAGCCAGAGAAGCAGAGAACTGTCTTAACTCACCCACAGACTTGTTGCTGTTTTTCCAGCAAACTGAGAGGTCCTTCATTTATGATTCTTCATAGGAAAAAAAGTTTTCAAACAATCTGTCCCAACGCTCATGAGAATGCAAGGTAAGGGTAGAAATAAAGAGATTATTTGCCAGATTATTTATAATTTATGAAGAAACTGAGGCTAAGATAAGCTAAGTGTAGGCTCTATGGTAACCAGCATATTTTTTTATCCTCCAAACCAGCTCTCCTTAGTTACATATATTATAATGCTTCTTTATACAGCGATTCTATCATGGGCATAGGCCACTTCTATCCCTGACCTAATCTTTCTCAAGTATATGTGATCAACTGCAATAGAAACCGAATGAGAAAACGGGTGATTCAGTATTGACCTCTTACACTGGTCTGGAAGGAAACCAAAACCTCGTATCTCAACACTCCAATAATTTGAATGACTAAACTCCTAAGTACCAAAATCAAAATTTTCTACCCTCCTGGGAGCAACTACAAAGAGTGGAATTAGTTTGAGTCAACATCCTGCTAGAGATCCTCATTGTAACCCTGGATGAAGTTTAAAATACAGAGGAAGGAAAAGGTGGTGTTAGGTCTCAAACCCAGGACAAATGGCTAACTGAGGTGCCTATTTAACATACCAAAGCAGACCTGGCCACCAGGTTCTCCTAGCATCCCTCAGTCCCTATCTGGTATAGGGTATGGCTGGCATACCAAACCCCATACCCAGGGGATGGGATGCCCATCTCAATGTAATTGAGCCATTATGTTATGAGGTCTTTTGCTCTACCATTTACTCCCCTGGTTCCCCCTCCTTCCTCCTCCATCTTCTCACATGACTCAGGGTCATGTTCACTCTGGACTCTCCCAGATGTGTGTGCCTCTGGCTATGCTTTCCCTCAAATCTACAATACACTTTGTCCTCCACCACACCTAGGGATAGTCACATCCTTCCTTTTCCTTTCCTTTCCTTTCCTTTCCTTTCCTTTCCTTTCCTTTCCTTTCCTTTCCTTCATTCAGGTGGAAGTGTTTCAGGACATAGGAGCCTGTAGCTTGAGAGATTCATGTCAATGGTAATTATCACACAACTTTAGCTCTTGATTTCTCTAGTGGCTACACACCATGTTATTCCTATTCACCCCAGTGGAATCCCCAGGGGTTTTACATGTACTTCCTACTTCTAAAAACACCCTGAGTTTAGGATGTGTGTTTTTCATTCTCCTGCCTTCCTTTTGTCAGAAGGGACTCAGAGGGGACTCAGCCTTTGCTTTCAAGTGGCAGCCAGCATCCGCAGCCTGCCTGGCTACCATGCCTTTCTGTGACTTTTAATTCCTTCCTTGATGTGTGCCAGGCTGAAGCAGGGTTTTATCATAGTTTTCACTTTATTTTTAGATTATACAGGTGTTTTTTTTCTTAGTACCAAGATCTGAGCCTGTGACAGTAGGTAAGGCATGAACAAAGCTGGGAAAAATATTAAGTGCTGTAGAGCCCTTGTCTTCTCTTTGGCTCCATGAAACTGACTTTAACCTCATTTCTCTAATGGTCTGCTAGAAGGACTACTTGAGAACAGAAACATATCAATACTTTGTGCTCAACTCAGGACTAATACATTTTCCTATTCTGTTTCCCCATTGTCTCTGTCCTTTGTATTCTTGATTTCTGTTTCTTTTGTTTATCGAATTTCTCTTATTATTTGCATATGGAGTGAAAATTGCTTTGTAAAACACAACTCCTTAGGTCAGGTCTGCCTCTGTGACAGGAAGGAAGAAAATGACAGAAACAGACTGGAACAGTCACGTCTTTCCAACTGGAAGAGAAAACAGTCTATTTTCCTCTAGTAGTAAGCAACATCAACTCAACTGAAAAGGGCTACTTATTTCCTGGGGCTAAGAAATCAAGAATCTGGAACTCAGTTACCTTGTACATATACAACAAAATAAACCTAAATGGAGCTATGAAAAGAGACATTTAAAATTAGCCAAGGGAACTATCTCTGTTACCCTAGATGCAACACTCATGGTCACCCCTAGCATTGCAACAGAACATCAGCTGCAGCTTCCCCTCCCCCTGTCAGTACCTTCTGTGGATCCCATAACACCCCCATCCTTCCCTCCCTGCCTCATCACTGTGTCCCAGCTCCCAACTCAGGTAGACACCTCTGCTCAACCGCAGGCCACAGTCACCAGATGACTAGGTAGGCTGCCTGTGGACTTTCTTCACTCATCTCTGTTCTCCCAGACCTAATTCTCAGGGGTCGCCCCTATTGATACAACAGACTATCTCCCCCTTTCCCAGTCTCAACACCACCAAGCAACTTCCTCCCCTTGTGTATACCAGCCTATCAGTTCAGTAAAACAGACAACACAGTACTGACACACTCTCTGAAAATCCAGAGAGGAAACAGAATCAAGAACAAAGCACCTACCCAATAAAGATGACACTGAGGCATATAATCATCCAAACTCAGATGCCTATACACCAGCATAAGAAGACAATCAGTAACAAGTCAGTGCAGTATGTCTCTAGCAGAGTCCAGCTATCCTACATCAGAAGACCCTGAATATTCCAGCATAGATGAAGCACAAGAAGACCTTAAAACCAACTATATGAAGACAATATAGAGGTCCTTAAAGAGGAAATGAATAAATCCCCTAAAGAAATCCAGGCAAATGCAAACAGTGGAAAGAAATGAATAAATCCTCAGAGAAAGCAAAGAAAAAAAAAACTCCAAACAACTGAAAGAAAAGAATAAAACTGTTCAAGACCTGAAAAATGGAAATAGAAGCAATAAAGAAAATACAAACAGCCGGGCAGTGGTGGCGCACACCTTTAATCCTAGCACTCGGGAGGCAGAGGCAGGCGGATCTCTATGAGTTCGAGGCTGGGCTGGACCGACAGCCTCCAAAACAATACAGAGAAACCCTGTCTCGTAAAAACAAAAACACAAAAAAACAAAAACAAAAAAAAAAGAAAATACAAACTGGGGGAATCCTTGAAATGAAAAACTAAGGAATTCAAACAAGAATCACGTACACAAAACAAGAGATGGAAGGAAGACTTTCAGGCATTGAAGATACAATAGAAGGAATGGATGCATCAGTCAAAGAAAATGTTAAATCTAAAAAATACCTGACATAAAACACTCAGGAAATCTGGGACACTATGAAAAGACCAAATCTAAGAATACTAAGAATAGAAGAAAGAAAAGAATCCTAGCTCAAAGGTCTAGAAAATATTTTCAGCAAAATCACAGAAGAAAAATTTTCAAACCTAAAGAACAAGATGCCTCTAAAGGTATAAGAAGTATACAGAAGGCTGGGCGCTGGTGGCGCACACCTTTAATACCAGCACTCGGGAGGCCAAGGCAGGTGGATCTCTGTGAGTTCGAGACCAGTGTGGTCTATGGAGCGAGTTCCAGGACAGGCTCCAAAACAATACAGAGAAACTCTGTCTCGAAAAACAAAACAAAACAAACAAATGAAAACCAAACAACAACAACAACAAAAAAAGAAGCCTACAGAACACCAAATAGATTGAGCCAGAAAAGAAAGTTTTCTTAAAACATAATAATCAAATTAATAAACATACAGAACAAAGAAAGAACATTAAAAGCTTTATGGGGGAAAAAAACCAAGTAACATATAAAGGCAGACCTATTAGAACCATACCTGACTTCTCAGTGGAGACTCTAAAAGCCAGGAGAGCTTAGACAGATGTGATGCGGACTCTAAGAGACCACAGATACCAGCCCAGATTACTACACCCAGCAAAACTTTCAATCACCATAGATGGAGAAAATAAGATATTCCATAATAAGGTCAAATTGCAACAATATCTATCTACAAATCCAGCCATACAGAAGGTGCTAGAAGGAAAAATCCAAACAAAGGAGAAAGAGGTTAACTACTTCCATAACTGGGAAATAATTTCACATTGGCAAGACCAAAAGAAGGGAAGTAAGGGAAGTCTGTCTGTCTGTCTGTCTGTCTGTCTGTCTGTCTGTCTCTCTCTCTCTCTCTCTTACACACACACACACACACACACACACACACACACACACACACACACCACTACCACCACCACCAGCACAACCACCACTACCACCACCACCACCAAAATAAGGGAAATCAACAATCATTGGCCATTAATATTTCTCAATGCCAATGTACTCAATTCCCCCCAAAAAGACACAGATTAATAGACTGCATGGAAAACAGGATCCACCTCTCTACAGCATCCAAGAAACACCTTAACATCAAGATAGATATAACCTCAGGGTAAAGGGTTGGAAAAAGATATTCTAAGCAAATGGGCCTAAGAAGCAAACTGGTATAGTCACTTTAATATCTGACAAAATATACTTCAAATCAAAATTAATCTGAAGAGATGGGGAAGGATACTACATATTGATAAAAAAATCTACCAACATGACATTTCAATTCTTAAAATCTATGCCCCAAAACACAAGAGCCTCCACTTTTGTAAAAGAAACACTACTATAGCTTAAGTTACATATTGACCATCACACACTCATAATGAGATATTTCAATACCTTACTTTCATCACTGGACAGGTCATCCAGACAAAAACTAAGTGGGGAAGTGCTGGAGCTAACAGACAATATAAAGCAAATAAACCCAACAGACTTTTATAGAACATTCCATCCAAGAACAAAAGAATATATCTTTTCCTCAGGGCCTTATGGAACTTTCTACAAAATTGACCACATACTTGGGCACAAAGCAACTATCAATAGACACAAGAAAATTGATGTAACTCCTTGTAGTCTATCAGACCACAATGGGTTAAAGCTGGAGATCAACAACAGAAAGCCTGCAAACTCATGGAAACTGAACAACTCTCTACTGAATGAAAAATGGGCCAAGTAACAAAAAGGAGAGAAATTAAAAATATTCTAGAATTGAATGAAAATGAATGCACAGCATACCCAAACTTATGGGATACAACAAAAGTGCTCTTTTCTGAAAAGGAAATGGAGTGGGAGTGGATCTGGGAGAGAGGTGAGGAGGGTGGTCAGGGAGGATTGGAGAGAGGGAAAACTGTGGTATGGATGTATTGTATGAGAAAAGAATCTATTTTCAATTTAAAATAATAAGATTGGCCAAGGAAGCCAGAACTTGCTGGACTTGAATAATTGGTTAACACATCTAGGCACACTGCTTCTATTTTTAGGGGGGAGTGAAATGGGACCCCTAGGAAAATTTATTGGGGGTGACATCTTATCCATTCAGTCTATCACCTCCTCCAACTATCCTGAGCCCACAGACACTGCAAAGAAGAGCAGATACCAGCGGATAGTGTTCAGCCCACTTGTAGGAAGGTGATTTTAAAAAGCAGAAAAATATGGCAGCAAAAAATACAGTGATCAGTTGTCAGGATGTCTGGCATTTTTACATGTTAACTATGTCAGCTTTTCAGGGAAACCCCTCTCTCTACCTTTCTGATTGACCTTGGAAAGAAACTTGGTTTACTCGATTCCTCCATTAAAATCTGGAGTCCATGTTTGTATGATAGAATATATTATTGAGCCATATAGTTTTCTTAGGTCCCAGTTGAAAGTTTCTGGGTGTGAGCAGAGATGCTTCCCCCTACATTATTGATTATCTCTCATGATACTATGCAAGGCTGTCTTTACTCGTGTCATTAAATACATGATGATGATGACGTTAAATGCTTATGGAGCGCTTAATCCAATAACTTCTAATCAGTTTGCAGTTTTCACCCATTACATACTCATCATGAGCTAGGAAACTGCTACTATTATGGACTTCATTTTGGAGATGATCATATAAGACCTGAAGAAACAAAACAAGGTACCCAAGTCCTACAACTGACCTCAGCATTCAGAGGCAACTGTGTTCTTTCAGATGAAGAAAACCGAGGTCCAAGAGATGATGGTGAATGGCCTGTGATGCCTGGAAGTCAAGTTAAGACATAACTGTTCCTTCTTCTTCACTGCTGTGCCTTCCCAGAGCCAGTGTTGCTTTGTCCTGAGCTGCAGAGTATGGCACATTTAATCAAAGTAAAGTTTACGAAATGCAGTATGCTCTGAAGTAAACAAGTCTCTTTCAGAATTCTCATCATTTTCCACTCAAACTGATAAAGCCATAATGGTTAACAATTACTTCAGTCTATCTGAAGCAGCTTGGGAGTGAACCATCTTAGTTTTACTGCTCAGGGTGTACGCTGGAGACCAACAAAATTCTCTTTTTGCTTGCTGAAGCATTGACCAGAAATTGGGTATATTAGATGCTGCCTTTCCCCATCAGCCTCACCTGACCTTTTCCTGTTAGAGCTTTGTCTTGGAACACCATTACTTTAGGAGAGAAATAGAGCTTCAAACTGGGTCAACTTTAAATACATAAAAAATGTCAATGCCAACCTATTTTCCAAATAGATTAGACTTAGTATATCAGTTCAGTGTATCTGTCTGGGACATGAGGAGGGCGATGGTCTTTCCCTCATCTGTAATAATAATAGGAAATCTTGGACAGTCATGACTTGGAATTTTCAAACATCCCCTGTGAAAGTGAGAGACCAGAATGGAAATCTGATTATTTCTAAGTGATATACAATCGAGTTTGAAGCCAGATGCTGCAATTAGCATTCAAGAAAAATGTGTGTGTCTATTCAGGCTAGATGTCGGGAACATGGGGACTACGAAGACAAGCAAGTGTTAGTTTGTCTCTGTTAAGGAAGTGAGGTATAAGCTGGTGTGCTCTGTGACTATGGGAGAATGTGGTACTCCTTAGTTGTCTTCTGCCTATTCATTCACTTCATAGAAGGACATTTGCCAGGATAGGAAGTTAAGGTACCTTGGGATGACTGCTCCTCATCAACGTGGCTGTGACTCAAACCTAGATGACTCTAATGATAGGCTTGTATTTATTTCTTACATTTTGCTATTAACTAGGAAGGATATACTTGACAATAACTAACTTGCTGAGTTGAATACTACTTTAAGATGATCATTTTTTATCTGGAGACTTTTTAAGGGATTTTGAGCAAATAAAGTTTTTTTTTAATTTTAAAAGTGAAAACAAGTGATAGCAAATGCTGGCAAGGATGTAGGAGAAAGAGGAACTTTATTCATTCTTGCTGAAGTGAAAACTGGTATAACCACTATGGAAGCCAGTATGGATGTCTCTCAGAAAACTAGTAATAGTCAGGCACTGGTGGCACACTGCTTTAACCCAGCACTTGGGAGGCAGAGGCAGGTGAATTTCTGCGAGTTTGGGGCCAGCCTGGTCTAGAGAGTAAGTTCCAAGATGGCTAGGGCTACACAGTGGAAACCTTGACTCAAAAAAGCAAGCTTTAAATACCATGTGACGCAGATATACTATTGCTGGGCATATACCCAAAGGACTAATACCCTACTATAGAGATACTTGATATCCAGGTTCATTGCAGCTCTATGCACAAGAGTCAGGAATCATACTAGATTTCCACCACCACTGGATAATGAGAATGTTGTACCTACATACAATGGGATTTTATTCCCCACTATAAATAACAGTTAAATTTGCAGGTCGATGGATACAACTGAGGACAGTTATACTGAGTGACATAACCCATACATACAAAGACAAATGTCACATTTTATCTCCTATATGTGGATCCTATCTTCAAATATGTAGATTTGTGTGTTTAATTTTAAGAATCTGCAGGAACCTGGAAGTTAGAAAAAGGTGACTGCAGAGGGTAGAAGGGAGGAAGATCTTAAGGGAGTGTGTGGTTAAACACAGTTGGTATGAAGAACAATGGGGAGAGGAGAAAGGTTTAAGAAAGGAGTTGTTGAAGCCTTAAACCATAGGGGCCTGCTAACCAGCTTGTGACTAGGAGCTTCTAGCAAAATACCTCTTGTCCCCTCTTCCCAGTATGGCCTGAATGCAAGTTCCTGTTTTCCGCCCATCCTTATTGTCTAAATTCAAGTTCCTGTTGTCCACCCATCCTTTGCCAGAGGGCCCTGGGAATGTGAGTTGCTGACTTCGGTAGTTTTCCACCATGCCGCTTACTAGTATTTAATTCTCCGCTCTTGGCTCTTGTTACAATAAACACCATTCTCCTTGTAAGAATGAGCCGCTGTCTTTGTCTTCATTTAAATCCTTAGCCCTTAGCCCAGATCACTGAGAAGTGTTGTAGCAACATAACCCAACTGCTCCCTACAGAGGTGATGGGAGGGTAGTGAAGCAGGGTAAAGTGGGGGGAGGGATAACGTTAAGGATGTCTGAAAAAGTCATAGGGAAACCTACTGTCTTATAAGCTTACTAAAATATAATATTGATAATAAAAGTAAAGTTTGAATACAAGTATCCTATATGAGAGTTATGCCACCAATGATTCTACACAGCTGTGAAACTTGTGAGCTACCATAGCAACCAGCATGGCAAAGCCCATTGGTGCAGTAGTGACAAGATTGATAGGGTTAACCAAATCCGGTTGGATTTAAGTCTTGCCCCATAGGAAAAAAAAAACATACCTAGTACTGTAAATCTGGTCAAGAACTTGTGACTAAGTGGTGGGTGGTCTCGGGCCCTGTGAGAGAACCCATTATTATTTTCCTGAATAAAAGTGGTTTCAGACTGCCTTCTAAATAGTTATCATGGATTGATGCAGCTCTCAGCCCTCATCAGAGAAGCTTCTTTTTGCAGTGGATGATGGTTCATACACAGACTGTGGCATCTCAGTCCTGAAGGGGACCTCTATATCACACTGTCTACCCACTAGGGCTTCAGAAACACCAAAGAAGAATAAGGGGTAGAAAAATTATAGAGCCAAAGGATGGAGAGGACTGTTGCAAAATGTTTCTTTAAAAAGACTGATGGCTTGTACAAATTATGGCACCTGTGGGTCCCATCAACTTTTCAACATGGAAAGATGAAGGGCTCATGAACACTGCCTGAGGGATATTGACAGTGGTGGCTAGGGGAAGGAGCACTACTTTCATCAGTGGTGTAGCTATTAATAAGTAGCCCATGCTTCAGTAAACAACATGCATTCAGTGGGTCACATTCACAAAAATGGCATGGAAGACTTGCTGGGAAGAAAAGCTTCAGCAGGAGAAGAAGGGGGATAAGATGGGATAATAGGGATTGAGAGGGACCAAAATTTAACATACTCATGTATGACACCATCAAAGGGCAAACAAATTAAAACAACAATAAAACAGAAATCTTTATTTTTTTTCTGCCTCTTCTGTGCTCCAATGGGCTTTGTGTGAGGAATAGGCAAGGTCTAGGTGTCAGTTTTACCAGACTGATTGGTGGTGAAAGTTTTGATTTTTGATTTTGTTTTGAACTTGGTAGTTGTTCAGTCCTCAAGGCTAGATACCTTCAGTCTACACTGAACTCTCAAAGAAGTAGGTTAGGTTCTAATACCAGCAAAGCAATGCCTCAGCAGTAGGGTAAATGAATTTACAATCAAGAGAGTGAGGGGAAGCAGGCAAAAAGCAAATGCTTCCTTCTTACAAATCCTTTTATCCACTTCCACCAGAAGGTGTGGCACAGACTTAGGACGGGTCTTCTGATCTCAAATTATCCAGTCAAGTAAACCCTTCACCAGTGTGCCCAGCTGCTTGGGTTTTAGTTGGTTCCAGATGTAGTTAAGTTAACAACCAAAGTTAGCCATCACAGCTCTAAACAACAGACTGCAAGGGAGTAGTTTTGTCTTAACACGAAAGAATTTTCAGTTACACCTGCCCAAAGATGTAGTTTTCTCTAAACAGTGGTGATTCATGACCGTGTTTGATGAGTCAGAGAACTTCTTGAAAGGACCATTTTCCAGGAAATTCAAGGGTATCAGGAGACTGGATTTCACAAACATTGCATTTCTTCACAATTTGGAGCATTCCAGCAGCGACTGGGCTGTCCTAGACTTTGCCTGCACTTTGGTCACTGTCACCATTGTGGTCAGGCTATCCTCTGGAACTGGTGTTAGGAAGGGAAGAGAAGCATCCACAGGGAGAGCAGTTACTTTGTTCTGACAGCCCGTTCGGTGGGAGCCCTGAAGATGTGGGACCGAATGTATGTATTTGATAATCTTTCACTTAGTACACAAACTCATACAGTTGAATTACTTTTTTCTTTTCCAAAAAAAATGGGTATGGCTGTTTTGGCTGTTGTGTGTCTATACACCATGTGTGTGCAGTGCCCAGAGGCCAGAAGAGGCCCCTGGAGTCCCAAGGAAAGTTGTGAGTTGCCGAGTGGGTGCTGTGAATTGAACCTGGATTTTGTGTGAGAGCAGTCAGTTCTCTTAGGTGTTGAGCCATTTTTTCAATCCCCCCAAATGAGATTTTATGTAGGGTCTTAGCCCAACCACAAAAGGCTGAGCTGGGTACGAGGAAGGGTAAGTCTCCCAGGATCCTGGAGAAAATCAGACAACAGCGGGGAGTCAAGTGAAGCAAGAACTCGTTTATTACTACATGGCAAGCAGCTTTTAAAGCAAAAACACACAGAGTAATGAAGAAGCCGGAAAGCAGCCAGCCATTGGTTTTAAAGGTCAACCTATCCTGTTCCTAGGTGCCCTATGCTTAACCCAGAGATCATGAGCTGTCCAAGCAATAACCTCATCTGGTTTGATCTAGTAAAGCCAATTACCTTTATTTGTAAACATCTCAGGACTCTATCTTTGTAGCTCATATGCCTTATAATTTTATAAATGCCCTTAAATAATATTTTTTCAAACATTAAACATTGTCAGGCTCTAACAAAATTTGTGATCATAGACTTTCTCTGAGGAAGAATAGATTTGAGTTTTTTACAACATTTTCGAGATATGGAAATCTTGGGGTTCTTAGGTGATAGAGAATCAGTTAGAGCTTCTGTACATACTTTAAAGTAGTTTTAAAAATCACCCATAAGCAAGGACACTGCTTCCTGCTATATGCCAGGTCAGAATTTCCAACTGTTAAGACAGTCTCAGGACTCTGATCTCTTCTTACCCTCTCAAGGACAAATTGTGAAAGAGGATGGTTTTGCTCACAGCCTACAACTGACAACTGTCCTGTAGTGACAAGCAGTAAATATTCTATAAAGAGAAGTACCAGGCAACCATCTTAATGCTTTCCTTAGGACAGACAATACCCTGCTGTGTGCTCATGGCAACATCAGTTCAATGATCACATTGTACACACAGGGGCACATTTTCCCTTGATCTTTTATAGGACTGGCTATAGACAGCAGGAAGACAACATTTATGAATTGAAAGACTTTCAAAGCACAAAGTTTTCCAGTGGTTAAGGTTGTTCCCTCATTGTGGATATATTGCTGACCTTGTTGTAGGAGAGATGCCAAGATATTGCCTAGAGTGCATCAATCTTCCTCACATCTTTGACTTGATGTCCAAGGCATATATCCAAGACCCTACAAAGTAGGTTTAAAGGGACATGCAGCTCAGCTGAGATGAGTCTTTTGGGTCAGGAGTTTCTCTCAGGCCCAACAGTCCTATGATCTCTTTTCTAAGACTTGCTTTTCTTACTTATAATTTATACACATCAATTAAGTCCCTGATGGGAAGATTTCTTTCACAGTTATGGGTTTTACCCTAATCTCACAGCTCCTTTATATTAATATCAGTAATTACACACTGATATTAGAGTGTGGCTATTTGAAGTCTCATGAGTCTCTATTCACTTCTTAACATTATTAATTTGTCTATATATATGTACATATACATACATTTGTATATTTATATATTGTTATTAGTACCTTGTATCCCTCAGGGGTACTGTCTCAGGAATACTGGTCTATAGATAATTCATAATGAAGTTGAATATTTATTTAATTTTGGTACTTCCTCAACAGCACCCTCTTCACTCTATTTCTTCTTTGTCCTTTATATACATCTTATTAAAAAATAGCCTAGCTTTTTTAGACATAGATCTGGGGAGTGCCAGCCTACAATCCCATGGCCAGAGAGTCTCAGAAACAGAACCTTCATTCAGTGGCTGATGGAAGAAGAGGCAGACTCCAAGGCTAAGCACTGAGCTGAACTCAAGGAAACAAGTGACAGAGAGGGAAGACTGATGCAAAGGGGTTAAGACTGGGCTGGTTTAACCGCCAGAAACAGCTGACCTGATAAGGGGTTAGCTCTTGAATCTCAGACTGATGGCTGGGAATCCAGCATGGGACTGATCAAGACCCCCTGAATGTGGGCATCAGTGAGGAGGCCTAGGCAATCTATTGAGCCTTGGGCAGTAGATCAGTATTTATCCAGGGTATACAAATGGACTTTGGGTACCCATCCAACAATGAAAGATGCACTTTCACCCTGGACTCTTGGGGGGGGAGGGTCTAGGCCCTGCCCTGGATGAAGTGACAGACACTCACCATGGAGGGCCTCACCTTCCCTGGGGAAATTAGGGGGTATTGGGGGGGGCTGGTGGGAGGGCATGGGAGGAAGGGAGGGAAAGGGAGAGGGACCTGGGATTGACATGTGAAGCAACCTTGTTTCTAATTTAAATTTAAAAATAAAAAATAGCCTAGTTTTATGTATGTTTTCCACTAGTCCTTGCTTAAATGTAGGCAGATAATGATATAAAGTCTCAGTTTTCATAAAGAAATTTTTATCTAAAGGAAACAATTTAAGGCTTAATGCCCAAAAGGCTAAATCTCTGTAGTTAACTTTTAGGTAGTGAGGTTTGTGGCAGAGTTGAAGGGAGTCAGCTTAGTTACACAGGACAGGTGGGACTCTCCTTCTCTCTTTTTGGATCAAATAATTGGCGTGATGACAAACTTGGGGAATGGCAGTTCTTCCAGATAACACACATGCTGATGAGGGAGGAAAAGCAAAAGAAGACCAGGTTGGGATACTGTTTGGGAAAGGGAGAAGCAAGATGCAATCAGCGCTTTCACTACTTAAGTGTTTTAGTTTGGGTGATGGTGTATAGGGAAAGTAAATTCAGAGAACTGCCAGAATCCAGAGAAGAGGAACACAGCCTCTGCAGATTCATCTGTGTTACAGAATTGACTACGCAGAGAAGTCACAGGAACCACTAGTGTCCTTTGGAAACTGGGAGTGTGGAGGCCCTCCTTAAGGGGGATCTTGGAAGGTTCTTACAAAAAATGCCCCTTTGGATAGTATTTGTAAAATCTGTCAGTCCAAGGACAGGGCTCAGGCAAAGGCTTGACCTCTGTTTGAGGTGGGAAGTTTGGCTACATTAAGTGAAATCTAAAAGGTAAGTGTTGTGCTGTAGGCTTGAAAATGTCACAGGGCTTTGAAGGGTTGGTTGGCCGTTTCAGACTGTATTCCTCTCATCTTAGAAAGCCATTTAAGATCTGAGCAAAAGGGATAATATTCTCCAAAAAGTAACGCTGAGCAGTAGTGATTAAAGGAAGAGACCGGCATGGTCATTTTCCCGCAATTTGGGAAAGTATGGAAGAGTGCCTCTGATTTATCAGGTGTGTGTGGTATGTGTGTGGAAAGAAATGAACAGCTTATTGTAATGAGCAAATCCTTCTTCCACAGATGTGTTGCTTTTCATGATGGAACAAATATTTGGCAGTCAATCTATCTTTAAAGTAATAACAGAAAAACGACTAGGCATAAGTTTCTGAAGCATTTGTTTCTTGCACAGACCTATGAGCAAATAGGAGAGCACTAAGCACTTATGGTTGCGTGTGCCTCTGCAAAGGCTGCTGTGCGACAGCAGACACTTTCATCTCAGCTAAAACTGCGGGGCTGCAGCTGCTGCCATTATTCACAGATGTAGAGTGTCAACAAGATAATCGAAATAGCAAAGTGGGAATCAAGAGTTTTTCAGCCATTTCTTGAAGTCTTAGAAACATTGTTTCCTGTGTATTCTCACTACAAAAGCCTCCCAGACAGCTAATCTTTTTAGCTCCATCATTTTTGAAGTAAGGACGTGAAATTATGTCCCATTTCTTTGCGGTTTAAGGCCAAATGTTTTAAGGACTTCCAGACATTCCTTCCTGAATTTAATATGTAAATGGTAAAACAAGCAAAGGTACCATCCTTGGGTATAAACCCTAACGGTGCATGCTAGAGAGGATTTGAATCACAATCTAACAAGATAATTTTAGATAGAGTTTTGTAGATGTGCAGCCGGGTCAGATATGTTTCCTGGTTCCTGATTTTTGAGTGACTGTGACAGCTATCAATTCTAGACCAAAACATTTAATGCTAACGCAAGACTTTCCAGTACTGTCTTTCCTTCTGTAACCATACTGTCAGTTTTCCAGACAGTGGTGGCTTTGTCAGTCTGTGTCTAGAAGTAAGGACAATGGAGAGCAGAATTCATGATCAACTGACAGTGGGCACACAGCAGGGGCAAGGGAACTCATTTTAAGCTACTGAGAGATTTGGGGGTAATCTCTCTCTCTCTCTCTCTCTCTCTATGTATATATATGTATGTATATGTATGAATAAGCTCCTTTTTGATCGATACGAATATAAGTAGAAAACGAAGGTCATTCTCAAGGCTTCACCCTCCCTGGGGAGCAGATTGGGGATGGGATACAGAGTAGGTGGGGGGCAGGGGAGGAGGGGAGGGAGAGGGGTTGACATGTGAAACAAGATTGTTTCTAATTTAAATAAAAAAAGAAAAGAAAGAAGGTCCTTCTTAGATTAAAGTTAAATTAAAAGAGATTAATTTATCTTATGTTTATGAGCACTTTGTCTACATGCTTGTTTGTTCACTACATGCATACCTGTCATCCACAGGAGAAAGAAGAAGACGTCAGATAGCCATTGTGTGGTTGCTGGGACCCAAACCCGTGTCCTCTGCAAAAGCAAGCGTTCTTAACTATGGAGTCATCCCTCTGGTTCCTAATTTAAAAATTCAAAGACTTCTCTTTGGCCGCTTTCCTGTTGTTCCTTTCTTAACCACCGGTGGACACTAGTTGTTTTTATAATTTGTCATTTCAGTCATGTTTTATAAATATAATGACACAGCCTGTAAGTAAGCTTTTTGGATTGTCCTCCCAACTCTGCCTAATTCTCTGCAGATTCATCCAAGGTTGGTTGTTTTGACTTTAGAGCAGCATTCCTGGTGTTTATATTGGCTTTTCCTTTCATTGGGATAAATCCCCAAGAAGGTGCTGGGTCACTTGGTAGTTACATTAATTTTTAAAGTGGTTATTCTCTTCTGTCATAGTTTGGGGTTGTATTGCTATTAAGAGACACCATGGCCACCACAACTCTTATGAATGAATAACATTTAATGGAGAGGCTTATGGTTTTAGAAATAGAGTTCATTATCATCATGGTGGGACATGTTGGCATGAAGACAAACATGGTACTGTAGCTGAGAGTCCTAAATCTTGATTGGCAGGCAACAGGAAGTGAACTGTCTCACTGGGTGTGGCTTGAGCATGTATGAGACCTCTAAGCCTATCTCCACAGTGACACACTTCCTCCAAGAAGGTCACACATCCTCCAACAATGCCATACCTTCTAATAGTGCTACTATTTATGGCTTATGGGAACTAATTATATTCAAACTACCACATCTTCTGAAAGTATTTTATATTCTTACCAGCAATGTACAGCAGATTTAGCCCCTCCACATTCTTGTTAGAACATGCCATTACCATTAGAGTGTCTTTTGGTTGTTTTTGATAGCTTTTTAGTGAGACCTCACCATGGTTGAAATAATCATTGATATTGAATGGTCAATGGTATTGAATAACACATCATGTGATTATGTGTATCTAATCCTTAGTAACTCATCTCTTCATGTCTTTTGTCCATTTTTATAACTGGATTAGTTAAATGCTTGACTTAGAAATGTTTAAATGATATATTGTAGATACTAATCCTTTGTTGGGTACATAGTTTACAAATACTTTATCAGAGTCTATAGATCTCTTTTTACATTATTAATGGGATCTTTTCCTAGCAGGTGGCTTTAATTTCGATGCAGCCTAATTTGTCTATCTTTTTGGTGTGGATTATGTTTTTAGTTTTAGGTTTAAGGAAATTAACAGTGAAGCCCGCACTCCTGCACTCCTGCAGGTTACTGATGTCTCAGATCCTTAAGGTTGCTTTCTTATTTTCTCCTCTAAATGTTGGGTATCTTTATTCTGAGTTCATGATCTATTACTTTACTAGCTGTTTGCAATCCCTCCAGTCCACAGAGTTAATTTTTGTATAAAGCGTGAGGTTTAGAGGGCCATTCATTTCTTTTTTTTTAATGGGTATCTGATTGCTTCAGCCCCATTTATTGCAAATGGCCATCTTTTCCCTGGTGAATTACTTTTGCAGTTTTGTCAAAAATCACTTGGTATATTTGAAGAAGTTTATCTGTGCAATTTCTATTCTGCTCAATTGATTTATATGTCCATATCTTGGCCACTACCACATAATCTTGATTATTGTAGAAAATAATGCACTAAAATAGGGTAATTTTTATTCCTTTTCAAAATTGCTTTACTTACTCTAGTTCCTTTGCCTTTACATATAAATTTAAGAAAAAACTTGTCTGTAACTACAAAAATTACTCTGTGATTTTGATGGGAATTATATTAAGTCTGTATATTAATTTTCAGGAAATTGCATTTTACTATGCTGAGCCATAGTTCTCTGTTTTACAACTTTTCAATCTTGTACATTAGTTGTTAATTTTACAACTCTTTATTATTTGAGCAGTTATAAATTCAAATTGTTTAGTTTTTGGTGGTCACCTATCCATTTACAATATATAGAAGTGCAACTATATTTCTGAACATGTACCGATGATGACTTTTGCTTGTCATAACACCTCTTCCCACCTCAGGAAACAGCACACTGTGTATTGTAAGTTGTCTAGAGAATGCTACAGGAGATTGTGAGTAATATGGATGTTTGCCATCATCTTATTTGAGAGTCCTGAGCATTTGTACATATTTTAATTTGCAGGAAGTCTAAGAACCAGTTCCTCATTGGCAGGTGATTGTGGTGAGTTTATCTTTTACCCCATGATCCTGATTAATTCACTTAATTATGCTTAAGGGTTCCTTTTTCTTCCACAGCTCCCTTTCTTCCTCCTTCCCCCATCCCCTCTGCACTGCTTATTTTTTCCTAGTGTGTCTTATTTCCCTGCGGTTTCTTATCCAATGATATTATCTGCAAATGGGGATCATTTTATTTCCATCATCCCATCTGCATAGATGTTCTTTTCTTTTCATGCCTTGTTTGACTGGCCTTACCTTCCATCCTTATCCTATGCACATCATCTCCAAAAGCAGTGAGCGAGACAAATTTGCTGTGTTTGCATTCTTAAGGTGGAAAATGTTCAGCAGTTTATTACCAAGTCTATTATAATCTTAGCAGCAGATTTTATGTAGATCTCTTTACTGAGCTTGGAAATTTATGTCTGCTCATATTTGTATGAGATTAAAAAAAACACAATAGGTATTTTCCAAATGATTTTGTTGTACCAGTGGCAATGAGTCATAGCCAGTTTTTGTTAGTACAACCTTATTACCAAGCTACTTATAAAGTTTCTTTCCTCCATAGTCTACTAATCCAAAGTCCAGGATGGGGGGGTGTCTTGGTTCAGCCTCTTTTGAAGGCCCTGCAAGAGACAGTCCTATCATAGTGGTAGTGCAAGTGAGAAGAAAAATCACATCTCAACCAGGAAGCACAGAACTTGGTGTCTGGCTCATTACTCTTCTGACAGCTACCATGTAGTAGCATGAAAATTACATGGTTTCCTTCTGAGGGTATTTTCTCAGAGACTTAGGACCCTTTTCTGTCAGGTCTAGGTTCTTAAAAGATCTACCCTTTCTGATACTTCCATCCTGGGGACCATGCTTTGAATATATGAATCTCTTGGTGATTTAAATTACTTCCAAACTACAGCATTAAGATACTATCTTTTCTTATATTTTTGGTTGTGAGCCTAGCCTTTAATGATTGAGACATCTCTCCAGTCCAATATTATCTTTCCTTAGCTAGCTAATATAATACTGATTGACTTTCAAATATTAGATCAGCCTTATATCCTTGGAAAAATACTCCACTGTTTTACTGAGTATAATTTCTTTTATACATTGCTGAATTGTATTGTTAATATTTTGCTGAGGATTTTACATCCTTACTATTAGGAATGTTGGCATACAGTTATTTTTGTGTATGCACTATTATCTTTGCCTTGTTTTGGTTAGAGTACTACTGTCTTCATGAAAAAAATGAGAAGTCTTCTGTCTTCACATAAAAGCTTGTATACAACTCGTATTAACTATTCTCAAAATACATCACAGAATCTCTGGTGAAATCATGTGGTCATGGAGATTTCATTTGAAAGTTTAGCAACCGTATATTTGACTTCCTTTATAGTTACAAAGTTATTCAATTTATTTCATGTTTTATGAGCTTCTGAGGAGTTGGTCTATTTCATCCAGGTTATCAAATTTATATTGAGGGAATTTGTGATATTGTTGTCTTAACTTTCTAAATTGTCTTTAGGGGTTTAGACAATGCTGATCTCCTGTGTGTGGAAGGGTACCTGATCTAGTTTCAATATGTGGACATTTTCACATAAACAATACCTTGGTATATTCTTGTCATAACATTTGAATAATTTATATAAAGGGTGGTATCTTCTTCCTGTCCTTTCTACATGTTACTCTTCTCTGACTTCTTGACCCACAATGACAAGTGTTTGTAGTTTAAAGTATATGTCTAGGTTTGATACTTTGATGTTGAGTTGGGTGCCTGGTAGATGCTTTCTCCAGATCCTTCAAAGATCATGTGTAGAAACTGGTAGAGGAAGTCAGAGTGAAGTAGAACCAAAGGAGAAGCTATTCTTGTTTTAAAGGTGACAGATAATATAAAACGAGTCTTCAATGCTAATTTTGGTCTTTGAGATCATGTTTATTATTTGAAGGAAAGCTAGTGCCAAGTGGTACAGACGTATCTTGCTCCGAGTCACATTATCAAGTACTTTCTCTGTAGATTTTCCCTTATGCATCTTAGCCTTGTCATTCTTGCTCTTAGTAGCAGGGAACTAGTCTTATAACTATATCAAACTATAGTCTGAAGAACAACGTAAAAATCACTTTGTGATTCCTTAAAATCTAGAAGTAGTCTGATTTTGAGAATGGGTAGTGATCTCACCAGATCTGCACTGTATCTAGACTCCTTAGTTCACAGTATGCCCATGTGTTCCCAAGGCTGCTCCCTAATGGTCAATTTAGAGTGGCTTCACTTGGTGGTTGTTAGATACAGGAGGAGTCTTGCCGCCTTATCCCTGGAGAATGTCTAGCTCGTCTGGAGGAAGTGGAGTGCCATTTCCCCTCTCATACCTCCACTTAACCGTCAGTTTAAGCTTTGCTCCTGTCCTTGCTTTGTGTGTATTTCCATCCATCTGATTTTGGAAATCATGCGGGGCGGTGGCTTTGAGGGTGGTCATCAGAGTACCTGACTGCCAAGGCTGCTGGACTTTAGGACAGGTTGGCATGGTTCTGTTATATGAACCTTTTTTTTTGTATCTGTCTCCCCAGCTATACATCAAGGCCCCTCTTTCCCACTGTTTACACACATTTCTGATCTAATTGGTGTTTTTTCACACCTTCAGCAGAATAAGAAGAAAGTGAATCCAAAGAAATTCTACCTGTGCCCAGTATTCTGTTTTCTGCAAAGTTTGAGGCTTTAGAGACAATTTACCAACAATTTCAGCCCTGTCAATACCTCTGCTCTGAGAGATGAACAATGAACACAAAGTCTGCTGCCTCCTTAAGGGCAGAAACGAAAAGGTGAAATAACTGGAGAAAAGAAAAAAAAGTGAAGTAGAAACATGTTAGCATCTAAAAATATTCTGCTACAATTGAGAGACAAGAGTTGAATTCCTTAGAGAGATTCCATGGGGGAAAAGGAATTGTTCTTGCAAAGAGGGTTTCTGAAGCTTCAGAGGCTATGCTAGACTGAGGTACATAGAATGCTCTGATGTCATCATTGAGAATCCTCCAGTAGGCCTGTGACCTTTGACCCTTAACAGCCATGCAGGATAGTGAACACTGGACAGGGCTGCTGTTTGATTAAGTGATCTGAGTTCTTCAACCAGTTAAGAGACTTGAATACATTTTAATTTGTGTTGACTTATCTTAACGGACTTCCTGAAGGTAAAAAAAAAAAAAAAAAGGATCAGCCAACCTGTAGAGAAAAGGTGAAACTGGACTTTAAGTATCCTTCAAGGGACTATTTTGGCTGACACTATGAAGCGGCGACAAAAGAGGAAACATCTGGAAATTGAAGAGTCCGAGGAAACCGATGAGAAGTCAGGAGGTATGGGCTGGGCAGCTTGTCTGGGGCCACAGGGGATGCTGTGAGCTTGAGCTGACCAAGATTCAGGTGAAGCAGAGAGGCAGTAATTGCCCATCAGCCAGGTCTGTCTCCAGGCTTTCAGTGGTGTGAGACAGTGCAGAGAGTCCAGGTGCCCATGGCAGAGAGACAGTCAGTTGTGTTGTTTTATGAACCTTGGCATTTCCGGGCACTGGCATTTGGAGCTATGGACTTCCAAGCTTACTGAGGTCCTAGGCATATTACTCAGAGGTGCAGGTTTTCAGCGATCCCTTCCTGAGTTCATATATCTTATTCTTTTTTGTTTTCCCCCTGGAATAATAAATCCCCTTGGAGATGTGATGGGGATTGCTAAAAATCTGAATTTCATGGAGTCTTTTAGGACATAGTAAAGAGTAGCCTAATGAGTTACAGGGCCTGAGAAATATTTTTAGAAATAAAATGCATATTCAAAAGGTTAAGGGTTGGCCTAGGGTTGATGTCATATTGAGACCATGAAGATTTTATTCCTTGAGTAGAAAATATTTATAAGTGGTCCATGAGAGTCTGTGGATGTACAGGCTTTAGACTTTCCAGAGGAAATGAAAAGAAAGGAAAGGGTCTGATTAGAGACCAAGATCATGACAGATGGGATGACACTCACCAGAACCCTAGAGAAGGCAGAGGACACTCATAGTTGCTAGCTTGTTTACTAGGAGCATGACAACCGCAATTACTGCATGTAAAAACATGGAATGTGGGCTGTAGTGATGACTCAATGGTTAAGAGGACTTACGGCTCTTGCAAGAGGACCTGGGTTCCATTCTGAGAGTCGACACGGTGGCTTACCACCATTGGTATCTCCAGTTCCAGGGATCAGGTTCCCTCTTCTGACCTCCTTGGGGACCAGGAATTTAAATGGTACACATACATACATTCAGGCAAAACATTCATACATATAAAATAAAAATAAGTACATAATTAAAAAAATAAGTGGCTTGCTATAAAGGGTTGCCATGTGTAGGAAGCAGGGTAGAATTGAGCCCAACCTAGATGCTCAGATGGAGACTTTTGCCCAAAACAGAGACCCTCAGCTTCCATGGGCCCTGGGACCTGAAGACTGTGGGCTGAGCCCAGGGAACAGTGGCTTCAAGCGCTGTCGAATTCTAACTGGCAGTTGCAGGAAAGGGAAGGCAAGGGATTTTGACTCCCCCATTTACTCGTATATTTTAGAATTTTCCCCCAGGTATCTTTATTGGAAGGAGAAATAGTAGGTGTAAGGGTGGGAGAGTGTCATTAACTCTGAAGTATGTAAGGTAAAGTTACTGTATTCTTGCCTACACTTGGCTGACACTCAGTGTATGTGGGGATATATTCAAAGCCCTCATAAGGGCCTTCCATGAGATAGCCACACATTTCCCATATGTGCTCTGATACAGAAAGATGTGCCATACCTCCATACTTTGAGGGCACACAGCTATGTAAACACTCCATCCTTGTACCATGTGCCCACACAGCCCATGTATGTGACAGTCTTCTCTTCACACACTAAATTCGTGTGTGTGTGTGTGTGTGTGTGTGTGTGAGTCCCACATAAACACAAATACTTTAGGATATTCCTAAATACCATATAAGGACCATGCACATGACCACTATACATGTAATAATACCAGACCTGCTTTGTACAAACCTCAGTAAAACACAGAATCATCTTACCTTTTGTTAGGATTGCCAGATAAAATATAGAATATCCTTATACTTGAATTTCAGATAAGTGACAATGATTGTTTAGTACGAATGTGTACTAAATACTGTATAGGACGTATCTACTCTAAAAATCTGTCTGTGACTTACTTGAAATTCTAATTTGATTGTATATCAGGCATTTTTGTTCACCAGATCTGGTAATAATTGCATACTCACCATAAGCTGACCTAGTATATATTTACTGATTTCTGTGCAGTGCCTGCCTTTCAAGACTGAAATGGAGAGCCCAGTTCAAAGATGGACTTCATTTCAGCATTCTCAGAGCCTAGAAATGGCCTCATACTTAATAGTTATTTATTAAATATTTCTTCAGTGAATGAAACATACTTAACAGATATAGGCTACACAGGAAAGGTTACATATTTTCTAACTGCTCTTTCTCTGGATAGAAACCATATTTCTACTGTTTTTGCCACATTGATACCATATTTATTAAAGTTTGTCTTATATACATCACTGTCACACTTTAATTAACAAATTAATTTTTTTAAGACAGTGTTTCTCTGTGTAATAGCCCTGGCTGTTCTGGAACTTGCTTTGTATACCAGGCTGGCCTTGGACTCACTTAGAACCCCCTGGCTCTGCCTCTCAAGCGCTGGGATTAAAGGTGTACACCACCACCACCTGGCCTTATTTTTAAAGTTTTATTTATTTTTCTGTGTATGATTTTTTATTGCAGGTGTATCTATGCATCATGTGTATGCATGGTGCCTGCATAGGCCTGAAGAGGGTATTGGATCCTCTGTGGCTGGGGTTATAGATAGTTGTGAGCTATGATGTGGGCACTGGGAATCAAACCCAGGTCCTCTGCAAGAGTAGCCAATACTCCCAACCACTGAGCAATCTCTCCAGCCCCTACACTTACATTTTTTAATGAAGACATTAATAAAATTACTTGTGGCTGTGATTAAGTACTGGATATTAGGGCCAGATTCCAAGCCATGCGTATTAATTATAATTGGTAATTCTGTCAGACACCAGTATTTATTGGATAGCTAAATGATGTACAAACATGGCGAACCACCATATCTTTGTGTCTTTTATACCTTTCTCAGGGATTTCAAAGTCACAAGAGGATGTCCCTCAACCCGAATCCACTGGAGTGGCCAAAGCCCAGAACCCAGGGGTAGGGGAGGTCTCCTCTGCCTCAGAATACTTCTCCTGTGTTTCTTCTCCACACAAGTTCATCCATCGTAGTAAGGGTGCGAGGCTCCTTGGGTGTGACACACTTTGGGTATGGGACTTCTTGGGTGAAACTCTTTGGGTGTCAGGCTCAGGGTGCAGTGCAGCTTAGAGATTCAAGGACAAGGTTGAGAGGAAGCCCAGGGACATTGGAGTGCTCAGGGCTCTGAACTGCTAAGGGAGTTGGAGTTTGGTGTGAGCGATCCTGAGTCATGGTTTCAGCATGGAGAGAAGTCATGAAACAGTATATGGAAGGGTCTGGGCTTGGGGCAGCAGGCTGAGGGACCAGATAAGTACTCTAGAAGAATTGTGTGGCTTCTGCCTTTGGATCTGCATTCAGAGTTCTGCAGAGTTGCTCAGCGTAGCCATTAGAGCAATGGGATACCCAGCATGGACTCACAGACTTCATACAGAGCCACATTCCACACAGATATGTACATTCTTAGTACATACCTAACAAGAAAATGCATGACCCATGATACTGTCCTTGAGCACAATAGCCCACATTCCATAAATACCTCAGCAGTGAGGTTGCGCGATCTCACCTTCACGGCATACAGTCTACCTCTGTTCATACACTCTTCGTTTTGTGCTATCGTACTCCACACTCCTAAGTACACACCATATGCTAATACCATAGCACACACCATAGCACACACACACACACACACACACACACACAAACCACAGCATATACACCACCCCCTAAAGGAAACAGTAAACACCAAGTTCATTGTTCAGTCATATCACCCCAAGTTCTCTTTTCCTGTGTCACACATACTCTCACTCATGGTCCTTCAGCTTTCCCTTTGAAGATACTCTTATGTTTCTAATTTCAATTACCAGGAACCCGGAAATCACAAGACAGTTCCAAGACTACATTTCCACTAGACCTGGTTCCAGAAAGAGATGCCACTAATGCCACCTCCCAACGTCCCTTCTCATCCTGTCCATCTTATAAGACTTGTGTGTCCTCCCTGTGTACAGACAAAGATGATAAGGGTATGAAAATATACTACATGCAGGTGCAAATGAAAAAAGGCATGGTTGTCTCCTGGGACACAAAGGAAACCTCAGAGTCCCTAGAAAAGCATCCAAGGATGGAAGAAGCCACCCTTCCTGATGGTGTGTGGGTGGGCACTCCGCCCTCTGATGTGTCTACCAGAAACCCCCTGTCGGACAGTGAACCCAGTGGAGAAGAGAAAGAAAATGAAGAAAAGCCAGAGTCAGACAGCCCACCAGGGTCACCCATGATTGAAGAGAGACCCAGGGCCAAGACGCCTGACTGGCTGGTGACCATGGAGAATGGCTTCAGGTGCATGGCCTGTTGCAGAGGCTTTGCCACCATAGAAAGCCTCCAAGAGCACGTGCAGTACGGAATCAGGGATGGCTTCAGTTGCCATGTCTTCCACCTCACCATGGCGCAGATTATTGGCAATGTGGCATCAGAGAGTACCCGGAAGGAGGAGAGGAACAGCAACAAGGAGAAAGAGAAACACAAGGAAAAGAAGACTGAGGAGCAGCAGCCCACAGAGGGAAGCGGGACAAAGCGACCCTGGAGCCAGTGTCCAGGCTGGATGTTTGATTCTCCAAAGGACAGAAGTGAGCAAGGGCCGGGCCGACTGAGCAGTCTGACCGTCCAGTGCAGGCCTGCACCTCCACCGGGAAGAGAGGGGGTTTGTCAGCTCTGGGGATGATGGAAGAGGGCTTAACCAGGTCCTCTGCTTCTTGCCCAGGAATCTTAACATTACTGTAAGTTGGGATTTGTCCTGAGTTTTGCAGCTCCTGCAAGAAGTTCAGATCATTACTAAGGGCTGACAGAGCACCTTTACTTATTAAGAAGTGTCCTTATTTTGGTTTCCACTCAGCAACTAAGATTCTGGGGCTAGAGGATCCTGGAAAATGGGGTGGCCATGTTTTGCGAGAGGTAAGGTCCACAGGAATAGAAATCTCATAGAATAGGGAGCATACAGAACAGAAAGCAGGACTGTTTGGAGGTATACCCAGTTCTCCTAGGGAAACTGACCTTCATTAAGTGAGAAACTAGAGAGTTTTGACTGGGAACTTTTTGTGTTCCTGCATGATAGTCCTCTACTTTAAAAGGAAATTGTGTTGTCCCTTTGGGCAAACAACTTAGCACAATCTCAGTGAACAGGAATAGCCTGGAGAGAGGATGGGGACCAACCCAGCGGGATCAGAGGTTTGGGTTTGAGAGACTTCAGTTTGAACTGAGAGCTCATTGGTCCATGGTCACAGCCCTGTGGGGGAAATGAGAGAGCAGGGAGGAGACAAGGAGCCACATGAAAGTGAGATCTCAAGAGACCTGGGCATGCTTTAGAACTTTTTGCTGCAATGGAGCTGGGAATGAGCTCACTGCAGTGCATGCATGACTGTGGGGTTCAGAGAGAAGGGAAGGGAAAGTCATTAGCAGCACTCGTGGCATTTCACATCTCTTCTCGTTTTACTATATTTATTTTCTCCTACTCAGGAAGAAGAAAAGACCATGAAGACAGCAGAGGAAGCAGACACAATGACAATAGTGTAAAGGAAAATGAAAAGACCAACACTCAGTCGAACACATAATCATATGCAATAAAGATTGTTTTCCAAACTGTGCCTGACTGCGCTCTTAGCAAAATAATCTGGCTGCCCATCTTCCCATCTCTAAAAGTTGATCAACAAGGTTTCACTAAAACATTAATATCTGTCTTAGACTGTGGGCCTTGCAAACTGATACTGCAACTGTGTATCTGAAAATCTTCCATTTAAAACACATTTTCTCATCCAAATAAGTTAAAATGTTATTTTCCTTTTATTTTTATTTCTTATCCATTCTTATCTTGACTTGTCTTTTAAAAATCTGACCCCTTTACCTTGGAGCCAACCACCATTGCCACCCACATGGACAACAGGAATATTGACACTGAGGGCTGATTTTGTAGCCAGTTGAGAGGCTATCCCCTGCCTTTGAAAGGCAAGGGGCAGCAACATGTCTCTGAATGTGAACAGAGCAAAGAAGGAGTCTAGAGGACAGATGGTGTTAGAAAGAAACTGTGTGAAGGCATTTCCTGGCTTGGAGTGGGCTTGACACCTCTTTGTTTTTCTAGATCAATGTTAAGATTCAGCACGAGAGTTTCACAATACAGGAGAAAAACAGTCAATGTGACTAAATATCAGGCAAAGCTGTTATTTAGAAATGAAGAAGTAAACACATTGCCATATAAAGAAAAGCTAAAAGAAAGCCTTCAAAGTAAACGTTAAGAAACACTTAGATAGAAACATTAACAGAAACACTTAATGAGTAAGAAGAAAATACGGGAAGCTGTAAAACTCACCAATAAAACCAAATGCACAAACTACTCCAAGGTGCTCCAACATATTATATGCAGTGAGTAAGCCAATCAGATCTCTAGTATAAAGACTAAGAAGCTAAACAATTGTGAAACAATAATTACACCATTAGGGATGTGTAGGGGTGGATAGCTTTGTGGGGCTTACTCCCTACAGGGATGAGTGAGACAGGCAACATAGAACAATACGACACAGGAAATCTATCATTCAAAATGTGACAAGGTAAAGATTGCATTTTTAGTATGTTTTCTCGTTCATTTGTTTGTGGTTATTCTTATCTTTCTGGTCATACTAAGTTGCTAGCATTTCAAAACTGTTTCATAATCAAACTGTTTTTCTGGAAGCTTACTGGCAAAAATAGTTACTAGATAAACCAAAAGTAACAAGGAAGGAATCAAAACACACTGATACACTCAATCATTTCACCACAAAGGAAGATTGTAATGGAAAGAAAAAATGAACAACAACAACAACAAAAAACCCAGAAAAATAACAAACAAACAAACCCACAAGGAAAAATTCTAGTGGAATTTTTGCCTTAATTTTAGTGCTTGAAATGGGGACTTCCTAGTTTTATCTTAAGACCCTGGGAGTCATCACTCCCAAATTAACAAGAAAGACCTGGACAATTTGAAGTCAGACTTTCCTTGGACTGAGTTTACAGTTTAAGTCTCCTGTGGGCAATTTGGAGAGGTAAGTGCATTTAGGAGGCATACTTAAGACCTTATGGCTTTAAGGAAGAGCCTCCACAGCCTTTAGTGTCCTGCAAACACCTATGTGGTAGTTTTAATGGATTGCTAAACACTGAGTGTAGACTAGCTTCAGAGGAAGAAATTCCTGGGCAATACATTCCTAGCAGTTTCTTACAATTTTAGGGGCTTACCTCTAAAAAACCCAAGAAAATTCTGGCATCAATGTTTCTAGAAAGATCTCACTGAGGTTCTTTTATGGGAGAGGCAATATATCCACTGTGAATATTCTCAAAGCTTATTCCATAGCCAAGGCCTGCGGTCCAGGTGAAAAGTCATTACCATAGTCATATCTCAGCTAAAAGAACATTCTTCATATTCCATCTCCCTTTGATTCTTATTCTCTTCTAACAATTCAAAGTCAACAAGGTTGAGAGAATCAAATAATATACCAGAAATATTGCTGTCAGAGAAGACTTAAGGGATAGGAGAAAAAAATCACCTTTATCGCTAATGAAAAAAATCATGACCACAGCTTCAATTATAGACAGACCCACTAAAGACTGAAGTTTAAAAAGACATTTATATTACAAATATAATATCCTTTTCAACAACTTTGTACAACAAAGAACTGCAGTACATGAGAGTACACAAAAACTTAGGGAGCTACAGGGAATAGATCCTCTCTGGAAAAACTATTTTTGAAAACCAAATATTAAGAGGGTAGAAAACACACAGAGAGAGAGAGAGAGAGAGAGAGAGAGAGAGAGAGAGAGAGAGAGAGAGAGAGAGAGAGAGAGAGAGAGAGAGAGAGAGACTAGCCTAACACAACAACGCAACAATGAACTAGGGACTATAGGGGACTTTTAATGGTATGGTCCCCATAGCTGCAGATCAAATCTTAAACATGTTAACCACAGAGTCCTTCATTAAAAGCCTATTTATTTCTGTTCCTATTATCTTAGCAGACAAATCTGGTTTTCACAAAGAAGAAAAGCTGAGGATAAATGGTCTTCAGAAGTAAACAAACCTTCAGATCTTACCTCTACAGAGAGAGATGGAGAGAAGAGAGAAAGTGCTGGGGGTAGGTTGGGAGATTGATATTTTGAGATTGAGACCTTGTAACAAACAGTGGTGGTTTAGGAAGACTGTGGAGTACACAGGAGATGGCACTTCACTGGATGAGGTCAATCAATGGGAGTCTTTATAACCAGATCCCACTTGCTGTTCATTCTTATTTTTTAGGCTGTAATGTAATGTGTAGTAAGATGGATGCTTCCAGGATTGATTTCCAAAATATACAATGAACTCAAGAAGCTAGCCACAAAAACACCAAACAATCCTATTAAAAAGTGGGGTATAGAACCAAATATAGAATTCTCAAAAGAGGAATCTAAAATGGCTGAAAGACACTTAAGAAAGTTCTCAACATCCTTAGCCATCAGGGAAATGGAACTCAAAACAACTCTGACATACCATCTTAAGACAAGCCAGAATGGCTAAAATCAAAAACACCAATGACATCTATGCTGGAGAGGATGTGGAGAAAGAGGAACACTCCTCCATTGCTGATGGGAGTGCAAACTTTTACAACCACTTTGGAAATCAGTATGGTGGTTTCTCAGGAAAATGGGAATCAGTATACCTCAAGATCCAGCAATTCTACTCTTGGGCATATACCCAAAGAATACCCAAACAAGGACACATGTTCAAACATGTTCATAGCAGGGTTGGGATTGTTTGTAATAGCCAGAACCTGGATGCTTCCTAGATGCCCCTCCACTGAAGAATGGATGGAGAAAATGTGGTACATTTACATGATGGAGTACTACTCAGCGGGGGGGAAAAACAATGAAATCTTGAAATTCACAGGCAATGAAACTGGAAGAAAACATCCTGAGTGACATAACCCAATCACAGAAAGACAAACATGGTATGTACTCACTCATATGGCTATTAGAAATAGAGCAAAGGACTACCAGCCTACAATTCACACCACCAGAGAAACTGGGAAACAAGGAGGACCCCAAGAGAAAACACATACTCCCCCGAAGAATGGGAAAGGGACAAGAACCCCTGAGCAAATTGGGAGCATGAGGTGAGAGGGGAGGGAGGTAAGGAAAAGAGAAGGGAAGAAGAGGAGGAAGGAGGAGAACAAGAGGGATAAGGAAGACTGAGACAGCAGAGGAATAGAGGAGAGCAAAAAAGGAGATACCTTAATAGAGGGAGCCAGTATAGGTTTAGAGAGAGGTCTGCCACTAGGGGAATGTTCAAGGATTCATAGGGATGACCCTTAATAATCTAGGCAGTAGTGGAGAGGCTGCCTTTGATGCTCTTCCCCTATAATGAGATTGATGACCACTTTGGTTGCCATTCCTAGAGTCTTCATCCAGTAGCTGATGGAAGCAGAAGCAGGCACCCACAGATAAACACAACCACACTCCTGGAATCCAGTTGTAGAGAGGGAGGAGGGATGAGCAAAGGAGACAAGACCGTGCTGGAGAAACCAACAGAAACAGCTGACCTGATCTAGTGAGAGCATGGAGACCCTAGTTGTAAAACTGGGGAGCTAGCATTGGACAGGACCAAGCCCTCTGAATGTGGGTGCTGGTTAGGAGGTCTGGGAAGTTTATGGGACCTCTAACAGTGGAGTCAGTGTTTATTCCTAGAGCACAAATGAACTTTGGGAGCCCATTCCCTATGGAGGGAAACTATTGCAGCCCAGATACACAAAAGAGGGCCTCGGCTCTCCCCCAAATGATGTGACAGACTTTGATGATCCCCCGTGTAAGGCCTCATTATCCTTGGGGAGTGAATGTGGGGTGTGTTGGGGGGTCTGTGGGGAGCAGGGGAGGATGGGAGGGCAAGGAAATGGGGGATTGATATGTAAAACAAGATTGTTTTTAAAATAACAAATAACTAAACAAAAGAAAAAAAGATAATCTCTTCTCACTATTGTCATTCCTTCTCTTCCTGCTGTCATGTCCTCCTTGTAGCAATGGAGTGATCCCCTTGAAAGGTAAAGGTAAGCCAAAATAAATCTATCCTTGCTTCCATTGTTTCTTGTGATGTGTTTGGCTATAACAATGAGGAAAGTAACTCATATAGAGAATTCTTGTGGATAGTGTTATTGTTGGGGTAAATGTAAACATAATGGTTCATAGGCTTTGGACTAGGTTGGAAGAAGAATGTAGAAGAATTTGCAGCTGTGTGATACAGAATCTCTGAATTGATATACACAGAGATAAATGGTCCTTCGTGGTGGAAAAGTGGAATACCAAGAGCAATGTGTTTGGAGGCCTGGCCCATGAGATATTTGGTGAGGGGTATGGATTCTAGAAACCACTCCTGTTTTAGTCTGACAAAGAACTTGGCTGCCTTCTGCCCAGGTCCTGAGAACTTGTGTGTGGCTTGACTAAAAGGTATTGGATTTTCTTTTGTGTAGCAAATTTCAAGACAGCCTAGTGCTCAGGAAGTGTCACACGTGAGAGATGGTAAAAAAATATGAAAAACATAAAATTTAGAGCAAGCTTAAGTTGTAGACAACAGATATGTAAGGCTTCATCTTATGAAAATGTGACTATTTGGAAGTAGATGCCCCAAGAACACAATGGAAAGGATTCCCTGTTCCCAACCACCATCTACAGAGGGTTTTCAAGGGTCACCCTGGAAGGCATATGAAGTTCTCTGAAATTGTGACTCAGGGTGAGAAGGACATTTTCCAAGCTGGCAATCCAACATGGTGACAATATCCATGTTGTACTAGTTTTACATCTTAAATTGAGGGGGTTGTGCAGTCTTACGTCACAGTTTCTGAGAACCAGTGTGGTGGTGTGAATGAGAATGGTCCCCATAGGCTCATATATTTGAATGCTTGGTCCCCAGTTGGTGGAACTCTTTGGGAAGGATTAGGAGGTGTGGCCTTGGTGGAGCAGGTATGTCACTGAGGTTTGAGGTTTTAAGCCCAAACCATTCCTAGTCATTGTTCTGCCTCATGAATCAAATGTAGGCTCACGCACCATACCTGCCTGCCTGCTGCCATACCCCCTGCCATGATATTCATGGATTACCTTCTGAAACTGTAAGCCCCCAATAAACATTTTCTTCTCTAAGTTGCTTTGGTCATGGTATCTTAGTGCAGCAATAGAAAAGTAACAAAGCTACCAGGCAATGTGTGACAAGTAGGATTACCTGCAAGGAGGCTGTGAAAGGTCACTGTATGAAACTGTGAAGTTAAACCTATGTTGCAAGAGAGACTCAGAGATGCTGGAGATGCCAGGACCCTGGAATGTTGGCAAGGAGAGAGCCCCGGGCTTGGAGTAGAGCTAGTCTGAGAGAGACAATGTATGTCATAGGCCCAGATGACTCCATTGAGAACACCAGGCACTGGTCAAGGAGCTGTAGGATTTGATGTTTGCATTGCTGGGTTTGGGTAATTGCTTTAGTTTGATCTCCTTTGAAGAGGCATATTTTCTCTGTGCCACTGAGTGGTTAGAAGCATATGATTTGTTTTATTTTTTAATTATACAAGGTATCACAGTTAAAATACTGCCCTGAGCATCAGAAGAAACTTTTAACTTTTGAATAGTATTGGGAATTGTGGTGGTTTGAATAAAAATGACCCCCCAAAGGTTCATATATTTGAATTCTTGGTCACCAGGGAGTGGCCCTACTTAGAAGGGTTAGGAGATATGGCCTTGATCGGGGTCGGTGAGGCCTTGTTTGTGGGAGTGTGTCACTGTGGGTGAGCTTTGAGGTTTCAGAAGTTCAAGCCAGGCCCAGTGGCTCTCTCTCTTCTAGCTGCCAATGGATCCAGATGTAGAACTCAGCTACATCTCCAGCACCATGTCTGCCTACATGCTGCCATGCTTTCCCATGATACAATGGACTGAAACCTCTGAAACTGTAAGCAAGCCCCAGTTAAATCCTTTGCTTTATAAGAGTTGCAGTAGTCTTTGAATCTCTTCATAGCAATTGAACACCAAGCTAGAACTGTTAAACTATGAGCATTTTGAAACTGCAGACAAATGCATTTTGCATCATGAGACGACCATTAATTTATGGGGGAAAGAGATGGAATGAGCAGTGTCCCCCAGAGGCTCATGCCTTTGAACTATTAGCTCCAAACTAGTGGTGTGTTTGGGAAGATCATAGAACCTTCAGGAGATGCAGCTTGTTGGAGGAAGTAGGTCACAAGGGGGTGGGTCTTGAGGTTTTTAGTTTATTCTCACTTCCTGTTTACTTCCAGATTTCTGACTGTGGAAACAAGATGACTAGCCAACCTCCTGCTTCTCCTGCCATGCAGTTCCTTCTTGCTTGCTGCCACGACTTTCCCGGCCTAAAATGAATGACTCACTTGAGCTATGTGTCATATAATAAATAATACCTAAATATTAAATACCACAATAAATCCTATCACATTATTTACATAATCTGCAAAATTTGAGTTGTTCAATCAGATCGCTGAAGACATGAATACATCACTTGGCAAAGCACCTAGCTTCTCTTTATCTCACTTTGCTATTCCAAAATAGGAATAATAATAATATTTACTTCATGGAGCTCTCTTAGGAACTACATTAATTAATCTATTGAAGCACTCAGCTAAGTATCTGGAATGTGTGTGTGTGAACACGTGTACACATCCGTGTGTGCATGTTGTTTCGTGCTTGTATTCATTGTTGATGGGGTGATTTTAATTATCAGACGGAGATACTTCCCTCTTTTTGAGATAGGAAAGAAAAAGGATAAGAAAACCAGACTTCAACATATGACAATGTCAACATTATCAGGTACATCATGATGTTCAGAGTTATCCTAGCACTCAGAGTCAGATCATGATGTGATGTTATCCTGCTGAAACTAATCACAGGGAGCATGGACGCTGGGGCAGCTCACTTTAGAAATAAAATGAGCTGACACGAGATGATCAAATGATGACCTCATTAAAGATCATACAAAACAAGATTATGGTACCAACCGAAGGTTACATAATGTCCTTTTCTCTCAGATAACAAGAATAATGATGACTTCTTTGTCAAGTATAGGCACTCCTTCACGGTTATCTTTCCATTTAATAGATAATATTTGATAAAATACCCAGTCAGTTTGTTTTTGATATTATCCAATCCAGAGAAATCCCTGTTTTCCTGAACTCTCCTCAAAAGCCACCCAATAGGTTCACAGATGCTACAGTACCTCTCTATATTGTGTGCTTTTTCTCATTAAATAACCTGGTAATTCCAACATTGTTTGACTCTGTGTATTTCACAGTGTGGTTGGAGGGCCTTGATACTAGTACTCCCCATGCTTCATGTATACTGGGCATTTCATGTGAGGCTTTCAGATGATTAAATTAACTCTAGCTATAATCTAGTTCTAAACCTTTTAAAAAATTCCATTTAATGGATGAAATTGATGGTGCTCATGTTTACAGTCCATGAAAATAATTGATAAAAGACAGATGTTACTGGACATAGCAGAATCAAGTTCTACATATATAATCATCACTCTTTTAGATTCTTCTGGCTCTTAATTGTGTAATAAAGAATAGACAATGAAGTTTCCAGATAAAACTCTAAAATTCCAAACCAGTTCTGGTTATGGGAAAGATGTTGTTATTCATCAGAGCTGTCATTGTTCTGTATGCATTGTAAAGAGAGAAGTGTGTACAAATAGAGTCCTTGGGGCTGGAGAGATAGCTCAATTGCTAAAAGCAAGTACTACTCTTGCAGAGGACTAGAGTTTGGGGTTCCCAGCACCCAAGCATGGTAGCTCACATCGACCTGTATATAACTCTAGTTCCACGGGAATCCAACAACTCTGGTTTTGCATGCCCCTGCACTCATGTATGCCTGCCCACATGCACACATGTATAAATAATCAGAAACTCTTTAAGAGTATATTAACTCATTTTCACAGTATCCTTGTAAGTGAAAATATGAACTACTACGGTTTTGACGCAAGAGCAGTTTTCAGTCTGGGATATAATTGTAACTACAGGAGAAACAAATTGGTAAAATGACTGAGAATTCCAAGACCTCTGTTCAGTAATAATTTAAGATACTTAATTGGGAAAATGAACGTAAATAAGCTATAAAATATGTATAATGTTTTTGTAAGTAGCAAAAGCAGTAGGAAAATAGTCATATGTTCATCATACAAGGAAGCTATGGTCCATTTCTGAACAACAATAAAGCTTATAATTCTACATCAATCCTCAAATGTGCTCTAAATTGATGCCAAATTCCTATTAACTGAGGCTCTAACTACGAGTCTGTCTCATTGATGATAAAATTGTTGAAAATAAATCATTTTTTTTGAGAGGGTCTCACTATGTAACCCAGACTGGCCTTTGAAGTAATGATACATATGTTTCAACCTTCTATGACTTGGCCTTATAGCAATATTATTATTAATTATTATTATAATTATATCACAATGTCATCATTGTCACATATATATGTATATATATGTATATATATATGTATATATATATATATATATATATATATATATATGGGAGAGTGTGTTCTTGGGAGCAGCAAGAAGTAAAGATGAAATTCTTAGTTCATACTTTAAAGTTGTTGTCATGTTTTACTTGACTAGTATGCTTAATGGCATTTTAGGGACTAGTAATTTTTTATTATAAATACAGGCTATTTCGCTAAAGGAAAAACAGACCATTAAAACTATCCATGAGGTAAACATTTAAATACATCCATAGCTAAGTTTGGTGAGTAGTTAATATCATAGTTAAATAGTATATATAAAATGTATTAGGAATACTCAACATTTTTAATCATAGGTGAAACGCACATCAAAAATACACTGAGATTTTTCTCTCAGTTCAGTTAGAACGGCTATTATTAAAAAATAAAAATTCTGTCAGGGTATATGTGAAACCAAACTCTTATTATTATGTAAATTGATAACATAACTATGAAAAACATTATGAAGGTTCCCCAAAGAATAAAACAAAGCTACTGCATAATACACCTACACCACTTCTCATATATGGGAGGGAAATGAAGGCAGCATATGTAGAACAATCCAACATACATGTTGATTGTGGCATTATTCATAATGGCCAATCTATGGAACCAGCTTAATAGCACATTAACTGGTGAATGTGACATACATGCACAATAGAAGTTTACTTAGTCACATGGGCGTTCTAGGACAAGGTTAAGAGGACTGCAGGAGAATCGAGAGAGGAGAGGACCAGAGAGGCTAGTCAAATTGGGGTGAGTATGGTCAATATAGCAGACATGTGTTCAGAAATGCCACAGTGAAGCCCATTAATATGCAATAAATATGCATATGCATATATCTTGTAATTATAATGAAAGGTGCAATAAAACACCATTTTTTCAAAATTATTATCTTCTATGAATAACTCTTCAGAACATGAATGTTGAGTTAGTATTATTATACTAATTAAATATGCTTAACCTCAATGAAGTTATTTACATACCATTATTCTAGGATACATTCTCTTCATACTCATCTTTTCTTGTCATTTTTAATTTTTAAAAATAATAATGGACCAGGATGGCAGTCTTAAGAATACATATAACAAATAAATGGTAAGCTTGTACACACTGCTAGTGGGAACATACACTAATCCAGACATTGTGAAAATTAGTATAGAAAATTTTGAATAAAAATCTAAAAATAAAGTACAGTTTCACCAGTCCTATATATTAACCTAGGGACTCCAGGTTAATATATCATAGAGATAATTATCATAGAGATAATTGACTGTTATTGCAGTGTCATTCACAATAGCTAAATTAAGGAACCAATTAGGTAGCTATCAATAAAGGAATGAGTATAAAAGTCTGGTATATATACATTATGGATTTTTTTTTAGTCACAAGGAAGAAGTGATGTCATTTGCAAGAAAATAGGTGCAACTGGAGACAATCATAATAAGTGAATTGAGTAATTACCAGAAGGATGGCTATCATATTTTTCTTTATTTGTGGCTTCAAGATGTCATATGAATATATACAATTATACTTGTTCATATAATATGAAAATAGAAGCAATGCTGTCTATGGGAATATATCATAGGGCGGCATGAGGAGGGAGAAGAGAAAGGTATTGTATATAGGTGGAATACACTTAAAGCATATTCCACTTGTAGGATAATTTTCTAAGTAACTCATTACTACGTGCACTGAAAAAGAAGATGAAAAAAGTAAAAAGAATAAAGAATTAAAAAATAAAACCCTGGACTTCCAGAATGAAGAATTTTTATAAATCAGCATTTCAAAAGTTCCTTCTGTAGTCTAATGACACCTGGGAGAATTCACATCACAATCACAAATTTTCTTTTCCTTTTGAATTAATTGAATTTGTTCTTTGATAATTTAATACATGTATATAATGCATTCTGAATGTTCTCACCCCAACCCTCCCTGGTCTAACTCTCCTTTTGCTATTAATTTCCTTCCTACATTCATGTCTTTTTGCATCGTGTCCCTCTGGGATGGCCATGGCTGTTTGTGTGGCTGTGGCACTACGCAAGGGAGTTTGATGGGTTCACCATTGGGTACACAACTAAAGACCACAATTTCCCCTCCCTGTGTCTACCAGTGGGCAGTAGTTCAGCAGGGGTAATCTTCCATGCATCCATTTTATTTCCTTATCCATGATATACTGTTAAGAGGGCAGTCTTATGCAGGTCCAGTGCATATAACTGTAGTTGCTGTAAGTTCATAATGAAAATGGTTGTACAAACACTATTTTTTATCAAAGATAAGGACAACCCAAGTCTATGAAGTATGTATACAGGCTGCCACAACCTTAGGAGGTTAAAGGAGTGGGTGAGAAAACTCTGAAAATTTAATTCAGAACAATCTGGCTAAGAACTAATGGTTGCTAGACTCAAAGACTCCAGTGTGAGTTTACTCTTTTGCTGCATGGATACAGTATGAGACTTTCCTCTAAACTCATATAATTATAGATTAATGCCTCTCTCTAGTCTCATCAGAGAGTTTCTTTGTGAAGCATTCAGTAGTTAACATAGAAACTCACAACTAGTAAAAGTGCAGAGTATTAGTGGAGTGTATAACAACTAATAGGACACCTGAATCGCACCCCTTCCTCTCCAGGGTAATAAAAACTACTACACACGATTAGATGGAGAGATTATAAGAGTCAGAGGTCATGGAAGACCAGAGTGAAAACTCTTCTGGACATGACAGGGCCACTGTACTCATAAATTCAGAGCAACTATGGTTGTATGTACAAACTCTGTGCAAGAAGAAGCCAATCAACATTTTAACATGGAGAGGAGAGAGGATCATGAACCCCCACCTCTAACTGGAAAGTTATTCACAACTGATGTCTTCTGGAGGATGGGCAATCAGTTTTCTTTTAGGATGTGGCCCCTGGTAAGTCAACCACACCCCAGTGGATGACACCACATCAATGAATATTTGTGTAGCACAAACTGGAGTCAGTGGGCTACAACAAAGTAGTATACACAGTTGAAAGGGAGTGATATTCTAGTTAGGGTTTCTATTGCTGTGAAGAGACACCATGACTACTGTAACTTTATAGAGGAAAACATTTAATTGGGGCTGGCTTACAGTTTCTCAGTTTTAGTCCATTATCATCACGGCAAGAAGCATGGTAGCATACAGGAAGACATGGTACTGGAGAAGGAGCTGAGAGTTCTACATCTTTATCCACAGGCAACAGGAAGTGAATTGTCTACCACACTGGGCACAGCTTAAGCATATATGAGACCCCAAAGTCTACCCCACACAATGACACATTTTCTCCAACAAGGCTTCCTACTAGTGTCACTCCCTACAGGCCAAGGATTCAAACAGAAGAGTTCATGGGGGCCATACCTATTCAAGCCACCAGGCAGGGATGAGTCGATGGGTCTGGGAGGAGGACTTACGGGGAGGAATTGAGAGTATGATCCAAAAATATTATATGCATATGTGAAATTCCCAAAGAATCAATAAATGTATTACACGGGAAGGGTGAGAGGAGGGCAGGGATGGAGGAAGAGATGTAATTATATATTCATTAAAATTTTTATATAAAAGTTAAAATATTACATTAAAATCATTTTGTGAAGTAGAAGTTCAACCTCGTTTTCAAAAGTATACTGTTTGAGGCCATGTGACTAAGGCAGTGGAAAGAAACCACCCTTTCTCCTACTTCACTCCACAAAACAAGTATATAAAGTATATGAAAACCAAGATGCCTCTGGGAAGGCTCAAGTATCACTACAGAATCTTAAGAAACACATGAGAGAAAAAAATGAAAGACAATGCTTATATAAAATATCTCTGATGAGAGCATCATAACTGAGATGTCACAAGAGGGGCAAGGGAACAAGAAGAAAAGCAGATGCTATCTTCTGTGTCACTACTCTGTAGGAATCGCCATAGGCCTCCCTGGTTTTTTGTGTTACTGAGGTAACCAACAGCTTTCCCCACCTGGGAGGCCCAGAGGAGCAACCTGATGCACAGCCTTTTTCTCCCAATGAGTAACTACTGATCGGCTACTTAATGAACTCAGCCAACACCTCATATCTTCATGTAGACCCACCTGTCAATTCCTGGGCTCAAGACCCAGATTGTATGGGTGTACAGGTCCCTTTTTAGGGTTTAGAACAGCTGCCACCTGGGTCTCAGGGTAGAAGCCTCTGAATCTTCCTGTTTTCTGGTCATCTGCTAAGCTGGCATGGGAAGTTAGGTTGTCCCTTACCCAGGAGATGTAGTGGTACAACAGTAGTTATATATATACAAGATATACAATTATACATAATAATAGTTGATATAACAGTAAACAATTAGAGACTTGGTTAAACATATTATAATGTGTATGTGTGAAAATATCACATTCTGTACCATAGAAACTTAAAATTTTTATGATTTGCACCAGTTAAAATAAATATAATTAAAAATTATATTAAAACAATAAAATACCCAATAAGAAATGACAGTGGAAATGCAAACCCTGAATACTGAAATGAGTCTTTAGCTATGAAAGATTAAAAGATATCTAAGTATGTGGAGACAGATTCTTGAATTTACAGGCCTGAGATTTCTTGTTGCTAATGTGTCAATTCCCTCTGAATTGGAACATCAATGGAATCCCTATCAAATTCCCAGAAGGAATCTTTACAGAAACTTGCAGGCTGAACACTTAAACTTATGTGGTGATGAAAATAGCAAAATTCCCAAAAAACAGCTTTGAAAAAGAAAAACAAAATTGGAGGAATTACACTAGCAATCATTCAACTTATCATAAAGTCACCCCTATGCAGTGATGTGCTATGAATATAACAATAGATACATGGATCAACGGAATAGAACATAATATCTGGAAATAAACCCATACTTTATTGTCCATTGATTTTCAACAAGGATGAAAAAGAAATCTGTTGGAGAAGGTATAATCTTTTCCAAAAATAATGCTGGGATACCTATGTGTAAAATAGTTAACAGAAGCTCTTATGTTGTTCCATATACAAAAATTAACTTTAAAAACCCTCATATTGTGGTTAACTGATTTTTTTGCTAACTGTGTCATTTATAATTAGATGAGTAGAGAGAATTTTACTTGCTAAAAATCATACTTGGTCAGTTAGGCAACCATTTTCAAAAACCAGAACTTTGACCCTTACCTATCACTACACTTTGAGTTGACCATAGACATAAAAAATAACAGATTAAGAATAACATTATGTTCTGAATGCTGACATGTGGAAGCCTGAGGATAGTTCCCTTATCATCTTGCACAAAACTTAAGTCCAAATGGATCAAAGGCCTCAACATAAATCCAGCCACAATGAAACTCTTAGAAGAGAAAGTGGGAGATACCCATGAATGAATTGGTACAGGAGACTGCTTCCTGAACATAACACCATTAGCACAGACACTGAGATTGACAATTAATAAATGGGACCTCCTGAAACTGAGAAGCTTTGGTTACGCAAAGGACACAGTCAACAAAACAAAACGGCAGCCCACAGAATGGGAAAAGGTATTCACCAATCCCACAGGGCTGATCTCCAAAATTTACAAAGAACTCAAGAAGTTAGTCACCAAAACACCAAAGGATCCAATTAAAAATTAGGGTACAGAACTAAATAGAGAATTCCCAGGAGAGGAATCTAAAATGACTGAGACACACATAAGAAAGTGCCCAACATCCTTAGCCATCAGGGAAGTGCAAATCAAAACAACTCTGAGATACCATCTTACTCCTGTTAGAATGGCTAAAAGAAAAAACACCAATGATAATTTATGCTGGAGGGGATGTGGAGAAAGGGGAATGCTCCTCTACTATTGGTGGGAGTGCCAACTCGTACAGCCACTTTGGAAATCAGTATGGAGTTTCCTCAAGAAATTGGGAATCAGTCTGCCAGAAGATCTAGCAATCCCACTCTTAGGCATACACCCAAAAGATGCATATCACATAACAAGGACATCTCTTCAACCATGTTAATAGCAGCATTATTTGTAATAGCCAGATCCTGGAAGCAACCTAGATGTCCCTCAACTGAAGAGTGGATGGAGAAAATGTGGTACATTTACACAATGGAGTATTGCTCAGTGGGGGAAAAACAATGGAATCTAGAAATTCTCAGGCAAAAGGATGGAACTAGAAGAAACCATCCTGAGCAAGGTAACCCAGTCACAAAAAGACAAAAAATGGAATGTACTCACTCATATATGGATTTTTAGACATAGAACAAAGGAGTACCAGCCTATAATCCACACCACCAGAGAAGCTAGGAAACAAGGAGGACTCTAAGAGAGACAGACATACATAGTCCCCCAGAGAAGGGGAATGGGACAAGATCTCCTGAGGTAACTGGGAGTATGGGGGGAGGGGAGAGGGAATTAGAAGAAAGAGAAGGGGAGAAGAAGAGGGGAGAAGAGGATAGGAGAGAGCAGGAAGATCGAATCAGGGGAGGAATAAAGGAGAGCAAGAAAAGAGATGCCATAATAGAGGGAGCCATTACAGGTTTAAAGAGCAATCTGGCACTAGGGAAATGTCCAGAAATCTACAAAGTTGACCCCAACTAATAATCTAAGCAATAGTCGAGAGGCTACCTTAAATGCCCTTCTCTGATAATGAGATTGATGACTACCTTATATGCCATCCTAGAACCTTCATCCAGTAGCTGATGGAAGCAGAAGCAGATACCCACAGCTAAACACTGAGCTGAACTCCTGGAAACCAGTTGCAGAGAGAGAGGAGTGATGAGCAAAGGGGACAAGATCAGACTGGAGAAATGCACAGAAACAGCTGACCTGAACAAGGGGCTGCTCCTGGACCCCAGACTGATAGCTGGGAAACTGGTATAGGACTGTTCCAGACCCCCTGACCAAGGATGTCAGTTTGGAGGTCTGGTTAATCCATGGGTCCTCTGGTAATGGATCAGTATTTATCTCCAGTACAGGAATGAACTTTTGGAGCCCATTACACATAGAGGGATACTCTCTATGCCTAGATACATAAGGGAGGGTCTAGGCTCTGCTCCAAATGATATGGCAGACTTTGAAGATTTCCCATGGGGAGAAGAAAGGGGATGGGATGGGGGATCTGGGGGTTGGTGGGATTCCGGGGAGGAGGGGAGGGAGAGGGAACTGGGATTGACATGTAAAAGAAGCTTGTTTCTAAGTTAAATAAAAAGGGGGAGAAAGAATAGCATTCTAGGGGAAGGAGGGGGGCTGGAGAAGGGGAGGGAGAGGGAACTTTGGTTGGTATCTTAAATGAAAAATGAAAGTTTTCTAAAATAGAAAATAACATTCCAGAAGTAAACCTAAGACAAATTCATGAAAAAATTTTTAGATAATTCTAAAGCAATCTATAGAAGAAACATACAAATTATATTTCATCAAATAGAAAAGCTTTCCCCCTTAAAAATAAAACTAGTTAAACTGACTGATGAACTATAGAATGGAATCAAACACTTGCAACTCATGTGTTTAAAAATAAGTTATATGTATGAGAGTTCTTATAACTCAATCATAAAATAAATTACATACTTAAAATAGGTGATATAGTTCATCAAATAAGATATGTAGATGACTAGACATTTGTCTGAACATACACATAAATGACAAGCACAACAAATGATGTTTAGTATCAGCCATTAGAGAGCTGAAAACTGAAACCACAAAGAGTCTATAACAAAAGGACCAACCATTCTGAGTGTTTGCAAAAATATGGAAAACTTCCTATATTAAAAACCCTTGATAGATTATGAAGTGGTGTGGTTAAAAAATGCTTAGCCATTATTTGTAATAGCCAGAACTTGGAAGCAACCTAGATGCCCCTCAACCGAAGAGTGGATAGAGAAAATGTGGTATATTTACACAATGGAGTACTATTCAGCAGAAAAAAACAATGGAATCATGAGATTTGCAGACAAATGGATGACACTAGAAGAAACTATCCTGAATGAGGTAACCCAGTCACAAAAAGAGAAACATGGCATGTACTCTCTCATATATGGATTTTAGACATAGATCTGGGGAGTGCCAGCCTACAATCCCATGGCCAGAGAGTCTGGGAAACAGAAACTTCATTCAGTGGCTGATGGAAGAAGAGGCACACTCCCAAGGCAAAGCACTGAGCTGAACTCAAGAAAGCCAGTAATAGAGAGGGAGGACTGATGACCAAAGGGATTAAGACTGGGCTGGTTTAACCCCCAGAAACAGCTGACCTGACAAAGGTTAACTCTTGAATCCCAGGCTGATGCCTGGAAATCCAGCATGGGTCTGATCAAGATCCCCTGAATGTGGGTGTCAGTGAGGAGGCCTAGGTAATCTATTGAGCCTTGGGCAGTAGATCAGTATTCATCCCGAGTATACACATGGACTTTGGACTCCCATCCAACAATGTGAGATACATTCTCACCATGAACCCTTGGGGGAGGGTCTAGGCCCTGCCCTGGATGAAATGACAGACTATGGACACCCCCATGGAGGGCCTCACCCTCCCTGGAGAAATGAGGGGATATTGCGGGGTTGGGGGGAGGGCACAGGAGGAGGGGAGGGGAAGGGAGAGGGACCTGGAACTGACTTGTGAAGCAACCTTGTTTCTAATCTAAATTTAAACTTAAAAATAAATAATAATAATAAAAAATGCTTAGCAGTTTCTTAAAAATCTAATCATGTTTACTGTAAAATGTTGCAATTTGATTCATATACCAGTTCAAGAAATGTTAAAACATGCGTTCAAATGCAGAATTACATGTGAATGTTCTTAGAAGCACTGTTAAGAACAACCTTATAATGGAAGTATCAGTGAAAAAATGGATAAAAGGAAGATTACATACACACATACACAGCATGCATATGCATATAAACATATATACAAATGGACACACTATATACATTATAGCAAGACAATCTCAAACACTTGCTAGTGGAGATCCATACAAAAGAGTTCATTTTACATGTTATTTTTCTATGAAATTTAATAGGCACATCTACAGAGAGAAAACATAAGTGGATATTGTGTGGGTGGGGGACTCAGTACACACAAGCACAAAAAGGGGCCTTTTGAAGGTGGTGGGAATAGTTATAGATCTAGGTGGTGGTGACATTACACACCCACTGAATAAATAGAAAATTGTTGTACTGTGGTCTTTCAGTGGCTGAATTTCACGACTATGAAGATTATACATAATAAAGCTATTTTAGAAGAAAAGGGAGAAATAGGACACAAGGTCAAAGAAAGGCTTATTTGAAGGTTGTGTAAAGGAATAATAAAATTAAAAGTTGCTGTCTCCAATGGAGGAACTAGAGCTCATGAAAGAAGGGGACAATGTATATTTTATTCTTTAAAAAGAAAAAAATGCTGATCGCTTTCCTTAAGAGAAACAGCCTGAACTCTTGGAGGCTTGTTCTTCATCTCTCAAAGGTTAGCATCATCTGTGAAGACTTTTCTGATATCAGACGAGGAAGGAAACTGCAGAGCCTTGGCACCAAGATGCCTCCGGAAGTTATCACTTTATGCACCTGAAGCGTCATAGTATCAAACCTGTTCCAACACTACTGCCGCTTACAACAAAGCTGCTTTGAGGGGCAACTGCCTGTCCCTCAAAGACGACTGTGATGTCCTAATCCATCCAAACCCATGTTGAACTGTTTCCTGCTTTTGACAAGGCTGGTGACTCAGGTCTGTTTTATAGATAAGACATCCCACCTACATTTTAAATCATGGATTACAGGGACAGCCCATATTTCTTTAAAAGGAGATTAAGTTCCTTTTGTCTGGCTTTTAAGCGAATCAGTACAAATGAAGGAGTTCTAGGATAAGAAGGTTCTGTATTAAATACTGCAAGGCCTGTAAAAAACAAACTGCTCAGTTATTACACAGAATAACTGTGATGATTATAATGAGCTGAACATCACAAACAAAATTTTTGTTATTTACTAGAAGAAATCCCATCACTGACATAAACAAAACAGCAAACAGCCCTGAACTTAATTTTTTCCCAAGTGTTTGTTCAATGAAGGTGGATGAAATTCCAACTTAAATAAAAACAAAAGTCTTCTAAACTCACAGGACATTTATAATTAGAAATTACATGATGAAATATTTATCTATTTGAACTTCAAATAAGAAGAGTGTTTTTGACCGAGTTTCTAGAACACAAACCACCCAGCATTCTGGTGGGAAGCAGAGATGACTATATAAGTTGCATATAAAATTCATGAACATCTGGAAGCTTGCTAATTGCAGACAGAATGCCACATTAAACAAGAAATCAAAGTGCTTCTTTCTGGTTCATATGTCTTTAGGAGGCAGAAATCACTTTCCTTGGCACAAGCACATGGGCTTAATTGACAAATGTCGAGATGGCATATTTTACCATATGCCCTTCCATGGATCCAGTCAAGTCTCATGAACACTGGAGTCATAAACTGCATTTGTCTGGGATGGGATATGATAAATTCTTAAATCAGTAGCAATAAAAGATGTAAAGCAGAAGCTTAAATACAGCAAACAGGAGTTTGAGCTGCTTTCACCAACAGGGATAAAGTAAACTCCTATTTGTTACTGACAGTCCAGGGACATGTGCCCATTGATGACACTATCAGCATCCAATGGACACTTTCGATCCAATACTCACACAGATGGCCTTGATTAAACTAAATGGCTCACTAAGCAGAACCAGAAGCCGTGAATCTGGGGAACGAATGGATAGGGTCTTGGGATAAGGTTGATATGGATGGGAATGAGATAAGGGAAGGGGCTAATCAGAATACATTGTATATATATTATATATTCATAAAATCATCAAACAACAGAAATCAATAGAAACACATTCCAAATCTAAAGGCATTGGGTGGCATGCCTCCAATGATCAGAGAAATGTAAGTTCCACTGTGATACTGTAAGAGCCTTATTCTGCCTCTAGGACTGTTTTAACTGGTAAAAGGTTTTTCTCCTAAATTTAAAGCAGTATTTTAAAATTGAAAGTTGTTCTAGAAAAAATGCTTCTGCCTTTGCTTAAAAAAAAGATCCATTTGTCTATGGTCATATCACATTGAACACATATGATCTCATCTAAAAATTATTTTATTTTTAATTGTGTGTGTGAGAGAGGGGTGGGAGAAGGAGAGAGAGAGAGAGGGAGAGACAGAGGGAGAGATGAATGCATGCATGTGCTCATTGTGGCCACAAGATGGCATTGGATTCACATGAACTGAAGTTACAATTGCCTATGATTGGCCCAATGTTGATGCTGGGAATCAGACCTGGATCCTTTTCATGAGCAACGTGTTTTTATTTTTTGTCTTTTTTTAATTTTTAAATTTAAATTAGAAACAAGGTTGTTTCACATATCATAGATTGCTTTAGGCCTCCTCACTGACATCTATATTTAGGGGGTCTGGATCAGTCTCATGCTGGATTCTCAGCCATCAGTCTGGGGTTCAAGAGCTAACCCTTGTCAGGTCAGCTGTTTCTGTAGGTTAAACAAGCCCAGTCTTGACCCCTATGCTAGTCAGTCCTCCCTCTCTGTTACTGGGTTCCTTGAGTTCAGCTCAGTGTTTAGCTGTGGGTGTCTGCCTCTGCTTCCATCAACCATTGGTTGAAGGTTCTGTTTCCCAGACTCTCTGGCTGTGGGATTGTAGGCTAGCACTTCCCAATCCACATAAAGGTGAGTATATACCATGTTTTTTTTTTTTGTGACTGGGTTACCTCACTCAGGATGGTTTCTTCTAGTGCCATCCATTTTCCTGCAAATTTCAAGATTACATTGTCCTGCAAATTTCAAGATTGCATTGTTTTTTTTCCCCTGCTGAATAGTACTCCATTGTGTAAATGTACCACATTTTATCTATCCACTCTTTGATTGAGGGGCATCTAGGTTGCTTCCAGGTTTTGGCTATTACAAATAATGCGAGCACCATGTTTTTAATGGTTGACTCATATATTCAGCCATCTTCTGCTTTCTGTCCCATATAACAAGATGTGGCAAATTTCCTCTTAACTACAACCAGTGTCATGGAGCCTGTGCTCTTCAGTTCCCATGGTGCTCTATAGCCCTAGTTTCCAGTGCTGCTTGCAATGAACACACACCCAGTCTTTTGTATCTTTTATGACACTTGGCTTTTGTAAGTCTTTCAGGCCGTGATACTTGCCTCTTATTAAGGCAGTGCTGTGACACATGTCCCAATTTTATTCTACTTTTGATGATCCAGTTTTTCTTCTCTATCTCTGAATGCCTGATGCCCCTAAAGGGCTTTACTAGATGACTGGCCTGCTATTGCCCCCACTGTTCCTTTATCTCGTGGTGTTTCTCTGTCTGTTAGAGTCGTAGTGGTGTTAATCACACTTTAAATAATGTTGTTAGGTAGAACTATAAAATAATAAGTCCAGGTTCTGAATATAAAAGTCATATGGTTGCATTTAAGAACACCACTGGGCTGAATTTCCTCTTGATTTGAATGTAATCCCACCCCCAGTTTCAGACCTCTTTGCTGCAGGGACAGAATGTATCTCGGCACCAAACTGATAGTGCTTGGGTCTTTCCCCAAATTTATTCATTCTAGAAGCTATCACTTTACCTTTGGTAACGAGCAGGGGAGGTAGAAGAAAAACTACAAGGGTTTCAGCATTTCCCTTTATTGAGTAAGGAACAAAAGTCCCCTGCTAAACACACGTATTCCCTCACGTTCCATTCTCTTCACTTGGTTTAGCAATAAAGCAAATGGTCAGTAAAGGCACACAGCCTTCTGTCTCCACAAACACCAACCACCCACTCTACTGCACTAACCCAGCTGTTCTGATGAATATATAAGTTGAGAAAGGAAACTCTAGGTAAAAATAATTTCAAAGTTCTCTCACAGTAAAGACTAAAAAAGAGGTTTGCATCCCCATTTGTCCATCATATGTCATTAGAGTTCACACACTGAAGTTCAACAGAGTAATTGTTCTTCAAAAGTGCAACTACACTAGCATCTAGACAACTAAACTTAGATACACATATTCTCCCCTATGAAGAGATTAAAGTCCCAGTGATAGGTAACCTCAGCTTTTAAATTTAATACAAAAATAAATAGTTTTAAATAAAAATTTAAAATAAAAATTTAAATATTTTTAAAATGAAGAAATATAAAGACTAAAATCTGTTTTGTTAAAGTGGTTTCTGTAGGCTTCAGAGAAGGTCTGAGTTGGGTCGTGGGCTGGGCTGTGATCTCTGGGAATGAGTGGTGACGTTCAATATGTCAGGAGGTTAGTTCTTTTTCTCATCCCTTCCACTATTCGAAGAGTAGAGCTGAGAGAGCATTAAAAGAAAATCACTGTAACTGTGGTTTAAGACAGCCTAATTCTAGCTCCAAAGTTATTCTTTCCAGGCACAAATATCATCAGAACCATGACCTGGCATGCGCTGTCCCCAGAGAGCAAGCACAGACTTGGTGCTGCCTAAGGAAATGCGCTCATCTTGCATTGTGTTTGTCACCCAGATCTTCATTAAAGTCTGTGGTCCAAAATCAGCGAATTGCAAATCTGTCGTGAGTTTATTAATTATGCTGACAAAACATAGAAGGGAGGAAAAGCCACTCTTGCATTTTCTGTCCTTTATTGAAAAGTAAGAGCAAACTCTTGGCAAAGTTTTGAAAGTTACAATAGTCATGTCCTTAGTTTACAGTTAATTTAGTTTTGCCCCATGAATGCTAGGGATGGGGGGATATCATACATTAAATAAATTAAATATACCAAATCTTATTGAAATTTCTTTGGTCTGTGAAAGCCTTTCAATTTCATATCCTCTTGAGGCCTTGGTTTTTATTCTCCGGCCCTATCCCGAGTCAGCATGTGCCTGTGAGATCTGTGCAGACAGGAGTCTGCTTCTTAGAGACTATTGATGCTTTTTTTTTGTCTGACGCCCATAAGACATGCGTGTTTTTGAAGGTTGTCCTTGTTCCCTCACCTTGGTTTCTGCTACAGAGCTGTGTTCCATAGTCCTGTCTTTATCTTTTAAGTGTTTTAAACAACATAAGAGTTCTTCCTGTAACACATTTTTCTGCAACAGCAATGGCTTTTCAAGCTTTACTTCTGCCCAATGTTCTAGTGTTAGAAGACTCAAACCTGTCATTTCTTCAGTTGCTTTTCTTTTCCACCATGTAATCTGCTACTTATAATACCCGAGCAATCACTTAGCCTTTTCTTCCCTCTTGCTTTTAAGCTCACTCTCCTCATTTTATGACATAATTTTCTCCAAGTTCTATCTCAGAAGATGGCTTCCTGGAGATAAGTACATTCAGTACCCTTGCAAGCTAAAAATCCATTGTGCAAACAAATCTTGTCCTCCCCTTGTGGGTGGAATCATACCATCACTGTCTTCGTTTCCACTTGCAATGACTATGTCAACTTAATATTTATACATCTATGTTAGGCAGATTTTTAAATCATCTTCATGAAAATCTATCCAAATATTTTATAACCATACCCTTAATTCCCACTTAAAAACTATCTACATTTTAAGAGGACTTGTTTTGAAATTTAAGTAGGTAAGTCTGGGATCCCTTAGTGTAGTAATTCTAAAACATTCTGTTATCTGATGTATTGTTATAATTATGTTTCATTAGGCCTCGATTACCCTTTTCAATCCTATAGTAACTAGAACAATTTCCACCTTTGTAGCCCAGCTTTCATGAGCAATTAAGTTGGTACTTTATTCTTTTTCTAAAATTTATCATTACTAAGATTTCAATCCTTATCCGAAGAAAATGTCTCTCCTCTCCTAATTGAACGTGCCTGATCTATTTCAGCTTTCTCTCATTCTTCCTAAAATTCTTGCCCTAATAATAAAACCAAAGCATATTTTTAAGCTGAGATATTCTTTCTGAATTCTGAATACAAGCATTCCACAGAGTAGATGAAGCAGTATTTTAATTGCCATTTTAAAGTTTGGATTCACAGTAGTTTGTTTGCTTTTGGCATTACTCGCTATATGCTAAGGGAATTTAGCCTTTTTAAACTGAAATAAATGTCTATGGATAAATCAGAAACTGACTCTGAAGTAAAAAGTCACTACCAGGTTTGATACTGCTGTCATTTCTGAGTTCACATGAGTCCATTAAGTGCTTGGGAACTGAGAACCTTTAGAGTACAATTTATGTGATTCTAAATAGTTAGCAGATAGCTCCTCCATTGATGCCAATTGCAGCGGAGAATAACATAAACAGGAATGCAATTTGGGGCAGCTGATTAAGCACTGCCTTGGTGTGCCAGGCATAAAATTCATGCTAGGTATTTGTAGCCCTCATAGATCCAGCTGTCTTTATAAACCTTCGTAGAGCCAGCTAAGAAAGGTGATAAAAGCAGCATAATTATTCCACCCACCAATGCTTACTAAGCATGTATGCTGAAGCTCTGTTTTGATGTGAGCATAAGCATGAAGCAAAAGAACATTTTTTCTTTGGACAGGAATCAGAAATGAGCCTAAGATGTCTAGGGTGTTCACCTTCTATTCAGTTAGCTCAGCAATAAAAAGTAGGATCTTTTGGCTTTCAACTGTTTGAGATGTTAAAACTTTTAAAACATCTAAAATTAAACAATACATAGTTATGCATATATACATATGTGTATATGCCTAACACAAATACTCACATTTAATAAATAAAAATATATTTCTTAATACATATGCTTAGATTTTTTAAAATTTTTATTTATTTTTCAGTTTAAATTTAGATAAGAAACAAGGTTGCTTCACAAGTCAGTCATATTTCCTAATACATATGCTTAGATTTTTTAAAAGCAGGGTCTCACATGTGTAGGTGTCTTGGAATATGCTTTGCATACTGGACTGGACTTGAGCTTAGAGAGATTCACTTGCCTCTGTCTCCTGTGTACTGAGAGTAAAGGCACATGGAACTATGCCCCGCTCTTATCTTTCATATATACAAGAAGTTACTTTAGGATAGAAGGAAGAAAAACAAGCTGCAGTGAAGAGAGAAGTAGGTAGGGGTTACCTACTGATCTACTTTCCAGGTCAGGTCATGGTCTTACAGAAACTAATTTATTCTTTGTCTAATTTAAGTACTGAAGTACAACAGGAAAAACATACATACTGTTCAGTGCACCAGTAGATTATGTGCAGTAGCAGCTCTCTGGCTTGTCTAGTCTTAGGTTCTTGGCCCCCCAAACTGTGCCAGGTATGAGTTCCATCTCATGGAGCAGATCTTAAATCTACTCAGAAAGTGACTGTATACTTCCAGGACATTTATGCCAGAACATTCATGCTCCATTGGGTGTATCTCACCAGAAAAATCATTATTATGAACTCAGGGTCCACAGCTAGATAGACTGATGATTTATTTTCTTCTTTGGTAGAATGTCTATTATCTTCCAGCACCATGAAATCTAGCAAGTGGAGATAAAACTTTCAGGTGAGTAATAGCTTGATTTCGCCATGCTCTAAACTCATGTATTTGATGTCTTCAGCAATATAATCTTCCTGACGTGTTCCAGAGAGAAATGGCATTCGTTTGTAATTTTTAAGGTCTATGTAATGTCTATGGGACCTCATTGGCCAACAATTCCAATGCAGGTAAACTATTCCTGATATTGAGTTTTTTAATTTGTTAGCTTCCAGTGTCTAGCAGTGGCATTGCTGCCCTGTTATAAGGTAACCCTATGTAAACAATTTTTACATATGAATTACATATTTTAAGAAGTTTCTACACATGTAGCACATGTCTTTTCGAGGCTGTCTTAAGTGTTAGTTATCTCTTCCTGTGTTCCTTTCTCCACCTTACATTCTACCCTCAGCCTATTTAATAGTTCATTATTCCTATTTCTTCCTTCGTATTCCCCTCTTCCATCTTCTACAGAGATACTTGCTCATCCATGTTTATGCTGCTCTATTTACAATAGCCAACAGAGGTAATAGCCTTGATGTCCACCAAGGGATGAATAATAAAAATGTGGTATACAGGACTGGAGAAGATGGCTCAGCAGTTTGATTTCTAGCATCCACATGGCAGTTCACAACCATACATAACTATAGTTCCAGGGTATACATTTTCTTCTGGCCTTTGTAGGTATCAGGCTTACAAGCGACACATAGATATGCATATAGGCAAAATAGCCGTACATTTCAAAGATGTTCCACATTTATACAATGGAATACTATTCAGCCATCAAAAGTGAAATTATGAAAGTCTCAGATAAATGGATGGTACTGGAAACAATTATTCTGAGTGTGTCAACCCTGACCAGAAAGATGTCACCTGTTGTCTCTGATTTGTGGGTTAGCTTTGAATTTTTAGATATGTGTGTCTCGTTTGAAATAACCACAGACGCTAGGAAACTACTAAAGGGCCTTGGAGGAGTTTCAAGGGAGTATAGACAGAACAGTGTCATTCAAAAAACGCAGGCTTTCACTATGTATCTCAGATTGACCTGGGACTTTCTATGGTGATCATCTTGGTTTGGTCTCCTGAGTGTCTGGTGTACAGGTGTGTAACAACATTCTGTCCATTTTCATAGTATAGATTGTGAAAATTTGGGCTATAAAATTCCTTTGCACTTGATAACCTTTTATTGTTGAGAATCTGTGTGAGTTTCTTTAAAAAACTTCCTACATTCTTTTCTTTCTCTTCATCCCACAAGAGTGATTTAAATAGCATCCAAAATGCTATGTAGAGCTGACATTTCATATGAAGATCAGCGGTGCTACAGGAGAGAAGTGATAACCCGAGTTCTTTAAGCCAACAGTATCATGAAAGTAACACTGAACTATGGATCAGGAAGCCAGATTCTATTTCTGGCTTTGCTCCTAACATCATTGGTTAAGTTTCTTGTCACATTTCCTCATCTATTGAATGAGCTCCTTAATCCCCTCAAATTCAAATATTCTATATTATGTAGACCAATATGCACTTAAAAAGACATATATAATTTATATTGCAGAGTATCTTTCTTCAGACTCTACTCAGTCCTATATTAAATTAATAATATATTCAAAGTAGATTATAAGCAGATGCTAAAGATAGATGTTTGTGACCATCTTAGCCTCCAATTATGATGTTCTAACATGGATTTTTGAACACATAAATAATATGTAGTTGCTTAATGGTACCTCCTGTTAAATTTCTGTGAACTTTAATATTACACATCTAAGATAGTAATTGTCTTTTTCTTTCCCCCCAAAACTCTGTTAACATGATTATTTTTATTTTGTTAATTTTCTAAGAATCCACATCATTTGTATCTCTACAATTTTTACAACATTTGATACCCTTGATGCGAGAACCAGACCCATTATTTTCCAAAAGTGTCCTGAGAAGAGTCAGATTATCTAACAAGAAAAAAAAAAACCAACACAGGCACGAGAAGCCCTCTTTTGAATTGTTGGCCTGGTTGTCCAAAAGACTCCCCAATCATATAGGCTATCACTGTTGTCCTTGGTTACCTCCCAAAGGTGGAAGATAACTTTCTATTGCTTAAGTCACTGTTCACTTCAGACACAGGGCTTAGAGGCTGCTGAATGTGAACTGAGGACTTCTCCCCAAGGAGTACCAGAAGGAAGCTCACAAAGGAAGCAAGCGACTAAAGTCCTACCTAGGTAAGATATCTATGAGCCACAACAATGACCAGTGTGGTAAGATAACCCTAAGGGTACATAATGCACAAGTACTTCAGTGTTAAACAACAGCTTTATAATTGAACTTAAGACCCATTCAATAAGAAGAAAATCATGCCTGGTACTGAAAACTTAACCAACTACCCAAGGCTAATAAAGTCATGGACTTTGGAGGAGAACCTACAATTGCTAATTTACCAAACCAGCATAACTCCCAAGTACATTCTAAATCATTGTTATCCTCAATAGGTCCTTTATGTGACAGTAGTATCATTTAGCCATTTAATCTTAAAATAAAAAATGCTTCTATTGACATATTTTTGGTTTTATAGCACTACATGAACTCCATATATATTGTTTAAGTTTAAATTGTTGCAAATTAAAATTTCACATATTCTGAGAAAAATAGAAATATCATTTTGAAAGATATTTCTGAAAGAGACGTTCTTTTATGTAACAGTTGCAGTATGTTTCCTTGACAACATAGCTGCTATGATTGTCTCCTTGAGGCAATAAAGAATCAGTGGTGAGTGACTGATGTCTCTGTTAAATATAGAAAATGTGAATGTGCCGTGTGTATTTAAACGTGTCACTATCATCATACAGCAACATACTAGTTAGTTTTATTAAATGTTTGTTTTAAAAGATAAAACTCGGCAAACGGGCACCTTTGAAAAGTAAAATAATGAAGCAATTTACAGAGTAAATAAATGTGTCAATGTGACTAGGACTTCAAATGGAATCAATACAGACCTTACTTCAGCCTTTTCTAAACAGGAGCATAAACATCATTAATTGAAGCATTTATTTAGTGTTGTTCTGTGAACTGCATTAGGTGCTGTTTTACTGGCAGAATCTTGGAAGCAATAATTGAAAGAAGAAAGTAGCATGACTCTGTAGTGAATAGTATCAATATTCTGCCAATACCTCACATTTCACAGATGAAGACAATGAGACATTCCAAAATGTTAGCTTTTTCCTGTGGTGGGGTTGAGACTAAAAGTTATCCATTTTCTAAGTATTTCCCAAGGATTTTTCTGGTGTTGCAACCTAATATTTATTATAGCATGTGTGATGGATACTCCATTTTAGAGTCAGGAAAAAATAAAAGGCAGCCAAGCTCTTCAATTATGGGAAGAAATCCAGAAAGAAAATGCTATTTTTAAATACCATTTTTTGTTAAATACATTTTTTACTTTTATTTTTACATTTTAAAATTTAAATTAGAAACATGTCAATCCCAGCTCCTTCTCCCTCCCCTCCTCCCCTGCTCCCCTCCAGCCCTCTCGCAACCCCACCAATCTGCACTCCACTCTCCAAGGAGGGTGAGGCCCTTCATAAGGTATATACAAAGTCTGTCATATCATCTGGATCAGAGCTTAGGCCCTCCCCCATGTGTCCAGGCTGAGATAGAATCCCTCCATGTGGAATGGGCTTCCAAAGTCCATCTGATTGCCAGGGATAAATGCTGATCTATTGCATAAGGCCCCAAAGAATGCCAAGGCCTCCTCACTGAAACCCACATTCAGGGGGTCTGGATCAGTCTCATGCTGACCTTTCAGACTATCAGTCTGGTGCCCATGAGCTCCCCCTTGTTCAGGTCAGCTCTAAGTTTTACCCGCCAAGTCTGAACCCCTTTGCTCATCACTCCTCCCTCTCTGGGACTGGTTTCCAGGAGTTCAGTTCAGTGTTTAGCTGTGGGCGTCTTCATCTGCTACCTTCAGTCACTGGATGAAGGCTCTAGGGTGGCATACAAGGTAGTCGTCAATCACATTATCGGGGCAGGGCATTTAAGGTAGCCTCTCCACCATTGGTTAGATTGCCAGTTGGTATTATCCTTGTAGGTCTCTGCACATTTCACTAGTGCCAGATCTCTCTTCAAACTTATAATGGCTCCATTTATTATGGCTTCTCTCATCCTGCTATCCTCTATTCTTCCCCCAACTCAACCTTCCTGCTCCCCCATGTCCTCCTCTCCCCTTGTCTTCACCCCATCGCTTTCCCCCAGATTCCTCTCCCCCCCTTACTCCCAATCCACTCTTAAGATTCTGTCCAGTTCCCCTTCTCTGGGGTACCATGCATATCTCTCTTAGAGTCCTCCCTGTTTCCCAGAGTTTCTGGCTGTGGGATTGTAGGCTGGCACTCCCCTGTTTTATGCCTAAAAGCCATACATGAGTGAGTACATACCATGCTTGTCTTTTTGTGACTAGGTTGCCTCACTCAGGATGGTTTCTTCTAGTGCAATCCATTTGCCTGCAAATTTCAAGATTCCGTTGTTTTTTTTTTCTCCTGAGTAGTACTCCATTGTGTAAATGTACCACATTTTCTCTATCCACTTTTAAGTTGTGAGGCATCTAGGTTGCTTCCAGGATCTAGCTATTACATATAATGATGCTATGAACATAGTGGAACAGACATCCTTGTTGTGTGAATGGTCATCTTTTCGGTATATACCTAAGAGTGGAATTGCTGTGTATTGTGGTAGACTGAGTCCCATTTTTCTGAGGAATCTCCATACTGATTTCCAAAGTGGCTGTATGAGTTTGCACTCCCACCAGCAATGGACAAGTGTTCCCTTTTCTCCACATCCTCTCCAGCATAAACTCTCATTGGTGTTTTTGATTTTAGCCATTCTGACAGGAGTAAGATGGTATATCAGAGTTGTTTTGATTTGCATTTCCCTAATGGCTAAGGATGTTGAGCACTTTATTAAGTGTCTCTCAGCCATTTTGTACTCCTCTATTGAGAATTCTCTATTTAGTTCAGTCCCCCACTTTTTAATTGGATCCTTTGGTGTTTTGGAGACTTGCTTCTTGAGTTCTTTGTGAATTTTGGAGATCAGCCCTCTGTCAGATGTGGGGTTAGTGAATATCTTTTCCCAATCTGTGGGGTGCCTTTTTGTCTTGCTGACTGTGTCCTTTGCCTTACAGAAGCTTTTTAGTTTCAGGAGGTCCCATTTGTTAATTGTTGATCTAAGTGTTTGTGCTACTGGTGTTATGTTCAGGAAGCAGTCTCCTTTACCAATTCGTTCAAGGGTACATTCCACTTTCTCTTCTAACAGGTTCAGTATGGCTGGATTTATGTTGATGTCTTTAATCCATTTAGACTTAGGTTTTGTGCATGGCAATAGACATGGATCTATCTGCAGTCTTCTATATGCCCCTATCCAGTTATGCCAGCACCATTTGTTGTAGATGCTATCATTTTTCCATTGTAAAATTTCAGCTTCTTTGTCTAAAATCAGGTGTTCATAGGTTTGTGGGTTAATCTCAGGGTTTTCAATTCGATTCCATTGGTCTACCTGTCTATTTTTGTGCCAATACCAAGCTGTTTTCAGGACTATAGTTCTATAATAGAGCTTGAAGTCAGGGATGGTGATGCCTCCAGATGTTGCTTTGTTGAGCAGGGTTGTCTTGGCTATCCTGGGTCTTTTGTTTTTACATATAAATGTGAGAATTGTTCTTTCAAGGTCTGTAAAGAATTGTGCTATGATTTTGATGAGTATTGCATTGGGTATGTAGATTGCTTTTGGCAGGATTGCCATTTTTACCACATTGATCCTACCTAACCAAGAGCATGGGAGATCTTTCTATTTTCTGGTGTCTTCTTTAATATCTTTCTTTAAAGACTCAAAGTTCTTGCTATACAGGTCGTTCACTTGTTTGGTTAGTGTTACCCCAAGGTATTTTATATTGTTGGTGGCAATTGTAAATGGTGATGCTTCTCTGAATTCTTTCTCAGCACTTTTATATATTGTATGGCTACTGATTTTCTTGAGTTTATCTTGTGTCCTGCCACTTTGCTGAAGGTGTTTATTAGCTGTAAGAGTTCCCTGGTAGAGTTTTTTGGGACACTTATATAAACTCTCACATCGTCTGCAAATAGTGAAAGTTTCACCTCTTTTTTTCCAATTTGTATCCCCTTGATCTCCTTTTGTTGTCTTATTGCTCTATCTAGAACTTTAAGTAGAATATTGAAGAGATATGGAGAGAGAGGACAGCCTCGTCTTGTTCCTGATTTTAGAGAAATTGCATTGAGTTTCTCTCCATTTAGTTTAATGTTAGCTGTTGATTTACTGTACATTGATTTTATTATGTTCAGGTATGTTCCTGTTATCCCTGATCACTCCAGGACCTTTATCATGAAGGGGATTTTGTCAAATGCTTTTTACGTATCAAGTGAGATGATCATGTTTTGTTTTCAGTTTGTTTACATGGTGAATTACATTGATATTTTTGTATGTTGAACCATCTCTGCATCCCTTGGATGATGCCTACTTGATCATGGTGGATGATTTTTCTGATGTGTTCTTGGATTCCATTTGCTAATATTTTATTGAGTATTTTTGCATCAATGTTCATGAGGGAGATTGGTCTGTTCTTCCCTTTCTTAGTTGTGTCTTTGTGTGGCTTGGGTACCAAGGTAATTTAGACTCATAAAAAGAGTGTGGCAATGAACCTCCTGCTTCTCTTGTGTGGAACATTTTGAGGAGTATTGGAATTAGCTCTTCTTTGAATTTCTGGTAAAATTCTGCACTGTAGCCATCTGGCCCTGACTTTTTTTTGGTTGGGAGACTTTTGATGACTGCTTCTATTTCATTAGGGATTATAGGGCTGTTTAGACTGCTTATCTGCTCTTGATTTAATTTTGCTAAGTGATATCTATCCAGAAAATTGTCCATTTCCTTTAAATTTTTAATTTTTTTGGAGTACAGGTTTTCACAGTATGACTTGAAGATTCTCTGGATTTCTTCAGTGTCTGCTGTTTTGTTCCCTTTTTCATTCCTGATTTTGTTAATTGGCATGTTCTCTCTCTGACTTTTGGTTAGTTTGGATAGAGGTTTGTCTATCTTGTTGATTTTCTCGAAGAAACAATTCTTTGTTACATTGATTCTTTGTATTGTTTTCTTTGTTTCCACTTTATTGATTGCAACCTTCAATTTGATTATTTCCTGGCTTCTACTCCTCCTGGGTGAGTTTGCTTCTTTTTGTTCTAGAGCTTTCATTTGTGCTGTTAATTCTCTAGTATGACTATTTTCCAGTTTCTTCATATGAGCACTTAGTACTATGATCTTTCTTCTTAGTACTGCTTTCAAAGTGTCCTATAAATTTGGGTATGTTGTGTCTTCATTTTCATTGAATTCTAGGAAGTCTTTAATTTCTTTCTTTATTTCTTCCTTGACCCATGAATGTTGCAATTGTGTGTTGTTCAATTTCCATGAGTTTATAGGGTTTCTGCAATTTGTGTTGTTGTTGAATTCTAACTTTAAAGTGTGGTGGTCTGATAAGATACAGGGGATTATTCTAACTTTTTGTACTTGTTGAGGTTTGCTGTGTTTCCAATAATGTGGTGGATTTTAGAGAAGGTTCCATGTGTCTCTGAGAAGAAGGTATATTCTTTTGTGTTTGGATGGATTATTCTGTAGATGTTTGTTAAACCTAGTTCGGTCATAACTTCTGTTAATTCCTTTTTTTCTTTGTTAAGATCCTGTCTGGTGGTGCTCTCTAGTGGTGAGAGTAGGGTGTTGAAGTCTCCCACTATAACTCTATGAGGTCTTATGTATGATTTGAGTTTTAGTAATGTTTCTTTTACGAATGTGGGTGCCTTTGTATTTGAGGCACAGATGTTCAGAATTGAGACTTCATTCTGATGGATTTTTCCTGTGATGAATATGAAATGACCTTCTGCATCTCTTTTGATTAATTTTTTTTGAAATCTAATTTGTTAGATACTAGGATAGCTTCATCAGCTTATTTCTTGGATCTATTTGATTGGAAAATCCCTTTACTCTGAGGTAATTTCTGTCTTTGAAGTTGAGGTGTGTTTCTTGTATGCAGCATAAGGATGGATTCTATTTTTGTGTCCATTTTGTTAACCTGTGTCTTTTTATAGGCAAATTAAGACCATTAATATTGAGGGAGATTAAGAACCATTGAGTTTTAATTCTTGTTTGTTTTTGATTGGTTGTTGTTGGTGTTATTGTTTGTGGATTTATCCTGCTTTTTCTTTTGGCTTTTGGTAAAGTGGGATTATCTATTGCCTATGTAGTAGAATATCTTGTTTTATCCATCTATAGTGATTGAAAGCTTTGCTGGGTGTAGTAGTCTGGGCTGGCATCCGTGGTCTTTTAGTGTTGGTAGGATGTCTATCCAGGACCATGTGGCTTTCCAAGTTTCCCTGGTGAAATCAGGTATGATTCTGATAGGTTTGGCTTTATATGTTACTTGGCCTTTTTCTGTAGCTGCTCTTAATATTCTTTCTTTATTCTGTATGTTTGGGGTTTTTATCATTATGTAGCAAGGGGACTTCCTTTTGTGGTCCACTCTATTTGGTGTTCTGTAGGCTTCTTGTACTTCATTGGCATGTCTTTCTTTAGGTTGGGAACGTTTCCTTCTATCATTTTGTTGAATATATTTTCTGTACCCTTGAGCTGCATTTCTTAACCTTCTTCTATACCTATTATTCTTAGATTTGGTCTTTTTTACGGTGTCCCATATTTCCTGGATATTTTGTGTTATGGGTTTGTTGGATTTAAGATTTTCTTTGGTCAATGAATTTATTTCTGCTAGTGAATTTTCAACACCTGAGATTCTCTATTCTAACTCCAGTATTCTGTTGTTTATGCTTGCATCTGTAGTTCCTGATCATTTACTCACCTTTTCTATTTCCAGTATTCCTTTAGACTGTGGTTTTTTTTTTACCATCTCTATTTCAGCTTTCAAATCTTAAGTGTTTGAATTGTTTCTTGTAATTTTTGGTTTGTCTTTTCTTCCTTTTATTTAAAAGTTTTTTCTCATTTCTTCTTTTAGGGTCTCTATCATCTTCATGAAGTTATTTTTAAGGTCATTCTCTTCTGTTTCATCTGTGTTGTGATGTTCAGATCTTGATGGTGAACAGTCCCTAGACTCTGGTGGTGTCATATTGTTTTTTCTGTTATTGAATTTGTTCTTGTATTGTCTTCTTCACATCCCATCTTTCAGTAGGTACAGGTGGGGGTTTCTTCTTTTCCTGGTGTGTATGGGTGCAAGGTCCTTTTTTGTTGGGTGTAATCAGGTCCAATTAACTGACAGGTCTCATGGTGGATGCAGATGGGTCTCAGACACTCCCTCTCCTGGTGGGTGGGAGCTCTGTCCTCTGCACTATGCCCTCTGCCCTCTGGCCTGAGTGGGGGCAGGAGTAGGCTGGCTCTCTCAGTATGCTTCTGGTCACTTGGTCCTCTGGGGGTGAGTTGGGCTTGCTGCAGTCCCCAGTCCAGGAGATCCCAGAGAGACTGAGCAGGAGGAAGTTGGAACCAGAATGGGAGTCTGGAGCTCACCTCTGCCTTCTTAAATACTTTTTAAAAAAAGAATATACATGACTAATCCATTATAGCTGTGTGTTAACACTAAAATGACTGAATATGCCTTCCTACCATGAAGACTCACAGCTGATCCAACAATTACAAAGTTGTCTACTGGGAAGCAGAACTGTGGATCTGCATATAAATAGAAGAAGAGAAGATGCTACTGGCCTAAAATCACAGTTTCTAAGTCACATGATGGTGGTTACCAGCTTGAAATGTCACAAAAGTACAATGGTAAGCAGGAGTCAAGCCAGATTTTTTTGTCTTTCAAACCTTGAAGTTGAAATAGATGCTGAAAGTGAAAAGAATAAAGAAAAATCCTTTCCACAAAAGGAATTAGCATGCTAGGAGTCTATCCCTAACATCTAGCCAACTGCAGGAGAGTGCTAACAAATAAGTACTACCCCAGTGACATCTCGAGGCTTCTTGTAGCTGAAGCAAATGCTTCCCTGGCTTCTGAATTAGGAACTAAAGAGCCTGGTTCATAATAGAATCAAATGAGTTATTTCAGGCAGTTATGAGTCTTCCAAGCAGGAAGATGGAATTCAAGAAGGCTACTCATTGGCATTCCTGACACTGAAAGCTTAGCTGGTTGACATGAAGTTGGGTTAAAATACAAAAGGATATACTTATTGGAATGCAGCCATGCTGACCACTATATCAGCAATGGTTTATCATGACACAGGTCTTGACAACCATTTACTTGTATTTTACAATTTTAGTTTATACTTACTAAAATATTGATTAATAGAACCCTTTATCCAAATATCAATGTACCTTTGTATTTTCTCATATATCCTAATGTATCATTAAGATCCAACCCTCATTCAGAGGGCTTGGATTGGTTCAATGCTGGTTCCCCAGCTTTATGCCTGGAGTCCCTGTGTTCTCACTAGGTGAGGTCAGCTGTTTCTGTAGGTTTCTCCAGCACGGTCTTGACTCCTTTGCTCATCCCTCCTCCCTCTCTACAACTGTATTCCAGGAGTATGGCTCAGTGGTTAGCTGTGGGTGCCTGCTTTTGCTTTGATCAACTATGGGATGAAGGCTCTAGGATGGCAATTAAGGTAGTCACCAATCTCATTATAGGGCAAGGGCATCAAAGGCGACCCCTCCACTATTGCCTAGATTCTTAGTTGGAGTCATCTTTGTGGATCTCTGAACATTTCCTAGTGCCTCTAACATTAGAACCAGTATTTATCCCTAGTGCAAAAATGGACTTTAGGAGTCCATTCTCTATGGAGGGATACTATTTCATCCCAGATACATGGAGGAGGGCCTAGACCCTCCCCCCAAATGATGTGACAGACTTTGATGATTCCCCCATGGAAGGTCTCACTATCCTTGGGGAGTGGGTGGGGGGTGACTTGGGGGGGGTTGGTTGGGGACAGGGGAAGATGGAGGGAGAGGGAAGGAGGGGTTGATATGTAAAATAAGATTGTTTTTAAATAAAAACATAAACATGCAAACTACAAAACCCAAATTAATAAAAATTTGAATATATGTAAAAAAGAGAACCAACTCTCAAAAGGAATATGTTTTTTTAAATTATATGTTTTGTTCTTGGGAAATTATAACATAATTATGTAACTTCCCCTTCCTGTTTCAACGTGCAAACTTCCCAAATATCCTTTTCCTTGATTTCTTTCAGAATCATGGCATCCTTTTTCATTATATATGCATGGTAAACACAGCACACAACCTGCTCAGTCTGTATAATGTTTTCATTTGATAGTACCTGGATCATGTTTACAATGTAACAGATACTTATGAAAAATGTTCAAAGTATTTACTCATTTAAGTATGAGGGATACTACAGAAAGATGAAGATAGCCAAATGTAGGTAAGTGAATAAGGCAGATCAGGATACATAGACTAGTTCCTCAGGCATTTGAAAGACTCACTCCCAGTGATTCCTGCTGATAGATGGTAGGGATCTTCAATGTTCCATCCAAACTAGTAGGCAATGGTCAAAGCCTTTTTAAAAATCTAAATGGATGAGCAGTCACTACCAAAACAAGAGACAGGAGGATTCATAATCTCACACTGAAATTCTTGATATAACCACATACTTTCAAATGTTCGGACATAGTTCTCACTATTGGCTCAATTACTATAAGGAAATCAAAGAAATTCTAGTCAATTTCTAAGTTGAGGAATGCCTTTCATGATTTAGAAACATAGATGTGACTAGATGAATAGATAGATCTATGTGACTATAAACAGAAAATAGACTTTATTGTTTAAAATTTTATATAGCAACCAGTAGATTTAATCTGATTTTGTTTGTGATTTCATAGGAAAACAAAAAACAAGTCACCTTACGAAAGGCTGATGAAATTAGGCTTAGTTTTGTCTGTTTTGGCTCATGTCACACAATTTAAATTCTATTCATATAGCAAAATATTATTCTGAGAGGAAACCACACTAGAAGGCTTTATGTACCACCATGAGAGGAAGCCATAAGTTTCCTCATAAGTGACATGGTCTTTTGCATTCATGGATTGCTTTTAGAAGCATGAAATTTTGAGTCACATAAGGAATTAATTTTATAAAAGTATCTAATATTTTTATAAATATTTAATATTTAATAGGAATTGTTTAATCTAGCAATTTTCCTTATAAGATAATGAAAATTATTAACGAATAGCTATTTGTAATACATCTGTTTCACAAAGCAACGTATTATTATCCATACCATCTTAAAAATATTTTCCTTGCAACAATAAAATGCATTTTTATCCAGCTTAGTAATCATAGATTAATAACATTGCCATACTCTTTTCTTCCTTCCCTTGACTGACACAGTTATAAGAATATTGTGTTTCATATATGCATAATTTATTGCATAATTATTAGCATGTTCCAAACACTCAGTAATTGTCTTCATTGCATTTGCTTCTATCAAGTAATACTGTCAACACTATGCTATTTCTTTCTTTATTTCTTTACAATTTTAGTGTGTGTGTGTGTGTGTGCATGTGTGTGTGATGAAATGCATGTGGAAGTCAGAGGATGATTGTATGGGGTTAGCTCTCTCTTTCTGCCAGGGCTTCTAGTGCTTGAATTCAGGTCATGAGGCTTGCATTGTCATTTTGGCAGCTCCAGCATGCCATTTCTTTTAGTTACTTAACTATCAAAACAGTGTATATTTATTGATTGCTTAGTATGTCCCATATCATAGAGAAGTAATGATGAGCCAAGCAGTCATTGTTTCTTCCTTCACAGAGTTTTCATCGTAGCTCTTATGCAGAAATATGATTCTAGATAAATCTGAGATTTATTTTCTTAATTTAGCTTAGTTCATCAATCATCTAGAATTACATTTCCCCATAATACATATTCCATTTTTTAAAACAACAGAAGACAATCGTTAATTTTCAATTTCTTTAGCATATAGAAGAAAAGAGAAAATATAGCCTTATAAAATTTTGTCATATTCTAAGAAGCAATCTTAGTGTAAATATAAAAAGCATTGAGCTCCCTAAGAACTCAAACAGCAATGATCAGGGTTTTGAAATCTTTTCATCAAACGGTGCCTATGGTTATTAAAAACCAAGAAATAATTGTCAAAATCTCCTGGGTTAAAATCAGTTATGATGTGTTAATTAAACCATTTTTGACATTTGACAAATTTTATGATAACTTCAAGATTTTTTCACTATGTGCTCTTTATCTCAAAATAGTTCTTTTCTTCTTGATGGCAAAAACCACGTTCCTTGGAGTGACAAGTAGAAACCGAGGCAAATGATAGTACATTGGCTTCACTGTGTGGACCAAGGATGCCATGGAAACTTGCAGCTCAATACAATCACCGTTATAAGGTCCTCATAGGCAGACGAACCAAGGACACAAGTCTCATCACCACCTGACTCTTTATGCAGAGAAGAGCACCTGTGGAGAGCTGCACATTCTAACTCAAAGGGCATGGCTACCACACTGTGGTGAGGCTACGGCTCTCAAGAGCAGCAGTGGCATAAGACAAAGAAGAAGATGAACTTCAAATCTTATAGGCTGCTGTTGTCTTTTCAGTATAAATGTCGTGGCTGAATGCCCTGGTCACTTCCCCTCAGATGCTCCTCCTCATTATGTGTTCATTCATAGTGTCAAGATTCTCCAAAGTCTTTATTATTTGTTTTGACAGCTTATGCAATATTTCTTCTTAATCACTGTTCATGGCCCCATCAGTGTGAGCAATGCTAAAGCAGATGGTATTTCCTTCTATGAAGCGCACATTTGGCCAAATATCAAAGCAGAGCTATTTTTTTCTGAAGTCTGATAGTCAATCTTCAGTCCTAGCACAATCTTAGGAATGTGGCATGTTTGAGATTATTTCGCCAGACTTGATGATCTCTCATATGACCAGTACATATCATATATACAGAAATATACTTTAGTCATTCAGCAGTTTCAGAACTCTAGCTATTAAAATATTCACATTTCCTAGTTATATGACATAGGTTTAACATTTAAATTAATATAATTTGGAGCTGGAGAGATGGTCCAGTGGTTAAGAGCATATACTGCCGTTACAGAGGACCCAAGTTTGATTCCCAGGACCCACACCAGGTGACTCAGAACCACTTTAATTCCAGGCCTAGGGCACCTGATACTCTATTCTGACCTCTGCAGTCCCTGCACTCACATGCATGTATTCACACACAGGTACATGCATAAACATAAATAAAAATATTAAAAATAATACAATTAAACAGAAGTAAAAATATTATTTCTGAAATTCAGAGAAATGACATTAACCTCTATATTTACATTTTCTATCTTATAAGACTTTATTGTTCAAGGGTATATGGTATAGTAATTTTTACTCTTACTCTCTCCTACACTACAATGAGCTACTATCTTCAGTGTAAAATGTTATTGCTCCTGGTGACTGTCTTCAAGGTAATCACTGAAAGTGTTAGCTAGAGTTACCAGCACACACTATGGCAAAAAGTTAAAAACTAATTGATGTACTTTTACATTTTCTAATATGGGAAGTGAGAAAATTTAATGTAGTCATGATACAATACAGCACAACAAAGAATGTATATTGAACAATAGAATTTTGTAATGGAATTAAATTTCTACTTTGCAAAGACAATCTCTGGGCTGAATTGGGAGAGATGAGTGTATAGAAATCATAAATAATCCTTCCCAATCTTGACAGGCAATTTCAATTGCACACAAAGGGATGATTTTTAAATGAACAGAAGTTCACTTTTCCCCAAGCATCTTACAAAAATTCTATTTCATACCATCAGAAGCAGTGCACTTGAATATGGAAATAGGCTTTACATATCCCTAACTTAGGAAAATATTTCCAACCAACAAGAATATGTCTTTACCAAAGTAGTGATTTTATATTGTGCTTTTTAAATCATTAATCATTTCCTGTACGTCTACTCTCATGTTCAAAACTGAGCCCATGAAGGAGAAGTACACAATGGAGAAGAGACATGTTCAAAGAAGCATCTGTAACCGATAATCTCACTTTCTCTGCTATCCTATGTTCCAGTTCAGCAAAGTAGCCACTGATGTTCACCTGAACCAACCACTAAACAATGAATAGGACAACATCCTCTTCTTGCTCATAGCTCACTGACTTGCTCTTCATGGCTTGCTCAGTCTGCTTTCTTATAAAACCCAGGACCACCTGCCAGGGATGGCACCACCCACAATCACTAATAATAAAATGCCCTACAGCCAGATCTTATGGAGGCATTTTCTCAATTGAGGTTCCCTCCTTTCAGATGATTTTAGAGTGTGTCATGTTGACATAAAACTAGCCAGCACACCCTAAGTGTGTGTGGAGTATGGTATAATTTACCAAGATAGAAAATAGCAAATAAAGCTGAAATTTGATACGGAAATCAGAGAGCAGGAAATGCTGATTTGGCTTCTAGATGAAGATAACAAAAATGCCATCAGGGAGATGGGTCTGGATTCTAGGAAGGGTGCTTGATTTTAGCTACTCATTTGTGAGTTTTTTGAATACAGGAGAGAATTGAGTCCTGAATGCTGAAGGAATCTGGAGGTATAAAGAGAGGCAGGGGATCTAGCTTGAGGAAACCTAGAATTTGATTTGAGACTTGGCTGTGAGAACTAGTTCACAGAGATGATTTCTAGCCTGTGGTTGCCTTCATGAGCCCGCACATCTCCTAACCAAGAGAATAGGCTGCCACAAAGGCCAATGGAAAGGAGTATATATGGGATGTCAAAAGGAAAATACACTTTGAAAGCTAGGTATAGGTCAAGTAAGATGAGCATTGATATTTTCAAATCTGGTTTTTGAACATGTAAGAATATGCTGACAGAGTAACAGGAGGAAGCCAGACAAGAGCACACCAACCAGGAGATGGTAGATGAACAGACAGACTCTCACAAAGCATGGGGATGGTCTTCTTGACTCAACTTCTTTCTCCTCACAGCCTGAGTATTCCTGAAACTGCCCAGGACTCATATAGTTCCCCCTTGATTTTACTAAGTGATCTGAGTCTCCTGTGAGAGCCCACTTAGGAGCCACATCAAACCTCCTGGCTCAGACTCTCCATTAGAGAGAGTGAAGATTGGCAAATTCAAAGTCAGTTTTTGTTGCCCAGTGTGCCCAAGTTTCAGCCATTCATTCACAGCTGCCCCTGCTGTTACCATGTACACATGCTATATACTAATGTGGAACAGGGGGAAAATCTCCCTTTCCATAAATGTAAGGTTATTATAAGTAAGTAAAATCTAGTGGGAGAAAAATATTAGTAATTTTTACTTAGATCCTTTAACTTTTTGAACACAGTAAACTCTCATTTGTTTTAAAATGAACAAGTGAGAGATGAGAGGTTCTGGCTAGCAAAGTCAATGTTGAAATCATAGGCATTCCTAAGGAAAGATGAATATTTCTGCTGGATGTTGGGATTATTTCTTACACAGATTCTGAAATTGTGTTTTCTTTCCATTAAATTAGGAAATATAAAACAGTAAGATTTTTGTTGTTTCCTAGCTTGGGCCAAGTTATGAGATGTTTACACTGTCTTGTCTTGCAACTGCCATGACAACTACTTAAAGCCTCTTGTCTATGAGATTTCCCACTGGATTAATGCTGTTTCAGACCTGCAGATGGTTATCCTGAGGGGTCAAATGTAAAGAACTGAGTATGGTAACATGAAGCATCAATTCTCTCATAAATGCTTAGTGATGCTGTTCCCACACGATGTGCTGGGGCTTAGACACCAATAAAATAAAGTCTCTGCAATCATGGAGTTTATCATCAACAAAGAATATAGCTGTTTAAACAGATTATAATTCAGAGGCAAACATTCAACAGTACAGTTTATGGAAGGGAAGTGCTAACTATTTAATTAGCTGTACCACATGGAGTGAGCAGGACATCAGGAAAGTCATCCAGGAAACACATCTGTGCATCCCCAAGATAATCTTTACTCTGCAATAAGGAGTTTGACATGTGCACCTGCTCAGAGCCCTTGTACATAATTTTCATATAAATCTCTTCTCACTAATTACTCATATGGGGTTTGCTTTATCCAGGGTAAAGGACTGTTCACAGTTGTGCGCGGCTGTATTTATCTCCTGGGGGAGGCAGAGCTTCAGTTACTGAAGAAGTGTGATCTGGCTGATGGTACTTTGCTAGGCATCAGGGAACCCATGTTCTCTTGATCCATGTGACCTTGGGGGTAAAAAAATCACAATATTTTGAGCTATGGTTTTATTTTTATAAGATAATGATAACAAAAGTTGAAATGTTTTTATTGGTTTTAAAATAGCCCAGGAGTTCTACTTTTTGTTAATTCTTTGTGAATAAAACAATGCCTATGAGGAATAATTTAATTAAAGTAAGTGGATTCTAAATTACAAAGTGATTAGCAGATAATTAGGAGGTGATGCCAGGCATATGATGTCCAAAGTAGTTATCTGGCGGAGAGACATTCAACCCAAATTTATTCGAGTTAATTTCAGGAAGACGGTTATTTCACTATTAGAGATTAAAAATATATTACTTAATAGACATTATTAAAAGAAACCTACATAAATAATACATGGAGTATAAGCCTACTTGTTATAAAAGGAAACAAACATCTATAATTATATTTGCTTTAAATATCTCGGGGAAAATTTTCCACCAAGTTATATACTAGGATAGGGCCGGGGAGACAGTACAGGTAAAGTTTTTGCTGTGCAAGCCTGAGGACTTGAATTCAATACTCAGGACCCATGTAAGAAACTGAGTGAGAATGGTAGTTAGTATATGCTGGTATTCCCAGTCAGGGGAGGGGGAGATAGGAAGGTTCCATCGGTTTACTGGCCAGCCAACACAACTTAATTTGCTAACCTGAAGCTACTGAGAGAATATGCTTCAGAAAATAACATGGATGATGCCCAAGTAATGACCTCAAAGATTGTCATCTGTGTATATTCATGTGCATACACATGTACTTGCACCCAAACTCACACAAGTAAACATGATATTCATATATACTAACTTATTACAGTAGCCATGTAGGAGGCTGTAAGTGGATGAATAAAGGGTGTTATGTACAGCAAAAGCTATTGATGAGGAGGCAAAGGGATAGTGACAGAAAGAAAAAGGCGAATTTAATTTTTTTTTGAGTTTTCAGTCTGTAACATTTCTTTTTTTGTTTTGTTCCTCAATATATGTTTTTATTTAAATTAGAAACATGAATGCTTCATATGTCAATCCCAGCTCACTCTCCCACCCCTCCTCCCTTGTCCCTCCACCAGCCCTTCCAGCCCCCCACCCAATCCCCACATCATTCCCCAGGGAGGGTGAGACCCTCCTTGGGGGGAATCTCCATAGTCTGTCATTTCATCCAGGGCAGGACCTAGGCCCTTCCCCATGTGTCCAGGCTGAGAGAGCATCCCTTTATTTGGAATGGGCTCCCAAAGATCATTCATACACAATGATAAACACTGATTTACTACCCAAGGCCCCAGTGATTTCTGTGGCGTCCTCACTGACATTACATTCATGGAGTCTGGATCAGTCCCCTGTTGGCCTTTCAGCCATTAGTCTGGGATTCAAGAGCTTCCCCCTTATCTGGTCAGCTGTCTTTATGGGTTTCACCATCATGGTCTTGACACCTTTGCTCATCATTCCTCCATTTCTGTCACTGGGTTCCAGGAGTTCAGTTCAGTGTTTAGCTGTGGGTATCTGTCTCTGCTTCCATCAGTCACTGGGTGAAGGTTCTAGGATGTCATATAAGGTAGTCATCAACCTTATCATCAGGAGGGGCTATTAATGTAGTCTCTCCACTATTGCTTAGTTAGTGTTATCCTTGTAGATCTCTGGCGATCTCACTAGTGTCAGCTCTCTCATCAAGCCTATAATGACTCAATCTATTATGCAATCTCTCATTCTTCTCTCCTCTATTCTTAAATCGACTCAAACTTCCTGCTCCCCCATGACTTCTTCTCCCCACCTCTTCTCCCCTTCTCCTTTTCCTGGTTCCCTCTCCCCTCCCCCAATGTTCCCAATCTGCTCAGGAGATCTTACCTCATTCCACTTCTCTGGGGTATCATACATATCTCTTGGGAACCTCCCTGTTTTCCAGACTCACTGGGATAGTAGGCTGACACTCCCCTGATCCATATCTAAAATCCATATATGAGTAAGTACATACCATGTTTAACTTTTTGTGTCTGGGTTACCTCACTCAGGATGGCATCCTCTAGTGCTATCCATTTGCCTGCAAATTTCAAGATTCCATTCTTTTTTTCTGCTGAGTAGTCCTCCATTGTGTAAATGTACCACATTTTTTTCTACCCACTCTTCAGTTGTGGGACATCTAGGTTACTTCCAGAATCTAGCTATTACATATAATGCTGCTATGAACATAATGGAACAGACATCTTTGTGTGAATGGGCATCCTTTGGGTATATACCGAAGAGTGAAATTGCAGGGTCTTGTGGTAGACCGAGTCCCATTTTCCTGAGGAATCTCCATACTGATTTCCATAGTGGCTATAAGAGTTGACACTCCCACCAGCAGTGGAGGAGTGTTCCCCTTTTTCCACATCCTCTCCAGCACAAACTGTCATCGGTGTTTTTGATTTTAGCCATTCTGAGAGGAGTAAGATGATATCTCATAGTTGCTTTGATTTGCATTTCCCTAATGGCTAAGGCTGTTGAGTGTTTTCTTAAGTGTCTCTCAGCCATTTTATACTCCACTATTCAGAATTCTCTATTTAGTTTTGTAGCCCACTTTTTATTTGGCTCCTTTGGTGTTTTGGAGACTTGCTTCTTGAGTTCTTTGTAAATTTTGGAGATCAGCCCTCTGTCAGATGTGGGGTTAGTGAATATCTTTTCCCAATCTGTGGGTTACCTTTTGTTTTGCTGACAGTGTCCTTTGCCTTACAGAAACTTTTCAGTTTCAGGAGGTCCCATTTATTAATTGTCGATCTTAGTGTCTGTGCTACTGGTGTTATGTTCAGGAAGCAGTCTCCTTTACTAATTCATTCAATGGTGCCTCCCACTTTCTCTTCTAACAGGTTCAGTGTGCTGGATTTATGTTGAGGTCTTTGATCCTTTTAGACTTAAGTTTTGTGCATGGCGATAGACATGGATCTATCTGCAGTCGTCTACATGCCACTATCCAGTTATGCCAGCACCATTTGTTGAAGTTGCTATCTTTTCTCCATTGTATAATTTTAGCTTCTTTGTTGAAAATCAGCTGTTCATAGGTTTGTGGATTAATCTCAGGGTTTTCAGTTCGATTCCATTGGTCTACCTGTCTATTTTTGTGCCAATACCAAGCTGTTTTCAGGACTATAGCTCTATAATAGAGCTTGAAGTCAGGGATGGTGATGCTTCCAGATGTTGTTTTGTTGATCAGGGTTGTCTTGGCTATCCTATGGGTTTTGTTTTTCCATATAAAGTTGAGAATTGTTCTTTCAAGGCCTGTGAAGAATTGTGTTGCTATTTTGTTGGGGATTTCATTGAGTATGTAGATTGCTTTTGACAGGATTGCCATTTTTACTACATTGATCCTACCTATCCAAGAGCATGGGAGATCTTTCCATTCTTGGTGTCTACTTCAATTTCTTTCTATAAAGACTCAAAGTTTTTTTGATACAGGTCTTTCACTTGTTTGGTTAGCATTACCCTCAGGTATTTTATGTTGTTTGTGGCAATTGAAAAGGGTGATGTTTCTCTGATTTCTTTCTTGGCCTTTTTATTGTCTATATATGGCAGGGCTACAGATTTTCTTGAGTTGATTTTGTGTCCTGCCACTTTGCTGAAGGTGTTTATCAGCTGTAAGAGCTCCCTGGTAGAGTTTTTTGGTCACTTGTATAAATTATCACATAATCTGCAAATAATGAAATTTTTTACCTCTTCTTTTCCAATTTGTATCCCCTTGTTCTCCTTTTGTTTTCTTATTGCTCTAGCTAGAACTTCCAGTATAATAATATTGAAGAGATATGAGGAGAGTGGACAGCATTGACTGACCTTAGCGGAATTGTGTTGAGTTTCTGTCCATTTAGTTTGATGTTGGCTGTTGGTTTGCTGTATGTAGTTTTTATCATAATTAGGTATGTTCCTGTTATTCCAGATCTCTCTAAGACCTTTATAATGAAGGGGTATTGTATTTTATCAAAGGCTCTTTCAGCAGCTAATGAGATGATCATGTGATTTTTGTTTTTCAGCTTGTTTATATGGTGGATTACATTGATGGATTTTCGTGAGTTGAACCATCCCTGCATTGCTGGGATGAAGCCTACTTGATCATGGTGAATGAGTTTTCTGATGTGTTTTTGGATCTGATTTGCCAGTATTTTATTGAGTATTTTTGCATCAATGTCCATGATGGATATTGGTCTGAAGTTCTCTTTCTTAGTTGTGTCTTTTTGTGGCTTGGGTATCAATGTTATTGAAGCCTTCTAAAAAGAGTTTGGCAAAGACCCTTTTGCTTTTATTGCCTGGAATACTTTGAGGATAATTGGTATAACCTGTTCTTTGAATTTTTGGTAAAATTCTGCACTGAAGCCATCTGGCCCTGGGCTTTTTTTTTGGTTGGGAGACTTTTGATGACTGCTTCTATTTCCTTAGGTGTTATAGGACTATTTAAATTGCTTATCTGTTCTTGATTTAATTTTGGTAAGTGATATTTATCCAGAAAATTGTTCAGTTCCTTTAAATTTTCAAATTTTGTGGAGCTTTTCAAAATATGACCTGATGATTCTCTGGATTTCTTCAGTGTCTGTTGTTATGTCTCCCTTTTTATTTCTGATTTTGTTAACTTGTATGTTCATACTCTGCCCTTTGGTAAGTTTGGATAAAGGTTTGTTTATCTGGTTGATTTTCTCAAAGAACCAACTCTTGGTTACATTGATTTTTTTGTATCATTTTCCTAGTTTCTATTTTATTGATTGCTGCCCTCAATTTAATGATTTCTTGGTGTCTGCTCTTCTAGGGTGAGTTTACTTCCTTTTATTCTAGAGTTTAAGTTGTGCCGTTAATTCTCTAGTGTGACTATTCTCCAGTTTCTTCATGTGGGCACTTAGTGCTATGAACTTTCCTCTTAGCTCTGCTTTCAAAGTGTCCTATAAGTTTGGGTATGTTGTGTCTTTATTCTTATTGAATTCTAGGAAGTCTTTAATTTCTTTTTTATTTATTCTTTGACCCAGGAGTGGTGCAATTGTGTATTATTCAATTTCCATGAGTTTGCAGGGTTTTTGTGATTTGTGTTATTGTTGAATTCTAACTTTAAAGCATGCTGGTTTGATAAGATACGTGGAGTTATTCCAATTTTTTTGTACCTGTTGAGGTTTGCTATGTTGCCAAGTATGTGGTTGATTTTTCAGAAGGTTCCATGTGGAGCTGAGAAGAAGGTATATTCTTTTGTGTTTGGATGCAGTGTTCTATAGATGTCTGTTAGAACCAAATGGGTCATAACTTCTATTAGGTTCTTTGTATCCTTGTTAAGTTTGTCTTGTGGTCCTGTCTAATGGTGAGAGTGAGGTGTTGAAGTGTCCCACTACAAGTGTGTGAGGTTTTATATGTGCTTTGAGTTTTAGTAATGTTTCTTTTACCAATGTGGATGCCTTTGTATTTGGGGTATAGATGTTCAGAATTGACACTTAATCTTGGTTGATTTCTCCTGTGATGAGTATGAAGTGACCTCCTTCATCTCTTTTGATTGATTTTATTTTAAAGTCTAATTTTTTAGATATTAGGATTGATACCTCCACTTGTTTCTTGCGTCCATTTTATTGGAAAATCTTTTCTCAAACAACTCTGAATTAATGTCTTTCTTTGAAGCTGAGGTGTGTTTCTTGTATGCAGCAGATGGATGGATTCTGTCTTCAAATCCATTCTGTTAACCTGTGTCTTTTTATGTGTGAGTTAAGACCATTAATACTGAGAGAAATTAATAACCATTGATAGCTCATTCTTGTTTGTTTTGGAATGGTTGTTGTTGGTCAAATTGTATGTGGATTTCCACCTCTTTGTCTTTTGCCTGTTGGGAAAGTGGGATTATCTATTTCCTATGTTTTTCTGGTTGTAGTTCACTTCCTTGGGTTGGAGTTTTCCTTCCAGAATTTTCTATAGGGCTGGGTTAGTGGAAATAATTTTTTTAAATCTGGTTTTGTCATGAAATATCTTGTTTTCTCCATCTATATTGATTGAAAGCTTTGCTGGGTATAGCAGTCTTGGCTAGCATCTGTGGTCTCTTAATGCTGGTAGAATATCTATCCAGGACCTTCTGGCTTTCATAGTTTCCATGGAGATATCATTTGTAATTCTGATAGGTTTGCCTTTATATGTAACTTGGCCTTTTCCCCCTAGCTTCTGTTAATATTCTTTCTTTATTCTGTATGTGTGGGGTCTTGATTATTATGTGTTGAGGGGAATTTTTTGTTGAGTTCACTCTATTTGGTGTTCTGTAAGCTTCTTGCATAATTCATTGGCATGTCTTTCTTTAGCTTGGGAAAGTTTTCTTCTATGATTATATTGAATATGTTTTCTGGCCCTATGAGTGGGGTTTCTTCACTTTCTTTTATACCTATTATTCTATTATACCTATTTCTTCCAGTGCCGTCCATTTACCTGCGAATGTCAAGATTCCATTGTTTTTTTTCTGCTGAGTAATACTCCATTGTGTAAATGTACCACATTTTCTCTATCCACTCTTCAGTTTAGGGGCATCTAGGTTGCTTCCAGGTTCTGGCTATTACAAATAATGTTGCTATGAACATAGTGGAGCAGATGTCCTTGTTGTATGAATTTGCATCTTTTGGGTATATGCCTAAGAGTGGAATTGCTGGGTCTTGTGGTAGATTGATTCCCATTTTCCTGAGGAATCTCCATACTGATTTCCAAAGTGGCTGTATGAGTTGGCACTCACACCAGCAATGGACAAGTGTTCCCCTTTTTCCACATCCTCTACAGCATAAACTCTCATTGGTGTTTTTGATTTTAGCCATTCTGACAGGAGTAAGATGGTATCTCAGAGTTGTTTTGATTTGTATTTCCCTGATGGCTAAGGATGTTGAGCACTTTCTTAAGTGCCTCTCAGCTATTTTGTACTCCTCTATTGAGAATTATCTATTTAGTTCTGTACCCCACCTTTTGAGTGGATCCTTTGGTGTTTTGGAGACTTGCTTTTTGAGTTCTTTGTGAATTTTGGAGATTAACCCTCTGTCAGATGTGGGGTTAGTGAATATCTTTTCCCATTCTGTAGACTGACTTTTTGTCTTGTTGACTGTGTCCTTTGCCTTACAGAAGCTTTTTAGTTTCAGGAGGTCCCATTTGTTAATTTTGATCTCAGTGTCTGTGCCACTGGTGTTATTTTCAGGAAGCAGTCTCCTTTACCAAGTCAGTGAAGAGTATCTCCAACTTTCTCTTCTAAGAGTTTCAGTGTGGTTGGATTTATGTTGAGATCTGTGATCCGTTTGGACTTAAGTTTTGTGCAAGGTGATAAACATGGATCTATCTGCAATCTTCTGCATACCAATACCCAGTTATGCCAGCACCATTTGTTGAAGTCGTTTTCTTTTTCCATTGTATAGTTTTAGCTTCTTTGTCAAAAATCAAGTGTTCATAGGTGTGTGGGTTAAAATCAGGGTTTTCAATTCGGTTCCATTGGTCTACATGCCTATTTTTGTGCCAATACCAAGCTGTTTTCAGGAATAGAGCTTGAAGTCAGGTATGGTGATGCCTCCTGAAGTTCCTTTATTGTATAGGGTTGTTTTGGCTATCTTGGACCATTTGTTTTTCCATATAAAATTGATTATTGTTCTTTCAAGGTCTGTGAAGAATTGTGCTGGAATTTTGATAGGGATTGCATTGAATCTGTAGACTGCTTTTGGCAAGATTGCCATATTTATTATGTTGATCCTACCAATCCAAGAGTATGGAAGATCTTTCCATTTTCTGGTACCCTCTTTGATTTCTTTCTTTAAAGACTCAAAGTTCTTGATATACAGGTGTTTCACTCCTTGGTTAACATTATCCCCAGATATTTGATACTGTTTATGGCTATTGTAAAGGATGATGTTTCTCTGATTTCTTTCTCAGCCACTTTATCATCAGTATATAATAGGGCCACTGATTTTTTTGAGTTAACCTTGTATCCTGCCACTTTGCTGAAGCTGTTTCTCACCTGTAGTATTTCCCTTGCGGAGTTTTTCGGGTCACTTATGTAAACTATCATATCATCTGCAAATAGTGAATGCTTGACTTCTTCTTTTCCTATTTGTATCCCTTTGATGTCCTTTTGTTGTTTTATTGCTTTATCTAGAACTTCAAGTACAATATTGAAGAGATATGGAGAGAGTGGATAGCCTTGTCTTGTTCCTGATTTTAGAGGAATTGCGTTGAGTTTCTCTCCATTTAGTTTGATGTTAGCTGTTGGTTTACTGTTTATTGCTTTTATTATGTTCAGGTATGTTCCTGTTATCCTTGATCTCTCTAGGACCTTTATCATGAAGGGGTGCTGGATTTTGTCAAAGGCTTTTTCAGCATCTAGTAAGATGATCATGAGATTTTTGTTTCTCAGTTTGTTTATATGGTGGATTACATTGATAGATTTTCTAATGTTGAACCATCCCTGCATTGCTGAGATGAAGCCTATTTGATCATGGTGTATGATTTTTCTGATGTGTTCTTGAATCCGGTTTGCTAGTATTTTATTGAGTATTTTTGCATTGATGTTCATGAGGGAAATTGGTCTATAGTTCTCTTTCTTAGTTGTGTCTTTGTGTGGCTTGGGTATCAAGGTAATTGTAGCCTCGTAAAAAGAGTTTGGCAGTGAGCCTCCTCCTTTTATTGTGTGGAATACTTTGAGGCATATTGGAATTAGCTCTTCTTTGAATTTCTGGTAGAATTCTGCGCTGAAGCCAGCTGGGCCTAGTCTTTTTTTGGTTGGGAGACTTTTGATGACAGCTTCTATTTCATTAAAGGTTATAGGTCTGTTTAGATTGTTTATCTCTTCTTGATTTAGTTTTGGCAAGTGATATCTATCCAGGAAATTGTTCATTTCCTTTAAATTTTTGAATGTTGTGGAGTACAGATTTTCAAACAATGTCCTGATGATTCTCTGGATTTCCTCAGAGTCCATTGTTATGTCCCCCTTTTCATTTCTGATTTTGTTAATTAGCATGCTCTCTCTCTGTCTTCTGGTTAGTTTGGATAAAGGTTTGTTTATCTGGTTGATTTTTTCAAAGAACCAATTCTTTGTTTCATTGATTCTTCTCAATGTTTTCCTGGTTTCTACTTGATTGATTTCAGCCCTCAATTTGGTTATTTCCTGGTGTCTGCTCCTCCTGGGTGAGTTTGCTTCTTTTTGTTCTAGAACATTCAGCTGTGCTATTAATTCTCTAGTGTGACTTTTCTCCAGTTTCTCTATGTGGGCACTTAATGCTATGAACTTTCCTCTCAGCACTGCTTGCAGAGTGTCCCATAAGTTTGGGTATGTTGTTTCTTCATTCTTATTGAATTCCAGGAATTTTTCAATTTCTTTTTTATTTCTTCCTCTACCCAGGGATGGTGCAATTGTGCATTGTTCAATTTCCAGGAGTTTTTAGGGTTTCTGCGATTTATGTTATTGTTGTATTCTTATTTTAATGCATCGTGGTCTGATAAGATACAGGGGGTTATTCCAATTTTTTTGTATCTGTGGAGATTTGCTATGTTTCCTATTATGTGGCAATTTTAGAAAAGGTTCCATGTGGCACCGAGAAGAAGATGTATCCTTCTGTGTTTGGGTGAAATGTTCTATAGATGTCTGTTACACCCAGTTGAGTCATAACTTCTATTGGTTCTTTTGTTTCTTTGTTAAGTTTCTGCCTGGAGGTCCTGTCTAGCAGTGAGAGCGGAGTGTTGAAGTCTCCTACTACTAGTGTGTGAGATTTTATGTGCAATTTGAGCTTTAGTAGTGTTTCTTTCATGAATGTAGGTGCCTTCGTTTGTGGGGCATAGATGTTCAAAATTGAGACTTCATCTTGATGTACTTTTCCTTTGATGAATATGAAATGTCCTTCTTTATCTCTTTTGATTGATTTTAATTTGAAGTCTAGTTTGTTAGATATTAGGATTGCTACTCCCACTTGTTTCTTGGTTCCGTTTGATTGGAAAATCTTTTCCTAAACCTTTACTCTGTCTTTGGTGTTGAGATGTGTTTCTTGTATGCATCAGAAGGATGGGTTCTGTCTTTGTATCCATTCTGCTAGTCTGTGTCTTTTTATAGGTAAGTTGAGACCATTGACATTGAGGGATATTAATGACCATTGATTGATGATTCTTGTTTGTGCTTGATTTATTGGTAGTGGAGTTATTTTGTGTAGGTTCTCCTCCCTTTTTCTTTTGGTGTTTGGTAAAGTGTGATCATTTATTGCCTGTGTCTTTGTGAGTGTAGTTATCTTCCTTGGGTCTAGGTTTTCCTTCTAGCACTTTCTGTAGAGCTGTATTCATGGATATGTATTGTTTATATCTGGCTTTGTCATGGAATATTTTGTTTTCTCCATCTATGGTAATTGAAAGTTTTGCTGGATATAGTAGTCTAGGTGGGCAACCTTGTTTCTTTAGCATTTGTAGGACATCTGTTCAGGATCTTCTGTCCTTCATCATTTCCATTGAGAAGTCAGGTGTAATTCGGATAGGTCTGCCTTTATTCGTTACTTCGCCTTTTTCTTTAGCTCCTCTTAATATTTTCTCTTTATTCTGTAGGTTTGATGTTTTGATTATTATATGGGGAGGTGACTTTTTTTTTCTGGTCCAGCCTATTTTGTGTTCTGTAAGATTCTTGTATTTTCATAGGCATATCTTTCTTTAGGTTAGGGAAATTTTCTTCTATGATTTTGTTGAATATGTTTTCTGTACCTTTGAGCTGTATTTCTTCACCTTCTTCTATACCTATTGTTCTCAGGTTTGGCTTCTTCACGGTGTCCCATATTTCCTGGATATTTTGTGTAATGGATTTATCGGTTTTGAGATTTTCTTTGGTTGACAACTGTATATCCTCTAATGAGTCTTCCACACCTGAGATTCTCTCTTCTATCTCTTGTATTTAATTGGTGTTTCTTGCATCTGTAGTTCCTGTCATTTACCCAGCTTTTCTATTTCCAGCATCCCCTCGTTCTATGTTTTCTTTATTGTTTCTATTTCAGCTTTCAATCCTTCAACTGGTTGAATTGTTTCCTTCATTTGCTTGTTTTTTTTTTTTTTGTACTCTGTAGATTCTTTGAGAGATTTGTTTATTTCTTGAATCCCCCCCCCCCATTTCATGGATTTTTTGTTTGTTTTTCTTCTATTTCTTTAAGGGATTTCCTCATTTCCTCTTTGAGGGTCTCTATCATCTTCATAAAATAATTTTTAGGGTCTGTCTCCTCTGCTTCGTCTATGTAGTGCTTTTCAGTTCTTGCTGGCGTTGGTTCTCTAGATTCTTGTGGAGTCATGTTGGTGTTTCTATTGCTGAGTGTGCTCTTTTTCTGTCTTCTTCCCATCTCTTCTTCCAGTGGGTGCAGGTGGGGGTCTTTCCATCTCCACTGGTCCCCTTCCTTCCTGAAGCTAAAGCTGAGGTTGCCAGAGGTTTGGTCCTGGAAGGGCTGAAGTGTTTCCTGTATGGGCGGGTCTTCTGGATGCCAGGAGTGGGCCCCCGGAAGATCGAGAAGATGGGTGTTGGGTGGGGGATGGGGAGTGTCCCCCTGGAGACCCAAGCTCACCTGAAGCTGGGATCGCCGGGCGTTGGGTTCTTCCATTTCTTTAAGGGATTTTCTCATATCCTCTTTGAGGCCTCTATCATTTCCATGAAGTTGTTTTTTATGTCATTCTTTATGGTTCATTTGTGTTGGGGTGTTCCGGTCTTGTTCATATAGGGTCTCTGGACCATGGCAGTGTCATATTGGTTTTTCTGTTCCTCCTTGTGTTTTTATATTGTCTCCTTCCCATCTGTTCTTGTAGTGGGTTCCAGAGGGTGCCTCTTCCTCTCCTGGTGGGTGTAGGACCAGGGTTCCCTTCTGGTGGGTGTAGGCAAGTTCACTGTTCTTGTAGCTCTCCACTTCCTGGTCTCGTGTGCGGAGAAATGGACTAGGATGCTTGGGTGCTTTGGATCCCAGTGGGATGGATTGAGCCCCAGTGGTAGACCCCAGGTGCAGGAGTGTGTCCTGGAGACAGGCCCTGATAGTCTTAGTCACGTGGGTGGAGCAGGAGACTAGGATGCCGGTGTTAGTTTGCTCCTGCCTCTGGGATGGGAGCGGCAGCTGTTTTAGTCCTAGTTCTGTGGGTGGAGCAGGAAAGTATGGTACCTTGGCTCCTGCTGCCTCTGCCTGGATGGAAGCCTCAATGTTAGAGCCCAGGCCCAGTGACAAATGTAAATATTTTATTATATAATTGTGTGTTGATCAAATTTTACAATAAGGATTTCTATATATCATTTGAATAACTAGGACAAATTTAAATATATTAAAATTACTGTGTTTCATAGACAGATTGAGCACTCACCTTTATCTTTCTTTTCACTGAAGACTGCTGAAATACAGAGTTAGCATATATAATGAACTGAATCGAAACAATAAGCACTAAACTGCAAAATCTTGGTACACTCACAGTAAATAAGATATCAAAAGTTTCCTGTTTTGAAAAAGTGATTACTAAAGAAATGGTAGTTGTGTTGGCAGTAGAACTCACTGGCCCACATGGAGTATTATTTTAAGTTTGAAATATTATATGCAAGAAATCTGTATGTAGTTTTCACCCCCATTTAACATCTCTGAGCAGATCGCCTAGAGGAATTAGCAAGCAGATAAAAAATAAAATTAACAAATAGGAGGAGACATCCTTCATCACGATGGATCTATCCCATATTTGTAGTAGGGAAGGACTTTAAAGTGCACTGTGCAAAGTACAGTGGGGAGGTTGGAGGTCTATATTGGAGTAGGGAGCAAATGGGCTTCAGAGAATAGCTTCTGAATTAAGAGAGATCCATATAGCAGACAGCCCACCTGAGAGAGGGACTACATATGAAGACATGCCAAAGACAGTCTTCTGTAACAAAGGAGGGTGGGATCTTTCATTTCTGTTGGGCACATAAAGAAGCTGGAAGTCATCAATCCCACATCTTCAAATAAAAAAATAGCTGCACAAACTCAAAATCCACATTTTTTCGATCCATGGAATAACTGATGCTCCAGGGTAAGGGTCTAAACCCCCAAGATGAGATGGAGACAGAGTGCATTGGACTGAATCTCATGCATGGAAGACCAAGGAGAATGGTCTTGGCAGGTACTGGGCTGCAACGGATGAATTGCTGGAGTTTCTGTGTAGACAAACTTTTCAGTTAAAAATTCTAAGGAGGACCAGTCTGAAAGGAGAACTACATTTCCCTTGAGTTTTATCTCCAGAAACTCTACCATGTCTCACTGTGAAGTCCTAAGAAATTCCAGCTGAGCTAGGAGAAGGAACACTGTCCACTCCAGTCCCTATAGCCTTTAAAGTGGTGAAAAGCAAAAGACTGAAACCTCTTTGTTGGACTACAGAACATATTTTTATCTTCATATCCTGCCACAAGGTAAACAATCAACCCACATTAAAAAAAACAGACTGCAGAAATATAGAGAATCCTCAAAAGAAGAAATACCAAAAGCCAGGACATACTTAAAGCATTCAACCACTTTAGTCATCTGGGAAGTGCAAAGTAAAGTTATTTTAAGGTTCCATCTCACCCAAGTCACAATGGCGATCATAAAGAATACTAATGAAACAAATGCTGTCCTGGATAAAGAGAAAGGGAATCCCTTACTGGTCAGAGTGCGAACTCATGCTGCCACTTGGGAAATCACTCTGGAGTTTAATAAAAAAATCTAGAAATCAATTTACTGCATGAGCAAATTCCTCTTCTGTGAACCTACTCAAAGGACGCTGTATCTTGTTGCAGAAATAGCTGCACATATATGTTTACTGCTGCTCTATTCACAATAAAGAGAAAATAAAAGCAGCACAGATACCCATCAACTAACAAATAGATAATGAAAATGTGGCCTATTTACACAAAAGCATGGTACTCAGCTATAAAGAAAAATGACAATGGCTAATGTAGAGACTGATAACTGCTTGAAGTATTGAGAATAGGTGACTGTGAAGCACAGCCCTAGGTGGGACATCCTTAAAATTCCCAACATCACTGAAGAGGGAAGAGAAAGAACGCAGGAGCAGGAAGTGCAGGGAGCGGTAGGGAGGAGCTCTATGACATTCTGTCTTCTGGACATGATGTGCCTCCCTCCTAGATGACTACTTGGGGCAGAAGAAACATTTTCTTTGGGGATTTGGCCACTGGTAGGTTGCTTGTGCTCCAGTAGATGGCTCCACACTCATGTACATGCAGGAAGCACTATTAGAAATGTTAGGTTTTTTTTTAAGGTTAAGATGGCATGAAAGTTGGGAGGGGGTTCCAGAGGACTTGGAGGAAAAGAGAGGGTGTGGATATAATCACAGTATTTTGGACACAGGTGAAATCTAAATAAAAATTGAAAATACTATACTTAAGATCAGTAGTCATTGCTTTTAAATCCTAAGTATGTTTTGAAAATCGGCTGGAAACTTGGGCATGGTGGTACATCCCTTTAATCACAGCACTCAGGAGGCAGAGGCAAGCAAATTTTTAAGCTTGAGGTTAGCCTGGTTTACAAAGTGAGTTTCAGGACATCCAGGGTTACATAGAGAAACCCCGTCTTGAAACACCAAAAGGAGATAAAAAAAGGAGAGCTGGATTATGTGAACAGGTTTTCAGTTGAGTCAAGATGCTGCACTTTCCCTCAAGTGGCATGGGTGAGGATATTAGACTAATAAAAAAGGAAACAAAGTTCTAGTGATGTAAAATCTTTGAATTGGTTTTCTTTTTTAAACATTTTTTATTAAGTTAGAAACAAGCTCATTTCACATGTCAATCCCAGTTCCCTCTACCTCCCCTCCTCCTCCACCCTCCCCACCAGGCCCCCCAGTCCCTCACCCAATTTCCACTCTGATCTCCAGGGAGGGTAAGGCCCTCCATGGTGGATCTCCAGTGACTGTCATTTCATCCAGGGAAGGGCCTAGGCCTTCCCCCAATAGTCCCGGCTCAAAGAACATCCCATATTGTGGCATGGGCACTCAAAATCTATTTGTACGCTAAGGATAAATACTACCCAAGGCCCCATAGATTACCTAGGCCTACTCACTGACACCTACATTCAGGGGGGTCTCGGTCAGTCCCATGCTTTCCACACAGCCATCAATCTGTGGTCCAAGAGCTCTTGCTTGTTCAGGTCAATTGTTTCTGTGGGTTAAACCAGGCCAGTCTTAACTCTTCTGCCCATCAGTTCTCCCTTTCTCACACTGGATTCCAGGAGTTCAGTTCAGTGTTTGTCTGTGGGTATCTGCCTCTGCTTTCATCGGTCACTGGATGAAGGTTCTGTTTCCCAGACTATTTGGCAGTGGGATTGTATGCTGGTACTCCCTGATGCATGTCTAAAATCCATATATGAGTGAGTATATACCATGTTTCTATTTTTGTGACTGGGTTACCTCACTCAGAATGGTTTTTTCTAGTGCTATCCCTTTGCCTGAAAATTTCAAGATTCCATAGTTTTCTCTGCTGAATAGTACTTCATTGTGTAAATATACCACATTTTCTCTATCTACTCTTCAGTTGGGGGGCATCTAGGTTGTTTTCAGGTTCTGGCTATTACAAATAATGCTGCTATGAACACAGTGGGACAGATATCCTTATTGTATGAATGTGCATCTTTTGGGTATCTGCCTAAGAGTCAAATTGCTGGGTCTTGTGGTAGACTGATTTATATTTTTCTGAGGAATCTCCATAATTGATTAATGTTCACAACCAATCTCTTTTTAAAGGTAAAAGGAGAATATGGTATGGAAATGAATACTTTGTATTGGTATGGTTTTTTCACTTATTGATACAAATTCAAGGTCAATTTTGTGATATGTTTATTTCTCTTTTTGATTAAGTGTTGTGCTTATACTGATCTTTTAAAACAGAATGCATAATTAAATACAGACTATAGATAGTTACTTATAATGGTCACAACTTATAGTTAGGTAAGTTAGCTTTTCTAGATATACAGAGATATATTTGAGATAGATAGATAGATAGTCTTCAAGCCTTTCAAAGACCTCAGAAAATGGCATTTAAAATGATTTACGGTTTTTCTTGACAATGAGAAATGTTTGCTCTTGGTCCATCAATTACGTCTGAGAGGAAGATGGGCATCGAAGAAACTAGTTATGGAGTTTGCCTTCAGCATGGCAAGATTAGCTATTTGGGTAAGAAACTGCTCTTGTCTGGACTGTTTGACTGTTGCTGTATAAACTGGACATGCAGAACCCAGAGAAAAGTGACTGCTGAACTCAAACAATCCTTTAGGGTTCTTGATTCATGGAAGAGTCTATGAGACTTTCTGCAGGACACAGAAAAATGAATGACAGACTGCCAATGCAGATGAACAGTTTGAAATTTCCTGCTTTGCTGAGAAGTCTTCCAGACACACAGTGGCCTATAGGCTGAAGATGGATGCCCCAACATTACAGAGTAACTTCGGGTGACTGTCCAAGTAGCAAGATGTCTCTGTCAATTCTAGTGTTTATATATTATCCTTCTTGATCTTTGATGGAGTTGAAGACAGAAGTTATAATCATAGTTTTTCTTAGTTTTGATAAAAGATAATTTACATATAAGTCTTTAGACTCACAAATATAGGATAGATGATATTTTCTTTAAATCTTACTAAATGTAATGGACTAAATATTATAACTATAGTTCTTACTTGATAACTGTTCTGTTATATATATTATATATATATATATATATAGTTTGACTATGTTAATGTTAAAACCTTTCTTTTAATTTAGATAAAAAAGAGGATATGATGGGGAAGTCCTGTGTATATGTCAATAAAGCACTGCTGGCCAATAGGGAAATAAGATAGGTGGGACAAGGAGTTGAGGATTCTGGGAAAGTGAGACACAGAGGATACACAATGTAGCCCCCCAGAGGACTATGAGGTCCAGGCCCTTTTCTCCTGTAAGAGAAATACTTAGATTAAACAATCATGGGTTAAATACTTAAGTCAGAGCTAGCCAGTAAGAAACTAAGCAAACGGCCAACAGCTTTATAATTAATATAGCCTCCTGTGTGTTCATTTGCGACTGATGTGGCTCTGGAACCAGGCTGATGGGAGGACAACACTCTACACAATCCCCATTAAAATCCCAGCACAATTATTTACAGACCTTGAAAGAAAAATAATCAACTTTATATGGAAAAACAAAAGACCCATGATAGCCAAAACAACCCTGTTCAACAAGGCAACATCCACAGGCATCACCATCCTTGACTTCAAGCTCTATTACAGAACTATAGTCCTGAAAACAGCTTGGTATTGGCACAAAAGTAGACAGACCAATGGAATCGAATTAACCCATACATGTATGAACACCTGATCTTTAACAAAGAAGCTAAAATTATACAATGGAAAAAAGAAAGCATCTTCAACAAATTGTACTGGCATAACTGAAGGCTGATGTAGAAGACTGCAGATATATCCATGTCTATCACCATGCAGAAAACTTAAATCCAAATGCATAAATCCAGCTACACTGAACCTGTTAGAAGAGAAAGTGGGAGGCACCCTTGAACGAATTGGTGCAGGAGACCACTACCTGGACATACCACCAGTAGCACAGACACTAAGATTGACAATTAATAAAAGGGACCTCCTGAAATTGAATTGGTTTTCAGGTTGAAGAATTATCCTAAAAACTACAGAGGACTAACTACAGTTTCAAAAGAAATTATAAAGTTCTTCATTTGAAGGGGGTAGAGGTATAGGGGCTAGATGCTGAGCAATGGGATATGCAATATTAAAAAGAAAATTATAAGCTATACCACATCCACCTCATAGAATTGTTATTCAAAGGAGGGTGTCGAAGGTGGATGTGAAAGCAGAAATATGTGGATATTTTTGGAAGCTTGAAGGAAAAACAATAGCTGATTTTGAATATTGTTTTAGAAGACATTGAAAGCAAAAAGGGAAAAGATGATGGTTATATGGAGATAGATTCTTAGAAACGGATCTGCTGTGTGTTGGGGGATGTCCTTCTGCATGTTTTGAATATTTGTTTCTCTCATTGGTTGATGAATAAAGCTGTTTCGGCTAATGGAAAGGCAGAATGTAGCCAGGCAGGAAGCATGAGCGGGGCTACCAGACTAGGACAATGCTGGGAGGAGGAAAGCAGAGAGTGAGATACCAGCAGATGCCATGTAGCTGCCGAGAAAGCAAGAAGTCCAGGAATCAGTGTGTAAGCAAAGACCATGTGGAGATACATAGATTAATAGATATGCATTAATAATTAAGAAAGAGCCAGTCAATAAGAGCCTGAAACATTGGCCCAACAGTTTATAATTAGGCTTCTGTGTGTTTATTTGAGGCTAAACAGCTACCAGTACCAGGTGGGACAGAAACTTACATCTATAGCTATATGTGAGGGCACTTGTTGCAACCCTAGTAACTGGGCAGCAGAGGCAGATAAACCAGAAGTTTGAGGTGGATCTGGGCTGTATGGTAAAAACTGACCTCAAAGGAAATGAAAAAAAAGAAACAAAATGAAATGAGAGAGAGGAAACAAAAGAAAATCAAAAATACTAGATAACTGTAGTTCTCCTCAAAAGGTTGTTATAAAATGGAATAATGATAGTGTTTAGAGTTCTGGAATTAAATTCCAGCATTAGAAAACATATATAATTAGAATAAGTAGAAGTTTTCTAAAATATATGCTGACATGTGTATATAAAAAAAGAATGTAAGTAGTTATTCTATACTGGGCATAAAGGTCCTACTAGAGGCTAACAAATAAAAAGCCAAGTGCCAAGAAGGAGTTACTAATTTCTGAGTTGTTGGCCAGCAGATGCTGAATATTATAGATTATTGACAATACTTTTGGTTACCACCCAGAATATGACAGTCAGTCCCTATTGGGGAGGACACCAATACTTGAGTCATATAACATAGAGAAATAAAGCTGGTGTTCACCTGGAAGATTTATCTCTACTTTGTAGGTTTCATTGTACTAGGAAGTACTATGAATACTACTAAAGGTGCATTGTCAATTTTATCTAGCTGTGCACCCTGCGAGCTACAACACTGAAGGATCCAGTAAGATTTGCCCACTAGGGCAACAGTGGCATGACTATCATTGGAGTAAACAACCACTTTTTTTTTATTGGATCTAACATCTGCTCCACAATTTGAAACCCACACTTGTCACCAGTATCAAGGTCAAGAATCCATAGCTAGACAGGTCCTAGCCCCTAGGAGAGAATCTACAACTGTTAATGGGGCATAGCATTATATAAAACTGATTCTCAATGACTTATTTTATATCCATAGATTAGTGAATTCTTCACCCCTCATTAGAGAGGTTTCTTTCTGTAGTAGACTGAAATTAATAAAAAGACTCACAATTTCTTAAAGTAGAGAGAATAAGAGACTTCAAAATTCTCAGTCCTGAACAGAGCATTCATATCGTGGCCACACTTCTCAAGGCTTAGAGATATTTGTGGAAGAGGGGACTGAAAGACAGAGAACCAGAGATGGTAGATGACTACATGGAAACTTATTTTCTGAACACAGCAGGGTATGGATTAATTTACAACAGTTGAGATAGCACGCACAGACTCTGTACAAGTTCAATCCAGACAAAATCGCAACAGGGAAGGAACAGGTGAGCATGTTTCATAGCCTAGCTAAGACGCTATTGGCAATTGATAGTTGTTGGTAAAGGAAGAATTGGTTTTCTTTAAGAGTGCAGCTGATGGTGGGTTGATCAAACTCCCATTGAAGGCTACACATTCAGCACAAACTGTACTTGTTGTTTTTTAATCATTATTTTATACTAATGCACTCCTGAGGCCATTTGATTTTTTTAATGATTTCTTTTATTTTTTGAGATTATATGTCATTTCACCCTTCCCATTTCTCCTTTCAAATCCTCCCATATACCTAACCCTTTCTCTCTTTCAAATTAATAGCCTCTTTTTAATTAATTGTTATTATCTGCATATACATATATATTTATAAATATAACCTGTTCATTCTTTGTAATATTAATTGCAAATATGCTTTCATGGATGACCATTTGGCACTGGATGACTAATTTATGTGCTATTTCCTGAGGAAAACTCTCCTGCTCTTACTTAGCATTTCTTAGTTGCCTGTAGTTTTTTGTGTAGAGTTGAGTCCTTGTGCTTTCCCCCGTCCATATTAGCATGTGGTTGTTGCTGTCCTTGTTCATTCCATGTTTGGGTAGTCATGTTGGTGATACTGTATGGGTGTAGCTTCTGCCATTACCAGGAGACAATATCACTAAAATTCCCTGATAATCTGCCTCATACAATATTTCTGCCCCTTGCTCACCATGTGCCCCTAGCCTTAGGTGTGGGAGTTGTTTTATAGATGTATCCACTGGGACTGTGATCTATAGCTCTGTATTTTCATTGGATGTAGTTTTCTGCAGTGGTATCTACCAATTCCAAACAGTAGTTTCCTTGATGAGAAGTGAGAACTACACTTATCTGTGACTATAAGAAATTTTTTACAGGACACAAAATCAGGCTGAAAGATGATCTAAATACATTGTATGACATTGTCAACTAATAAAAATATGGAAAAATAGATAAAATAATTGGTGAGTAGGCGTGGGCATGGGGGAGTGAAAGTCAAACAAACAAACAACAAAAAGCAAAATGAAACAATGAAACATTGCCATTGTAAATGATTCTTTGGTTTTCTAACAGATGCTCATTTCTCTGATAAAATGGAGCTTTAATCACTTTAAAAGGAAGCTTTAAAATGAAATTTAAAAACCTTTAATACTGTAAGAATCTTTTCATGAGAAACCCATTAGCGGTGCTTTTAACAGTCCCCATTCATCTAAGCTCATAGCATAGAACTCCACCAGAGAAGGTGATGCCCCTGGGCAGTTGGTCTTTATACCTGAACTTCAAACACCCAAAGAAGATAAAATAAACTTGACATATCCCTGGGCACAGTGTGTTCACTACTGAGAAAAAAGAAGCTATGTATAAAACACAGAAAGAAGTTGTCTCACAGTGAACACACTTCTCAACAAAGAGCACTAAGAGAGAAAGATTAACACCAGATTTTACCCATCAGGATGAACAAAATCTAAGAGGCAAAAGTGAAACCTGGACATATGGAATCTGAAATTCTATTGTGGATTGGGCTACAAATGAAATTGAAATTCAGGTACTAAGAATGGTAACATGAGTTAGCAAGGTGACTCAGCAGATGGAGGCATGTGCTGGGTAGGCCAGAATTCATCCTTGAAACCCATGTAGAGGTGAATGAAGAGAAGAAGCTCCACAAAGTGGCCCTCTGAGCTCCACAAACATATCATGGTGCTCTCTGTCTCTCTGTCTCCCACTCCCACACATACCCACACACTAATACACAGCAATAAAGAAGTAGGGGAACATACGGTAGCCCAGAAGCAGAGCACCTGTTTAGCATGAGCCATGTCCTGGATTCAATTCCCAGCATCAACCAGTAGTGAACCCTGGAAATATGACCTTTATGTAATTATCAGTTAGCTGTGGTAAGGAAACCCATTATAATGCCATGCCTCAGTGGAGAGTCTGGCTTGTTAACAGACAAGACAACAAACAGAATCTATTTAGGGGTCAAAGGTCTAGATTCAAGCCCACACTCTGCCACTTATTAAATACCAGCCAAGCCATGTAACATATCTAAAACAGCTTCCATTTGAGTGCACATATCATTGAGATTATAAATGATAACCATTAATAGCAATAAAGTAACCATATGATGGAGAGATTACTTAGCCAGACAAGTCTTCTAGAAAGCTAGAGTTTAGTTCCCAGCACTCCTTTGGACGGCTCACGACTTGTCTGCACTCTAGCTGCAAGGATGCATTTTCTGCTGCTGGCCTTCACCAGCATTCCACCAACATGTGTGACTGTCACTCCCTCCTATACACATAAATATAAAAACAAAATTTAAAAAAAAAATAGCCATCTGAACCTGTACCCCCACCCTTTGCAACATAATATCTTTTAAATTGATTATTAGTTGATCACACTTGCTTTCCATTCCTCTCAGGTCCACCTCAGAGAAGAAAAAAACATACGTGAAGTTTGTGGTCAGTGTTGCTCCCAAAGGCCATATTGTGGTCTGCGGTCCTTGCTGCCACTGGAGAACATGTCCAAGTCCACATTCCCTGCTGCCATTGGAGGCTATTTGGGTGTCTGTGTTCCATGCTTCTGCCAGAAACCATCTGGGGGTTCGTGGTCTGTGCTGCTGGCTTTTATGGGCAAGGAGGCGTCTTTTGTAGTGATATTGATGTCTGCGAGCCCTTTGTTTTGTAAAATTCTAGAGATCATGTACAGCATATATTTTCAACTTGTAAAAATCATTCAAATGTCATTTCTGATCCTTGTTATGGAGAACAGGTTCCCATGCATGGAACAGTTGCCATCTGCTCATCTTCCCCCTCTAGTGGGGCCTAATCTATTAACGTGGGCAGTATGAAGAGCAAGGGGTCCCACCAACTTCAGCCAGATGCTTAATGCCAGCGCATTAGTCAGCATCTGACCAGTCGAGTGTGGTAACCTTCCTCATTTTTTGCTGTCCATATCTAGATGCTATAAGGAACTGCAAAGAAACTTCAAGAACGTAGTCTATCATTATAACACAGATATCCTACTGTTGATGGACACATTTTTCTCATGTGGTTATGAGGAGTTTGAAACTTAGAGATGGATAGGTGATGCTGATTGGAATTTTATTGCGTAGAAGGAAGAAAAAGATTTTGAAAATGGCATTAGCATGTATTTGGTAACAGATTTTGTAAAGGGAATATCAGAACCGTCAACTTTCTGGCTTGTTTACCTGGCAGCTATGAACTAGGTTGTCTGTTATCTATAGGAAATGTATGCTATTCAGAAAAGACACTAGAAGATAAGTCAGATAGAGAAATGAGCTTTACGAAGAGGTGCATCCCCATCCCCGTGAGTTAGTGATTTTTGTTGAACACATTAGATGTTGCTCTGTGATGGGGAGGATAGGGTTGGCATTGCTGCAGGGATGGAAAATTCCCAGGATGATACAGACTCATTTCTCAAGTAGAGTCTGTGCCAGTATGGGCCAACTTCCAAGACGCTGTCTTCCTACTGTTGGCTCAGCAGTCAGACTATGCTGCTTTTGTGTTTTCATGATGGCAGAGAAAAACACAATGAAGTTCCTTGGACCCAAAACGATTCAGATTATTGCCTCCAGTAACCCATTTTTCACAAAACCCTGACCAGCCTAATGAAGCAGAGGCTGAAGGAGGGTACCTCCCAAAGTTTATGGAAGGACTGAAGATAACATCTTAAAATCTGTATTTATTTTTACTATGTTTAATTATGTGCATGCATGTGTGTCTGTGCACAAGAGTGCATGCACCCCAGCAAGCTAGAGGCATTGGATTTTCTTAGGGCTGGAGGTGCAGGCAGTTGTGAGTGATCTGAAGTAGGGTCTGGGAATCAGTCTTGGGTTCTGTAGAAAAGCAGTCTGTACAATTAACGACTGAGCCACCTCTCCAGTGGAAAACATCTTTGTGAACCTTCATAAAACTTGAATGGATAGACACCATTCTCCACTGTTCCACTTATAGGCTGCTTACACACGTTAATGATATTATCTTATGGAAATGAAAGAAATAGAAATAAATTAAATTTTGATGGAAAGCTAGGGTATGAGTAGGGATGAATCATAGACCTCAATGAATTAGATTAATCTTGGATAAGGAAAAGTAGACTGATAATTCACTATGATCAATCAATCAATCAAAAGAAATCAGCTGTTCCTGAATCCATGTTGCTTCTTTCTTTATTGCATTTTGAAGGACCGTATTGAGTTATGACTTTCTGATAACCAAGGGATCCCATTATTGGATGATCCCACTCTGCACCTTCAATAAAGGAGGACATGTCCCAGTAGGACCACATCTGGTCATTTTTGCATCTTGCCAATGGCGAATTAGTTGTACTGTAACAAATACAGCTGCTTATTCAATATACTTATTTCATTTGCATATACTCTTTATCTTGGAAATGCTGGGTTGTATAGTAGTTCTACCTTCATTTTTTTGTGGAACCTTTATGTTGTGCTTCACAAGACTGAAATAATTTATATTTTCATTAACAATGTGTAATAGTTTTAATTTCTTCACATCCTCACTTCTTTTTTTGAGGCAGGCTCTAGCTATGCACACCTGACTGGCCTGGAACTTTCTATTTAGACCAGGACAGTTGATAACTTACAGACCCTTCTGCCTCTTCCTCTCAAGTGCTTATGTGCTTTCTGTCTTTAGTTATTAGGATCATGGTATCTCTTACAGGATTGTGAAGTCCCATTGTGGTTATCACATTTCCATTTTCTTGATAATTACTGATGTTGATAATCTGTTCATGAACCCCTTGAACAACTACACATTTTAAAAAGAAAAGTCTATATAGAGCTACTACTCATTTCCTTCCTTCCTCCTCCTCCTCCTCCTCCTCCTCCTCCTCCTCCTCCTCCTCCTCCTCCTCCTCCTCCTCCTCTTCTTCTTCTTCTTCTTCTTCTTCTTCTTCTTCTTCTTCTTCTTCTTCTTCTTCTTCTTCTTCTTCTTCTTCTTCTTCTTCTTCTTCTTCTTCTTCTTCCTCTCCTCCTCCTCCTCCTCCTCCTCCTCCTCCTCCTCCTTTTTCCTGTAGCTTCTTTAGAGTTCCTACACCATTTGTTGAAAAGGTGATCCTTTATAGCACATTTTTAGCACCTATGTTGAAAATAGGCTTCTTGCAGATACGGGGTTTTATTTTTAGGCTCCTCCATTCCATTGGTTTCTGTGTTTGCTTTAACATCAACACAAGTCTGTTTTGATTAAAGTAAATGTATAATATGTTTTAAACAAGACAATGCAATGTGACACCCCTGGTTTTTGTCTGTTCACTCAAGACCACTTGGATATTTAGGAATTTTTGAAGTTTCATAGGAATGTTACAAGTAATTCGGCATGTTGATTTGGGTTAAACTAGATTCATAAATCGTTTTGGGTTGTATGGACAGTTTAACAATTGACTCTTTCAGTTTACGAACATGGGACATCTTTACACTTTACCTTTTTCAACATCTTTCCTTAATGCTTTCAAGTTTTCATTATAGCTTTGAAAAAATGTATCTAGGTAAATTTATTTCTGTAGCTAAACTTTTTATTACACATATTTATTGTACACAGTAATGAGTGCTCTAAAGATATTTTTATACAAGTGCATACCATACTTTGAGTATATTCACACTTCTACTTACCCTTTTACCCTCATCTCCCATTATCCTATTTTGTCACCATAGTCTGAATTGTACCTTCATGTAAGGCATATATGATTGTATGTATGTATGTATTATATGCATATATAAAATCTATGATCCATAAATTGAAGAAGACAGGTAATAATTTTCTTTCTCAGTGATTCATTTGCTAATTATAATGATCTCCACTTGCATCCCTGCAGATACTGTAAAAGCTGTTGCTTTCTTGATTTATATTTCAGACTATGTTTCCCAGCAACACTACTTGATTTTTATATATTCATCCCGTGTCTTTAAATATTGCTCCATTTGTTTAGTAGTTCAGATAGTTTTTGTTGGCTTTTTGGCATTACTTATAAATAATAACATGTCATCTGGAAACAGTGACATTTTGACATTGTGCTTTATTTCTTCCCCGTGCATCGTGGCTTTGGTTAGGACTTCCATAACTGTGGTGGATAAAAGTGAAAATAAACGTCTTTTTCTTGTTCTAGATTGTATCTGTTAATGATCTTTTTTGTGTTGGATACATTCTCTCTATGTTTAATCCGGTAAGTATTTAAACACTTTTGATGTGTTTATTGTTTGTATATATGTATGAGTTTATGCATGTGTAGTGTGTAGGTCAGAGGACAACTTAAAGAACTGTGATTTTCTTCTGACCACATTGGTTCCAGTGATCAAACTCAGGCCATCTGGGTTGGTGGCAAGCACCATTACCCACCAATGAATTTTGTCATCCCTAAGCAGTGTTTACTCTTTAGTTATACAAGAATGTTAAATTTCATCAAATATTGTCTCTGTCGAACAAGAAAATAGTAAGATTTTTCCCCTCCCTTCTGATGATGTACTGTATCATGTTCACTGATTTTCATATAGTGAACCAACCATCCTTGCATTTCTACATGAATCCTGTTTGAGTGTGGTGAATAATGTCTTTAAAGAGTTGTTGGATTTAGTTTTCTAAACCTATCTTGACAGCTTCTGCATCTGCATTCATTAGGAAAATCGACCTTTCTCTGTTTTTGTAGTTCCATATTGGTCTGTTTGGTATAAAGGTGATTCTGGTCTCATGAAATGTATTGGCCAAAATTTCTTCTATTTTTAACAGCATACTTAATGTATTTAGTAGTCAAGCACATAATTTCCTTGGGGAAGATTCTACAAAATCTAATAAATTAAATTAGCAGATTTATTCTGAATACCTTCCCTGGTAGCACTAGGGAATCTTATTAAAATGCCTGGTAGAAGTGAAGTAACTTAGTTCTGAGATTTGCTTTGATAGGAGACTTTTTGTTAGGATAAATCTTACTTGTCCGTTTAGGTTTCTATTTCTACATGAGTCAGTCTTGGTAAAGTGGAAGTGTCAATGAATCGTATACATTTCTTCTAGCTCAGCTTGTTGGTATGTCTTTCCCAGCGATCTCTCATTATCTGTTGCATCTGCAATGTCAGCTGCCAGGTTCCCTTTTCAGCATTATTAATTAATTAATTTATCTGAGTCATCTCTTTTTCCTGGTTAGCCTAACTTAACACCTTTTCATTTTTTAAATTTTCCAAACAACTACTTCTCTGTTTTTTTCTGTGTGTGTATTTATGCCTTCTCTTAACCTTTAATAGTTCTTTATAATTTGAGTTTAATTTGTTCTTGAGACATACTGATCAGTCACTTATTTGAACTATTTGTACTTTGAAATCATTTCCGGATACTCCAATAATTGCTACTTAGATGTTTAGTTAATGAGTAAGAAGGAAACACCGGAAGGTATTAGGGCAGCTGCCACTGGATGGTCAACTCAGAGAATGGATGGGAAGAGGAGAATGAAACAGTAAATATGGGGAGGGATGGCTGAAATCAAAGGCCATTTTGGGGTAGTACAGAAACTTAAAACAGTAGAAGCTTCCTACACACATGAAGGCAATCTTCATGAATGAAACTACTGAATAATGGGTGAGACAGAGTCCTAACTGGATATCTCTTGTCTCTTAGAGAAGCTTCTAGTCCTGGTGTTGGGGTACATTTAATTAAAAGGATCCCATGGGAGGCCCCAAACAACCTAGGCTATTGCCAAGGCTGATAGCTACTCTCCACAAACTGACATTAAGTCCCCATGGCTGAACACAACATGTATAGACCTCACTGACCTTGGAGAAGTCAAGCTTGTGCCTACATAGAACCTTCCCCCCATCCATCAGTGTCTTTGGTACGGGAAGGTATTCCTCACGCTATCAAAGAGAAATGCAAACACCAAGTCAGTCACAACCATTTTAATCTACAATGGTGTCCTGCCTGCAAGGTATGCTGAAGCAATGGCGACACAAAGCTTGTGGGATTAATCAACCAATATCTGCTTTAACTTAAGGTCCACTGTAGTGAGAATCCAGGAGAGTCTGGGAGAGATTCAGAAGAGTTTATTTAGATGCAAAAGATGAGTTAACACTCACCGATACAGGACAGGTGAGATGCCACTGTAGTTGTTCTGCCAAAGGGGAAAGAACACTGACAGCAAGTTGCCTGCTCTGCTACTTCCGTCCAAGGGTGCACGAGAGCAAGAAAGACAGCAAGAGAGCCTTCCCTTCAGTTTATCAGTTGTCACACAGTAGACAAGACCACACCCTAGAGCTGGCTGCTTCCCCCAACAGTCCACTTTGTAAGATGGAACCCATACTCAACACTGCCTGGGTGAGCAAGATCCCGAGACTGTACCTAGGGTGAAATCAAATACTACCGTTCTTACAAAAACTAACAATAAAATGACTCCCAAAACCAAATGCTACTGTTCTTAGAAAAAGTAACATAAAATGACTCCTGCTGATACTCTGCTATACTCACAGATCAGCTCCTTGTTCAGTCATCATCAGGGAAGCTTCTTCTTACAGCAGATGGGAACAAATACAGAGATGCACAGTCAGGCAGTAGGGAGAAAGTGAGACACCTTAGAATATTCAGCCCCAAATGGAATGCCATCGTCAAATACTTCCCCTCAAGGCTCAGGGAACCCTGTGTAGGAGACAGAGGTGATGGAGGACACCAGGAAAACAAGGCCCTCTAAATGAACAATATCAATGCATGTATGTATGCCCAGAGACTGACGTAGCATGCCACAGGGCCTGTACCATTCTGCACCTCCAAAAGAGCCTCATTAGGGAGACAACTATTAAGGGTAGGCTACACGCCCAGCAGTATATAGACAAAGGAAAATGGGCTCAACGGCATGGAGGTTCTTTGCTTCATAATATCATGTCAGGACTTTTTTGTGAAAAATTATCTTATTGCCATTTTATTTACATATTTTAAATTTTTTCTTTCTTTTTACCCTACAGCTTCCTGTTTAGTTTTTTTTTTTTACAGCATTAGTGAAGTGCAATGGAGTGAGTCTCTGTTTATAAATGTTTCTTTGACCTTTTCTTGGGCTTTTCCTTCTGTTTGTTTGTTTTGTCCTATTCCAAAGTGATGTGTTAGTTTTTGTTTTGTCTTGTCATATTTTACTATCCCACAGAAGCCTGCTTTCTAGTGAGAGGAAGAAAGGGGGTGCATCACAATGATATTACATGACAAAAATCTATTTTCAGCTAAAGGAAATAGAAAATAAATGAAGAAAAATGAATTAGAGTTTGTAGAATTTTGTTTCAGTCATAATACTTCCTTATCATATCAATTGCCTCTGGGTCCCAGCATAAGGTTCTTGAATGACTTTTAAAAGAAGAAATACAAGTAATTCAGGAAACCATACTTGGCTTGGGGTTTTGTGGGTTTTTGTTGTTTGTTTGTTTGTTTTTTATGTGTGGGTAAAAGTTTGTCTCAGTTTGTGCAAGAGACAAAGAATAGTTTGTGGTTAGTATAGGGTATTTTCTGTATACGTTGCAAATTTTGTGTTTATGTGTTTTTGATTCAATGTAATTTATTTATATTAGCATCCATAGCATTTTAAACTATGGGGACATATAAAAATGATTAAAGATTACACCACTAAATTCCTTTGTGACTCTTTAGGCTTCAATGTACTCTCTTCAGTTTTTGTTTTTCTTTGGCCAAAGTATGCATTCTTTTGTAAAAAGCTCCTTTTTAATGTATCATAAAAGACATTTTAGCAGAAGTATGCCTTCTCAATAACAGGGGACTATTTCTCTCATTCCACAAATCTCATTTTTGTCTCCAAAGTGAAAGTCCTATTGCCTAGCATTGAAGAATTAAGGGCATTTGGCATGAAAAACAGTAGCAGAGTGAAACAAAAGGAAATTATGAGTGATAGTCCCGATAAACTCATTTTCTTCATTTTTTCCTAATTAATTGAAAATAGCTCCCCTTTTCATACAATACATCCTGATTATGGTATCTCCTCCCTCTACTCCTCCTAGTGCCCCCCACTTCCTGTCCATATCTACCTCCTTCTGTCTCTCATCAAAAGACAAACAGGCTTCTATGGAATAGTAAGAAAAGAAAATAAAATATAATAAGGTAAAATACATTGGAATTGGGCAAAACAAACAGAAGGAAAAGAGCCCAAGGCACAAAAAACAGAGACTCACTCATTTGCATATTCAGGAATCCTATAAAAACATTAAACTGGAAGCCATAAAACATACACAAAGAAAAGACAAACATGGTATGTACTCACTCATATATGGATTTTAGACATGGATCAGGATAGTGCCAGTCTGCACTTCCACTGATAGTCTGGGAAACAGAAAAGAACCTAAAAGATATGCATATATGCATAGTACCCAAGAGAAGAGGATTGAGACAAGATCCTCTGAAAGGATGGGGAACATGGCGTGGGGTGGGGGGCAGTGGGAGCTGGGAAGAAGAGAGGGGGAGAAGAGGAGGAGAGAGTAGGTCATGGGGGAACAGGAAGTTGAGTGGGTGGGGGTAGAATGGGGGAAGAGGGAATCATAGGTTAGAAGACAGATCAGGCACCAGAGTGACCTCTAGTGATCTAAAGGGATAACACCAATTGGCAAGCTAAGCAATAGTGGAGAGACCACGCCATTCCTGATAATGAACTTGATGTCTATAACCACCCGGGAGCCTTCATCCAGTGATTAATGGAAGCAGAGGCAAACACACAATAAAGCACTGAACTGAACCCAAGGAACCCAGTGACAGAGAGAGGAGTGATGAGCAAATTGACAAAGAATGGGCTGGCAAAACCAGCAGAGACAGCTGATCTGAACAGGGGAGAGCTCCTGGACCCCAGACCAACAGCGGGGAGGCCAGCATGGGACTGATCTGGACCCCCCAAATGTGAGTATCAACAAGAAGACCTGGGCAACCTAAGGGGCCCTGAGCTGTGGATCAGTGTCTATCCCTGGAATACAAACAGACTTCGTGTGTCCATAACACAAAGAGGGTTGCTCTCTCTGCCTGGACTCTTAGAGAAGTGCCTGGACCCTATCCTGAAAGAAATGATAGACTCTACATATCCCCTATGCTGAAGGAATTGGCAATAGGGTGGGAGGCTGGCGGGGGAGGGGGTGAAGGGGAGTGTGGGAGGAGGGGAGGGAGAGGGAACTGGGATTGACATGTAAAACAAGCTATTTAAAATTAAAATTAAAAAAGGCAAAAAAATAACAATTAAAAAAACATACACAAAGAACCTGTAGGTTAAAAAGAGAAGAAATAAGGGTAGGTCAACAGAAAATGACTTCAATGATGTCTTTGGAGGTCCCTTGTCTCACAATGTCCTGACAGGGTTTTTCTTTTTCCTTTCCTTTTTTTTTCAATTTTATCTTATTGTTTTTATATTTGTTTATTTTTTCATTTTGCAGTTCCTTCTTTTTAACATTTATTAGGAAAGCAAAGATCACAAAATCGAAGGCTGCTTTCTACCTTCTAATAGTGGGTTCTCCTTTAGTAAGCCTTAATTTAACCACCAGTAAAGTAAAACAATTAAGCAAAACAGTCTCTGTCGATGCTTATGTTCATGAAAAAGTACAACACCATGCTGTGGGACTACCAAAAGAAGTTATTTTGACCGTGGTACTCTCAGGAAGTTAAGTGCTTCACAACATATAGTCAATGCCATCTATGTTTGAAAAGGAAGAGTTTTAAGAAAGTAAAGGGAAGGCTGTGTGACTATAGGTACCAGGAACGGGCCATTGGAGCACAGGACTCTTCAAGTTCCTTCTTTAAGTCTTCTCCAACCTTCTAACATCAACATTTATGCCCCAGCAACCTCGGGGTGATGCAAAGACAATCTTCCTTCTCCACCCACTCTGCTTGAACTTCCTCATTCCAACGGTTTCCATTTACAAAACAGAATTTTCCTGAGGCTTCTCTGCTCACCTTCCAAAGTGAGAGCGTTTTTTTTTTCTTTCTTTCTTTTTTTTTTTTTAAAGGGGGAGCGATAACTGTAGATGCTGCTTCATTAGGATTCAAAAGCTACATTGTTATTCTTCTATGTCAAACTGTCATTCTTAAACACACCTTGGATTATCAAGGAGGTCACGACTTTCAGCTGAGGAAATGTTTCAAGGAACTACAAATCACTTATTTAGTTTAAACAGAGCCCTTTTGTTTAACAAGTAACCTTGAACCTGACCTATTATTCCCACTATACAAATGACCTGATTGAACAACACAGCTACATTTGGTAGATACTGAGCACTTTCTTAGAGAATATTGTATACAAACTGATGACCTAAAATATTGCTGCTGAACAGTCATGTGGTAATACTGGCAAATCTCATTTGTGAGGCAACGAACATGTTAAATCATCAAATTGAATAACCTGAAGCAAACAGAAGAAGCATGCGTTGCTTAGATATAACTGGCCACTTTTAGGTAATAGAAATAATTTGATTTTATGTATGGTCAATTTATAGCAAATTCTCTATACTAGATTTGCTCAACAAATTTCACAGAAAGGTCTTCAGGTATCTTTAATATTTTTTCAACATATTGTAGTATTTCCCTTGGTATTTAGTCACTTCACTAATCCAGATACTTTTTTAATAAATAAGTTTATGTATTTACTTTACATCCTGGCCACAGTTTCCACTCCCTCTTCTCCCTGTCTCTTGCATGCTGGGTAGGATTTGCTGAAGGAGGTGGAGGCAGGAGGATCACCAGCTACTGTTTGTTAAACTTTCCTTCAGCTAAGCAAGGCTCTGACTTCCCTGAGAGGCTGCAATCTGCTTCAGACTTGCCCATGCACAGCAGCCTGAACTTTCCATCTATGGTGTAGCCCGAGACTGAGGTTTCTTTGATTTCTTAAGACCCAACTGTTTACTTTGGAGACAAGGCCTTTGGTGGCCTAGCTTCTATGTATCTTTTCTGCACCAATAAGAACTATATCCCCCCCCACCTCTCTCTACTTCAATTACCACCATTTTCTTGCAAATCCTCATATTTACCAAGAGCTGTCTGGCTCTCAGGTCTTTGAAAATGCTATCTGTTCTGTCTGAAACACTTCACACCCCCTCTCACATACCTAATCAGCAAATGTCTAATCATCTTGCAAATCTCTGATCAAGTACTACTTCATTAGCAAACTCTCAAATGACCTTTCTAAGTGGGTCACTTATCTCTAATATATGCTTTCAGCACACGACTCCCTCTTTTCTGCCATGGTAATCACTTGCCATGTTAAATTTACTTCTGTAATAAGTTAATGAATATCTATCTCCCCGATTAGACCAAAACTCTGGGCATCCAGGATCACCATTTTATCTGAATGGAAAAGCTTGGTGATAGGCACATATTATGTTCTCCACAGTATGAAAAAAACAAATGACATATTGTTTGATATCTACTACTATTAAATCTTTATGCAAAATGTCAGGCTACCCATAGTGAAAATCTGTCTTATGTGACTAGCATGGTTTGGACATAATGCTTCCTCCCTGAAGTCATGTGTGGAAAGCTTTGTCCCAATGCAGTGCTCAGAAGTAAGACTTTGGGAAAGTGATAGGATCATGAGGGTTCTCACTTACTCAGTAGATTAATCCACGATAGACTCAGATTTCAATAATGTTATTAGGAGGTGACAGTAAAACTAACAGGTGCGACCTATTGGAGTACTCAGGTCACTGGATGTGCTTGGAAGGCTGTTGTCTTTTAAATGTCCTCTTCTCTCTCTCTGCTCCCTGGCCATTATGAGATGAGTAGCTTTGTCCTGCCATAGGCCCCCTCCTTTTATGCTCACTGTAATCTAGAGTCAAAGGAGTCAGTCCACTATTTGCTGGTACCATGAGCTGAAATAAACAGCTCCTCTTTTGAAGTGTTTACCTAAGGGATTCTATCATAGCAAGAAGATGGGACTAACACAGTGGCTTGTGAAAGATCTTTGGGTACTCTTCATGTTAATAGTTACCCTGTATTTACCAGGTTAAATTGAAAATTTACAATTTTGTTGTACATCTTCATTGAGTAAGCTTCTCGCTAACTTATCCTAAGCAGACATCAGTGTGAGGATTGGAAGCCAGTTTTGAAGCTCTTGCGGCCTCAGGATACTTTAACAAATGCAGTTATTACTTTAGGGCATCTGTATTGAGTACATGGGCATTGGGTCCTGTTTTTCTATGTTTTTAATTTTTTGCTTTTAATTAAACAATAGGAAAAGTCAACAGTGGTATTTATACAAGACTGGAGTCAGAAATGTTTGGGCATTCCTTCTTTCTGTACAACTTTTGACTGTTTGGTTTTCATTGAAGATGATTGGTTGGTGTTCCTTGAAACTGTAACCCAATTCTCCTTCAGCTTCAGCAACCTATAGTGAATCTTTTAGTCTTCCCAGAATCTCCAAAGCAATTCTTTCTTCATCCTAGTATTTATTTTTAAATACATATGTGTATGTGTGTACATCTGTATGTATGTGTGCATAGTCCAGAAGAATGTGTTGGAGAACCTGGAGCTGGAGTGAAAGGTGACTGTGAATTGACTGCCTCACGTGGATTTTGGAAACAAAACTCAGGTCCTCTGCAAGAGTAGCAAATGTTTTTAAATGCTAAGTTATCTCTAGCTCAAGATTCTCATTTAATAAACATTTATTTTGTTTTTAATTGTATGCATATGTGTGTCTGTGTGAAGGTGTGTGTGTGCCTGCAGAGCCCAGAAGAGGATGCTGGATACCATGATGCTATAGTTTCAGGTGGTTGTGAGTTACCTGATTTATGTACAGGGAACTGAACTCCAGGTCTTCTGTAAGAATAGCATGTGTCTTTAACCATGGAGCTACCTCGCAGCCCCCAAGTTGACACTCCTGGAGAAGATCATTATAATTTTTGCATACAAACAAAATTTTTCTACATAAATAGTTTATAGTCATTATGGTGGTTTGAATGACAATGTCCTTCATAGGCTTGGTTCCCAGCTGGTGGAAATGTTTGGGAAGGATTAGGAGGTGTAACCTTGTTGTAGGAGGTGTGTTGCTACAGGTGGGATTTTAGACTTCAATAGTTCAGGCTATTCTCAGCTAGTTTTCTCTGTCTCCCAGCCGTGTGTTTGTGGATCAGGATATAAACTCACAGCCACTGCTCAAGTATCATGTCTACCTGTCTGCTGTCATGCTTCCCACCATGATAGTCATGAACTCACCCTCTGAAATTATAAGCCCCAATAAACTGTCTCTTCCATCAATTGTCTTGGTCATGGTATCTTAGCACAGCAATAGAAAATTAACTAATAGAGTCATCTCATTGTTTATAAACAACCCAAAATAATATTGAATATGTAATTCATAGAAGTATATTGCTCAATGAACACACAAATATATTCAGTCTTACAACTGAGTATGGAAATACAAATTAAGTGACAATGCAATGTTACTTTTAATAAGACTGATTAACATGTAAATTATTGAAATAACTCAAATAAGCAGGGAGACAGAGAAATAGGTGTTTTCATCAGTTATTGAGAGGGAAAAACAAGGATGAATGATGAAGTTCAGCTTCAGATGAACTTAGCCTAATATGAGTCTACTATTTACCACTTAGTTAATGTATCATGTCACAATCTGTATATTTTAATTATGGCATAAATACCACTAAATGTCTACTGTCATAAATAGTACTCATTGTTGTTATAGATGATATAAGAAAACTAGAAGAGACTACTACTAGGTATAAAGATTTTTGATGTTATCTGATTCTCTATGAAAACTTTGTACTCATAAAAATCCATGGAAAATCATTTATTCTCATTATAAGGGTTTAATAAGGTAGGCATGTAGTTGCTGTGGCACATTTAGCTATGTAGAGATGTGTTACATTTGTCGATTCTGTGGAAAATTACTTTAACTATGTAACGCTGTGTTACATTTGTTTCTGCTGCATTTGTTTATTGGTGAAAAGATGTAGTGCTGTTTTACCTTGCCTGTGTGAGGCACCTGGTTGGTCGAATAAAGAACTGAATGGCCAATAGGTAGGCAGAAAAAGGGTAGGCAGGGCTTTAGGGCAGAAGAGATTAAAAGGAAAGAGAAACCTAGGCTCAAGAAGGGGGGGGGGAGAAGAAGAGGAGAAGAACAAAGAGAACGAGTGTAAAAGAGAGGGAGATTCCTGGGGCCAGGAGGTAGCTGCCAGACAACAGGCACAGATGAGGACACAGAGAAAGAAAGGTAAAAATCCCTGAGGCAAAACACAGATAAAGAGAAACAGATTAAAACAAGAGCTAATCAAAGGTTGAACCTTCACAACAAACATTAAGTCTTTGGGTCCTGATTTAGGGCCTGGTTTGTGGCCCAAAAGAAAAAGCCTGGTATATGTAGTTTAGGTAAATGTATAACAAACAAACAAACACACAAAAAACAACATTTCTTACTTTGTAGAAATAGTTGGAAATATAGTGCAAAGCAATTCTAGATCCAAATGTATCAGAATCTATCTTCCATATAAACAGAGTATAAGAAAGTACCTATGTACATACTGTCTTTCCCATAGATCAATGCCTTGCTTAATCCTCATCAGACAAATTTCTCCTTAAAGTAGGGAGGCGTTAACACAGAGACCTACAGACAATGTGCAGTGAGTGAGAAATTTTGGAACACAGAGTCCTAAATAAGATGTCTCCTCTAGGCTCAGGGATCTATGCAGAAGAGGAGGAAGAAAGACTGTAGGAGCCAGAGGTGGTGATGACTCCAAGGAAACAGTGTCTCCCAGACACAACAGGTATGATGCACATGTGAGTTCAAACAGATTGTGACAGCAACATGCACAAGATCTGCACAATTTAAGCCAGATGAGGTCTCAGCACTGAAAGGGGGGAAGTCAACAGGGCTCCCACCCCATCCAAGAAGCTATCTGCAATTGATACCTGCAGGCAAAGGGAAAGTCTATTTTCCCCAACAGAGTCTTACTGTGTATGTCATCCACATTCCAGGGCAGGCCCCATGCCAGGAAATGATAGCTAACAGGGGACAATCTCCACAGTTCTTCACTCTCCCTCCCTCTCTCCCCGTCCGTCCTCATCCCCTGCCTTTCTTTTTGTGGACTTTTTCTTTGCCTGCTTGCTTTGATATTTGTTTTTATATGGCCATGAGAGAGAGAGAGAGAGAGAGAGAGAGAGAGAGAGAGAGAGAGAGAGAGAGAGAGAGAGAGAGAGAGAGAGAGAGAGAGAGAGAGAGAGAGAGAGAGAGAGAGAGAGAGAGAGGTGTGGAGGATCTGGTACTTGAGAGAGGAACACAACAAAAGCAGAGGTGTAAACCAAAGTGTGATGCAGTGAGTTTTCTTTCTTTCTTTCTTTTTTTTTTTTTTTTGATTTTTACGAGACAGGGTTTCTCTGTATTGTTTTGGAGGCTGTCGGTCCAGCCTGGCCTGGAACTCACAGAGATCTGCCTGCCTCTGCCTCCCAAGTGCTGGGATTAAAGGCATGTGCCACCACCGCCCGACACAGTGTTTTCTTTTAAAGACTGGAATGGACCAGGGTTATTGGTGCCCACCTTTAATCCCAGCACTTGAGAGGTAGCGGCAGGCAGATCTCCCTGAGTTTGAGGCCAGTCTGGTTCTCAAAAAGAGTTTCAGGACAGCCAGGACTACACAGAGAAATCCTGTCTTGGGCAGTGGGGTGGAGAGTGGAATGAGTGGATGTACAGAATACAGATGGACTTCCTTCAGGACACTGTCTCAAGTATCTGTTGTACACACACCGCAAGCAACTCAACCCTGCTTCTTCATTTAGTCACCACCGTCTCTGCCACAGACTTGGACAAGCTTCATCCACGTGCAAATTGTTTTTATATGGCCTCCTTCCAGAAGCTTACAGGGAGCCAAATGGCAAGCCAGAAACTTATTTTTGTGTTTTTGTACAGCTTGAATTATTATTATCTTTTTAAAAAATCATTCTTATTTGTAACTTTTAAAATGTAGAGAATCTATAGCATCATATATATTATAGATTCAATATAGGGGTGTGAATAAATAAAATGTCTAGCCTGTAGATGGAAACATGGAAAGAGAGACTATAGAGCTGTTTTAAAGGGAGAAAACCACAGGAGTACAAGACAGGGTCAATGATGATGGTCCACTCTAGACATGCTAACTCTGACCATCTCCATGCAGACTGTACTGAAGCGGCCTGCACTCCATCACTCATCTTACCAGCCTTACACAGCAGGACCTAGCCCCTCGCCCAGGAGGAGGCCACTGGTTCATCCCAACTGTCTGTTCAGAAAGATTGCATACAATTTGAAGTTTAAAGCAACAGGTGAAGTTAATCGTAGGATTTTGAAGGTTAAAATTTAAGAACAAAAGACTGAGGTTTATTCTTTTTTAAAAGTTCTGATTGCAGGGAACTAGATTTACCATTTGATTCTTGGATAACACTGTCATTTAACGCAGGGTCTGATACCACTGGAAATTGTGTGGCGTTAAGTATGGCAAAGGGTTTGCAGAGCTGAGTGAGGATCGCTTAGTTTGATGTTCACTGGGCAGACTCCTTTGCTCCCTCTATTCCAGATGTTATCATTTTCTGTGTGTCATGCCATGAAAAGTTTAACATTCATTGGGTTAAAGTCCTCACTACAACTGCTTTGTGTGTGTGTGTGTGTATGTGTGTGTGTGTGTGTGTGTGTGTGTGTGTGTTTTGCTTTTTTTTTTTTAAGAATCCTCTTGGGATGTTTACACTTGGATTTCTCTGAATAGCATATTGAAAGCGCTTTCAAGTACCAAATAAAACCTGAGACACAGAGCCTTTCCCCACTGATTACTCTCCATGCACCCATTGTTTTGTGGAATACGAATATTTTTCCAGCAGGATCATGGGACACATAGTACATAGATGTCCCATCGGCCAGTCCTTTCATTATCACTTTTTGTTGCTGGCTAAACTAAAATTGTTTCCTCCTCCATCTTCTCCTTACCACATTGTGTCAGTGTGCCAAAATAACATTTCTCGGCATTAAAACTTATGTTGACACTTAAATGCTTGTCATGTGCTCAACATGTGAGGGAAAACACAGTGCTTTACAAAATGGTAGGAAAGGGCCAAGAATGTCTTTCGTTATTCCTTCCCTCTTGCCCAGGAATCCCTGTTACCTCCCCTAACCTGTGAGCCCCACAACACTCTCCTTCTTCACCTCATCAAGGTAGGTTCCCAGAACACTGTCTGACACGTTGATTTAAAATAGTGTGCAAATAGGTGATGCTCTTGGTATATTATATAGCTAAAGTGCATCTGTGGCAGTCCAGGAGAAACACACACACACACACACACACACACACACACACACACACACACACACACACACACGCTATGTTGGAGATTCACCTCAGGAGGCTAACTAACTAGTCTGTCTATATGGGAGGAGAATCACCTTCAAATCCTCATGATTTCCAACTGTCTAGGTGTACCTTTTGATTTAAAGAATAAATACTTATACTGGATGCCAACGGCAAGTTGTTATTTTCTTCAATGGAAAATGAACTTGAGTATGCTTAGATGTTCAATTTAGACTGACTGGGTTTCCTCTCCTTCCAGGTCAGGATATTTCCCCCATTATCCTAAGTCCTGATTCTGATGTCACTAGCCTCATCATAACAGACACTGGACCTTTGAAGCTTCGGAATCAAATAATAGATGTGAGCATGACTCACAGGCATGCAGCAAGGCTGCACCAGCACATGTTTTATGCTCCACAGCTTGGGCACCTCTGTGGCCCCAAACTTCCTGAGAACTACCTACACCAATTCACATTTGTCAATTATGAAAAGCAGGACATACATTTGCTGATATTATTTACTTAAAACATGTCATTCTGCATAGATCCTACACTTTAGTAGTAAAAGATATAAACTCATTTATTATTCCTTGTACAGAGGGAAGTAAGGAACAAGAAAGAGATGCCTCGCCACTATAGCTGTTTAAAGGCAATTTTCTTTTTCTTTTCTTTTTTTGTTTTTTTGTCTTGTTTTTCGAGGTAGTGTTTCTCTGTATTGTTTTTGAGGCTGTTCTGGAACTCCCTCTGTAGACCAGCAGACTGGCCTCGAACTCACAGAGATCCGCCTGCCTCTGCCTCCCGAGTGCTTGGATTAAAGGCGTGCACCACCAAGCCGGGCTTTTAAGGGCAATTTTCAAGGATGACTAAGGAATAAGGGAACAACTCAATTCTGGACCCAGATTACCTAATCAGTTTAATTTTCTAGGAGAAATGTAATGGGTTATAATGCTGCAAATCCAGAGTTTAGAATTGTGAGTTCTGTGTCCTTCACGGATATTCTGCTTCCAACAGCAGGTAACTGACTTCCCACTCTTCAAGGTGGGATGGGTCACCCTTCCCCAGTCTTTCTGGAGAAACATTGTGTGAACATCCCCTTACCCAACCCTCCACATGGAATACCACATCTTTCTACATAAAGTCACAAGTCCCAGACTTGGAAAAGAGAGAAAAGGGAGTGAACAAAAAAAAAAAGCTCAGGCTTTTTTCCAATTTTAACTTCATCAAAGCTGCTGCTGTTGTCCTTTAATGTGGCCAAGAGATATATAGTGATGTTGCTCTCCAACACACTTCCAGACCAGATGAAGTAAGGTAGAATTCAACTGCCCATCTTATACTTTAGATTCATTAACCCATTGCAGTTTTAGAAAGGTAATAGTCAAAGGCAGTGGAATGTTTTAAGCTGTAAGCATAAACCCCAGATTCCCAGTTCTCTGACAGGATCTATCTATTCAAGATGTAACAATAGTTGCCAAGCTAGGGTGCTAACCCACCCTGAGCTTTGCAATGATGTAAAAAAATGGTTCTGCCAGTTGCTAAGGTCACTGTCAAACTGAACTCCTTGGTGCCTGCAAAGAATAATGCTTTAAAATGTCATGAAAGTCACATATGTACAGAACTGGAGCAAAAGACCAAACTGTTTATTCCCAACAAATGTTTTCCTTTTGTCCACAGCGACAGTTTCTGGGCGATAAGACTCTGAATTAAAACAACCCAGGCCAAGGTTACTAGCCATGTAATAAAATGTCAGGCTGAAAAAGAGGAGGCTCCCTGGGAGATTCATCTGAACTTTGGTTCTCTTAGTCACTCGCTAAATGCAACAACCTCCTTACATTGTAGAAAATGCAAAAAGCGAAACATCTTCTAAAACTGAAATACGTAATGAAGCACAAAGAGTGTCATACCTTAATCCCTCAACAACCCTTCCTCTACTCACGTCCTCCATTACGACACTCAGATCCCTATTTCACATATTCACCCCCAGTTTCCTATCAAACACCTAAAGGGAATTATCCACACAATTTACTCCCCAGGCCTTTTGTTTTATTTTTTTCCAGATCATTTAGTTGATCAAAATTCATAGTTGGTAGGGGCATTAAAACTCCTAATAGGGTAAAATACTGATAACTACCCTGATTACGGTTATCAATTACACATTTCTAACTTGAGCTGACTAAACACGGTAAATGGCCTGCATGCTGAAGGAATTAATGAGCAATTCTCTTTAAATTGAGATACTCAAGAGTTTCTCTTCAAGGTTCTTGCAAAAAAAAAAAGAGTGTTAGCCGAAATAAAAGGTTATCTGGAGTTTTCTCATTTCTTCTTGGAAATGAGAAAGGAGGTAACATATTGTAACAATGCAAGAAAGCAGACGCTGTGATCCAATCACATGGAGCATTGCCTTTGTCACTGCCAATTTTAAAAATAACAAAACCTTAATTTTAACCATAGGATATTGATCAGTTAGTTAATTACCTGAGCTTCATCAACCCATCTGTATCCCTGCATTAACAGTGTTCAGGTGATGAATGGTACCTGTATGTTAAGAACAAACATAAAGTAAAATAAGACACTAAATGTTTTCTATTCCAAACAGAGAAGAGCTTTTGCTTCTCTCCCTTTGCTTTAGAACATGCAACCAGAAAACTGCAAGGTCAATGACTTTCTTTTCATTTAAAACATACACAATTATTGTTGAAAAATAGAGAACTTTGTGAGCTCTATAGCCCAGGGTTGTCTTCAGTGAAGACTTTGGAGTTGTCTGTGAACATTAAAAGGTTCTCATCCCTACATTTCAGCTTATTTGGGAGACTAGGAGCCTAACTTCTGACCATTTCAAATTCAAATTTTTCCTTTTTACATGAAGGCATGAAAAGTTTGTTTTCTCCTGGATAAAGCCAGCTTACTGATACAAACGGCCAACCTAGTTACTAGGCCAAGTTGGGATGAACCATATGGGACAAATGGTGTTGTCTAGTTCTCTTTCTTAAGGAGTACTTAGAACTTATCTCAAGACGGGCATATAATGACTGTATCTTTTTGACAAAGGTGGCTTTGTTGATAATGATTGTGTAATCTTTTAGCAAACTGACCCTGAAATGCACTGCATTCTATTTAATGCTTCTTCAATGAAGAGACATTCATTTTTTAATGCTCTGTGGAGAGAATTTCTATGTTGGAAAATGATTTTTGTTTTAATTTCATTCCCCTAACACATAGAAAGAGGAATGGATGAATCCTACAAGAAGCACACAGCTATGGCCAGTTTGGTGATCCAAAATTGAGTAAAATAACATACCAGAGCAACTGAATTGACTCTTTTCAATAACTGACTCCCCAAAATGGTAGACATATTAAAATACTAACATCCACTGATGGGCACGTCACTATTCCTAAATTTTCTAGCTTTTGTTTTAGTTTGGTGTAATTGAACAATTATCCTGTATTCTGATAATCTACTAATTCTGTCCTAAATGGAGGTCATAACTAGTTAGTTCATAAAACGGATGCAGACATGTTTAGCATAACCCTTTGTTTTATGCAGCTGTAACTGAATACTATATAATTGATAAAGAACATGGATTTATTTTGGACAGTTTTGGAAACACAAACTGCCAGTGTCCAGGGGTATCTGGCAAGGGCGTTCTTGTGAATTACCCAAATTTCTGAAATCCCCTCTTATCAGACACCTGTCTTATGGTAGAACTTTCATGACCACATCACCCCAAAGGCTTTAAGCCTCTCAGTGTGACAGCATTGGGGATTAAGTTCTTACCACAATTTTTGGAGGACACGTCCAAACAGCAATTCAGTTCCATTGAACTGTAAGAACATTTGGATATGAATTTCTCTAGATCAACAACACCTGTTCTAAAACATCAGCGCCTTGCCCTGTCTGAGGTCAATATACCACAGAATGTTGTAGACCGGCTGTATGTACTTAGAACACCTATGGGTCAGCCTGCTTACTTTTCTCAATCACTGGCATAGTTCACACAATTGCAGTTTTACAGATGATCTGCTGGAGCAGGGAGATTTTATTGTCTAAGGTTGTAAGATTTGTGAACTCTTGGGTGTTAATTCCTAGGGAGGCATCTCTCCTAAGCCAAAGACTAATAGTTTCATAGAAACTGTTACTAGTAAAATCCCTAAGTTTGCCATCCCACCTAAGAGACCCACTTTTTTTTTTCTTGAATGGTTTTGCTTTTTCTATGTCATACACTGTTTCTACTAAGAAATGGACATAGAATTTTATTTCAGTATGTTACTATCTTCTGGAACAGATAACACAGGTATTTACACCCTAAGGTATTACTTCATTACGTCTGCATTTTCACTTCCTTCACCCCAGCACCAAAGAGGAAAGTACAGAGCCAAAGAAAAAAATAGCTTTTGTAATTGGATGACATGCTAACCCATACACACAATTCTTATATCACCTTTGGGGTCCCACACTGGCTCAGATCAACAGAGTGATCACCTGTCCAGTGCAGTTAAAATGTATTATTTCATTCATAACATTACACAGAACAAAAGAATATAGCCACACAGTCAGTGCTTCTATCCAACAATCCATTTACCAAAGCATGCACAGAGATACTCCATTGTCAGGGTGAATGTCTAGAGAGGGAAGTAGAATGAAGATATGAGAACACATTTAATGTTACAGCTGATATCTCAACGGTAAACCAGGGTACACCGAGAACTGTTGCCACAGTGACTAGGGACAGTGGAAAACCTCTAACAAAGCATGCAAGGGGTAACGAGCTTTTCTCTGAGGAAGGAAAAGTAAAATCCAGATGGGAACTTTAAAGCTCAGTGCTGCACCACACCTGAGTTTAGAGAGCAGATGTGTGGTTCCTTAGAGGTACGGAAGAGTGAAGGTTGAATACACTGTAAAAGGAGTGCAGTCCCTGGGGCTTCTCAACCAGGAAGACGTGGGGTCATTCTGGAGTAGAGCTCACAAACTGGGCTGGAGGAGTTTTCACAGTAAAAACAAGCCACACTAAAGATAACTTCACGTTTGGAAAGGGTGAAGCTATGGGGAAACAATTCCCCAAACACAGGATCCTCAAGATGAAGAAACATGAGCAGACATGTATCCAGGTTTGCTATAGGAACACAGGACTCTATTCCTGGCTATACCACAGTAGGAAGACAACTCTGTACCTGGGCACACCATAGTAATGCTGTAGAATGATGGCTGCAGGTTGAGAAAAGCCTAGTGGGCTTTGCTGATATGACACATCATTCATGCTTTTAAAATACCAGCATCACATTTTCGAAGTCAGTATTGCTACATAAAAATTCCTAAATCTCATTTCTTTGGTGCAGGATTAAAGCATGTCTTTTAAAAACTGAAGTTCTCTCCCCTCTGGTACTTTTATCTATCCGTGAAACTAACTGGAACCAAATTTAAAGATTTTGTTGTTTAGGAATCCCTGCCTCCTAATCAGAGCAAGCAGATGTTACATATCAACTTGTCTTGTAGGTCATGGAAAATCATACATGTTAGGACAGAGAACACACATTGTTCTCTGTCAACAGTGGCAGAATTTTTTTTGAAATTATGAATTGTTAGTTTAAGTCTCAGCATAGACGATTGAAATTCTGTTCTCACACATTTACATGATGGTTCATACGGCATTTGGCTGAGAGCGTGTTTACCAGGGGTGTATTTGTAGTGGATGCTGCAGCTTAAGGCAGAGGGCAAGACTGAAGAAAGTGGGTCACAGAGTGTTACCTCAGCTTGGGTCCAGCACCCCACCTCTGGTCCATCAGACAGTTCACAGTGAGTACATAACAGAGAAAACTGGACTTAGGAGACATATGAGAATGCCTGATGTTCAGAAGCAGACGGAAGATCTCAGCCAGGAGGAGGAGTCATATTTTAAAGAGGAAATTGAGCATAAGTCCTTGAGAGTTTCAGAAAGCAGAGGTTAGAGTGTCAGAATAACAGGAAGTCAGAACTGTTGAATTTGGTGACTGGAAGAGTCGTGGAAGACAATCGTTTGAAAGAAGGTTAAGACATTTACAGATAAGGAAAAAGCAGTATACAGGAAACAGAGGTAATTAAGAAGGACTGTTCATTCAAGGAATTTGCAGTAGATAGTCAAATGCAATTGTAGCTATCAGGAGAGGGGATGGTACCAGAAGCTGGCTTAGAAATGAAAAGCTATTGTCGAAAGAATGTAGACCATGGTGCTACTAAAAACTGAAGACACTGATTAAGAATGAAGAATCAAAGGAAGTTTCTGAGTATTAGACTCCAAGATGGAAGCAGAGGGTAAACACCAAAGAACTAAGATAGTTATTTATTAGAAGGATTTCTACAGGTGTTGAGATATTTGAGGGGAGGCAGATGCTCCTGTGGGAGGCTTTGGTAACTCTGGGGAACACGAGGGACACCGGGAGTTCTCCATTCAGCAAGGCCTCATTGAGAAGAGACAATCTGCATGATAGATCATAGCTCCACATTTAACACACATCTATATATACACACATACACTAAAATAAAAACCACCAAAACAGAGGGACTCATTCAGGGTCATTAAATTGGCTAGTGGGATTTTCTCTAAAATTAAGAAACTAAAAACAAGGATTCTTTTGTTTGTTTGAAAAGCAAAAACCAAAACAAAACAAAACAAAAAAACAAGAAAACAAACAAAACAGAAAAAGGTGGAGTTACTCACTTAAACAAAACAAAGCAAATGCATTCAGAAAAATATTTCAAAAAGTGATTATACATAATGCTAATAAGTATAGTAGTTCTTTAAATCTATTCTTTGAAAAGTATTAGCTTCTATATTCTTTCGCATACATTTAAAACTCTAAATTGGAAACATTTCTAGGAAGCTCAAATGCAAGTAGCAGGCTAAGAAAGGAGGAGTTTGGGATTTAGTGGTGGAGTACAGAAACTAACCCTGCAAGAATGTGGTGCACATGAGAGCTGCCCTTCTGCCCGGCCTCTGGATGGCGTCATACACATGCCTCACATGGAATGAGAGCAAAGACCGGGTATGTTGGCTCCATAGAGTTAGATACAATATGTACATACTCATTGCAAAGGGTAGACACAACATGCTCATAAATGTCAATTATAAAGTAATGATTTTTTGCAGCACAAAAGTGATAACTATAATGTATATGTATATACATATACACACACATATATTTATGAAGCTAAAGCACATCCACTAGTATTGTCTTGTTTAAAAATAAATTTTAAAGTGACTTAAATTTTCTCATAAATGAAGTCATTTCAGGACCATTGCTTGTGAATGCTAAGAATTTTTACCATCTTGGAATAAATTTGTGTGACCGACAGAGTAAGCAATAGTATTTTGTGCTGGGCTATGTGTTGTTGTTTATTTAAAACGTGTGTGTCTGTATTTGTGTGTATGTGCAATGAGAGAGGGTGGAAGACAGGGAGAGAGAATGTGTCAGTAAGGGAGCATGTACATGTGCACGTTCATGTGTGGAGGCCGGACATCAACTTCAGGTATCAAGAACTTGTTGCGGAATATTATTTTAAGATGTGATACATTTGTTCATGCTGTGGAACATTTTCTCAATGGTGCAAAGATGGGCTGCATTCTCTTATGTTGCATTTGTTTAATTCTGTGAAGCTGTGCTACTTTGCCTGAGTGAAACACCTGATTGGTCTAATAAAGAGCTGAACAAAAATACCTAGGCAGGAGAAAGGATAGGTGGGGCTGCCAGGCAGAGAGAATAAATAGGAGGAAGAATCTGGGGAGAGAGGCTCAAGGAACAAGAAAGGGCAGAGGGCATCAGGAGCCAACCACCCAGCTACACAGCAAGCCACGGATTAGGAATTAAGGAAAGATTTACAGAAATAGAGAAATATAAAAGCTCAGAGGCAAGAGGTAGATGGGTTTCTGTTTTTTTTGTTTTGTTTTGTTTTGTTTTTTGTTTGTTTTACGAGACAAGGTTTCTCTGTATTGTTTTGGAGGCTGTCAGTCCAGCCTGGCCTCGAACTCACAGAGATCCACCTGCCACTGCCTCCCGAGTGCTGGGATTAAAGGCGTGCGCCACCACCACCCGGCGGTAGATGGGTTTATTTAAGAAAAGCTGGCAAGAAACAAGCCAGGCTAAGGTCACACATTTATAAGTAAGCAAAAGTTTCTGTGTGAGATTTATTTGGGAGCTGGTTGGTGGGACCCCACCCCAAAGAGTAAAGAGCAAAGAGTAAGAGTGAAAAAAAAACCCTCAAAAAACTACAGGAGCTAGCTACTTTGCTTGTTGAGACAGTATCTCCTTATTGTCCTGAAATGTGTCAGGTAGATGAGGCTGGCTGGTCAGTGAGCCCTGCACCAAGGATCTGTTTTTGCACCAAACACTGTTGTTAACACAAGTGCTAGGAATCAAACATGGTTCATAGAGCTGGCGTGGCAAAAACGTTACTGACTGAGCTGTCTCTGAAGTACCAGCTCCTATAGCTTGTTGATTTCTAGTGGATGATTTGAAATGCAAAAATAAATATTTCCAGAAATAGTCACATGAGAACAAACCAATGCTTTTAAAAACAACAAAAACACCGACTCTTCATAGTGACACTTTTTCCCCCACACTTGCCAGTTTGAAGCTGAATATTTTATACTAACACATAAAAAAAACCCAAGATGCACCAATGGCTTATGTATTGAGATTAAGACATAAAAAATGCAATTTCAAACTGAGTAGGTGACTTACTCAGTCACCTTTCAGCTTTGTTTGGCATTGTTTTTGGGAAGTGTATGATTATTAGCAAGGCACAACAATAGATTCCAGATTGTTTTCACAGTCATTTCATTATTATTGGTTTTCTGTAAATTACTATTCCTGGAACTGTGGAGTTCAAGCAAATGTAAGTCTGTGTGCACATATGCATACACATATTTATGTATACATACATATATACATATATCTACATCTGCACACACACACACAGGAAGTTCACAGTAAAAATAGTCAAAAGAGTATCCCTAAGTGTGAGAGGGACACCCAAAGTTCATCTGTGTGCCAGGGACAAATGACGATCCACTGCCCAAGGCCCCACAGATTGTCCAGGCCTCCTCACTGACACCCACATTCAGGGGGTCTGGATTAGTCCCATGCTGGCCTCCCAGCCATCAGTCGGGGGTCCAAGAGCTCCCCCTTGTTCATGTCAGATGTTTTTGTGGGTTTCACTAGTCCAGTCTTGACCTCTTTGCTCATCATTCCTCCCCCCCCCCTCTGGGTTCCAGGAGTTCAGTTCAATGTTTAGCTATGTGTGTCTGCCTCTGCTTCCATCAGTCACTGGATGAAAGTTCTAGGATGGCATATAAGGTAGTCATCGAACTCATTATCAGGGATGGGCATTTAAGGTAGTCTCTTCACTATTGCTAAGTTTACCCGTTGGTGTCATCTTGTAGATCTCTGGAGATCTCACTAGTGCCAGCTCTCTCCCCAAACCTATAATGACTCCCTCTATTATGGTATCTCTCATCTTGTTCTCCTCTATTCTTCCAGACTTAATATTATTGCTTCCCCATGTCCTCCTCTCCCCTCCTCCTCTCTCCTGGCTTCCCCTTCCCTTCCCCTTTCCTGGCTCTCCCTCCCCTCCCCCAATGGATGCCTGGTGGGGGGCTGGTGGGAGACAGGGGAGGAGGGGAGGAAGAGGGAGCTGGGATTGATATGCGAAGCAAGCTTGAAATAAAAAAAGAAATTCCAATATCTTAAACATAAAAAATATTCAAAAGAGCAAATACCTGCAATAACATCAAAAGAAAGAACAGACAGATAAAAACATTTTATCGCATTTTACTTTTGGATAGGCTTTATATGAAAAGTTGAATTGTTGTCTGCATTATTATGTCATCTTTAAAGAATGACCCAATACTCCAGGGTTCCTTTCCTGGTACCCCTGTCTGAATAACATGGTAACAACCAAAAAGTGAAACTTTAGGATGTATCATCAAGATACTTCCTTTGGGCAACCTTCTGTTGGCTTAATGATTCTTAGACCTTAATTTTTATTTTTTAGGATGCATTCAGATATTAAATATTGCCCAGATTTTACTGCTGTAGAAAGTCTAGGATATAGTAAAAGATATTTTTCCTTCTGTATAGGGGGTCCACAAGACCACTATGATCTTTGGTGATTCATGAGGAAGTCTCAAAGGAATCCTCATAGAGTTGTAATCATGTCTAATATTTGTTAAGCCAAGAGGATAAAAGAAATCAACAAAGAGGAAAGGTATGGAGATTGAAGTCTGGAGGAAATCAGGGGAAACTCTCAGGAGTCTTTGCTTTATGAGGCCACACAGGAATCCGTTTCTTGGCATTGAGTTGTGACAAGTGAGGAATGTTGATTAGCAAAGCTCATTAGAGCCCAGTGTCCATATGTATATATGTATACATGCTTATTTATTTTTTTATTGAGGACCAGCTCCATAACCCCTCTCTTCCCCTGCCAAATTTTCTGGATCCAAGCAAAGCAGGCATCCAACATAACTCAGAGTTTTCAGAGACATAGTAGGCACAAGAAGCCAGTTTTATTAGTAAGGGAATTGTCAGGTGATTTAGGAATCTAAGTTTTCAAATGCCAGTCAAGACCAACCTCAGAGAGTGCCTTTTTCAGGATAGCAGATGCAGACCTCATGCTAGTTCATCTATACACATTCCTTTGGAGAGAGGATGAACAATGTTTCTGCTCATGGTTTCTGTAAGAGTAAAAATTCGTGGAGGCAAATTAGGCTAGACTTTAAGTGAGAAAGTCTTGAGTTGAAGGGAAAAATGACCTTTGATAAAAATTACTTATTTACAGGCTGGAAGAGAGTTGAGCATCAGTGGTATAAATGTTTCATTTGTATAGTAAGAAGAAGGAATGAAAGACTTGGTCAGTGTAAATTAACACTGTAGATAGCATAGGATAGTGGTCTATTTAAGCTACAGATTATTTAAGTTTTGAAAGATTTGAAAATAAATAGTGACTTGCTATCTTTATTCAAAAACTACTCCTTTAAAACAATATATATTGCTTATTTGTATTTATGTGTGTGTTGGTTAGTTTTATGTAATTTGACATAAGCTAGATGTCAAGTTTATCTGAAAGGTAAAATTAATTGAAACAATGCCTTCAGATGACTCAACTGTAGCACATTTTTAAAATTAGTAATTGATTGGGGAGGTCCCAGCCAACTGTCAGTAGTGCTATCCTTAGGCTAGTGATCCTGGGTTCTATAAGAAAGCAAGTCATGAGGAGCAGGTCAGTAAGCATCACTCCTCCATGACTTCTGTGTCAGTTCCTGCCCTGCTTGAGTTCCTGTCCTGACTAGCATCAGTGATAGACTGTTATTGAAAGTTTAAATGAAATAAAGCCTTTTTTACATATTACTCAGGGTTATCTAGAGTTACAGAATGATTATCTATCTATCTATCTATCTATCTATCTATCTATCTATCTATCTATCTATCATCCAGATTGATGGGGTTCAGATAATTCAATAATGGCTGCCTATTTACTGAGGGTTCAAGAATCTATAGTTGGTCAGTCCATGAGGCTGGAAGCTGGTCTTCAATATACGCTGGAATCCCATAAAGGAGGCTCTAATGCCAGTGAATGAATGGACTTGCTACCCAGGTGAAAGCAAGCAGGCAAAGAACAAAAGCTTCCTTCTTCCATATCCTTATAAGGGTAGAAGGTGTAGCTCAGATTAGAGGTGAGCCTTCCAGTCTCAAAAGATCTGTATTAACAGTGTGTCTTTCTACCTCTAATGTCCATATTAGAAGTAGATCTTCCCACTTCAAATTAAGCAAAAATTTGTCACAGGTGTACCCAATTTTGGGTTTTTAGTTAATCCTAGATATAGTGTTGACAACCAAGAATAACCATCACATTCCCCAAGTTGCTATTAATCATGCTGTTTCATCACAGCGACAGTTACCCTAATTAGGACAATGCTTGTGTGTGCATGTCAGTATGTGAGGATGCTGTGTGAATGTGCCTGTGTATGTATGTGAGTATGTGAGGATGCTGTGTGAATGTGCCTGTGTGTGTAATGAGTATGCTGTGTGAATGTCTATGTGTGCATGTTAGTATGTAAATATGTTGTGTGAATGTGCATGTGTGTATGTCAGTATGTGAGTATGCTGTGTGCGTGTGAGTGCCTTGTGGAGGTCAGAAGAGGGCAGGTTCTCTGAAGCTGGGTTCTAGGCAGATGTGAGCTGCCAGACATGGGTGCTGGGAACTGAAGTAAGTAAGAGCAGTACTTTGTGCATTCTTAACCACTGAGATATCTCTTTCACTTCACAATTAGTTCTTTAAAAATTTTAATGTACATAAATTTTAATTAAAAGTCTATAAAATGCATATCTTTTTCTTTTTTGATAATTTTTATAACATTTCTCCCTTTAATTTCCTCCCTCCAGACATTTTTATATATTCCTTCCTGCTATCCTTCACATTCATGAGTTTTTTGTTTTTACTAATTGTCAGTGCATGCATGTAAGTATATGTGTATTCATATATATTTCTAAATATAACCTGCTCAGTTACAAATTATCCTCTTTTTTTTTGTTTTTTCAAGACAGGGTTTCTCTGTATTGCTTTGGAAGTTGTCCTGGGACTCCCTCTGGAGACCAGGATGGCCTTGAACTCACAGAGATCTGCGGGCCTCTGCCTCCTGAGTTCTGGGACTAAAGGTGTGCGCCACCAACACCCAGCCAAATTATTCTTATTCATAGTTTACTGAATGAGTCTAATAATAGTGAAAATATTGAACCATCATTTTCATTTCTGAAAGATCTGGATCCAGCATTATCATTACTCATCTTCTCAATATCAAGAGCTAACATCAAATCTCCCTTCGATTACCAATCTAGAGATCGTGTCACTTGCATTTTGGCATTACAGGACTGCAATATTTGAGGGGCTCATAAACATTCTTCTCTAACATTGAAGAAGGTCTATCGGAAGACTAGAGACAATTTCTCTGCCTAGCCCTTCCCCTGCTCAAGCTTCTTGACTCTGCTCTTATCACTTTAGGTTTGACCCATCAATGTAAGAACTACATATTGGGGCAGTGAAAGTGAATCGTCATAAAATAACCTGAGTGTCTAAGTGTCCCTTGGGATATCATCACAGAAGGGGTATATGCCCATGTCTGAAGAAATAGCCTACCTATGTTCTCCTGTCCTTCTGTCTTAACATATTACATTATGGATAGCTTAAAATTGTATTTCTTCCCCCTTGATTTTGAAATACTTTATGCAGGAACTTTGTCTCATTTCACTAAATCTCCTAGTAGTGTGCATTGTATTTGACAGGTAGTTATATGAAAATGTAGTTCTGCTACAATGTAAACAATTTAACAACATGTATTAGTGAAGTAAAAAAGAAAATAAAACAGAATTTTGCTGTGATCCCATATTGACCTAATAAAACATGTGCATGTATATGGAAAATTACATAAAACATGCATAGAAAGAAAATCTTCAAAACATATCACTAGATATTACTAAGTGAATGAACCTGTGTTCCTTTTTGCCAATATATTTTCCCTATAGACTTTGGCAAGTTTCATACCATGTTAGTTATAAAGTGTTCGAATAAACAAAGCACTAAATAGAACAGACAGCTCTGCCAGTTATGGGAAACAGCTTCAGGCTGGCCTCAAACCTAATAGGAGAAACTGCTGGATATGTTCTTCCTTTTTGACTACCAGACAATTTTCAGAGCCTTGGCAGTGGTGTGGGAAACAACTTCAGTGACAACTTATACACAAACACCCACACATCATGCCAGGCATACACTCATGCTCAAAGAGGAATTTACAGAACTGTGTTGTTGGAATACAACATGGCTGAAGATAGCACATACTTCAGACACAAGCCTTGGAGGAGTAAAGTTGCAAGTGACCTGGGAGCCTCATAACCGAGGACTACCTTTCATAGAATCAGAAGGAGCTAAAAACCTGCCAAGGGAGAAGAGCAATCAGTAGTCCTATCCAGTTGTGATGGATACAAAATGCAATGGCCAGCATTGCAATATACATATATCCAAAGGTGCACTAGTGTTACTTATAGTTTGGGAGTGAGCAACGGCTGTCTGATTAGAATGAAGGCCCACTCCATGGGAGCAAATTCATGCCTTGTACTGTAAAAATAGGCTACCATCTTTAGATGGTGAGACTCTGGAACCTAGAGAAGAACCTACTACTACCATGTCCCTAAAGTTTAATTGCTAAGTTTATTGTAAATACTTAAACTTATATTCACAGATAATTGAAGCCCTCACCCCCCCCATCAAACAAACTTTTGTTTTGAAACAGATAGAGATCAATACAGAAAGTAACAACTGGTCAAAATGGAAAGAAGAACATGGGATACCCAGCCCCAGTTGATACACATACGATATAACTCACCCTTCTGACAGTGCTGTGGATAGAGTCCTTTCAGACAAAGCCAAGAGAGCCTTGTGCTGTCAACTGCTAATGGGCTAGTTAAGTATCTCACAAATCCAACAATCTTTGCAGTTCTTGACAATATTCACAAATATCCAGGAAGTGTGGCAAGGAGAAAATAGCAAAGCAAAGTCTCAAATTATTGCAGCCACCTGACTGTGCAGGGTGATTCAACATAGATGTCTTTAATTATAGCAAAATATATTCGGGTACAATTTTACAAATGTGCAGAAAATCAGTATTTGTATAAAAATAGAATAAAACTTTGAGATAAGTAGTTACATAATAAATGTTATTAGATATTAATATATATACATAAATAGCCAGTGGAAGAAAATCAACAAGAAACATAGATACTAGAAGTGAACAAAGTTAAAAAGGACAAGATGTAGCAAGCACTCAACAAATTTTTTGCAAATGCATCCTTTTTATAACATATTCCAATTTCATCAAAATGAGTAATGTTATTTGTAGAGCACACTTAAAGTTGCTCACAAGGGTTAAGCACAAGATGAGACATTTCTGAAAAACACATTTTTAATTAGTACCCAGAGTTTCAAAATATGTGGTTGCTTTGTCCAACTCAAACATGAATTTGCCTTCAAAACAAACGATTATAAAACAATTGACTAGTAGGCAGTGTTTTAAAATTCTGTTTCATGATATTTGGAAGTTAACCATTTAATATCGATGGGAAAATATTTCAAAGCTATAAGGCATGTGAAATTTCAGGGAAGATTCACTAAATAGAGTCCTTGGTTATCACTGAGTCTTGAGTTCAGGATGCTGCGTATGGCCTTCTAGTCCAGCAGTGCTTAAAACATTTCTGGAAACTGGAAATATATTTTTACAATTTTGATTTACGTTTTTAGGTATTATGTTGACTACATTTAGTGATGAATCCTTAACATGCAGGTTTTAATTTTGTTTATAAAAATATTGAATAGGCTAGAAAGGTTGCTCAGTGATCAAGAGTACTTGCTGGGTGGGGAAAAAGATAAAAGAGGAAAATGGGGTGAATGTGATTAGAATACATTTTATATGTGTGTGTGTAAATGTCATAATAAACCCCATTATTCTGAATAAAAAGAGTACCTGCTGTTTGTGCAAAGGACACAGGTTTAGTTCCTAGCACCCACACAGTGGGAGGCTCATAACTGCCTGTAATTCCAGCTACAGGGGATCTGATACTTTTTGATCTCTGCAGGTAATAATGCACACACCCTCTGAAAACAAACAATATATATTGAAAACAGGCAATTAAGGAATGCCGAGAGTAGGAGAAATTGTGGTTGGACCTGAAAACATTAATAAGAGTAACATTATATACACCAACCAGGCTATATTTAGAAATATATGTGTATTTACACATATATATGTAATAATAATTAGTGAGTAAATAGGGCATGAATTTGAAAGAAAGCAAGGAGGAGCATATAGGATAACTTGGAGGGAGGAAAGAGAAGAGGAAATGATGTAATTATTTTATAACCTCAAAAATAAAAGAATTGGAAAATATATTAGTCTTTTAATATTAGTTTCTTTTTTGTGTATTTAAAAGGTTTTCATAAGACATCTGTAAAATACTTGTTTTCTCCTTTACGATAAGTGGAGTTACATACATGTGTAAATATTTTATCCTTTTTATACACAATCCGTGACTCTAAAAATAGTGTCTGGGTTGTGTGATTAATTTTAAAAGAGGCTCAGAGGACCCCATAGGCTTAGTTGACCAGAGTGCCACATGACTGGCAGGATTACATCATGTTATGAATCTAACGAGTGCAGTTTAGGATACATTATAGAATTTTCTTTCTACATAAAGCAATATTTCTCAAACCTGGCCATCATTAATGTTCATGCTGTTCTTATTTTCTGTTCACTTGATGGAAAATTACCAAGTTATCTGAAAACAACAATAAACTACTTGTTTGAGTCTTCTCATGGCATTAAAAAAACAGCTACAGTTTAGAAAATAAATGTAAAAGAGTGTCATACTATTTCCCTGCAATTATGTCTATATACTGTTTCCTCACTTCTTATTTCCTTAATCAAAATAATGTCCCCATCTGTCCAGTAGCCATTGTCATTTCAATAGTGTCTTGAGTATAAATGATAGTGAGAATGGATATTAGTGAAGAACAGAAAAGGTATACTGTTAACCCACAGTGATGGAAAGGAACAATCAGTTTCAATCAGCAATAAATCTTAATTCAGAGTGCAGCATTTTCCACATCCCCAGCCCACTGACTCTCATTTGTGCAGGTTTGAATGAGAATGGTCCCCATATGTACGTATGTTTGAATGCTTGGCCGGGAGTTGGTGGAACTGTTTAGGAAGGATTGAGAGGTGTGGCCTTGTTAGAAAAAAGGTGGGAATTGAGGTTTCCCAAGCTCGTGTCATTACAGCTCTCTCTCTCTCTGCCTCTAACTTGCTGAACAATAAGCTCTTAACTACTGCTTGAGAGAGCTGCCATACTCCCCACCATAATAGTCATGAACTCACCCTTTGACACTGTAAGGAAGTCACCAATCACATGACTTTCTTTGCAAGTTGCCTTGGTCATGGTGCTTTCTTTTCACAGCAGTAGAAAAGTAACTAAGAGACTATTGGAATTAAAAATTGTGTCCCTGCTTTGTTGATGCCCATGGGAGGCATGTCCCTTTCTGAATGGAGACAGAGGAGGAGTGGATGGAGAGGGTAGAGGAGAGGCAGGGAGGGGAGGGAATGGGAGGAGAGGAAGGAGGGGAAACTGTGGTCAGGATGTAAAATTAATGAAAAATTTTAATTAATGAAAAAATAATAAAACTGTCCCAACTGGGATGGGTCTGATTCTTATAAAGGACAAAAGAAACAATTTCATGGGTTTAGTATTTAAGTCCTGGTGACACTACATTTAGAGCATGTCCCAAAGCTCCCAAGCAGAAGGATACCTTTATTTCTGTAAGTAGCCTTGAAATTTTATATAGACGCTCATTGGGGTGAACACCTGAGCCAGCATCCCTTTGTCAATAACAAGGGATTAGGATGTTACATGCTATTAAATGAAATATAGCTCCCATTTGTCAATGAGAAGCTAGAAACCAAGTGACCTAATATCTGTCTACCGATCAGCACCTTCTCTTTAAGTCAATATTCAGAGTTTGTCAACTGTGTAAAACCAGGCAGAAGCATCCGATCCTTATGCATGTTGTTTACTGGCTTGGTTTTTTTTCACATTGGTGAGTGATATCAAGTGTGAGATACAGGTACTGGGGTAAGTCCTTTAGTTTTATGGTTTGCTCTTGCATTTTACTTTCTTTCCTTTAGTAAAGAGCACACGTAGTCACTTTTTCTCCTATAGGTAATGTTTTTGTGTTTGCTATTTAAAACAATCTCCTATGACATAAATATTCCCAGGTCATTAAAATATCATTGCATTTCATATTAATTTTATTGTATATAAAACATATTTATATGTGAGTTGTTTCCAATTTTTCACTAATATAAACAATCTTCTGATTTACTAGATTTCTACTGAATGTATCTTGGATTATTTGTTTTTGGATAAAATGTTATTGCTGATTACATTGGATCCCAGGATATTTGTAACAAAGTCAGCTTTACTAATTTCACTAGTGTGCTGGAGGGCTCACTTCCAAATTTAAATATCTGATTATGTTTATTGACTTCATATTTCTTCTATGAAGAATCAACTTTGCCTTCTTTTATGAATCAGTCTTTTGTACAATTGTGAGAGAAATTCACTGGGTATTAATGCTTTGGCTTATTCTCACATTGTCACCCCCATCCCCCTATTCATCACTGATGTTGACTTTAAGTTTTTCTACAAACAGTTACAATTTTTCTGCTTTTGACAATAGATTCCATGTATATAAAGGTACAGACAAGATGTAAACCAAGTTTTTTTCTTTTATGCTAGCAAGTTCCATAGTCTTCCACTACCAATATTCAACAATGCTTCCAAAGTAATGTCAAGGTAGAGATATGACAGAAGACAGTGGGTGTTTACTGAAACCCATTTTATTCACATCACTTGGTAGTTCCAAGGATATTCTCAACCTTAGGAAGTTCTTGGCTTCCCAGATCCAGGAAGACTGTACTCTTTGATAAAATCTGGTCTATACTTGGGTCTTGGAGCCTGATGTACCTCCTTAGCCTCCTATAAAACACTCAAACTAGCAATACTTTAAGCTTTCCATTCACTTAGCTTGAGATGAACAGGAACACAGAACCCCAGGACTTACTCTAATATGGTCTGATAGTCCCATTATTTCAAATGTAGTTTTTATGTGAGCAATAAAGTCATAAGATTTTTGTTTGTAATGTTAAGACATCCTCACACATGCATGTTTCATTAGCATGTGTGGTTTTGGACCACCCAGTCCTCAGACTTGGCAGCTGAATTACAATGATGAAACCAGTGACAAATAATATTTAGCATCCTGCTGCATTTTGATGGTTTTCTCAAAATGGATGGAAATTCACTACACACTGGGTCAGCCTTTCTGAAAGTAATGACCACAAATAATGAAAAAAATGTGGATATTATCCAGAACAGAATGGAAAAAAAAGAATGAGAATGATGTTGGACAAGCCCTTCTTCCCTATGTAGATGAAATAATACAGAAGTCTTCAGCTAAATTATATTATATGTATATATATATATATATATAGTATCTGGGTAGGTTATTTTTTACACAGACATAAAATGAAAACTCCCATTCTATGTCTCTCTTCCTTTTTTTCTTTGTTTTTTTCATTTTTGAATTATCTTAAAACTATGAAGTATAAGGCATAGGAAGAAATGCAAGAATATGGAAAAAGAAGCTTTGACAAGTTGTTGATGTTTTTGAACTAATCATTCATGTTGATTAAAGAACATGAGGGAATGGGAAGGTCACGTTGGAGGAAGGACAGAGAGGGAAAGAAATAAATATCATGATAAAGGGAACCATTACAGGATTATTGAGAAACCAGGCACTAGGGAAATTCCCACAAATACACAAGGATGACCTCAGACAAAATATCTATGTAACAGTGGAGAGGGGGCCTTAACTGGCCTTACCCTGTGATCAGATTGAAGTCTGTTGTAATTGCCCAACCTTTATCCAGTAACTGATGGAAGCAGATCCAGAGATTCACAACTAACCACTAGGCCAAGCTCCTTTCCTCCTTCTAAAGCCTCTCGTGTACCTGTTGCTCTCTTTTAGATTCAGGACTGCTTTTGCTTCAGTTGTTGTTATGTATATATACGTATGTGTGTGTGCATGTGTTTGTGTGCATATGTATGTTTGTCTAACAACAGTTTAAATGTATATTTAAATTGTAGTTTGACAATGTGAATTTAGCTAAACAGTAATGAGTTCTTCTCTAGGACCTATGACTTCCACAGTCATGGGTATTTGAACTGAATTTACAATACCTGATACAAATTTCTTCCTGTTGGATGAGCCTCAAAACCAATATGAAAGTGATTGGTTTTACACACACACACACACACACACACACACACACACACACACACACACACAGTTCTGCAGGCTCAGTGAAGATAAATGATAAACATAGGTGCTGTGAGATCCCATTTGCAGTAAATGTGCCATACCCTAAAGATAGCATTGCATAACCCTTCTCCATATCATCTGGTTATTACATTCATTCCTTTCTGAGCTCTGGTGGTCATAAATGTCCTGTTAGGCTGAGCATTCAATCATCATTTATTCTAAGCATCTTTAACACCCACAAGCTATATTCACCGATGTTGATTGCAAAGAAAAGCTTCTCTGTAAGGAAAATAACGGTGTTTTTTATTTGCATAAGCATATGTAAGCTTCAGTTTGATGGCATGTCAATTTAGCTAAACAGTAATGAGTTCTTCCCTACGGTGTATGACCTCCTCAGTCATTGTTTTTTGACTAGCTTTACAGTTCTTGGCACAAATTCCCTTCTGTTGGGTGGGTCTCAAATCCAATGTGAGAACAGTTGGTTACCTCCATAACAGGTGTGCCCGATTGTATCAGTGGGCATATCCTGCCTGGCCAGTTGGCATATAGTTTAGAGGTTCACAGCTTTTAAACCATTGTTGCCTTGACTCACTCAGCAACCTGCATAGCACTTTCTGGCTTACATGGATGGGGAGTGCAGCTCCCACATTTGTTCATTGAACAGAATTTCCAGTATCTGGTTTGAGGTGCATTTTGGGGGGGTTGTTAATCAGAAAGGTTTCAGATTCTCTTCAAATAATGCAGGCTTCTGGCTTTCTTCTTGATGATAACAGAACTAGATGATAGAGTCTTGTAGAAAGCGTCATACATCTTGGATACAATTCCATTTTTATCGTTGAGAAATAATTTAAGAAAATGAGAGGAGTAAATTCACAAGATTTAATTTTTAAACATTAACCAAATCAATTGGTTAGGAATGGTAGGTTGTGTGTACAATTGAAATTAATGGGATTTAATAACAATACATTTTTTTCTCTCTGTGACCAATTGAGTTATTCTGGACAAACATGTAGCATTTTGCTAGCAAAATGAAGCCACTTGTGTCTGTCTTAAAAGTTTGCTGATTGGCATGTGAATGAAGGGGAGATTGAAAAACAAATGTTGTTTTGCAAGAATGTTTTCTGTTTTCACAAATACACCCACTCTTCTTGCTAAGAATGAATAATTTGGACTGAAGTTTCCCCTCAAAGACTTTGAAATCCTTCAGCTTGTTCAGTCTTTCAACATATTTTTCTAATTATTGGGGACATCTGCATGAAAATATGTTCTCTGATTTAGCTATTCATCCTCTTAACCATCAAATGAGTATCAGCATTATCATTTCCTGCATAACTTCTCATTACATTCTCCTGTTAAGACGGCAACGCTTGTTTTACATTTCCCCCGAAGCTCTCAGTCCCTAAGGATCACTCCCCATCCTGATTTTATTTGTAATCAGATGCAGTGGATCTCCTAATTTGCTTTTCAGTTTTGTTCAGTGTGCCTCTCCTGTACATAGCCTGTTTCTGCTCCCAGCTCCCAGTTCTCCCTTAGGATACCTCCCTTCTGGGCTCCCTCATATGTTGTGCTCTCCATGGGTGGTGCCAACTCTATTGTTAGCTGGAAAATAGGCATATGACTGTGTGGTCAATTCTCTGGCTACAGTACTTGCTTAAAAGGGGTTAATTAATATAATTGAATTTACAAATTTCATACTACCAGAAAACTGGTAGTAAGTCTTAGGGAAAGGCGCTTTTTCCCCATTGGAATTTCCAGCTAGGAGTGAAAAAGCTCAAAAGCTACTTAAGAGAGTTCAATGAAGGATGATTTCAGTCTGACATGGGAAAACAGAACCAAGAGGAAGAGTGAGATCTTTCTGATGCAGTCACCTACACACCTGGATTTAGAGATGCCTCTTCAGGATTTTCAATTATGGAAGTCAATGATTTCTTTTAACTATTAGATGTTTATTTTGATGTTAAACCAGTTTATAAATTACTAAATTTTTCATTAATATCAGTGTGATAGGATAGGACTGATGTTTGTTCATTCTCCAAAAGAAATATTTCTCAGCTGTCCTCCTCTCTGTTCAAAGACCAGTCTGCCTGGCCTTATGTTATCACTCTGCAGCTAGATAGCCATGTTCCATCGTTGCAGTCCAGAGTATACCATTCACCCAGACTCCATTATTACTTGTTTTCATTTTGCAGTTCTAGAAATAGGAATCGGTGTGGACCAGAAACGACCCACTTCATTATATCAGCAAGTTCTACTTAACAGCTAAAAAAAGGGAAGCTATGGTTTGGGAAAGCAGGAATGAGGGGCAGGGTCACTTCAATGAGTTGTGGCACAGCCATGCCTTGCCTGAACATAGTTTGAATAGTTGGCTAGTTATATTTGGTTGAGACTCAGTTGACTATTACCATAAAGGTCAATTTGTATCCCAACTCTCATCCAAGAAATTTGTATTTCCAGTAAATGATGATTAACTCAGAGGTCCACAGCTGGCAAGAGTACAGAAAGCAAATGATTGCAAAATGCCTAGCCCTAAAGGGTATGTGCATCTCAAATCCCCTCCCAAGGCTCAGGGATATCACCGTTGAAGAGGGGACAAGAAAAGTGTAAGAGCCAGAGGTGGTGGACAACATAAGGAACATCTTTTGAACAAAGCAGGAAAGCTACACATATAAACTCACAGTGGTTGTGATCACATGCATAAGGCTTGCAACGTCAAGCCAGACTAAGTTCTAGCATGGATAAGGGATTGGGGCACACAATTCCACCCCTGACTGTGGGGTGATAGGCATTTGTTAACTACTGGGAAAGTAAGGGCCAGTTTTCTCTAAGAGTGTATCATCTTGTACGTGGGCCAGGCTCTGGTGGATGACCACCCAATCTAGACTAGTTGGGGCAGCAAAAATTGGTCTTGAATTTTTTTAAAGGGCACTAAATTAGGTGGTTGAGGAAGGGGGTTTGGATCTGGGAAGAGTCTGGTCTGTGTGTCAAATGAACTAATAAGGGAACTAATAAAACACAAAAGAAAGAAAAGACCGCAGTTTGTTCCCAAATTACCTTAGATTATAGTTGGCTAAAAATCAAATACATGCAGAGTCAGTTTTAGTCCAAGCAATTTAGTTTTAATGAGTAGTGATGGGGAAGTCCTGTGTATATGTCAATAAAGCACTGTTGGCCAATAGGGAAGCAAGATAGGTGGGACTAGGAGTTGAGGAGGATTCTGGGAAAGAGAGACACAGGCAGAGACAATGTAGCCTGACAGAGGAGTAAGAGGTCTGGACCCTTTTCTCCTGTAAGAGAAATACTTTGATTAACAATTATGGGTTAAATACTTAAGTCAGAGCTAGCCAGTAAGAAACAAGCAAACGGCCAACAGCTTCAAAATTAATATAGTCTCCTGTGTGTTATTTGGGGACTGCAACTGTGGCAAGGCCCAGGCAGATGGCGGGGAAGGCTACACTCTACATATGGTTGTCAGGAGTGGGATCATGAATTTCCATGTAGAATGACAAAAGCTTATATGGATTTTAGAAACAAACGAACAGAGAAGCACGGCTTCATGGTAGCATTTTTCTCAGGTGGGCACTGGTTTGCTATTGACAAGCAGAGACTCACACGGCTCACTTAATGGAGTCTTCCTGACTCAGCATAAGTAAAAACAAAAAAGAAAAAAACAAAAAATCCATAAACCAAAACAAAAAACCATCAAGGTTCTTTTAAGAGGCTCTTCTAACAATTGAAAGGTGTGTATGTACACCTGAAAGTAGCAGTGACCACATCTCCAAGCAGGCAGCTTTTACTGGATGTCATCATAGACTGAAGTGGTTGGCTGGAGTCAAATTTACACCTGCCATCTTGGAAAAACTGCAGTTTAAACAGCCGTGGGTTTTATCAGATAAGACACATGGCCATAAAAGCATAAAGGTTTACAGTAAACTGAGATTCAGATGAAGAAAAACCCCTAAAGGTTTACAGTGTGTTTAAAAATATATAGGATTGAAAGGACATAGTGGTAAATAAATAGAGAAGCTGGCTGTGATGGCACATGCCACTAGGATTTGCTCCAGAGGCAGAGGCAGGCAGATTTCCAGAAAAACCCTGTCTCAGAGAAATAAATAAATAAATAAAATAAAATAAATAGAGTAATAATAATAGACAAATAAATAAGCCATGTAAAGATAGAAAATACACGGAGAGTCTGGATACTGAATGCTATTTTGTTTTTCAGTTTTTTGATTGCTAAAGAAGAAAAAACTACTAAAGTATACTTGATTATAAATGCTGTTAAATTAGTCCAACTTATATATTTCAAAAATTCTTTGACCTCTAACTTTAAATATAAGGACTGGTTACTTGGGAAAAGAGTTTTTGTTTATGTTTCCACAAAAAATGGAAAGCTGTGGATTCCTTCCAGGCTTCTGTGGTTTGATGAACCAAGACCCCCAGAAGCAGTGGGCCAGGTGTTCTAACAATAACAATTAAGACAGCTAAGCTGATGCAGCTTTACAGATCCCGAAAATAAGGACTTATACAGGTTTCTGTGTTTTGTCATGATCCCCATGGTATGGACAGCGCCCCCTTCCAGCACGAAGCAGTTTGGAATGAGTGACGTCCAAATTCCCATATTGTTTATAAATCTTTGTTTTCATTTGAATGGGGTTGCTTATAACTGGTTAATGATCACAACTAATTTCTTTTTAAAGGTAAAAAGAGAATATGGAAATGAATACTTTGTATTGGAATAGTTTTTCATGTACTGATATAAATTCAAGGTCAATTTTGTGATATGCATATTTCTCCTCTTGATTAAGTGTTGTGTTTATACTGATATTTTAAAACATACTGCATAATTAAGTACAGATTATAGATAGTTACTTATACTAGTCAGAACTTATAGTTAGGTAAGTTAGATTTTCTAGATACAGAGATATATTTGAGATAGATAGATAGTCTTCAAACCTTTCACAGACCTTCAGAAAATGGTATTTGAAATGGTTTAGGGTTTTTCTTGACAATGGGAAATGTCTGCTCTTGGCAGCACCAATTATGTCTGAAAGGAAGATGGTCATCGAAGAACTTGTTATGGAGTTTGCTTTCATCATAGCAAGATTAGCCATTTGGGCAAGAAACTGATCTTGCCTGGACTGTTTGACTGTTGCTGTATAAACTGGACATGCAGGACCCACAGGAAAGTGACTGCTGAACTCAAACAGTCCTTTAGGGTTCCTGCTTCATGGAAGAGTCTATGAGACATTCTGCAGGACACAGAAAAATAAATGACAGACTGCCAATACAGTTTGAAATTTCCTGATATGCTGAGAAGTCTTCCAGACACACTGTGTCCTATGGGCTGAAGATGGATGCCCCAACATTACTGAGGAACTTCAGGTGATTGTCCAGGCAGCAAGATGTCTCTGTCAACTCTAATGCTTATATATTACCCTTCTGTGATCTTTGATGGAGTTGAATACAGATAGTTATAATCGTAGTTTTCCTTAGTTATGATAAAAGATAAGCTACATATAAGACTTTAGACTCACAAAGATAGGCTAGATGATACTTTCTTAAATCTTACTAAATGTTAAAGGACAAAATATTGTAACTATGTTCTTACTTGATAACTGTTCTGTTATATATAATTTGACTATGTTAAAGTTAAAAACTTTCTTTTTATTTAGACAGAAAAGAGGAGATGATGGGGAAGTCCTGTGTATTTGTCAATAAAGCACTGTTGGCCAATAGGAAAGCAGGATATGCATGACTAGGAGTTGAGGATTCTGGGAAAGAGAGACACAGGTAGAGACAATGTAGCCCGCCAGAGGAGTAAGAGGCCTGGACCCTTTTCTCTGGTTAGAGAAATACTTTGATTAACAATTATAGGTTAAATACTTAAGTCAGAGCTAGCCAGTAAGAAACAAGGAAATGGCCAACAGCTTCATAATTAACATAGCGTCCTATGTGTTATTTGGGGACTACAACTGTGGCAGGGCCCAGGTGAATGGTGGGTAAGGCTACAATCTACAGAGTAGATACACCAGCCATGTTTTCTCCATGGAAAATTGAGAGACATATGTGACACACCTCAGCATTTTCACATGAAAATGTAAAAGAGGTCAAAGTGTGAGCTTCTGAGAAAATCCACTTCTCGCCAAAGATTTACCCATCACCTCCATGTTGCTCAGAGATCAACTTTTATTATGCATTACTGATATACCTTCACAAGAGACAGATTTTTCTAATATAAATTATACAAAGTACAACTTGTATAATGAAACGAAATACACTGTTTTGCAAATAAAAAAGTGTATACTTTCCAAGTTTCATGATGTTTATCACCCTTGTTGACAAGGGACTTTGTAGCATTTCTGCCTTTTGTCTTGCAAGTCAAAGGATGCTGGAATTGGCCTTAATATTATTAAATATAGTATTAACAAACTCTCCTCTACTCCAGTTTACATGACTTCATTGTGTAAAGTAATTAGCCCCACTGAATTTACTGTGGGTGTCTGCTGAACACAGAAGTGTTGAGAGACATAGGAAGGGAGCCAGATGCAAGGTCATATATGATGTTGAAAGCTGAGTGGTCTTCCAAAGAAAAAGAAAAGAAAAAAACCCAAAACTCAAAAACCAAACAAACAGTTGGGACCAATGAAGATATTCAGTCACTTTGTTTTTTGTTTTTTTTAAGTGATTTATTAAAACTTAAATTAGGAACAAGCTTTTTTATATGTCATCCCCATTTCCCTTTCTCTCCCCTCGTCTCCTGCTCCCCACCAACCTCCAATCTCATCCCTTTTCTGCTCCCCAGGGAGGGTGAGGCCTTCCATGGGGAATCTTTGAAGTCTGTCATATCATTTAGAGCAGGACAAAGACCCTCCCCAGTATGTCTAGGCTGACAGAGTATCCCTCTATCTGGAGTGGGCTCCCAAAGTCCATTCGTGTACTAGGGTTAAATACTGATCCATGACCAGCGGATCCATAGATTAACCATACCTCCAAACTGACACCCACATTCAAGGGGTCTGAATTAGTCCTATGCTGGTTTCCCAGCTATCAGTCTGGGGGTCCATGAGCTCCCCCTTGTTCAGGTCAGCTGTTTCTGTGGGTTTCTCCAGCCTGGTCTTGACCCCTTTGCTCATCACTCCTCTCTCTGTACAACTGGATCCCAGAGTTCAGCTCAGTGTTTAGCTGTAGGTGTCTGCTTCTGCTTCTGGATGAAGGCTCTAGGATGGCATATAAGGTAGTCATCAATCTCCTTATCAGGGGAGAGTATTTATGGTAGCCTCTCGACTATTGCTTAGATTGTTACTTGGGGTCAACTTTATAGATCTCTGGGCATTTTCCTAGTGACAGATTTCTCTTTAAACCTATAATGGCTCCCTCTGTTATGGTATCTCTTTTCTTGCTCTTTTCTATTCTTCCCCTGACTGGATCTTCCTGCTCTCTCATGTCCTCCTCTCCCCTCCTCTTGTCTCCTTCTCTTTCTCCTAACTCCCTCTCTCCTCCCCCCATGCTTCCAATTAGCCCAGGCAATTTTGTCCCTTTCCCCTTCTCTGGGGGGCCTTGTATCTCTCTCTTAGGGTCCTCCTTGTTTCCTAGCTTCTCTGGCAGTGCAGTGTGGATTGCAGGCTGTTAATCCTTTGATGTATGCCTAAAATCCATATATGAGCAAGTACATATCATGTTTATCTTTTTGTGACTGGGTTACCTCACTCAGGACAATTTCTTTTAGTTGTATTCATTTGCCTATTAATTTCAAGATTCCATCATTTTTCTCCCACGGAGTAGTATTCCATTGTGTAAATGTACCACATTTTCTCCATCCATTCTTCAGTTGAGGGGCATCTAGGTTGCTTCCAGGTTCTGGCTATTACAAATAATGCTGCTATGAACATAATCGAACAGATGTCTTTGTTCATGAATGTGTATCTTTTGGGTATATGCCTAAGAGTGGAATTGCTGGATCTTGTGGTAGACTAATTCCCATTTTCCTGAGGAATCTCCATACTGATTTCCAAAGTGGCTGTACAAGTTGGCACTCCCACCAGCAATGGAGGAGTGTTTCCCTTTCTCCACATCCTCTCCAGCTTAAACTGTCATTGGTGTTTTTTACTTTAGCCATTTTGACAAGAGTAAGACAGTTTCTCAGAGTTGTTTTAAGTTGCATTTTCCTGATGGCTAAAGATGTTGAGCACCTTTTTATGTGTCTCTCAGCCATTTTAGATTTTCTAATGAGAATTCTCTATTTAGTTCTGTACCCCACTTTTTAGTTGCATCCTTTGGTGTTTTGGAGACTTGCTTCTTGAGTTCTTGTAAATTTTTGAAATAAGCCTTCTGTCAGGTGTGGGGTTGGTGGATATCTTTTCCCATTCTGTGGGCTGTTGTTTTGTCTTGTTGACTGTGCCTTTTGCCTTACAGAAGCTTCTCAGTTTCAGGAGGTTCCATTTATTAATTGTTGATCTCACTGTCTGTGCTACCATTCTCCTGTACCAATTTGCTTGAGGGAACCACCTACTTTCTCTTCTAAGAGGTTCAATGTGGCACTTAATCACTTTGTAGTGTGTAATTGCACAGGAAAATATACTGCCTGAATCCAATGAGTGAAAGAGGAGACTTTGAACCAGGCATAGTGGTGCATTACTTATAACCCTTAAGATATGCAGAAAGGCGGAACAGAAGTTAGTTTAGGACATTCCTAACTACATAGAGTGTTAAAGCCAACTTGGTTTCATGAAATACTATAAACAAACAAAGAAACAAGCCAACAAGCAGAAGTAAACATTCCATGAACCTTGGTTTGATTGCATGATGGTTTATTTTCATTGCCAACTGGATAAGGTTCAGAAAATAAGGAGATACACACTCAGATGTGTTTGTGAAGTTGTTGGGCTCCAGGCCACACTCATCTCTCTCTGCTTTCTGACTGCAGAGACAACGTGAGCACCTTCATCATGCTCAGAACACTAAATTCCCCCATCACGATGAACTATGTGCCTTCACGACCATGTGCTAAAAGACATTCTTGTGAAATTGCTTTTGTCAGGTGTGTTGTCACTCTGTCTGTATCTCTGTATCTCTGTGTGTTGTGTATTGTGTATGTGTGGTGCTTGCCTGAGTATGCGGATGTGCCCTTCACTGGCCACAGACATACAGAAGCTAGAATAGAATGTCAAGTATTTTTCTTTATTGTTCTGTACCTTTCCCACATTGAGACAGTCTCTGACTGAACCAGAATCCATTTTGGGTAGGTCAGCTGCCTAGAACACTCCCAGGATTCGTCCTTCTCTGTTCACCTAGGATTACAAGTCACCATGGCCATGCTAGCTTTTTACTTGGGGATCTGAACCGTCATCTTCAAGCTTGCAGAGCAAATGCTCCTCCCTATCTCCCTAGCTCCCAATGACTTTTTTTTGAGACAGGGTTTCTTTGTGTAGCTCTGGAACCTGTTCTGGAACATGCTTCATAGACCAGGGTGGACTTGAACTCACAGAGATCTGCCTGCCTCTGCCTCCCAAATGTTGGTATTAAAGACATGAGTCACCACCATCTGGCCCCAGTGACTTTTAAAATCATATCACGGTTCCTCTATTCTAATATAATATTCATGACAGCAAGTTGTAACAATTTGAAGAGAACCTTCCTAGTTTCTCTCTCATTTTGTTACTGAAAAGCGGTAATGGGTATTCTTTGGAGGACAATCCACTTAAGTCCATGAGTCAAAAAGTTGTCTGAACTTTTTCAGTTGCATACTGAAAGTATGGTCTCATCTTAGAGATTGGAAACTGAAATATTGCTTCATATAAGGTGTACTATGAAAAATAAAAGATCCAGAGACTGATATTGGGGTTCAAGCTGATGACGAGAAAGGCAAAGCAGCCCAGCCACTAGCTCTTACCTCTACCTCAACTCAGACCAAAGAGGCGATCCTCAGACTGCTCCCAACTTCACTGCAATGGGAATACATTGGCTGGGTGATCAGAAGTAGAAAGGGTTTATTGATGAGGAGGCACTAAACTTGTCTTTTAGAAAGGGACCCTCCCAATAGCCAGAGAAGAAAGACTTCTGCTATGAAGACTCAGATGTAGAGACAGGAATGAATGGATGCTGGATGCTGGGTTTTCAGGTGTCCACTTAGGTTGCAAAGGGAGGCTCTTGGAGACTCAGCTGTTGTTTTCACTGGGAGATTTGTCAGTGACTATATTTAGCACCCGTGCTTCACTGAGTGAACCCAACTTAGAATAAAGCAAATACAATATCAGGTAATTCTAAAATGACTTCCTTTAAGTAGCAGTGGGGAGACAGGGAAAGGATACCAAACCACTGTTCACACTGACTGCCATCCATTTATATCATTAGGGTGCTTACCTTCATTATGGGAAAACTGGTTCACCTACAATATAGAATACATAAATGTTCAAATTTTCCTAAGTTTTTGTTCCATTGATCAATAGTTGACATAATTCACTAGGCAATTTGTAAACCAACCACAAAAAAGAATCAAACAGCTTTGAGAAAAAGTGACAACAGAAAAAAAAATGAAGCCAAGAAATGGAAAAATGAAATACTTCTAGAACCGGAGTGTACTGAAATTTACAATATGAGCAGTGCTCATATTTAACATGCTAAGTCTATCAATCACTCACTAGTTTCGATTCCTTAGTAGAGGCCACTACACTTCTTCAGAACTTAATAAACGCATCTAATGTTACAATTTTATGAGAGAAAACACTGCTTACTAAAGATGAAGAAATAGAACATTTTTGCTTGATATAGTCTAGTTAGGGACTGAACTAAATTTCCCAACTCTGACCACCTCAAAGCAATTCCATTCAGTAAGAACAACCCTCTGTACTCAGACTCAGCCTACAGTCCATTCAAAGCTTGGGAAGGGGAGATACGAATTCTCATGAATGACGCCGTAGTCAGCTTATTTCTAATTTAGGTCAGAAACCACTTAACATTCCATTTGTCTGCAAATCCAGCCAGGGTTAGTTTCTGACTTACTGGGTGGGCCTTTTGAATATTATTGCTGACAGTTTGTGACCATTCCTCTTATGGGTAGCTCACATTATTTGACCTAGTTTGAGGAACATTTCCAATGTTTCTGGGATGGAAAAGCCTGAAACTTGGCTTTTAGAGACAATGCTCTCCATAATACTAGTTTTTAAAAACCTTGTTCCCTTTTCAGTGTAGCTGGGTACTGGTAACAAGCCAGGATACTTATGCACCAGCACAGATCTCAAGGTGAAGAACACTTCAAAGACCTTTGTAATTGCTTCAGTGTGTTTTAGAAAATGTGTACAGGCGTTTAGAAGGCTCTGACTGATTGCATTCTGTTCATACAACGGAGGACTAAGGGACACTTTCCAGTCCACCTCATCCAAGATGGGACAAAGCTGAGGACACCTCCCTTTGAATAATACCAGGTCTCCATCCCCGGAGACTAATCTGCTATTTAATTTAAAGCTTGGCTCACTCTGCTTTCCCACTTAAACACTAAGAGAAAACATGCTGAATGGTTCTGGTTGGGAGGTTGGGAGTGAGCTCCCTTGGTGAACCCACCCCCACACCTGACAGGGCCTTCAGTCATCGTATTTAGTTTCCTTTTTTGTGCTTAGCATATCTGCCTGCATATTGTAATTTATTCCAGCTGTCTTTCGTGAAATTGTGGGATCTGAAATTTGATATGGGGCTTACAAAGTACAAAGACAGGGTGAATCACAGGATGCAGGTCACCAAGTCAATGAAACAGGCACTGCTTTTCCTAATGGGTGACTTAGGAATGATTATCTGGTGTCTGTCATGTTAATGGAGGTATCTTTCCTTGTTATTCATAGATACTGTGATTTTGTACTCGAAATGTATTATATATCCAAGTATTAAATGATGAAGAATATGATACAAGAATATGCTTTTTGAATATGTTAACCTTAATTGGTATGAAATTTGCATTTCATATGATTTTAAATCTGAATGTGAGCACATTTTACATGAATCCAGCATCACTCACAATTTTCTTTTATTTTGATACCTTCATTATTGATTTAAAAAAACAGAAATCTCTACTTTGCAATCATAATTTTTAAAGGCCTTGATCGACTTTCTCATCTTTCATGTTTAGCATTAGAATGCATGCCAGGAATATTGACCTAAAATGCAGTTAAGATTGGACAATTTTGTATTATTTTCATAGAAATTATTTTTTATTATATTCATAGATTATTTTACTTCTATATTTTTAAAGGAGAGAAGAGGAAAGAAGGTAAGGAGGGGAAGGAGTGTAGGAGAGAGGGAAAGAAACACACATGTACACCACACACACATACACACACACACACACACACACACAGAGAGAGAGCATGTCTAAATATGAATGTATTGAATGTATTGATAGGTTAATGTTGCTCTTAGCTGAGAAGCTCCTGTTGGTAGTTAGCAGTGGATAAAGCAGAGTGGCATAAGTGGTCCATGTGCTAAAAGTAGGTTATTGTTTAGTCTCAGTCAGACAACTGTATCCCATCCCCAAGGATCAATACTATCACAGGTGATGGGGCAGAAAGAACACAAGAACTAGAGGCTGGGGAGGAGTGTTGTAAAGCTGTGTTTCCTGGACATGACATGGTTGCTGCGTTCATGATCATGTGGCTACCTGCACATGTCCTGTATATGCCTGGGTCCATTCTATCAACATTCTACCATAGTTGAGGGAGGAGCAATAAGCCTCCAACTCTTCTGGAGGAACTACTGGTAGTCAAAGATCACGCAGGGAGAAGTTATGTTTCACTGGTACATTGTCATCTATCAAGTAAAAAACTATCTGCCAGTGTTCATGCAGGAACTCTAATTAATTGTGTGGGACGCTTGTGCCCCTCCCCCCACAATGTTTTTCTAACTGTGCAGGTCATTTGTTAACTAGTAGCGTGTAATGAACATACCCACGGTCTACCTTACTTCTATCTGCCCATTACCTGTGTACACATGTGACTGGGGGTTTATACATTTGGGGGGCAGTTATTAGAACAGTAGTTCTCAAAACTTGGCTGAATATTAAAATTAACTGGGAAGCTATAAAAATATTCATAGCCAGGCAGTGGTGGCGCACGCCTTTAATCCCAGCACTCGGGAGGCAGAGGCAGGCGGATCTCTGTGAGTTCGAGGCCAGGCTGGACCGACAGCCTCCAAAATAATACAGAGAAACCCTGTCTCATAAAAACCAAAAAAAAATATTCATGTTTGGCTTCTACCCGTGAAGTTTCTGATAACAGCAGGATTGAATCCAGTATCAAAGTTGTGGTATTCAAGTAGTATATCATACAATTTCATGAAAATATATAGAAAACACCAATCAACCAAAATTTAACTTCTGTCTAACAGTTAGAGATAAGGGAGGTTTTGTTGCGAATGAAGATGGTCTAGATATGGACTCTGTGAAATGTGTCTACAGTGAGGGTACGTGTACCAGCATTTGCTATTGATCTAGTTAAAATAAATTAAAATGGAGGCCTGTCAGGCCTGGAGAGTCTCTGACAAAGTCACACGGAACTTATAAGTGACCTTAACCTTTCCTGATGTGCAGAGAAGTAAAGCTTAGTTTGGCCTAATACTTGCAAACACCAATACCAAAACCAGGCTTTAAGGGGAAACTACCAGAAGCAGCCAACGAACTCATGAATATATAGCCAGGCACTTTGCAATGCAGGTAGACCAAATAAAGTGACTATATAATTGTAATCATTCAAATCTCATTTCTATGTTTGCCCTGTGATAGACTCCTAGTTGCATTTGCTTTCCCTCAGTGAAGCTCCCAAATTACGTTTGTTTGGAGCTACTGGATTTATGACATATTGGTTGCTCAAACAAAGTTATTACATTTAGCAGTGCCTTGGTTTACATTTTAGGTGTCTACATAGTACAAGAAGCATCCTGAAGTGTGGGGGAGGTCCCCTTGTCACATAATAATTAAAACACTAAACATACAGAATAAAGAAAGAATATTAAGAGCAGCAAAGGAAAAAGACCAGACCAAGTAACATATAAAAGCAAACATATCAGAATTATACCTGACTTCTCCTTGGAAACTGTGAAAGCCAGAAGGCCCTGGATAGGTATTCTACAAACACAAAGAGACATGGATGCCAGCCCAGACTACTAGACCCAGCAAAGCTTTCAGTCACTATACATGGAGGAAACAAGATATGCCAAGACAAAACCAGTATCCACTAATCCAACCCTGCAGAAAGTACTAGCAGAAAACTCCAACCTAAGGAAGTTAACTACACTCACAAAAACATAGACAATAGATAGTCCCATTTTACCAAAAGTCAAAAGAAAAAGTGGGGTAAATCCATAAACAATAACACCGCCAACAACAAATCAAAAACAAACAAAAATAAACACTCAATGGTCCTTAATTTCCCTCAATATTAATGGTCTTAACTTGCCTATAAAAGGACACAGGCTAACAGAATGGATATGAAGACAGAATCCCTCCTTCTGCTGCATACAAGAAACACACCTGAACTTCAAAGACAGACAATACCTCAGTGTAAAGGTTGGGATAAGATTTTCTAATCAAATGGACACAAGAAACAACCTGATGTAGCCATCCTAGTATTCAAAAAATTAGACTTCAAACTAAAATCAATCAAAAGAGATGAAAAGGCCATTGAATATTCATCACAGGAAAATCCATCAGGAAGAAGTCTCAATTCTGAATATCTATGTCCCAAATAGTAAAGAACCCACATTTGTAAAAGTAACATTACTGAAATACAAATCATACATAATTTATAGTGGAAGACTTCAACACCCCACTCTCACCACTAGATAGGGCTACCAGACAGAAACTTAACAAAGAAACAAATGAACTAATAAAAGTTATGACCCGATTAGGTTTAACAGACATCTATAGAACATTCTATTCAAACACAGAAGTATATACCTTTTTCTCAGTGCCACATGGAACCTTCTCTAAAATCCACCACATACTTGGCAACATAGCAAACCTCAACATGGTATAAAAAATTGGAATAACCCCCTCTATCTTATCAGAATACCATGCTTTAAAGTTAAAATTCAACAACAAAAAAATTTGCAGGAACTCTATAAACTCACGGAAATTGAACAACATACAATTGCACCATTTCTGTGTCAAGGAAGAAATAAAGAAATAAATGAAAGACTTCATAGAATCCAATGGAGATGAAGACACAACATTCTGAAACTTATGGGACAGACACTTTGAAATCAGTATTAAGAGGAAAGTTCATAGTACTACGTGCTCACATGAATAAACTGGAGAATAGTCACAGTAGAGAATTAACAGTGCAAATGAAAGCTCTAGAATAAAAAGAAGCAAACTCACCATGGAGGAGTAGACCCCAGGAAATAATCAAACTAAGGGCTGAAATCAATAAAGTCGAAACAAAGAAAACGGTACAAGGAATCTATGAAAAAAAGAGTTGATTCTTCCAGAAAACCAACAAAATAGACAAACCTTTATCCAAACTAACAAAAGGCAGAGAGAGAACATGCATATTAATAAAATCAGAAATGAAAAGGGGGACATAACAGCAGACACTGAGAAAATCAAGAGAATCATCATGGCATATTTTGAAAACCTATACTCCACAAAATTCAAAAATTTAAAGGAAATGGACTGTTTTCTGGACAGATATCACTTTCCAAAATTAAATCAAGAACAGATAAGCAATTTAAACAGTTCCACAACCCCTAATGAAATAGAGCACTCATCAAAATTCTCAGAACCCAAAAAAGCCCAGGTTCTGATGGCTTCAGTGAAGAATTGTATCAGAAATTCAAAGAAGAACTAATACTAATACTCCTCAAAGTGTTCCACACAATAGAAGCAGAAGACTCATTGCCAAACTGTTTTTACGAGGCTACAATTACCTTAGTTTCCAAGCCACACAAAGACACAACTAAGAAAGAGAACTACAGACCAACATCGTTCTTGAACATGCAAAAATACTTAATAAAATGCTGGCAAATCGATCCAAGAACACATTAGAAAAACCATCCACCATGATCAAGTAGGCTTCATCCCAGGGATGCAGGAATGGTTCAACATGTAATCCACCATATAAACAAACTGCAAAAAAAACCCCACATGATCGTCTCACTAGATTCTGAAAAAGCATTTGACAAAATCCAACACCCCTTCAAGATAAAGGTCCTGGAGATGTCAGGGATAACAGGAACATACGTGAACATAAAAGCAATATACAGTAAACCAACAACCAACATCAAACTAAATGGAGAGAAACTCAACACAATTCCTCTAGAATCAGGAACAAGACGAGGCTGGCTGCTCTCTCCTTACCTGTTCAATATTGTACTTGAAGTTCTAGCTAGAGCAATAAGACAACAAATGGGACACAAAATGGAAAAGAAGTCAAACTTTCACTATTTGCAGATGATATGATAGTTTATATAAGTGACCTGAAAAACTCTATCAGGCAACTTCTACAGCTAATAAACACCTTCAGCAAAGTGGCAGGATACAAGATCAACTAAAAAAATCAGCTGCCCTACTATATACAGATGATAAAATGGCTGAGAAAGAAATTAGAGAAACATCACCATTTAAAACAGCCACAAACATCATATAATATCTTTGGGTAACACTAACCAAACAAGTGAAAGACCTGTATAACAAGAACTTTGAGTCTTTAAAGGCATAAATTAGAGACCAAAAAAATGGAACGATCTCCTATGCTCTTGGATAGGTAGGATCAACATAGTAAAAATGGCAATCTTGCCAAAAGCAGTCTACAGATTCAATGCAATCCCCATCAAACACAGGCACAATTCTTCATAAACATTGAAAGAACAATAATCAATTTAATATAGAAAACAAAAAACCCAGGACAGCCACACCAATCCTGTACAATAAATGAACTTCCGGAGGCATCACCATCCCTGACTTCAAGCTCTATTATAGAGCCATAGTCCTGAAAACAGCTTGGTATTGGCACAAAAGTAGATAGATAGACCAATGGAATCGAATTGAAAACATTGATATGGACCCACACATGTATGACCATCTGATCTTTGACAAAGAAGCTGAAATTATTCAATGGAAAAAAGAAAGTATCTTCACAAATGGTACTGGCATAACTGGATGCTGGCATGTACAATACTGCAGATAGATCCATATGTATTACCATGCACAAAACTTAAGTCCAAATAGATCAAAGACCTTAACATAAATCCAGACATAGTGAACCTTTTAGAAGAGAAAATGGGAAGTACCCATGAAAGAATTGGTATGGGAGACTGCTTCCTGAACATAACATGAGTAGCACAGACACTGAGATTGACAATTAATAAATGGGACCTCTTTAAACTGAGAAGCTTCTGTAGGGCAAAGGACACAGTCAACAAGACAAAAAGACATCCCACAGAATAAGAAAGGATATTCACTAGCCCCACATCTGACAGAGGGCTGATCTACAAAATTTTATAAAAACTCAAGAAGCGAGTCTCCAAAATACCAAATGATTCAATTAAAAAGGGGTACAGAACTAAATAGAGACTTCTCAATAGAGGAGTCTAAAATGACTGATAGATACTTAAAGTGCTCAACATCCTTAGCAATCAAGAAAATGCAAATCAAAACAACTCTGTGATACCATGTTACTCCTGACAGAATGACTAAAATAAAAAACACAAATGACAGTTTATCCTGGAGATGATGTGGAGAAAGGGGAACACTCCTCCACTGCTGGTGGGAGTATCAACTTGTATAGCCACTTTGGAAATCAATATGGAGATACCTCAGGAAAATGGGAATTAGTCTACCACAAGATCCAGCAATTCCACTGTTATGCATATACCCAAAAGATGCACATTCATACAAGGACATCTGTTCAACCATGTTCATAGCAGCATTATTTGTAATAGTCAGAACCTGGAAGCAACCTAGATGCCCCTCAACTGAAGAGTGGATAGAGAAAATGTGGTACATTTACACAATTGAGTACTACTCTGTGGAAAACAAACAATGGAATCTTGAAATTTACATGTAAATGGATGGCCCTAGTAGAAACCATCCTGAGTGAGGTAATCCACTTAGATAAACATGATATGTAATCACTCATATATGGATTTTAGATATGGATCAGGGGAGTCCCTGCCTACTATCTCACTGACAGAGAGTTTGGGAAGTAGGGAGGTCTCTAAGAGAGATCTGCATGGTACCTAGGAGAAGGGCAATGGGACAGGATCTCCTGGGGGGTTTGGAGGCATGGGGGGAGGGGAGAGGGATCCGGGAGAAAGAGAGAGAGATAAGAGAGGGGAGAGGAGGACATGGGAGAGCAGGAAGGTTGTGTTGGGGGAAAAATAGATGAGAGCAATGTGAGAGATGCCATAATAGAGGGAGTCATTATAGCTTTGAGGAGAGGTCTGGCACTAGTAGGCTTTCCAAAGATCTACAAGGATGACACCAACTGGCAAACTGAGCAATAAAGGAGAGGCTGCCTTAAATATCCTTCCCCTATAATGAGATTGAGGACTACCTTATATTCCATTGTAGAGCCTTCATCCAGTGTCTGATGGAAGCAGAGGCGACACCTACAGGTAAACCCTGAACTACCCTCCTAGCACCCAGAGGAGGAGTGATGAGCAAAGGGGTCAAGACTGTGCTGGTGAGACCCACAGAAACAACTGACCTGCATGGAGGAGGGGGGGGGGTTCATGTAACCTAGACTGATGGCTGAGAGGCCAGCATGGGCCTGATGCAGACCCCTAAATTTTGGTGTCAGTGTGGATGCCTCGGTAATCTATGGGGCCTCGGGTAGTAGATCAGTATATATCCCGGGCATACAAATGGACTTTGGGAGCCCATTCCAAATTAAGGGGTGCTCTTTCAGCCTGGACACATGGTGGAGAGCCTAGGCCCTGCCCATAATAATGGTAATAAAATTACAGTTGTGAACTAACAAAGAAAATTGTTAGTTTGCCTCACTACAACATGAAAAATTGTATTAAAGGGTCATAACACTAGGAATGTTGAGAACCACTATTTTTTTATTTCATTCTACCCCATAATGATTTAAAGTCCTATTAAGAACATCTGATCCTCTGTGGTTAGACCACACATCACAGATAGTTTTAGTTGTCCATTTGATATATCTGGGAGGAAGAAATGTTAGTGGAAGAACAGCTTCCATCAAATTGGCTAGTAGGTTTGTCTTTGGGCAATTTCATTGACTGCTTAATGATGTAGGAGGGCCTGGCTCATGGTGGGCTATCCCTGGCAGGTAGACCATATAATGAGCAAATCAGTGGAAACAAGCCAGCAAGCAACATTCTTTTGTAGTCTCTGCTTTAGTTTGTGCCTCTGGGTTCCCACCTTTTGTGCCTCTCCTGGATTCTCTCAATGAAATAAACCCCTTCTTCCTGCAAATTGCTCGCGGTCATGATGCTTAGCACAGCACCAAGAATCATCATAGAGTATTATGTATGAGCAGCTTGATCAAGGTCAAGAAATATAGGTCCTTGATTTCATTTTTACATATTGGGAGGAGGGTGCAACTGTCATCTTAAGTACACTTAGGTAAGGATTCTCCCAATATATTGGAGGGTGCAGATGCTAGAGGGAGAAAGACACAACGTCAAGTGGTTATACTAAACTGGAATGTGCTAGTCTGTTGATGAAGAGTTCCCACTGTAGTATCATAAATCTCTTTATAGGGGGGAATACGCCTGTTTAGTTGTGGGTCAGTGTTTAAATTACGTAAAACAAATCACTTGAGACCGTCACATACTAGTACCATGCCTTTGAGCCACAGTTGCCATTGGATCATGGAGAAAGAGATCTGTTAGCCATACAAATTTAAAAAATTGTTTTGTGCAGCTGAATAAACTTAAGGAAATTAAATATGTTCCAGATGTTACGCTCAACATTTAAATAATCTAATGTATATGCAAGAGATGTATGGTTACCTTATGTTCAAAGAGCCTCCGGAAAAACCACTGGGCATTGAAGTGCACTGGCTCTAATGGCTTTTTTATGCTGAGATGTCTACACTAATGTGATAGGCCTTCAATTCTACTTTATGGCTTTAGGAGATCTATAAATTCAAATCACTATTATTATGTCTAAATTCTATAATTGTGCACAAGGAACACAGACTGCATTATTAGATTTGGTCATGAGATTGGACTTTCATTTTTTTTTCCTGCACTAACTCACTTTTGGATATTATTGCAAAGACACATGCAGCAAAGTAAGTTGGGTTAGTAATCAGCCAAATTTGCTAAATATTTATTGTAAATCAGGCTTGTATGACAGAACAACTGCTTGGGTTATTGAAATGAAACAGGGTGAGCAAGCAGAAAGAGGAGCTGCCAGAGGGAAGCGGGGGAATAAGAAGAGAAAGGCAGCCCTCACCATGCCTTATTCACACCTTATTTCAGGCCATAAAGTTATGCAATACCTAGAGCAGAAGGCCAATGTATCCCCTTTGGCAATTTTTCTCTCAAACTACTGGAGTCATTGGCATCAAGTCAATCCTTATGATTTCAGTTAACCACAACCATCGGTATCTTCAGGGAACCGTGGAGTTGGCCTGGCCTAGCTGCCTTGAGAGGGACATATCACAGGATTTTCAGGTGAGAATCCTGACTCCCAGGGCACAGCATGCCCTCCAGTTCCTGAGAGACTGGTGCACTCCCTCAGGCAGTGAAGCGTTCAGATCACTTTGTGCTTCTCTGAATGTTCCTTTGGAAGGGAAGGAACTATGGAAGCTTGATGTGGCAACTGGTCTTAGACATTAGTCTTGTGCACGCTGCATAGCTCTCAAACTTCATTGTATCCTGGCAACTACAGCTGTATTGATCCTGGCAATTGCCACTCTGTTCTGTTTCTGACAAAGGTATAAAAAGCCTGATTGCTCTCAATAAAATTGCCACAGCCTCAGTTTCGCTGTGGACCCTTCGACCAGCCGGATTTAATAACTTGACACCCCATCAGATGCCCTGGGCCCAGTAACTGAGTACAGGTGCTTACAGGCTATGGACAAAAGCATAACCCCTACTTTAACTCTGAAAAATCAACCATGCATATAGCAACCTTGTCTATAATATGCACTCAAATAAACAAAGAGGATTGGAGAGAAAAGACTGTAAAAGAAGGGTAAATCCCTAGAACCTTCCAGGCAGTTATCTCTTTTTTTTTTTTAATTTTATTTTCCAGTTTAAATTTAGATAAGAATCAAGGTTGCTTCACAAGTCAGTTCCAGGTCCCTCTCCCATTCCCTCCCTTCCTCCCGTGCCCTCCCCTCCCCCCCCGTTATCCTCTCATTTCTCCAGGGAGGGTGAGGCCCTCCATGGGGGTGTCCATAGTGTGTCATTTCATATAGGGCAGGGCCTAGACCCTTTCCCAAGAGTTCTGGGTGAGAGTGCTCCTCACATTGTTCTATTGGCAGTTATCTCTTAATTCTTGGCCACAACTGCTGCCTACTCCCTCACGCTCAGGCCCTTCAGGTCCCTTGGCAGTGCCCTAATTCCTCTGTGACACAGTAGTAGGCCACTGTTTTCTCTACTGAAGATGAAAATAAACTCTGGCCTTTCCAGGCCCATCGTGGAGGAACCTGCCAAGCAATGCCTGAAAAGGTCACCTTATAGTGAAAGGAAAGTGAATAAAAGAAATTGAGTTCATTCAGTAGTGTGAGCCACTAAAGTCATGGTGAGGTTTGCAGTGCTCATCGGTGAAATAAATAGTTTCCCAATTTAGGCCATTTTTAAGTTTCTTCATTAAATATAAGCAATTTTGCATATATACATTTAAATAGGCTATCCAATTCTAATTAGATCTAGGAGTGTTGGGGAAATCGCTGAAATGTCCACAATTTATGCTCAATAAACTATACTAATCAAATAGTCTGAATGGGTCCTTATCTAGAAGAAAACTTTCTATAAAATTCTGTTCTCCCTCTTTACTTACAGCTATCCAGACATTCCGTGTAACTAATACGGTGTTCGTTTCTTAAAAAAAGAAACCCATTTTCGATGAAAGTTGGAGATATGGGGTTTGAAATGACTTTCTTTCTAGCTTGGACAACTCAGATACAAATTAGAGTTTCATTGGTCATTACCAGTGAAGGATTTTAGCCATCAGTTGTGCTCTTGCTAGAATCCCATTTTAACAGAAAAAGAAAAAGGATCCCAGAGAGCCATTGCAAGAAACTTTCCAACTTTTTTTTGTTGTTGTCTTATACTCAGAGGCAGAATCTTTGTCATCGTGCCATTCCTTAATTTATTCCAATAAATGTTCCCACAAGATTCAAATTCACTCGTGTTTTACATGCTTTACCTCTACTATTCACATTACTGCCAAATTCCAAATTAATTCTATTCAGAATTATTTTCGATAGTCAAACAATGAAAGAACATTGTCTAAATGCTAATCTGCTGTTTATTCATTTTTCTCCTACAGCTCCTGTCCCCCGGAGTTTGACATTTCAATAAGCCCTTAAAAGGGATTAGAGAGTTGCCTTGCTATATTTTGTTTTCTCCACAAAAATAAATTAAGAAACTTTCTCACCTGTAACCCTTTCAAAAATTAAGAGGAGCCCTATCTTTCTTCCTCCAGAAAACAGGCCTTGAATGTGGAATTAATTACAAGCAACTGGAATGAAAAACAGTTCCCAAGTAACAAAAGATGACTTCAATAGATTCTGGCAAAAGCTTTCCTATAATTTGTTTCCTTCAGAACAATCTGATCAGTCCCATTCTCATAGGATGCTAAAACAGAGAATCCCATATGTACTTATGCAATATTCAAAAGGCCTTTAGATTGTTTTTTTCTGTAGTTCTATCTACAGCTGTTGGGTTTCCCTGTCATTGAAGGCAATCTGTGCATAGCTGATTGAAAAGGCAGTCTGTCATGTGATTCTTCTAAATGTCACAAATCGATAAGAAAGATTAAACTCTGAGTCATGATTGTGGGAAATAAAATTTAATATGCAGAAAGTAGTTAGTATGAAAGTGACTAATTGAATTAGTTCTACAAACTATATCAAACTACTTGCTAAGACAGAGCAGATTGTATAGGAGAGTCAAGTTCAGGCACTCTGTTCTCTTAATTTCTTCTTTGCCAAACACATTAAGGCCACTATAGTATAAGGGTTGATATAGCCATTGCCTGTACTTTCAACATAAGTAATTTACAGCCATCATATAAGTCAGCTTTGCATCTACCACAACGCAATGCTTGCCTATGTTCATAAAACATGATCACCTTTACCTAACAAACCCTTTTGGCCAAGATGTTTCCATACTGTGACATCGGTCCATTCAGGTGATGAGTATTCTCTGCAGTATGTGAATTTGACATGTACATTTTCATCAAAAACATAGAGAGAAACATTAAAAACAACATAATTTGCAGAAAAAAACCAAGACTTTCCTTCAGAGGTTAATTAGGCTTAACAGTAAATACCTCATTTCAACTAAACCATGAGGATGAAACTACTCTTAAATATCTATCAGTTCAGTCAGGAATTCAAAATCTAGAAGTCTCTTCAGAATGTGGAACTCCCTTTCTATCTACAGCATCAGCTTCACATACCAAGTGTCTTCTAGATGACGGTTAGCTATCACTTGCAAATCCATTTGTGTCAGGCCATGTCCTAGGGATAATGAGGTGAGGAAGCCAAAAAAAAAAAAAAAAAGGCAAAAGTAACAATTCTCCAACAAGTCCTACTAGAGTGGAAGAGAGTAGCTTAAGGAGGTTGATGAACTCATGTCAACTTGGATAGGAATATGAACAGTTCTTACTAGAGCCCCTGGATGGAGAGAACACAGCATCGCTTGAGAGGCTTCTTACAGGACACAATAATGGGGGTATCCTGTCTCTTTACAAAAATTTTTATGACTCCAACTGACTGAAGAAAAGTTCAGAATTAAATATATCTGTGTGTACAGGGTGGGCAATAAGCATCTTAATAATCTGGTTTTATGGGTACATGGCAATCTTTGACATCAGTCTGGAAGTGAAATAATCCATTGCAGAGGTCTCACTAAATGCCAGCCTTTTAATGCCCCCCCTTTTTAAATTTAAAACAGAAATAAGCTTGTTTTACATGTCAGTCCCAGTTCCCTCTCCCTCCTCTCCTCCCCTGCCCTCACCAACCCAGTATCCCATTCCCTTTCTGCTCCTCAGGGAGGGTGAGGCACGAGAGACTTTTATTCCACCTCACTCACAGAAAAGTCGCTGCAGATCCTGAGCACAAACTCCTTCCTCTCCTGCTTGGTGAATAGAGTTATGTGACATCTATTTTTATCCTATTGTTCCACAACTATTATACTATTTATAACGCTTTAAATATAAAACTTCTGGATTCCCAAACAGATCATGACCACTTTAGGCAGTAGGTTAAGTGTACTGTATTTCTAGTTCAGATAAACACACATGCACAGCTTCTCTCCCAAACACACAGCCCCTGACCCTTACTCAGATGTCAGATTAGACACTTTGTAGACAAGTAACAAGTAGAAATATTAGCTTCAGGCTTTACATAATGAGTATTCTTTCAATGAGACACACTGTTGGACTTGTAAGGCAAAGGCCAGAGTTTGGGGAACTATAGATCCTGTGTGTGTCAATCACAGTGAATCTCCTCATTGAAGTTGGTGGAGAATGAAAATATGCATGGAGTGATTTACTCTTTCATAGCAAATAGAAGTTACACATAAAATGGTGGTGGGATACATGGGATTATTCTTTGAAATACTTGAATGATATATGAAACAACAGCAAAATGGGAAAAGCGATGATATCAGACAAGATATTGTCATAGGCTTTTAGAAGATTGAAAGTGGATTGAGAAGCAGTCCATGGCATGAGGCATGAAAATAGAGAAGACTTAGAGAACAGAGAGCCTGATGAGAAGCAGGCTGTCAGACCTGGAATGCATGGGTAACTCTCAGGGGCTGGAATCGCCAGGCCCCTGGAGGTTGAGACAAGGGTGGGACAGTTTTCATTAGATAATTCAATAGATGCGTCTTTCACTTTGCGGCAGAAGAGTCCTCATTCTTTAAGAAAGAATATGTATTCTCTAGAAAAATTAAGTGCAGAAAGGCTTGGGACATTGGTGCTACATCAAACATAGGGAACTAAGAGCATGTTTATGAACAGGGATGGCTGAGGATAATGGCATATGAGTCACGTGTCAGAAATACAGGATGACACTGTATTGCTAAGAAGTATGGTAAATGCTGGTGGATAAATGAGAGGGAAACTTAAGTCATATTTTCTATTTGCAAGTCTGTATCCAAGTAATTTCAGTTATGAACGTAGATTTAAATAATTTTATAGCCCCAAATTATTTCCCATATACATTTGAGGAACATATTCTCCAAGTAAATTCATAACTCCCCCATATGAGAGAGAGAGAAAACCTGTGAGAGTCTGTTGCCTCTAGATGACTTTGAAACTTTCCAGAATTTTAATGGGATTTACACTATAGCCACTTATTTTACAATTGATATTGGGTTAATAATTGACAAATAAAGATTACATAAAGTCTTTATGTTCAGCAGAGATAAAAGTAGTAGAAAAATTATTGAATAAGTTTTTATCAGAACTCGACAAAATAGTACACTTGTGTTTTGTTTCTGAGGCATTGTACTCTGATAATGTAATTTTTCTTATAATATATATATGTAATATATGTATATATTACATGGTCTTCAAGTGAGGATAACAATAGGAGTCACATAATTAGGATTTAGTCATCACATTAGATAACTGCTTTTTGCACAGTAGACATGGTATTCACACTATTTGACTGGACCGCATAGATTAAAAAATTTTATTAATTTGATTTCATCCCAGAAGTTAATGCCAGAAATATCAGGCTCATTCCTTCTTTCTGCCCCATTTCCTGATATAATGGCTTATTCTTAGGCTGTCCAAGGTGGTAAGACAGCTGCCCTATGCCTGCTTTCCACTCTCAAGTCAAGAAGAAAGCAGACCATTTCCATTCTGTCATCTTATGACTCAAATTCACCCTGATTGGCCCACTTAGCTCCAGGAACGTTTCTGGAACTAAGGATGATGACATACCTGGAAATGAGAATCATATTGTTCAGTTTAGATACTTATTTGGACACTGGGTCAGAGAGTAGGGGATCTTTCACCCCAAAAGTAAATTTATTTTTTTAAGTAGAGGGAGGGCAAGTGAAACCAGTATCTTTTTACTACATTCAAAAATTTGTCTCTAAAAAAAATACTCTTAAAAGATGGTTGCCCTCAAGCCAACATAAAGTGATTTAAAAAAAAAGTAATCCAAGCAAAACAGAGATTAATGCACAGTTTCATTTAAAAACCAGTAACAAGACATCTGGTGCAGATGGGTCAAACAAACTTGTTTAACAGAATGAAAAACATGTGGCTTGTTATCTCCCATAAACAATAACCTCCAGCATTTCAGGAACTATCTATCCTTGAGCAAGGTCAGAGACATATTTGTTTCATGGTTCTCTTAGGCATCGTAATTAAAACTTAAAATGTCCCCAGTGGTGGTGGCACAAGCCTTCAATCCCAGTATTGGAGAGTCAGAGACAGGCAGATCTCTATGAGTTTGAGGTTAGCCTGGTTTGGAACAGAGCAAGTTCCAAAACAGGCACCAAAGCTACAGAGATCCCTGTCTCAAAAAACAATAAAAACAAACAAAACCATGAACAAATGATATGCCAGTGTGCAGCTCAACTTTCTATAATCATTTGGGTCTCAATGGAGTCCTTGCAAAGTTTTGATAGTGGATTGGGGCCATGATAGAAACCATAGCCATGAAGATGATAACTTGATTTCTTTCCCCAGAGGACAAGCATTTTCAGCTCATTTAAACCAAAGCTTTCCCTTGAACACAATCACACCCCTTTCTCAGCTTTGAATATAAAATGTGAGGGTTTCCCTCCACATCAGTGCTCCCCAGGCTACTGACCTTAATCAGCCTCTGCAGGAAGCTGGATGTTTTGGAGAGCTTCACTGTGTATCTCTGAAACCAGATGGGATGTTGGCTTTTAGACGTCTCCTGCATATACCGGTGATGCGCTTTTCTTTCTTTCCCAAAGATAATTGACAAGCGGTTCTGCTCTTTTTACATTTGCCCGAGATAAATCACTCTTGCCTCAATTGTCCTCGCACCAACCTCTAGAGCATGCATGGGCCAAGGTGTCCCTGACATTACCATTTATGAAGTCATGATGAGGGTGTCCCTGACATAAACCATGATGAAGACGTCAGGATTTTATAAGTAGAAACAATCCCCCCCCTTTTTTGCCATCTCATAGGAAATCAGGATTCCTCATCCATTTTCAAACCTCACATTTTCTTCTCTGATAAACACATATCACATTTGCTTATGGAGTATATGCTAAAGTTAAGGGATCCCTGTTCTCAAGGAGATTGTATAGTTTTGTAGGAACTTTGATGTGCTATATAATAATGAAGAAGTGTGTCCTGGAATCTTTGACATTGCTTCCACTGTTCATAGTTAACCCTCTGTTTAAAATGATTGCCTTGAGTAATAAATAACCAATGAAAAGAATCACTGGCTTTTGTATTCATGGCTGTATTTTTTTTTCAAGTTTCTTCCTCAGTTTTTTTTAAATTTTATTTTCCAGTTTAAATTTAGATAAGAATCAAGGTTGCTTCACAAGTCAGTTCCAGGTCCCTCTCCCATTCCCTCCCTTCCTCCGTGCCCTCCCCTCCCCCCCCCGTTATCCTCTCATTTCTCCAGGGAGGGTGAGGCCCTCCATGGGGGTGTCCATAGTGTGTATTTTTGACAAAAGACTCTCAGGAAGAGAAAAAAAAACATGTGCATGAATATCCACATAGAAATATAACCTTATGAGGAACTTTTATCTTATTGAATAAACCTCTATTCAAATTGTAATTCTAACATTTTAAGGACTTCAAAATAAAAATAAATTTCAAACATTAGTTGTAGAGTTTGATAACCTTTTATGTATTTTTTGCATGACCTTATCAAGTGCTCATGGTTCTTTCTCAGCAAAAGAGATCATCACCCACCATGAGGAAGATTATGTTCCTTTAGGTTCAACTCCTTTGAGGTTTGATGAAGTAAGCAATCTGTTTCTTTCAGTGGCATCCATTTAAGAAAGAAAATACGTGTAAGGGTTTAATTGTCTATAAATCCACACCAGACAGGGAGGTAGGCATGCGGAATATCAAAACTGAAAAGAACCATAAAAGTCATCGAATCATCTAATTCTTCCCTATTCAGTCAATGCCTCCCTCATGTTAAAGCTCCCAAGTGCCTGCTCAGCCCATAGGAAGCCTCTCCAGGGATGTGATGTCTCTTTTCCAAGGCATCACATTTTATATCACTATAATAATATGTGTTAGTTTGTGGCCTTAAACAGTTTTATTGTTCACTAAACTCTGTTTTTCCCAAATAGTTTTTTATTTTCTTATTTGCTTAAATTTGTCCCCAAAAGGGTGTATATATAAGACTGAAGACAGAAGAGCTGTTTGGCTTGTAGCTTCAGATTATTAAACCACCCAAGTCGTGTGTTTAAATCCAGGTAATTTAGCTATATAAGCTGGAAGACAGACTACAAATTATATTGCCTCCCATTTCTGCAAGTTTTTGGTCACAGATAACACACAAGCCTCATCTGTCCTCACCCAGTAGAAAGGAAATGAGACAACAGTGGTGTTCTTGTGTCACATGATGGAGAAGGAATATTAACGTACTTCTCCTTGTTATCCTCCTTTTCCTTCTTCACCTATATTAACCTCTCAAATCAGTACCCCTTACTTCTCTTAACTTATTAGGTGCACACTTAGATATTTATCATTCCCAGAGGAAAAACGAATCACAAGAGAAGAGATAATGTGTGCCCAGTCTTTAAACCACATGTCAGCGAGACATGAGAAGGCTTGACGATCTACCTGCACATCGACTTGAAATCTTTCACTGTGTGCTAAAGGTTGAGAAAGCCCTCCTTAGTGAAATACTGGGGAATGAGGAGAGATATATGCCTGAATGCCTATCAGCCATCTTTTTTTGGGTGGTGGGCAGAGACTGTGAAACAGATGCCAACAAGTCCAAGACAATTTAAAAAGCCAAAGTAGTTGAACTAAAAATTGAGAGAATATTTGAGCTCAAGAAGAATTGTAATACTTTCTCCATGGAAAGAGCCTAGAAGTCCAGAAGCAATTCTGCCCAGAAGCAGTGAGTGCACCTGGTCCTGGATCTCAAAATATCATGTTCTATTAAAAAAGAATCACAGGTGCTTGGAGAAACGGCAGACTCTAGTCCTCAGGCAGTGAAGGGACAGGTGGACCTGAAACACCTCTTGCCAGAAAGGAAGAAACTGCTGGAACTAATCAGAGACCTGTCAAAAGATCACATGGATTCAACTGCAAGATTTTCTTACTAACAAAATTAAAGAAAAATTGAGTAAGAAAACAAAGACTATCAATCATTGGATAAAACAAGAATCTATGCGTCCACGCTGTTAATAAGGTGATGATAGACTGCAGACAGTTGAAAGAAAATTCGTTAAGGAACCAGTAGTCCTAGGGTAGGCTTTCAGCAACCTGAGAGAATGGGAGCCTTCTGGTAGGAAATGAACTGACTCTGAAATCCAGAGAATCAAACACGCAAAGGATGTATCTCTCAGTCGGAGGCCAAAGGAAGGCATGGAAGTTCTGGGAGTCTGCTGACAAAAGCTCCCAAATCCCAACGCTGCCAAATTTGGAGTTCTGTAACCCAAGAGCGGGAGAAAGATGTTTCATTCTGTTAGCAAGAGAGAATTATTCTTCTGCCTTTGTGCCATCCAGGCCTCCAGCCAACTGGAAAGTGCATGTCTACATTGAGGGTGGATCTTCACTACTCATTGTGACTACAACACAAATCTCTGAAAATACAGCTACATCTGGAAAGAATACTAGCCATTTTGTCATTCTGTCAATCCATCATTAGGCCAACACAGAAATTTATCCATCACAGAAAGAGAGATGTCTGGTTGTAATGTGTTAACTAGTCAGGCTATAAAGATACAACAGAAAATGAGTAGAAAATCATGTGCTACTATTTCTTTTGTTGACAATTTATGTAGGCAGTGTGATCAATGGATATTAAATCTATGGAAAGAATTTGGTGAATGATAAATGAAAAGATAACTAATCATACAATGAAGTGAATAGATATATTCAGTTTGATCATGAGCAAACAGTATAAAACCCAAATTGAGGAATATTTCTTGAGGAATGCTGCTAGCACCCACATGGTGGCTCACAGCCATCTGTAACTCAAGTTCCTGAACTCTGCAGGCACTAGCCATTCATAGTATTATGCGTGTGGTGTGTGTGTGTGTGTGTGTGTGTGTGTGTGTGTGTGTGGTGTGTAGACAAAGCACTCATACTCATAGTATAGAAATAAACTGGAAAAGGTTGAAAGATGATTCATGCCCACAGTTCCCTGCTTGCCATTGCTCAGACAGACTCAGTTCTGCCCAGTCCAGTCCAGAGTTGATTGCCACTCAAGACACAACATGTTAATGTAGAAAGTGCCCCAAAGTAGGACTCAGCAGATGGAACACTGCCACTAAGTAGGCATGTGAAAGAGGGCAAGTGAAACAACTATCTGCACCACTGTTTCCTCATCCTTGAGAAGGTTAGGATAATTTTGCCCTGTTCTGGATAACATGACAAACTCTGGAGATCCACCATGGAGGGCCTCACCCTCTCTGGGGATCAGAGTGGAGATTGGGTGGGGTACTGGGGGGCTTGGTGGGGAAGGCAGGGGAGGAAGGAAGGGAGAGAGATCTGGGATTGGCATGTGAAGCAAGCTTGTTTCTAACTTAAATAAAAAAGGAAGAAAAAAATTAATAAAAAAGGGCTGGTACATTGCTTAAGTCAGCTGATGACCTTTATAAGCATGAATTTTGGAGGGAAGCTGGGGCAGTTATTCCCTGAAGGTGCAATTTTTAGGGCAAATTCAAGGTTGGAGCACAATCAATGATGTCCCTTCCATTTCTGAGGTTATATAGACTTAAAAGCAAGTTTTCTAAGATAGTTTGACTAAGGATCCAAGAAGACTTGGCAAAATAGTAAATAAAATTGGTAATAAATGTCTTTAATATTATAAAACAAAGCTAATCATTTTATTTTACAGTAATTCATTTGAATAATTTACTTATAAAAGATAAAAGCCTACTTAAGTCTTTATTTTATGATTCATAGTGCAGAAAGTGTGGTGTATCGTTTTAAGATACACATAAAATGCATTGAAATGTGTTTTTAAATTTCAGACAAAGCACAGATTCTTCAAATGAAGAATTTGTTCTTCTAGTGGATTCTGACGCTTACAACTTCTTGGCTTTATCTCCCCTTTCTATCTGGGCCGTCAAAAACTTAAATCCCTGCTAATTAAATCCTTAGGAAGCCACCTGTACAGCCTTTAAAAAAAGATTTATTTGTGTGTGTGTGTGTGTGTGTGTGTGTGTGTGTGTACCTGTGAAGGCCAGAAGAGGGTGTCAGATACTTTAGGGGGGTTGTGAGCGCTGCCCAACATAGATGATGGGACTAGAACTCAGGTCCTCCCAAAGAACAGTAAGTGCTCTTAACCACTGAGCAATCTTGAGTACTTGTGTATGTTGAAGTATTTATTACTATAGTAACATATTTATAAGGACCAAAATCTGTTCCCAGTCAGGCTCAACTACAGAGTTAGAAGGAGTAAGAGACAGATAGACAATGACAGATTCATAGAAATATGGATGAATTGTTGGATAAAGACTGAGAAAGAAACTGCTGAATAAAGGGACCAAGAGATGGAAGCTAGATGGACTTCAATTAATTGGTTTATGCAGTCGTGGAAGCTGGTTAAATATATCTGAGATTTATAGGGAAGGCTATTGGAAAGAAAACGATAGGCTGGAACCCATAGGCAGGTATCCTAATTAGTGTCCCCTAACTGTGCTCTCTCTCTTCTGCCTCTGTGGATCAAATCTATCTGTCTGTCTTTGACTCAGTCTGTCTCCACCACAAGTTTTACCATCAAAGCTCTTTACCTGTTTGAAATAGGCCCCAGATTACCCCTAATCATCTTCTATCTTTTATGTGTAAAGACAATTGTTAAAAGATTTCAAATTGTTTGTAGAATCCCTAGAAAAACATGTATGTTAGCGCTTGATTGAAAAGCCAGGGAATTTATCTCAGCCATGCTGACAACAAAAGGAAAAATAATAAACCATATTATAAAGACTGATATACACATAAAAAGAAAGTAAAATGTATTCAGATTTAGAAACTATATCTTTTTATCTCATATCCTTGCCTTTGTGAGAAAAGTTTAAAACAAAAAAAACAAACCTCAGAGTTTTCTTATAAAAGAATAAATGCATTTCTGTAAGCACAGTGGAGTCATTTCTGGTGAATGTCATTTTTCCCCCTCTAGAAACACCAGTAAGAAGTTATAAAAAATAGCCAAATTCATAGCCATTTGCAATATATTGCTCCTGCCTTTGGAAGGAAGGCATTAGCTTCTGCATGCTCATAAGTCAGGCTCCCCCATGATAAAGGACAAGGGACTGGGAAATATGGGGCATCATAAGTGGCACAGTGGTTGAGAAAGTAGACGTTGTCATATTTTATCATGATTCAAAACAAAACAATTCTCAGTCCTATGCCTCGGAGGGGACAGAGGTTAGAAAAACATTAGCGGTTGTTTTATGATCTCTTTAGAAGTGAGGCCCCTAAGGACAAGCAGAGCCTTTGTTTTTCTACCATTTGAGGACTGGCAGCGTTTCATCGTGGTGGGAGGTGGGGGATCCTCAAGTTTTAATACCACACAGTTTTTCACTGAGGGAAATGAAGACAGTGCTTTAGAAGTGACCTTTTCCTCCATTACTGGAGCCTATGTGGCCAGGAACCCTTCACTAAATAACCATTTTCTACTAAGAATCATCTTTTCTTTTTAAGCCTTTCACACTGGGAAAGAAGGCTTGTGGAGTACTTTCTTCTCCACTTAATTCTCTATTAGCAGAACAAAAGAACTAAGAATGTTCACCAGTGATTTTTCCTAATGGAAAAAAAATGTCACTTGGAAAGTCATTATTCAGGCAGAAAATTTGAGGCAGCCTCTACCACTGGATCTTTCTCCAGTTAGATTTCTGGAGTAGCTACTCTTGTCCTTAGTATGAATAATACTTAATAAATTTGGTAGGTGATAAAACTATGCTTTCAGATAATCTTCACATGGTCTTTATATTTACTCCTTAGAAGTGTTGCCCACAGTGCAAAAAACAAAACAAAACAAAAACAAAAACAAAAAAACAAAACCAAAAACAACAAAAAACCAAACCAAAACAAAAAAAAAACAGAAACAAGAAAACTGGAAGGAGATAGATTTTTGGATTGTCCAATAATTACTCACTAGAAAGTCCCTATTGTCCACTTGTTTGCCTGGAGAGTATATCTCATCCAGCTTCAAAACCTGTGTGTTGAAGGGAAGGGAGTTTCGTATAGAAACAAATGTAGGTTTGTTTTTCCAAACCATCAATCTATCTGGGTGGGCAAGTAAGCCTTCAGCAATCATCTGACTGAGGAATAAGACTCCTGACGCAGATCCTTACCACAACTAAAGATAAATAAAAGGGCGCAGTAGGGGAAAGGCATTTCCTAGTATTAAAAGAAGCGAGCACTTGAGAGTCATTCATAAAAAAAGATGCAAAGGGCTTGAGGTGTTGAATTTGTAGAGAACAGTGCACAAAGACCCTGAGAGGCCAAGAGTGAGTTGCTGTCACTAGATGAGGAGGCAGAAGTAGGAGCTTATTGGTGTCTGGCCAGTGCATGACGGTGATGTGCTTGTTCTGCAGAGTTCAGGAAAGAGGAAAAGCACGGTGGATGGGGTATAGAGAAGCAGAGGCACAAACAGGGCAGAAGCTAAATCCTATGACAAGACTCTTCTACCCAAGAGCCCCAGGAATGCAGGAACGCTCCTGACATTGATCTACTAGGCTTGAAGCTCAGGTTCTTTTTGTTGAAAGTATCAGGAAATTGCTTTGATTCAATCAAAAATTGATCATTCATCTTAGACCTGAATTTCTCCCACTCACCTTCTCTCAGATGCCCTGGCCTAGGGACCTCAGCCAGGGCCACGTGCCCCTGAAGAGATGACCAAGCAACCAGGGGCCAACAGAGAGAGCTGGTCCACTTCTGCCCACACTAAGATCAGAGGGCAAAAGACAGAGAACAGAGGCCAGAGAGTATTGGATTTGCTTGTACCCACCGAAAGGAAACCCTGGTTACCTACCCACCAGGAGAGGAAGGGATTCTTTCTACACCCACTGGAAGAAGTGATGTGGAAGAGGCAATATAAGAACACACTCAACAACAGAAAAACAAATATGATACCACCAGAGTCTAGAGATTCTACAGCACTAAGACCTGAACACCCCAATGCAGATCAAGCAGAAGGGAATGACCTTAAAAACACCTTCATGAAAATGATAGAGACCCTTAAAGAGGATGTAAGAAAATCCCTCAAAGAAATGGAAGAAAAAACAAACGAAAAAATGCAAGAAATAGAAGAGAAAACAAACCAAAAATCCAACAAATGCAAGAAAGGGAGGAAAACACAAAGCAAAAATGACAAGAAACAATGCAAACAGTTCAAGGGTTGAAAGCTGACATGGAGACAAAAAACACAGTCTGAAGGAATGAAGGAAATAGAAAAACAAGGGAAATGGTCAGGTACTACAGGTGCAAGCATAACCAACAGAATACAAGAGATGGAAGAGAGATTCTCAGGTGTTGAAGACACACTAAGAGAAATAGATTCATCAATCAAAGAAAATCTTAAGTCCAACAAGCCCCTAACCCAAATATCCAGAAAATATGGGGCACCGTGAAAAGACCAAACGTAAGAATAATAGGTATAGAGGAAGGTGAAGAAACCCAACTCAAAGGGACAGAAAACATATTCAACAAAATCATAGAAGAAAACTTTCCCGACCTCAAGAAAGACATCCCAATGAAGGTACAAGAAGCTTACAGAACACCAAATAGAGTGGACCACAAAAAAAGTCCCCTCACCAACCCCAAGCATACAGAATAAAGAAAGAATACTTAGAGCAGCTAAGGAAAAAGGTCAGATAACATATACAGGCAAACTTATAAGAATTACACCTGACTTCTCCACGGAAACTCTGAAAGCCAGAAGGTTCTGGATAGATATTCTATCTCCTCTAAGAGACCATGGATGCCAGCCCAGACTACTATAATCAGCAAAACTTTCAATCAATATAGATGGAGACAAAAAGATATTCCATGACAAAACCGGATTTAAACAATACATATCCGCTAACCCAGCCCTACAGAGAGTTCTGAAAGGAAAACTACAGGCCAGGGAGTTAACTACAACCAGAAAAACATAGGCAATAGATAATCCCACTTTACCAACAGCCAAAAGAGAAAAGGGGTGGAAATCCACATACAATTCCACCAAGAACAACCATTCCAAAAAAATGATAATGAGCAATCAAACAGGAAAGAACCTAAGAGATATGCATGGTACCCCAGAGAAGAGGAATGAGGCAAGATCTTCTGAATAGATGGGGAACACGGCGAGGGGTGGGGGGGAGTGGGAGCTGGGAAGAAGAGAGGGGGAGAAGAGGAAGAGAGAGTAGGTCATGGGGGAACAGAAGGTTGAGTAGGGGGGTAGAATAGGGGGAAGAGGGAATCATAGGTTAGAAGATCAGGCACCAGTGTGACCTCTAATGATCTAAAGGGATGGCACCAATTGGCAAGCTAAGCAATAGTGGAGAGACCACCTCGAATGCCCATTCCTGATAATGAACTTGATGTCTATAACCACCCGGGAGTCTTCATCCAGTGACTGATGGAAGCAGAGGCAAACACCCACAGTTAAACACTGAACTGAACCCAAGGAAGCCAGTGACAGAGAGAGAGGAGCGATGAGCAAATTGGCAAAGAATGGGCTGGCAATACCAGCAGAGACAGCTGATCTGAACAGGGGAGAGCTCTTGGACCCCAGACCAACAGGTGGGAGGCCAGCATGGGACTGATCCAGACCCCCTGAATGTGAGAGTCAGTGAGGAGGCCTGGGCAACCTATGGGGTCCTGAGCAGTCGATCAGTGTTTATCCCTGGCATACAAACAGACATTGTGTGCCCATAACACAAAGAGGGATGCTCTCTCAGTCTGGACTCTTAGGGGAGTGCCTGAACCCTACCCTGAGTGAAATGACAGACTCTAGATATCCCCTATGTGGAAGGAATTGGCAATAGGCTGGGGGGGATGGTGTAGGGGTACCGGAGGAGGGGAGGGATAGTGAACTGGGATTGACATGTAAAACAAGCTATTTAAAACTAAAATAATAAAAAAATCTTAATAGAAAGGTCATTAACATCCCTCAATATTAATGGTATTAAATCACTCAGGTCATACTTTGAAAACCTGTACTCCACAAAATTTGAAAATTTAAAGGAAATGGACAACTTTCTGGATAGATATCACCTGCCAAAATTAAGTCAAGAACAGATAAGCAATTTAAATAGACCTATAAAACCTAAGGAAATAGAAGCAGTCATCAAAAGTCTCCCAACCAAAAAAAATCTAGGGCCAGATGGCTTCAGTGCAAAATTTTACCAGAAATTCAAAGAACAGCTTATACCAATTCTCCTCAAAGTATTCCATGCAATAGAAGCATAAGGGACTTTGCCAAACTCTTTTTACAAGGCTTCAATGACAATGATACCCAAGCCACACAAAGACACATCTAAGAAAGAGAATTTCAGACCATTTTCCCACATGAACATTTATGCCAAAATACTCAATAAAATATTAGCAAATCGGATCCAAGAACACATCAAAAAAATCATCCACCATGATCAAGTGAGCTTCATTCCAGGAATGCAGGGATGGTTCAACATACTAAAATCTATTAATGTAATCCACCATATAAACAAGCTGAGAAACAGAAATCACATGATCATCTCACTAGATGCTGAAAAAGCCTTTGACAAAATCCAAGACCCCTTCACAATAAAGGTCTTGGAGAGATCTGGGATAACAGGAACATACCTAAACATAATAAAAGCTATATGCAGCAAACCAACAGCCAATATCAAACTGAATGGAGAGAAACTCAAGGCAATTCCTCTACAATCAGGAACAAGACACGGCTGTCCCCTCTCCCCATACCTCTTCAATATTGTACTTGAAGTTCTAGCTAGACAAAGAAGACAACAAAAGGAGATCAAGGGGATACAAATTGGAAAGGAAGGGGTCAAACTTACACTATTTGCAGATGATATGATAGTTTAAATAAGTGATCCAAAGAACTCTACCAGGGAACTCTTACAGCTGATTAACACCTTCAGCAAAGTGGCAGGAGACAAGATCAACACAAGAAAATCAGTAGCCCTAAAATATACAAACCATAAGAGGGCTGAGAAACAAATCAGAGAAACATTACCATTTACAATTGCTACACACAACATAAAATTCCTAGGGTAACACTAACCAAACAAGTGAAAGACCTGTATCACAAGAACTTTGAGTCTTTAAGAAAAGAAATTAAAGAAGACACCAGAAAGTGGAAAGATCTCCCACGCTCTTGGATAGGTAGGATCAATGTAGTAAAAATGGCAATCCTGCCAAAAGCAATCTACAGACTCAAAGGAATCCTCATCAAAATCGTAGCACATTTTTTCACAGACCTTGAAAGAACAATTCTCAACTTTATATGGAAAAACAAAAAACCCAGAATAGCCAAGGCAACGCTGCTCAACAAAGCAAAATCTGGAGCCATCACCATTCCGACTTCAAGATCTATTATAGAGCTTTAGTACTGAAAACAGCTTGGTATTGTCACAAATACAGACAGGAAAACCAATAGAATTGAATTGAACACTCTGAGATTAATCCACAAACCTATGAATAGTTGATTTTTGGCAAAGAAGCTAAAATTATATAATGGAAAAAATCTACATCTACAACAAATGGTGCTGGAATAATTAGATATTGGCATGTAGAAGACTGCAGATAGACCCGTGTCTGTCGCCATGCACAAAACTTAAATCCAAATGGATCAAAGACCTCAACATAAATCCAGCCATACTGAACCTGTTAGAAGAGAAAACTGGAGGTACCCTTGAATAAATTGGTACAGGAGACCGCTTCCTGAACATAACAACAGTAGCACAAACACTGAGATGGACAATTAATAAATGGGACCTCCTGAAACTGAGTAGCTTCTGTAAGGCAAAGGACACAGTCAGCAAGACAAAAAGTCAACCCACAGATTGGGAAAAGATATTCACTAACCCCACATGTGACAGGGAGCTGATCTCCAAAATTTACAAAGAACTCAAGAAGCTACTCTCCAAACACCAAAGGACCCAATTAAAAAGTGGGGGACTGAACTAAATAGAGAATTCTCAACAGAGGAGTCTAAAATGGCTGAGAGACACTTAAGAAAGTGCTCAACATCATTAGCCATTAGGGAAATGTAAATCAAAACAACTCTGAGATACCATCTTACTCCTGTCAGAATGGCTGAAATAAAAAATTCCAATGACAGTTTATGCTGGAGAAGATGTAAAGAAAGGGGGACACTCCTCCATTGCTGGTGGGAGTGCAAACTTGTACAGCCATTTTGGAAATCAGTATGGAGATTCCTCAGGAAAATGGGAAGCAGTCTACCACAAGACCCAGCAATTCCACTCTTAGGCATATACCCAAAAGATGCCCATTCATACAACAAAGATTTCTGTTCCACTATGTTCATAGCAGCATTATTTGTAATAGGTAGATCCTGGAAGCAACCTAGATGCCCCACAACTGAAGAGCGGATAGAGAAAATGTGGTACATTCATATAATGGAGTACTACTCAGTGGAAAAAGACAAAGGAATCTTGAAACTTTCAGGCAAATGGACGGCACTAGAAGAAACCATCTTGAGTGAGGTAACCCAGTCACAAAAAGACAAACATGGTATGTACTCACTCATATATTGATTTTATACATGGATCAGGGGAGTGTCAGCCTACAATCCCAGGGCCAGTGATTCTGGGAAATAGGGAGGTTCCCAAGAGATAAGCATTATACCCCAGAGGCATGGAATGAGGCAAGGTCTCTTGAGAATGGGGAGCATGAGGGGAGAGGAGAGCAAGCCAGGAAAAAGAGAGGGGGATAAGAGGAGGGTAGAAGAAGACATGGGGGAGCAGGAAGGTTGAGTCTGGGTAAGAATAGAGGAGACCAGGATGAGAGATACCATAATAGTTGGAGTCATTATAGCTTTGAGGAGAGAGCTGACACTAGTGAGATTTTCAGAGATCTACAAGGATAACACCAACTGGAAAACTAACTAATAGTGGAGAGACTACATTAATAGCCCCTATCTGATAATAAGGTTGATGACTACCTTATATGCCATCCTAGTACCTTCATCCAGTGACTGATGGAAGCAGAAACAGATACTCACAGCTAAACACTGAACTGACCCCGTGGAACCCAGTGACAGAGATGGAGGTGTGATGAGCAAAGGGGTCAAGACTCTGCTGGTGAAACCTACAAAGACAGCTGACTGGGACAAGGAGGAGCTCTTGAACCCCAGACTAATGGCTATGAGGCCAACAGGGGACTGCTCCAGACTCCATGAATGTAGTGTCAATGAGGAGGCCTCAGAAATCTCTGGGGCCTTGGGTAGTAGATTAATGTTCACCATGGGGTACAAATGAACTTTGGGATTCCATTCCACATGGAGGGATGCTAGCTCAGCCTGGACACAGGGGGAAAGGCCTAGGTCCTGCCCTGGATGAAATGACAGACTCTGGAGATCCCCCAAGGATTCCCTCACCCTCCCTGGGGAATGATGTGGGGATTGGGCTGGAGGGGGTCTTGTGGAAGGACAAGGGAGGAGGGCTGGGAGAAGGATCTGGGATTGACATTTGAAGCATGCATGTTTCTAATTTAAATAAAAACATAAAAAAGATTTAAAAAATCAATCACTACTACACATGGAGTGTGTGGGCAGAGATAAACTCCAGAATCTCTGGTTTAGGACTCAAACAATGTTAACAGAAGTCATCTGTGTCTGTTTTTTAATTTTCCTATTATTGCCTATCTGCAAACTTAGCTATAAAGACAGAAAAACTGGCACCAGGTACTCTCAAACCGATATTCCTAACTTGAAATCCAGAGGGAAAAGCCAGAGATGTCCTGTCAAAAGATCTACTCTTCTGTTGTCTTTAACTTGCTCATAAGTGCCTCTCTGCGACAATTACAGAGCAATTTGAGATTCTGTTCAATTAAGACCTGTGGTCCTTTTGTGAACTCTAATAAGTGTCTATAGATTAAAATAGGGATAGGAAATCAAGGTCTAGTTGCTAGAAAAATTAATGAGTGTATTTCTATTGTGATCTCATCATATAATGTAAGTGTGTCTTGGGTTAGTTTTATGTGCGAAAACATAATCTATTTTTTTTTTTTGGTTTTACGAGACAGGTTTTCTCTGTATTGTTTTGGAGGCTGTCAGTCCAGCCCAGCCTGGAACTCACAGAGATCTGCCTTCCTCTGCCTCCTGAGTGCTGGGATTAAAGGCGTGCGCCACCACCGCCCGGCAATATAATCTATTTTTCTGAAGAATTTCTCTTTTGAGTCCACATTGCTGTTTGGCCATGGAAAACAATTGTGACATTTGCAATTGACAATTTCTTCTCTCAAAATTCAGCCAAACCCAGCTCTCATTTCCTTAGTCATCAGTCACAATTCAACCTTATTTCATGTTCAGAGTTTTCTTTTAACCACTCATCCTACTTCTATCTCTCAAAATTCATCCAAATTTACTGACAGCAGCATACTCATTAATACCTTATGTGAATATCTGCATATGATTTACAAAGCAAAGACATAGTCTATTATCTTACCCAATGTTGACACTGAATACATATGCAGTTATTTTTTTTAACTTTTTTATTTATTTGTTTACTTTTCAGTTTAAATTTAGATTAGAAACAAGGTTGCTTCACAAGTCAGTTCCAGGTCCCTCTCCCTTTCCCTCCCCTCCTCCCGTGCCCTCCCTCCAGCCCCCCCATTATCCCCTCATTTCCCCAGAGAGGGTGAGGCCCTCCATGGGGGTGTCCATAGTCTGTCATTTCATACAGGGCAGGGCCTACACCCTCCCCCAAGAGTTCAGGGTGAGAGTGCATCTCACATTGTTGGATGGGAGTCCAAAGTCCGTGTGTATACTCGGGATGAGTACTGATCTACTGCCCAAGGCTCAATAGATTACCTAGGCTTCCTCACTGACACCCACATTCAGGGGGTCTTGATCAGTCCCATGCTGGATTCCCAGGCTGATGCCTGGGATTCAAGAGTTAACCTTTGTCAGGTCAGCTGTTTCTGGGGGTTAAACCAGCCCAGTCTTAATCCCTTTGGTCATCAGTCCTCCCTCTCTGTTACTGGCTTTCTTGAATTCAGCTCAGTACTTAACCATGGGAGTCTGCCTCTTCTTCCATCAGCCACTGAATGAAGTTTCTGTTTCCCAGACTCTCTGGCCATGGGATTGTAGGCTGGCACTCCCTGGATCTATGTCTAAAATCCATATATGAGAGAGTACATGCTATGTTTCTCTTTTTGTGACTGCGTTACCTCACTCAGGATGGTTTCTTCTAGTGTCATCCATTTGCCTGCAAATCTCAGGATTCCATTTTTTTTGTTTTTTTCTGCTGAATAGCAGTTATTTTTTTTTCTTCTGAAGAGTCAAGTTGGCATTCAATGTTGTCTTAGTCTAAGCAATTATCAAGCCTCCCTGGTCTTCTTTTTTTTTTATCAAGACAGGGTTTCTCTGTGGCTTTGGAGGCTGTCCTGGAACTAGCTCTTGTAGACCAGGCTGGCCTGGAACTCACAGAGATCTGCCTGCCTCTGCCTCCCAAGTGCTGGGATTAACGGAGTGTGCCACCAATGCCCGGCCCTCCCTGGTCTTCTTAATAAGCATAGGGCAGATCTCTATTCTCAACTCTAACCAAGTAGACCAGTTACAAAATCGTACAAAACCAGTTAGTTGCAATGACCTGACTGATTGACTGCATAGAATCAAATATATCTCACATTATTAAAAAATTCTTGATGCCATCTCTATATTATGTACATGTATGTGTATGTATATATATATTCCATTATGACATTGAAGAGAACAAGTCATACTTATTGCCATGTAGGATTTGTAAATATAAATCCACTCATTCTTCCAACTCCAAGAGGACTCTGTACTGTCTCCCTTAGCTATGGGCATTTTCAGTCATAGCAAGCTTTCCTGCTTGAATGCATTGGTTTCTTCAAAGTCTGTTGGTTCAACACATCAGCATATCTGCTGCCTAGGACAGCATTTTAAATGTCAGGTTGGAATACCTTTGGGTTAAGCATTCACTGGTTCCTCATGCTTCTCGGTCTTCCTGCCTTTTGCAAACCAGGTCTTGCATTTTTGTGTTTCAGGGTTATTTGAGTTTAAAAGCCAGTACTATGAGAGGGAGCTATGTAGCAGTTTCCTCTGAATCAAAACTTTCCCTTGTCCAGAGGCTCATGAGACTCTGGAGATAAACAAAGGTCACATGTTTAGGAAAGCTAAAACATGCAAGATTCATGACCGTCCCTGTTCAGCTTTATAGAAGCAGATGACAACTGTAGAGGAGACTCTGACAAGGCGAACTGTTGAAAAAGAGGTTTCTTAGACTTGTGGAGCTGCCTGAAAGTTGTACTGAGAACTCCAAGGTTGCAACTTTTGTGAGTCACTACCTAGGCTGGGATGGGCTTTCCAGTACGCAGCTGCTTTTGAACCATCCCTGCTCCTGAAAGCAACCACTTCCCATCTGTCAGTATCCCCTATACAAACTCATTGCTTCACCACCTGAACTTGGATACAATCATCACTTTTGTGTATCAGGAGTTCTCTCTCTCTCTCTCTCTCTCTCTCTCTCTCTCTCTCTCTCTCTCTCTCTTTCTGTGGTTAGTAGACATGTGCATTGCCTTTCTCCAAGAAAAGTCTCTCATAAAAACAACATGAGAGTTAGGTAGACTCAGCCAGAGATGATTCAAAGACCAATTAAACTGGTACCTTTCTCTGTCATTGTTGGGCATCCTGGGAAACTGATATAAAAAAACCCGATGACCTGTTATGCGGATGAGGCAGCTGTGGTCAAAGGGCTACAAATGAAACAAGGGAGGTGATAACATAGTGAGCACTCTCCCAAAGGCTTTCAAAACTAAGATGGAGAACAAGAAGAATAAAGGGACAGTGATTTCTGGGAATATTTACAAATAGTGTTTGGAAGAAGTTATTTTGGGGGATTTTGTGTTAATAAGGAGGATAAATATTCTTGAAGTCAATCAAAGGTGAAGTAGGGGCTGCAGATATAAATGGGGCAGTTATATCAGAAGGATGTCTATGCAGTCTGGGTCTCACCTTGTGAGACTGATTTGAGGAGCTGGGACCAAATTACTAGGACTTTATACCAGTGAAATGACATGGATGTCTATAATGTGAAGAATAACCCATGGGTTTGTGAGAATTTGCAATAGATCTAGTAAACAGTCAATGTGGAAGGGTACGGCTTTGGTAAAGTGGCTGTCTGGATTCAAGGCAGTCCTGTGAAGGGGTGACTGCTGGATTCATGTGCTGCCAGCCATCCAGAGGCTAGAACAGTGATTTCTTCCTTGAAGGATAATCTGGGAAGTACGTCAGCATATTATCCACTTTCATTGGAGCGTGTGGTAGAGAATGAACGAGCCATACTCAGTTAGCAAAGGAATTTATGGGTAGTCTTGGAGAGGGCAATGAGAGCGACAACTAAGTGACATACTAATCGCATCCTTCCAACCTGAGCAACCTGTGCCCACTCTGAGGACATCCCTCTTTGGTTGATTCCAGGGATGTTTATTCTTCTTCCCAAGAGAAACACATCTGCACACTGAATGGCCTCAATGTGTGTGTTATAAGTACATTGTCCTTCTATCTGTAGTATACTGAATAAGAGATATATCTTTATATTGGGAGGAGAGGCACAGCGTCTAGTAATGTAGAGCCTCTGATAGACCACAAGTACTTGAAGCATCATTTCCCTAGGTTTCTTAAGTTACTCTTCATGCGAAATGACCTGATGTTACTCTGAGTATGTCTGAAGTCATATATGAGTTGTCTCTTGGCCCAATTAGCTACTGATACCAAGATACTGGTAAGGATAGCATTTTACATTTGATTTGGATTATCTCAGGCTTAGCAAGCCTGCCCCACTTCTTGGCATTCCTTCCCACACTACTGTCTCTCTTAGCAAGCTGTGTCTCATTATTGTGTTTCAGTGGTATTTGAGTTGGAAAGCCCCTGCTATGCAAGAGAGTACAAGAAAGACCCAGACATGCAGGGTTCAAGGAAAGGCCAATTAAGTGGATAGGTCACCATGCCTGTGTCCCTAAACACAGCTAATAAAAAACAAACTGTACATTATGCTCTTCCAGGCCTGATATCCTCTATTGCAAATTCAATACCACAAAACTATAAAGCCATGATTGCTTTTTCTTGTAAGATATGAAAATTCACAGAATCTTTTTTGTGTGATTCACAGTATCATAGCATATATCCATCTGTTTTTCAATTTATTTGTCTAATTTGAAATACCTCCCTTCAGCATAGCATAATAGATGAAGTACTTAGAAATCCTGACACAAAAGTATCTAGTATTTTTGTTTCAGCTTAACAATGTACAATAAAACTACAGACAGAGGAGCATTAAGAGCTGAATTATTCTGAAATTGGTCACATAGAATTTCCAACTGCTTGTCAGAAGATTTTGAGCAACAGATTAACCAAGCAATGCATATATTTACATGAATCTGGGAATCATTTTGTAGCTTCCTGCAGTTAAATATACAGGGCCATAACAAAGTCTTACACAACACTCAGATCACTTCTACAATTTAAGTCCCTATTTTCAATAAGTCCAGACAATAGCACAGGCACCAAAATATCCAATCTGTGTCAGCAGCAAAGAAATTCCATTATCCCTCTATTCAGATGTTCTTAGTTGCAAACACAGGAAACTGTTCTATCTCCTAAGAGCAGAAAATATACTTTATTAAAGCATGCAAACCTCAGACTCTCTGGGAGAGCTTCGGAGACAAGCTTGAGTGTCATTTTCACTGGGACAGTCTCAAATGACAAAGACCATGGTAGTGCTCTCAGTACCATGAGGGACAGAACGAGAGCTTGCACTGAGGTGACTCCTGTAGCCCCTGCACTTTGTCTCTGGAAGGCTACCACTGCAGTCTCTACCTGCCCCCAACCTCTGCAGGGCAGATTATACCCAGTGCTTGCATTCCAATTTACTATCCCACAGGGCAAGGCTCTAGGGAATGGAATATCTGACCAACAGAGCCCAGACAATGTGTCTGCACCTGGCTGCAGAGGATAGTGATAGAGAAAGTAAGTTTTGGAGTTCTAAGTGTTCAGAAGTACAGAAGAGCAAAATAAATGACTAAATTGTGAAACAACCAGCTAGGCCACTGAGTAAAAAAATGGTCAGAAAAATAAAAAGCATGGCTTAAGGCATGCAATCTTATAAGGCTTCGTAGATTGGCTAACAAGTAGGGCAGAAGTTCAGGTCAGCAGTCACACGATGCATGTAATTACCGACTTCGTGTGTGGCATGGAGGAGATCAATTCAGTTCCCTGGAGGCATGTACAAATAGGAGCTGACATGAACCGGAAGTCCTGAGGGCTTCAGGAGGAAATGTCAGATTTGAGATGGGAGGAGAGAATGGGAGTTCAACACTGAAGAGAGTTCCCTGTGGTGAGAGGAAACACGTGTGCTCTTGTTCTGTGAGGAAAGAGAATGCAGCTTGTTTGGGAGGGTGGAAAGATCTAGACGTGCTATTCTAGATTAAGGTCAGAAAGCTGGGGACACGCTGTTAAATAAGTTCAAACGGTGGGTGGCGCTCGATCATATCAGAGATGGCTCACATCTTCATCTTGAAAGCAGATGTGGAAGTCAAGTGAAGGAGAACTCTCAGACAGTTCAGTTTGTTCTTTGATGCGCTCCCTCCCTCTAGCTGCTCTGTGGCCAGTCGGCACAGGGAGACAGTGAGCTCTGTGTGGGTCAGCGAGAGATGATGGTGGACAAAGCTGGGGCCACTTTGAAGTGGGTTCTGCTGTCCTGTCTTCAATATTAACCTGCTTTTCCTATCTGTTATTTTGCACAATTGAACCTTGCACGTGCCTAAACATTATTCTATGATTTTTGAGAAGCTTAATGCCGTGAAATGCTTCTTATGGAGGGAGCCTGGGATGACGCTGCAGAGCTTGGAGTTCACAGCCTAATGCATCTGGACAAGCTGAAACTTGAAAATTGAATTTATTCTAAAAATGCATCGTGGTTTCCAAGTAGTAGTGCATGACCAAGGAATTGTGTTGTTTATCACTTCTTTTCATACTTTCATCTGAACACAGCTTTTCTCTGGTTGTCATATCTACTAAGTCTCTACCAATTAATTCTTAGTTAATTTCTGCATAAATAGCAACAGAGATTGCTATAAGAATTTCATTAATCTTTTTCAGTTACCTGAAATTCAATTAGTACTGGAGATTTCCTTCCAGTAAAGTAACCTGAAATAATGGATTAAAAAGTGAGGTTGAGAGCCAGAGAAGCTGATTTTAGTTCTGTAGTTATTACTTCCCAGATAGACAACATTTTGACAGTTATTTGTTCTCTCTAGGGTTTGGTTTCTGAACTGCAAAGGAGGTATAATGAGGCCTCCAGTTGAGCTGTGATTATATAAGAGGTGTTTCATCAAAGCGATTTGCAAACTGGAAAACTTTAGGAAGACATTCCTAAACAGGAAGATGATTTATGAAACAAATAAGGGAGCTATGCGGAGTTACTGGTGCAGGACAACAAAGACATCACCTGGGATTTCTGCCGTATGATGATATGCACAAAAGCAGAGGCCAGCATGACTTTGATCTTTGCTATTTTTTTTCTTTGCCAGAATTTTCCCGCTAGTCTTTGATCTCAAAGCCTGTGAAAACCCCATATCAGGCCACAGCAGGCTCCCTGCTCAGTGGCACAGTCCATAGGTGAGTCACAGTGGCAAGCTTGACAGAGATTCGGAGAGTGAGGCTCCTGCTTTAGGAACAATGATACTCAGGTGACTCTGACACATTGTTAGTTCTGTTCCATTCCCTTGAGTTGCTCATCAGGCAGATGGGAATGAGTTAATAAATACTCACTTCCAGGCACGTGGTCATCACTGATCCATGGGAGGCTCTATCACTTTAATCTTTATTTGCTGCGTTTTCTTCCAATTCACACAGGAACCATTTGCTTCTTTATATTGCAAAGTGCTCACAAATAGGATTTTGTACTTTAAACTTTGAAAATCCATATAGATCTCATCTAGTCTCTTATTGTTTTGGACCAAGCACTAACTTTTAGAGATACAGTCTTCTATCTATCTATGCATCAGTTGCATTTCTTCTAATTGCTACCTAATGCCATATAGGATATATTTTTCCAAGTCTTACTACTTACTCTATCCAAATTGCTACCAACTATAAACAGTATCGTGATGTATATCTTTAAGTAGTTAATACTATAAATGCATCCAAAGAATGTTTTTTTGAGATAAATATTCAGGAGTGGATCTGCTAAGGTAGAGTAGGCATGCTTGCTTAATGTGCTTGTACCATGCTAGACTGCCCTTCAGAGTACCAGTACCAATACCTTGGTTCATTACGCTTCTTGCATGGTTGCCTGAGAGAACACTCAGCATCATGTGACTTCATAATTTTTGACATCTCAATATTGCTAATTTAGCTTATATTTCTTTATCATCACTATGCCTTTGGGTACTTGCTGGCTTGGAGTTTCCTTTAATTTTTATCTATTTTCTTACAGTGACTCACTTATCCTCTCATAGGAGGTTCTTTTTTAATAATGTCTTGCAGTAAAACAGTTAAAGAACCAAATGCGATCTATAAGGATTTTCAAAATTTAAAGTAAATATCAACAACAACATAAATCACATTGGTAAGTACTTTAGCAAAGGAATAAATATCACATAATGTTTGCCCTGGAAAAGGGTGGAAAATGGAAAAATTTAAGCTTAAAACCAGAGGCTCCTACAGGGATTGGGGCTCAGTGTACGGCTGTGAATACACTCCCCCACCAGTCATCGATTGCTTTGGCTGGTGGTATTCTTCATGGAATGGAAAAACCTTAATTTTGATGTACTCATATTTCTCAACCTTTTCCTTTATGGATTTTCCTTTAAGTTTTTGACGTATTCTCCATTCCTAGATCATAACGACTGTCTAATAAATCTACTTCTATTAGCTTTATAAGTTTCCCCTTTCTACTTAATCTTTGACCTATCTTGAGGCCACACTTTTTGTGGGTTATGTTATGTAGGGCTCCAGTGTCATTTTTTTCCACATCATCAGGCAGCTTTCCAGAAATGTAGCACTTAAAATAATCCCATTGATTTTTGCGGTATTCCTTTAAGGTTTTATTAAATTCCATGTATGCACACAGGTTTGGGGGTATATGGTTTTCTCCCATTTACTTCTGACCATCAGAACATGATGTCGATGATTTTAGTCTTGTAGTATGCTTTAATACCTGGTAGACAAAAATATCCCCTTCTCTATGACATCCCATCAAATGATAGGTAGCTGTGGACTCCATTGCTCTTTATAAATTCTCTGGAAGTTTAATGAATTTTTTCAAAATACCCACCTGAAATTTTAATTGAAATTATATGGCATTTGTATACCGAATTGAAAAGAAAACAAAAGAAACCCATCATTTTTTACTGTAAGTTTATAGCATCAAGAAGCATGAAATGTCACCTCTTTATTTAATCTTTTATGTCCCTTTCTATACCTTTAACATATGTTTAAAGAATGATTTTAAATTTGCAAATGAAGTCAGAATAGTGGCTGGGGCATTCTTTTAATATCATGTGTGAACAGAGGCTATGTAGGATTGCTATGAAATATACTTTGCTTGCAGCAGATAAAATGTACCAGAATTCATGAAACTATATGCTAGAGTTTTGCATTTACTGGGACAAATAATCCCCAACCACCAATGTGACAGGTTTATGAATAATGTTTAAATACTTGACTTCTTAAATTTTCTTTGACTTGACTCATCACAATCATTTGCCTGAACTAATGAATGTTTTTACATTTACACAAAGATCATGACTATTGTTTGAAAATTACTTTTTAGAAGTTTTCCATATAGATCTTAAATACCATATTTTGACTGTAATTCTTGTGTATTTTATCATTTTATTGTGATTAGGAACAGCAGCACATTAGCTTTCTGATTGATGTGAGAAACGCAATTTATTCTGATAGGCTGATATAACCATCACCTTTGGTTCCATTTTGTCATCTCTGATTTCCGGTTAGCACATTCAGCTAGCAAACCATTGTGGAGGGCTTTTTATGAAGGTCCACGGACTGTAGATTATGTAGCTCAAAAAGCAAGATGAAATTGCACTACTGCTAAATGCTAACATGACAGTTAATTTTATAAACACTTCTCTTGGCTTTGACCATTAGTCAAATTTCATATTGATGACAATAAAATTATTTTAAATCTCACTTGAGGGCCTGTGAGATCACTCAGCAGGTAAAGGAATTTTCAGTCAACCGTGACCACCTGCATTTGATACCTGACATCAATATGGTGGAAGTAGTTTGTTGAGTCCTGCAAGATGTCCTCTCACCTGCGTATGCACTGTGACATGCAGAGGCCACCTTCCAAACACAAATAAAAATAAATAAATGTAATACTTTAACCAATCCTTATTTGATATTAATTTAATCCACCTAGTATAACATGCTTTGTAAATCACAGAAAACAAATGAAAAACAAGAGCACTGTGTGAAATCATGCTTATTGGAAATGGATACTTAAGAGACATATACCTTGAAATCCCATATAATTTTTAGGAGGTTTTACTAACTTCAGAGGCAGGAAAGATTTTTATCACTTGACAAGGAGTCAGGGGAACTGAACTGAAGTGCTAACATCACTTAGTCCTTTTCTGCTAGTATGTAAACTCTCACTTTATGGTCTTTGTGTTTATTATTGCAAACCTAGACTTTAACGGTCGAGCCATCTCTTCAGCCCACTTTGGGGTCTTTACTAATTCAACACACTTACTGATAGGCAGCCAACAAGCTAATATCAGAAAAAGAGTCACCTGGAGGAGGTAGGATGAAATCCTCTGGTGTGGATGGATGGGTAGTTGAGTTACTTTAGGCCTCCTTTGAGCTAAATCAAAACTTTATGATCCATAATAGTGTTGGAATTAAAAGCTGCTTCAGTGCTTCTTTCTGACAAAGTATTTATATATATACATATATGTATATCTTGTTATCTATCCATCTGTATGTATATAGCATCTCTCTAGCTTATCTTCAGCTGTTTCTTTAACTGTATATAGCAAAACCATGAAACACCCTTTTACAAAATTAACATTCTAGAGGTAAACTTGGGCCCCTGGCTTGGGCCCGACTTCTACTTGCTCACTCTGGGATCTCCTGGTCTAGGGACTGCAGGCAGATCAACTCACCCCCTGGTTCACCAAGCAACCTGGAGTCTGCTGATGACATTGTGCTAGTCCAGCTCCCAACCACAGGGAGAGGGGGTGCCTCAGATCCATCTTCTCCCGCCATGAGACCCATCAGAGTATTGGGCATGTTAGCAACTACCGGAAGAGAACCTTGAACCCACACCCACCAAGAGAGGAAGAGACCCACCTGAACCCACTGGAAGAAGGAATGGGAAGATGACAATATAAGAACCTGAGTCTAGGGAATCTACATCAGCAAGACCTGAACATTCCAAGACAGAGGAACAGAAGAGAATGACCTTAAAAACAACTTTATGAAGATGACAGAGACCCTAAAAGAGGAAATGAGAAAATTCTCTAAAGAAATGGAAGAAAAGACAAACCAAAAAATTGCAAGAAACAATTCAAGCAGTGTAAGGTTTAAAAGATGAAATAAAGACAATGAAAAAAGCCACAGTCTGAAGGAATGCTGGAATTAAGAAACATGGGTAAATGATCAGAAAGTGCAGATGCAAGTATAATCAACAGAATAAAAGAGATGGAAGACAGAATCTCATGGGTTGAAAATACACTAAGAGAAATAGATTCATCGACCAAAGAAAATCTTAAATTCAATGAATCCCTAACACAAAATATCCAGGAAATATGGGACATTATGAAAATGTCAAACCAAAGAATAATAGGTATAGAAGGTTAAGAAACCCAATTCAAATGTGCAGAAAACATATTCAACAAAAACATAAAAGAAAAAATTTCCAACCTGAAGAAAGGCATGCCAATGAAAGTAAAAGAAAACTACAGAACACTAAATAAAGTGAACCACAAAAAGTCCCCTCATCACATAAGAATCAAAACACCAAACATACAGAATAAAGAAAGAATGTTAAGAGCAGCAAAAGAAAAACACCAAGTAACATATAAAGGCAAACATATATGGGAATTACATCTAACTTCTCCATGGAAACTATGAAAGCCAGAAGGTCCTGAATAGATATTCTATCAACTCTAAGAGACCATGGATGTCAGCCCAGGCTACTACACCCAACAAAGCTTTCAATCACTATACATGGAGAAAACAAGACATTCCAAGACAAAACCAGATTTAAACAATACATACTCATTAACCCAGCCCTACTGAAAGTACTGGAAGGACAACTCGAACCTAAGGAACTTAACTACACTCACAAAAAAATAGGCAACAGATAATCACACTTTAGCAAAAGCCAAAAGAAAAAGCGGGGTAAATCTACAAACAATAGCAACACCAACAACAAATCAAAACCAAACAAGAATAAACACTTAATTGACCTTAATTTCCCTCAATGTTAATGGTCTTAATTTGCCTATAAAAAGACACAGGCTAACAATATGGATACAAAGACAGAATCCGTCCTTCTGCTGCATACGAGAAACACACCTCAACTTCAAAGACAGAAATTACCTCAGAGTAAAGGGTTGGGATAAGATTTCCAGTCAAATGGACACAAGAAATGAGCTGTAGCTATCCTAGTATCTAACAAATTAGACTTCAAACTAAAATCAATCAAAAGAGATGAAGACGGTCATTTCATATTCATCATAGGAAAATTCACCAGGAAGAAGTCTGAACATTTATATTCCAAAAAGGAAGATATCCACATTCGTAAAAGAAACATTACTAAAACTCAAACCACACATAAGACCTCACACAGTTATAGTGGCAGACTTCAACACCTACTCTCACTGCTAGACAGGACCACCAGACAGAAACGTAACAAAGTAACAAAGGAACTAACAGAAGTTATGACCTGATTGGGTTTAATAAACATGTATAGAGCATTCCATCCAAACACAGAAGAATATAACTTCTTCTCAGCACCACATGAGACCTCTAAAATTGATCACATTTTATCTTATCAGAACACCATGCCTTAAAGTTACAAAACAAATTGCAGGAACCCTACAAACTCATGGAAATTGAACAATGTGCAAATGTACCAGTCCTGGATCAAGGAAGAAATAAAGAAGGAAATGAAAGACTTCCTAGAATTCAATGAAAATGAAGACATAACATTCCCAAACTTATAGTACATTTTGAAAGCAGTACTAACAGGAAATTACATAGCACTAAGTTCTCACAAGAAGAAACTGGAGAATAGTCACAGTAGAGAATTAACAGCATAACTGAAATCTCTAGAACAAATAGAAGGAAACTCACCCTGGGGGAGTAGATGCCAGGAAAAATCAAACTGAGGGCTGATATCAATAAAGTCAAAAGAAAACAATACAAAGAATCAATGTAACAAAGAGTTGGTTATTCAAGAAAATCAACAAGATTGACAAACCTTTATCTAAACTAACCAAAATGCAGGGAGAGAACATGCAAATTAACAAAATAAAAAAATGGACCCATGGCAGTGGCCAGAGGTAAGGTCTGGGTCCCCATCTTAGACCTGAATCCCTCCCGTTCATCCTCTTTCGGATCCCCTGACCAGGAGACATCAGCCCCCTGACTGCCTACCAATTGACCAGGAGCCTACAGAGAGAGCTGTTCCACTCCTGCCCGCACTCAGAACAGAGGATAGAGGACAGAGAGCAGAGAGCAGAGGCCAGAGAGTATTGGATTTGCTTGTACCCACCGAAAGGGAACCCTGATTGCCTGCCCACAAGGAGAGGAAGAGGCTCTTTCTACACCCACTGGAAGAAGTGATGGAAAAGAAGCAATCTAAGAACACACTCAGCAACCAAAAAACAAATATGAAACCACCAGAGTCCAGAGATTCTATATCAGCAAGACCTGAAAACTCCAGTGCAGATGAAGCAGAATGGAATGACCTTAAAAACACCTTCATGAAATGATAGAGGCCCTCAAAGAGGATATGAGAAAATCCCTTAAAGAAATGGAAGACAAAACAAACCAAAAATTCCAACAATTGCAAGAAAGGGAAGAAAACACGAAGCAAAAATTACAAGAAACAATTCAAACAGTGCAGGGGTTGAGAGCTGACATGGAGACAATAAAAATACAGTCTGAAGGAATGTTGGAAATAGAAAAACTGGAGAGACAGTCAAGTACTACAGATGTAAGCATAACCAACAGAAAACAAGAGATGGAAGAGAGAATCTCAGATGTTGAAGACACACTAGGAGAAATAGATTCATTGACCAAAGAAAATCTTAAGTCCAACAAATCCCTAGCACAAAACATCCAGGAAATATGGGACACCGTGAAAAAACCAAACCTAAGAATAGTAGGTATAGAAGAAGATGAAGAAACCCAACTCAAAGGGACAGAAAACATATTCAACAAAAACATAGAAGAAAACTTTCCCAATCTAAAGAAAGACATGCCAATGAAGGTACATGAAGCTTACAGAACACCAAATAGAGTGGACCACAAAAAAGTCCCCTTGCCATATAATAAGCAAGACCCTATGCATACAGAATAAAGAAAGAATACTTAGAGCAGCTAAGGAAAAAGTCAGATAACATATAAAGACAAACCTATCAGAATTACATCTGACTTTTCCATGGAAACTCTGAAAGCCAGAAGGTCCTGGGTAGATATTCTAACAACACTAAGTGACCATGGATACCAGCCCAGACTACTATATCCAGCAAAGCTTTCAGTCAATATAGATGGAGAAAACAAGATATTCCATGACAAAACCAGATTTAAACAATACATATCCACTAACCCAGCCCCACAGAAAGTTCTAGAAGGAAAACTCCATTCCAAAGAAGTTAGCTACAACCAGACAAACACAGGTAATAGATAATCCCACTTTACCAACAGCCAAAAGAGAAAAGGGGTGGAATCCACACACAATTCCAACACCATCAACCATTCCAAAACAAACAAGAATGAGTAATCAATGGTCATTAATATCCCTCAATATTAATGGTCTTAACTAGCCCATAAAAAGGCAAAGACTAACAGGATGGATTCAAAGGCAGAATTCATCCTTCTGTTGCATACAAGAAACACACCTCAGTTTCAAAGACAGACATTACCTCAGAGTTAATGGTTGGAAAAAGATTTTCCAATCAAATGGTCCCAAGAAACAAGCAGGGGTATCAATCCTAACATCTAACAAACTAGACTTTAAACTTAAATCAATCAAAAGAGATGAAGTCTCAATTCTGAACATCTATGCCCCAAATACAAAGGCATCCACATTTGTAAAAGAGACATTTATACTAAAAATCAAACCACACATAAAATCTCACACACTTATAGTAGGAGACTTCAACATTCCATTCTCACCATTAGACAGGACTACTAGACAGAAACTTAACAAAGAAACAAAGGAACTAAGAGAATTTATGACCCAACTGGGTTTGACTGGCATCGACAGAACATTCTATCGAAACACAAAAGAATATACCTTCTTCTCAGCGCCACATGGAACCTTCTCAGAAATCTACCACATACTTGCCAGCATATCAAACCTCAACAAGTACAAAATATTGGAAAAACTCCATGTATCTTATCAGACTACCATGCTTTAAAGTTAGAGTTCAACAACACAAATTGCAGAACCCCTACAAACTCATGGAAATTGAATAATGTGCAATTGCATCACTCCTGGGTGACAGAAGAAATAAAAAAATGAAATTAAGGACTTCCTAGAAAATCTATGAAAATGAAGACACAACATACCCAAATTTATGGGACACTTTGAAAGCAGTGCTCAGAGGAAAGTTCATAGCATTAAGTGCTCACATGAAGAAACTGGAGAATAGTCACACTAGGGAATTAACAGCATAACTGAAAGCTCTAGAACAAAAAGAAGCAAACTCTCCCAGGAGGAGTAGATGGTAGGAAATAATCAAATTGAGGACTGAACTCAATAAAGTAGAAAGTAGGAAATCGATACAAATAATCAATGTAACGAACAGTTTGTTATTTGAGAAAATCAACAAGATAGACAAACCTTTATTGAGACTCATGAAACGGCAGAACGTGAACATGCAAATTAACAAAATCAGAAATGAAAAGGAGAACATAACAACGGATGTAGGGTAAAGCCTTCCCGCCAGCCTGGTCCCAGAGCTGCAGCAGTCCCAAATGAACACACAGGATGCTATGTTAATTACGAAGCTGTTGGCCTTGCTTGTTTCTTACTGACTAGCTCTGACTTAAGTATTTACTCCATAATTATTAATCTAAATATTTCTCTTACCAGAGAAAAGGATCTGGACTTCTTACCCCTAGTGTTTCTCCTTCCCAGAATCCTGCTCAACACCTAGTCCCACCTATCTTGCTTCCCTATTGGCCAACAGTGCTTCATTCAATAACCAATAAGAGACAGATTTACAGAATGGCATCTCCCATCAAATGGACACTGAGGAAATCCAGAGAATCATCAGGTCATACTTTGAAAACCTGTACTCCACAAAATTCAAAAATTTAAGGGAAATGGACAATTGTCTGGATAGATATCACCTGCCAAAATTAAAACAATAACAGATAAGCAATTTTAATGGACCTATAATCCCTATGGAAATAGAAGCAGTCATCAAAAGTCTCCCAACCAAAAATTGCCCAGGGCCAGATGGCCTCAGTGCAGAATTCTACCAGAAATTCAAAGATCAGCTCATGCCAATTCTCCTCAAAGTATTCCATGCAATAGAAGCAGAAGGGTCTTTGCCAAACTCTTTTTATGGGGCTTCAATAACATTGATCCCCAAGCTACACAAAGACACAGCTAAGAAAGAGAACTTCAGACCAATATCCCTCACGAACACTGATGCAAAAATACTCAATAAAATACTGGCAACTCAGATCCAAAAACACATCAGAAAACTCAGCCACCATGATCAAGTAGGTTTCATCCCAGAGATGCAAGGATGGTTCAACATATGAAAATCCATCAGTGTAATCCACCATATAAACAAGTTGAGAAACAAAAATCATATGATCATCACACAGCTTCCTGTGTGTTTATTTGGGACTGATGCGGCTCTAGAACCAGGTTGGCAGGAAAGCTTCACTCAAAGGAAAAAGCTTCTGTTTACAAAATGATGATCAGGAGTGGGATCATGAATTTCCACGTAGAATGACAAAAGCTTTAAAGGAAGTTTAGAAACAGAAGAATGGAGAGAAGAACAGATTTTTGGTAGCAGTATTTTCTCAGGTAGGCTCTGTTTTGCTAGCTAGAAGCTGAGATTCATGTGGCTCGCTTATGGGAGTCTTCCTGACTCGACATTAAAAAAACAAAAACAAAAACAAAACAAAACAGGAAGGTTATTTTAAGAGGCTTTGCTAACCATTTAAAAGTTGTATGTACAGCTGGAAGTGGCAGTGACCACATATCCAAGCCGGCAGTTGGAGTCACGCTTATGCCCGCCATCTTGGAAAAAACAAACAAACAAACAAAAAAACGGCAGTTTAAAACAGCCGTGGTTTTGCAGATAAGACATGTGGCCAGAAAAACATAAAGATTTACAGTAAAGTCAGACTTGGATGAAGAAAAACCTCTAAAGGTTTACAGTGTGTTTAAAAATATACGAAAGATCGAGAGAAAAAGAAGCGGCTTGGCTGTGGTGGCGCACACCGGTAGGAATTACTGCAGAGGCAGAGGCAGGCAGATTTCCAAATAGAAACCTTGTCTCAAAGAAAAATAAATAAAAGTAAAAGAAATAGAGTAATAATAGATAAATAAATAAGCCACGTTTGTTGGGGTACCCTGAATTGAGGAGGGGTCCCCAAGCCGGATTCGTCACCCCAAGAATCAAGAGTCCATGTGCCAATTGATGCAACATGCAAGAGGCTTTAATTAGGCATCTGCAGATGGGCCTCTCGGTCACCTTTTAGACCGATTGGCCCCGAGGTTCAGTTACAATCACCTTTTAAAGACAAAAACCACAAGGTTTTGGGAGGGGTCCCTATCTCGTGACGGGGGAAGGGGGTACGTGACTTCTGTCCCGGGGAAGTAGATGTCTTCCTGACTTTCATGTTGTAAACTCCTCAAACCTTGGCATGAGTTAATTATCTCTCCCTAAGTAAATAGTGTTATCTCCTTGTTTCCCACTAGTCTTGTTTGCCCATCTCTGACGCCCTGGTCAGTTCTTCACAGATGGTCGGCAGCCCGTAATTGGCCTTTTGTGGATTTACAGCCCTTCTGCAATTAAGGTTGCTAAACCATACATTCCATTCTGTGGTTTGGCCAGTTCCTGGGATGGGGTCCTTTGTTCACTTCCCAAGTTCTCTAGTGGGGTGCCCTCCTTGTTTAAGCTTATATTTTATTTCTATAAATTCGGGGTCTTTCACATTAAGATGGAAAATACACAGAAAGTCTGGATACTGTATGCTATTGTGTTTTTCAGTTTTTAAATTGCTCAGGAAGGAACAACTGCTAACGTACACTTGATTATAAATGCTGCTGAATTAATTCAACTTATATCTTTTGAAAATGCCTTGACTTCAAAATTTAAGTATAAGAATATGTTACTTGGAAAAGGAGTTTTTATTTATGTTTCTACAGAAAACGAAAAGCTGAGGATTCCTTCCAGGCTTCTGTGGTTTGATGAACCGAGACCCCCGGAAGCAGTGGACCAGGTGTTCCAACAATCGAAACAGCTAAGATGATGCAGTCTTACAGACCCCGAAAATAAGGACTTTTACAGGTTTCTGAGTTTTGTTATGATCCCTATGGTATGAACAGCGCCCCCTTTCAGCACAAAGCAGTTTGGAATGAGCGATGTCCTAACTCCCATTTTGTTTATAAATCTTTGTTTTCATTTAAATGGGTTGTTTATAATTGGCTAATGATCACAGACAATCTTTTTTAATGGTAAAACAGGGAATTATGGTATGGGTATTGTTTTTCATTTATTGATACAAATTCAAGGTCAATTTAGATGTGTATATTTCTCCTCTTGATTAAGTATTGTGCTTATACTGATCTTTTATAACGTAATTCATAATTGAATACAGACTATAGATAGTTACTTATAATAGAATTTATATTTAGGTAAGTTAGGTTGTCTAGATATACAGAAATATATTTGAGATAGATAGACAATCTTCAAACCTCTCAAAGACCTTCAGAAAATGGCATTTAAAATGGTTTAGGGTTTTTCTTGACAATGAGAAATGTCTGCTGCTGGCAGCACCAATTATGTCTGAGAGGAAGATGGGCATCGAAGAAACTCGTTATGGAGTTTGCTTTCAACATGGCAAGATTAGCCATTTGGGCAAGAAACTGCTCTTGCCTAGACTGTTTGACTGTTGCTGTATAAACTGGACATGCAGGACCCACAGGAAAGTGACTGCTAAACTCAGTCTTACAGGGTTCCTGCTTCATGGAAGAGTCTATGAGACATTCTGCAGGACAAAGAAAAATGACTGACAGACTGCCAACACAGATGGACAGTTTGAAATTTCCTGCTTTGCTGAGAAGTGTTCCTGAAACATTGTGGCCTATGGGCTAAAGATGGATGCCCCAATGTTACAGAGGAACTTTGGGTGACTGTCCAGGCAGTAAGATATCTCTGTCAATCCTAGTGTTTACATATTATCCTTCTATGGTCTTTGATGGAGTTGAAGACAGATAGTTATAATTATAGTTTTCTTTAGTTATGATAAAAGATAAGCTACATATAGAACTTTGGACTCACAAGGATGGGATGGATGATATTTTCTTTAAATCTTGCTAAATGTTGATAGACAAAATATTGTAACTATGTTCTTACTTTATAACTGTTCTTTTATATATAATTTGACTATGTTGGGGTTGGGACCTTTCTTTTTGTTTAGACAGAAAAGAGGAGATGATGTGGGAGGTCCTGTGATTATGTCAATAAAGCACTCTTGAGCCAATAGGGAACCAAGATAGGAGGGACTAGGAGTCCAGGAGGACTCTGGGAAGGAGAAACACAGGAGAGTCGAGATGTAACGCCATGGGGTAGGAAGCCTGGAAACATCTCCGGTAAGAGAAATACTTAGATTAGCAATTATGTGGTAATTACTTAAGTCAGAGCTAGCCAGTAAGAAACAAGCAAGGCCAAGAGCTTCATAATTAATATAGCCCCCTGTGTGTTTATTTGGGACTCATGCGGCTCTAGAACCAGGCTGGTGGGAAAGCTTCACTCCAAGGAAAAAGCTTCTCTTTACAACCAGTACTCCTCAAATTCTTCCACACAATAGAAGCCGAAGATTCATTACCAAACTCTTTTTACAAAATCTATCAATGTAATCAACAATATAAACAAACTTCAAAAACAAACAAACAAAACTACATGATCATCTCACTAGACGCTGAAAAAGCCTTTCAGAAAATCGAACACCCCTTCATGATAAGGGTCCTGGAGAAATAAGGGATAACAGGAACATACCTGAACATAATAAAAACAGTAAGTATACAGTAAACTAACAACCAACATCAAAGTAAATGTACAGAAACTCAATGTGATTTCTCTAAAATCAGGAACAAGACAAGGTTGTCTACTCTCTCCATATCTTTTCAATACTGTACTTAAACTTCTAGCTAGAGTAATAAGACAACAAAAGGACATTGGTGGATACAAATTGGAAAGGAAGAAGTCAAACTTTGACTATTTGCAGATGACATGATAGTTTACATAAGTGTCCCGAAAACCCCTACACGGGAACTCCTACAGCTGATAAGTACCTTCGGCAAAGTGGCAGGATACATGCTTAACTCAAAAAAATCAGTAGCTCTACTATATATAGACAATAAATGGGATGAGAAAGATATCAAAGGAACATCACCCATTACAGTAGTCACAAAAACACAAAATATCTTGGGGTAATGCTAACCAAACAGATGAAAGACCTGTATAGCAAGAACTTTGAGTCTTTAAAGAAAGAAATTAAAGAAGACACCAGAAAATGGAAAGATATCCCATGTTCTTGGATAGGTAGGATCAACATAGTAAAAATGGCAATCTTTCCAACAGCAATCTGAAGATTCAATGCAATCCCCATCAAAATCCCAGCACAATTCTTCACAGACCTTGAAAGAACAATATTCAACATTACACGGAAAAGCAGAAAACCCAGGATAGCCAATACTACCCTGTACAATAAAGGAACTTCAGGAGGCATCACCATCCTTGACTTCAAGATCTATTATAGAGCTATAGTCCTGTAAACAGCTTGGTTTTGGTGCAAAAATAGACAGGTAGACCAAGGGAATCAAATTGTAATCCTTGATATGAACCCACACACCTATGAACACCTGATTTTTGACAAAGAAGATAAAACTATGCAATGGAAAAAAGGAATGCATCTTCAACAAATGGTGCTGGCATAACTGGATGTTGGCATGTAGAAGACTACTGATAGATTCATGTCTATACCAAGTACAAAACTTAAATCCAAATTGATCAAAGACTTTAATGTAAATCCAGGCACACTGAACCTCTTAGAACAGAAATTGGAAGGTACCCTTGAACTAATTGGTACATGAGACTTTCCTGAACATAACACCAGTAGCACAGACACTGAGATAGACAATTAATAAATGGGACCTCCTAAAACTGAGAAGCTTCTGTAAGGCAAAGGACATAGTCAACAAGACAAAATGGCAGCCCACAGAATGGGAAAAGATATTCACCAACCCCACATCTGACAGAGGGCTTATCACCAAAATTTATAAAGAACTCTAATCTAGTCTCCAAAACAATTCAATTAAAAAGTGGGGTACACAACTAAATAGAGAATTCTCAATAGTGGAGTCTAAAATGGTTGATAGACATTTAAGAAAGTGCTCAACATCCTTAACTATCATGAAAATGCAAATCAAAACTACTCTGAGATACCATCTTACTCCTGTCAATATGGCTAAAATCAAAAACACCAATGGCATTTTATGCATGCAGAGGATGTGGAGAAAGGTGAATACTCCTCCAATGCTGGTGGGAGTGCCAACTCATAAAGCCACTTTGGAAATCAGTATGGAGTTTCCTCAGGAAAATGGAAATCAGTCTACCAAAATATCCAACAATTCCACTCATAGGCATATATCCAAAATTTGCTCACTCATACAACAAAGACATCTGTTCTACTATGTTCATAGCAGCATTATTTGTTATACACCGAACCTGGAAGAAACCTAGATGACCCTCAACTGAAGAATGGATAGAGAAAGTGTGGTTCATTTACACCATGGAGCGGTGCTCAGTGGAGAAAGCAATGGAATCTTGAAATTTGCAGGCAACTGGATGGAACTGGAAGAAATAATCCTGAGTGAGTTAACTTAGTCACAAAAGACAAACATGGTATGTACTCACTCATATATCGATTTTAACCATAGAGCAAAATATTACCAGCCTACAATGCACACCACCAGAGAAGGTAGGAAACAAGGAGGACCCTAAGAATGACATACATGGTCCCCTTGGAGAAGGGGAAAGGGACAACATCTCCTGAGCAAATTGGGATCATGGGGGGAGGCAAGAGGGAGTTAGGAGATAGAGAATGGGAGGAGAGTAGGGGAGAGGAGGACATGAGGGTGCAGGAAGATTGAGTCATGGGAAGAATAGAGGAGAGCAATAAAAGTGATACCATAATAGAGGGAGCCATTATAGGTTTAATGAGAACTGTATCACTAGGGAAATGTCCAGAGGTCTATAATGATAACTCCAACTAACAATCTAAGCAATAGTAGAGAGGTTACCTTAAATACCCTTCCTCGATAATGCGAGTGATGACTACCTTATATACCATTCTAGAGTCTTCATCCAGTAGCTGATGGATGCAGAAGCAGACCCCCACAGCTAAATACTGAGCTGAACTCCTGGAGTCCAGGTGCAGAGAAGGAAGGAGGAGTGGTGAACAAAGCGATCCTCACCAGGCTGGAGAGACCCACAGAAGCAGCTGTCCTGAATAAGGGGGAGCTCATTGACCCCAGACTGATAGCTTGGAAACCAGCATAGGACTGATCCAGACCCCATGAACGTGGGTGTCACTGAGAAGGCCTTGGCAATCTATGGGACCTCTTGTAGTTGATCAGTATTTATCTCTACTATATGAATGTACTTTGGGAGCACTCTCCACATAGAGGGATACTCTCTCAGCCTAGACTTATAGTGGAGGGCCTAAGCCTTGTTCCAAATGATATGACAGACTTTGAAGATTCCCCATGGAAGACCTCACACTCCCTGGGGAGCTGGAAGGGGATGTCATAGGGGATACATGGGGAGTTAGTGCGGGCAGGAGAGGAGGGGAGGGAAAGGGAACCGGGATTGAAATGTAAAACAAACTTGTTTCTAATTTAAATAAAAAACTAGAAAAAATTAACATGCTACTGCCTCACCATCAAGATAATAAAAGTAATTGCTTAGTATGTACCTTCACACATTTCTATCTTTCCCTCTCCTTATTTATGTCTTATACACAAAGTTATGTTTTTGTTGCTTAGTTTTTGTAACAAAAATACGATGTTATACTCTCCCATTGACAGTTTATGCTGAAGAGGATGTGGAGAAAGGGGAACACTCCCCCACTGCTGATGGGAGTACCAGGTCGTACTATCACTTTGGAAATCAGTATGGAGATTCCTGAGGAAAATGGGAAATCAGTCTACCACAAGATTCAGCAATTTCACTCTTAGGCACATACAAAGTTTAAAAATGTGGATGAATTTTAATCTACATAAATAGGTAGAACCAAATCTAATTATTTTTTAGAGTAATTTCCCCTTACCAATAATTATTTTTCTATTTTTACAAACCTAATTATTTTTAATGATACAGATATGTTTATAATTTAACCATCCCCCTACTAATAAATGTAAATTATGATGAGTTAGAGAAAGGTAAATCTGGCCTGCTACCCATTTTTATGAAAAAGGTTTTACAAGAATATAATTTCATTACTCATGCACACATCAAATAGTCATAGATAGAGATAAACTTCTGCAGAAAACATATAGTTTTAAAAGTTTACAATCTTTTCTTCCTCATTCTTTGCATAAAACCTTTGTTGACACTTGGCCTAGGTTTTTCCTTTTGCTGCATGACATAAGAAACTGTCCAATAACATTACATTCTGGTGTTTTTATTTCTATATTAACTTAATTCTATAACTCTTATCCAATAACAAGTGTCAGATGATATGATGTTGGTGTCAATGGTGTGTATGTTTTGTTTTTTAAATATAAAATCATATATTTCTTTCTGAAAAGATAGTAGAAATTTAAATTGTTTTTTAAAGATTTGTTTGTATTGTTTTCAATCATGTACATGTGTAGGGGGATGGCTTGGAGTGTGTGCATGTGCATGTGTGTGGGGAGAGGTGGAGTATTGCATGTTAGTTTCTTGCCTGTAGAAAGCTTAGGGTGCCCTAGAGCCAGAGTTACACACAGTTGTGAGCTGCCCAATGTGGATGCTGGGAACTCAAACCTGGATCCACTGTAAGAGCAGCAATACTCTTACCTAATCTGAAATCTTTCCAGCACCCGGGAATCTAAATTCTTACCAGCAATTTTACACGTGTTTATTTTCCCCCATATCTGTCAGCACAAGATGCCATTATTATGTAGTGTTCCCAGTTTGGTAAGTAAACACACAGCTTGGTACCATTTTTATGTTTAGATTTCCCTGTAGATAAGATAGCTCTTGCATCTCAAGAATAATTTCCTTTTCACTTGTGTGTTTGAAGTATTTTTCCTGTCTTTTCTTTGCATTTTGACTTGATTTAGCATGTCTTTCCCATTCTGTTGCATGATTGTTTTACATGAGCTAAACTTCAAATCCACAGCAGAAACTTTCATGTATTCCTACTTATCTTACCAGATAGTTTATCTGATTAATTCTTTCTGAATGATGCCACAAAAGATAGAATTGATAACAATGAACTATTTCCCAGATGACAGTGTAACTGTTCTCATACAAAGTTGATTCCTCCATACTCAAGTTCAGAAAGGAAGAGAAATTTGCTGCTATGCAATACAAAGTATGACTGTTCACCAGTGTTCTTGGAGTGTGAATGAAACAGCCAGGCTCTTGCAATTGACTTAAGCAGTTTTTTTAAAAAAAACCTGTTTGAGGAAGGGTTGTCAGCATGAGGAAATAAATCAACTTACATGTTCAAATTTAATTTGGGATAAACATCAAAGGTTATTTTAGTATAAACACAGTCCATAGCGTCTCTGGGACACACTTGCAATAAAATGATTCTTACCTGAAATTCAAGTGTAACTAGGTATTCAGTGTTTTCCCTGGGCAGTCTTAGCTCAAAATGAATATTTATTTACTAAGAAAGAAGTAGCTCATTTGCAGAAAAATTTATTGTTATTAGCCTATTGCACTTCAAATGGTGTAAAATACATATTTATTATTTGTTGACAGATATTATTTCAAAATATTGATAGCTGTTGTTCCATTAAAACACAAAGAATGCAAACTTTTACTGCAAATATCTTTTACAAGCAATAATTGAAAGGCTTTCACCATTTGCTTTTCAAAAAAAATTGCAACCTAACTAAAGCCATGTAATAACCTATTACTATAGAAGCTTTCTAAACTAACACACACACACAAACACACACACACACACACATACATCAGGATAGCTATACCACTATTATATACCACAGGCTAGTAAATAAAAAGCCTAATTCTAGGAATGGGTTACATCTTTTGGTGTTGTTAGCCAGTGAGGTCCGACAGACCTGCCCTGCAATATGATAGGTTATTGCCATTTTTTAGTCCCACTCCTAGAAGAATAGTTATTGGTAATTGATAGCTTCTGGGAGAGGGAAGGTTAATATTGCTTAGGGCTGTGTGCTCACATATGACCATGCCTGTGGATGGCCATATACCAAAGAGTATGTGGGCAACACTAACGAGATGTGGCTAATTTTAGAAGAAAACAAAGACACAAATTTGCTTGGTTATGGGATGGTAGTGAATCTTGGAGGAGTTAGAGGAGGAGGATGAATGTCAAAATACAATATATGGATTTTAAAGATTTAAGATAAACATAAAAAAGAAAAATGATGAGAAAAGAGGTATCTTCTTAAATCAAACAAACTAATCCACTAATTTATGACTAAACTCATCACGGGAAAAGAATTTGTTAACGATGAATATTTTAGTCTTTCCAGCAATTTTGGAAAGTTATTAATATTAATCCTTTATTAAAGATAAAGCAGAGATATTAAGAATATCATTCAAGGGCACCAGATCAAAACAGGTAAACCTGACCAAGACTATCTGAAACTCATGCACTCATCCTGCCTTCTACTTCTACAAATGCCCGTGTGCTAGATTCTAGTTTTTATTTAACTTCTATCCTTAGCAATTTACTTCCATGTTTTACCTAAAGCAGAGACTTTGAGAATTGAGCTCTCCCTTTACAGCCTCCAAAGCAGCTGGAGCAAGTCACAGGATACTGTTCTGGCCAGAGAAGCCTAAACATGAGTCAACAGGGGCCTCTAGGAAATCTGTTTTCATGATCTAAGGGATCACTGTGACACTCCCTTCTTTCTCCTTGGAACTCAGAGTTGGTGACAGAAGATTGAGCATTGTGACTATGAAGGGAACAAAAGCTGCAGGGATGTTCCCAAACTTTGTGTTGGCAGAGAGCAGAAGCCACCTCCTAGCTTCTGTGAGGAGAAGGTAAAATCACTCATTTAGCCTTAGTCTATTAAGGTACCAGTTTGCCTTTCAGCACAAATTATTTGGATATTAATAATTTTTAAGCCTCATCCTCCCTGAGAAGTGGATAGGGGTGGTGGGATTGCTGGTTGGTGAGGGGAATGGGAAGACAGAGAGAGGGAACTGGGACTGCTATGTAAAATAAGATTGTTTTTAATTTAAATAAAAATTAATTAAAAAATAAATTCAAACCTAGTCACTAAGTATTAGTGCTCAATATTTTTATACTTACTGAAGGAGATTACTGTAATTTAACCATGAAGTACCTCTCTGTGGTAGGAGTTACTATGTCCACTTCACAAAACTGCTTCAAAGAAGCCCAGAGGTTTATTCAAGTACTACATAAAGTTCATGGTAAAGTTGAGATGAAATATTTATTTCTTATTATAATTATTTTACATTAGTTGAGATTGGTTCTCTTGATGAAATCTAGACACTGGCTTTGAACTCACAATCTTTCGGCTTTAGCATTAGGCACGTGATATTAGTCCCAGCTAGGCTGATTGATCTCTGTTAAATACATGGTATCATTTATATAATGATGAGATCAGCTAGGCTGATCGATCTCTGTTAAATACATGGTATCATTTATATAATGATGAGATCATGGTCCTTGAATTTAAAAGTAAGTCTTACAGGATTTTTTTGGTGGTAGGACAAGCATTTTATAAGAAAATTTTACTTGCACCCAAATTTATATTGCTTAAATTCAAATTCTTTGAGCACATTAAACTGGCTGTGGGATTCTCATTTTTATGTAGAGTTCTCTCTCTATTATGGAGAAAAAAGATTTGTCGTGGGTAAATGACATCATAAAGTCATAGATCCAAGGAACACTAAAAGCAAACTAACAAACAAGAAAGTATAGAAATGCTGTGTTATAAATGTCAATAAACACAGACTATATGGCAATAGTCAAGTCTCACAAGGCCCAAGGATGGAAAATATGCTTCTGGAGAATTCTACAAAAGTGATTTAGCCTGAATATATAGTACTATACTGGCTGGCAATCCATCTTCATGCAGAGTTCCCAAGCAGAAGAAAAGAAAAATAAGTTGTCATCTTAAAAGAAAAAAACCATACTACAGGAAATAAAAAAGAAAACTTGGCAAAGGGCATCATGTTAACACATTGTGCAAAGGCATTACAAAGTCAAAAAGACTGGGTAACCGTTCATTTGCCCACCGTCTTAATAGGATAAATTCCTCCAGGCTCTGAAGAGATAATGAGTATGCCAATTATTTTTTCAGGGAACAGGAGTAGAACAGGGAATTACTGCTGTTTTCAGATGTAATAGCGGCAAGCTGAACAACTCAGAAATGTCATCCTCCAGTAGTCGCTCCTATTTCAGCAGAGATGTTAATCACAGGTGAGTCTTGCCAGTGGCTCTCCAATAAGTGAAGTCGGAGTTCGTTTGCAGTTCAAGCATGAGACTCTCAAATCAAATCTGGTATTAACAAGGGACCACAATATGGAGATTGGCGGCAGCCATAAATCTCTTTTGATTCCCAACTCAGTTGTCTATTTGTTCTTGTAGGTAGAGAGCACATACTTTCTCTGCTTTCAGGACAAAGTAATTCAAATAGATGCCAGAGGCTGAGAAAGGTAGCTCTGATTCATGAGCTGCTGTGGCCATGCAGTAGACCCTCTGACATAATGATAATTTCTATTTATTTTGTACATTAAGAATAATTTCACAAGCATCACATTCAGTTCATATCCATTAAATGTCTGGAGGAAGTGAATGCAGGTATTCTGCCAGCCTCAGTAGTGCTCTGTAGGTCATTTTTTTCCTGTGGCAATTCATCTTAGACATCCTGCTTTAAGAATTTAAAAATATACACAAAATGTTGGAAAAGGAGAAAAATAAACAGTCATTCTCTAGATTCACTAAAAGCATGGCTTTGCTAAACTTGATTTAATTTCTCCCTTCCCCCTTCCAGATTTTATATTCTTTTATGTGCAAATACTTACTTTCAAAGAGTTCATCAAAATAGTGTAACAGACCTCATGATAACTTCATCCCTAGATATTCATTTATTCTTAGATAAAAAGGCTTTTCTCTGTATGACCACAATGGTACTTTCATATGTCGAATTCATATTTCCTCAAATGTTCCAAATTATTTTGTTAATTATCTTATTTCTTAATAATACTGAAAGACCCCGGCCCAGCGCAGGCAGCTGAGGCTTATGGAAAACTCCTTTCCCCCCCACAGCTCAGCCATTTTTTATCAGGAGGGAGCTCAGCTCAAGGTCTTCGCAGCTGAATAGTCACTACTATCTCTGTCCAGATAGGGGCACAGGTGTCTATGGTCTGCATAGCCAGCCCAGAAAGATTGGGCAGGCACAGAAACCTTTGTTCTTCAGATAGGGCCAAGGCCGAGAATTGAGTTCTGAGAGAAACCTTAATTGCCTCTCTGTCCAGATGAGAGAAACCTTAATTGCCTCTCTGTCCAGATGAGAGAAACCTCGTTCTGAGCCCCAGCCTCATTTAAATTACCCAATCAGGGTCCCGTAACTAGGCTTCTCGCTTCTGTACTGCGCTTTTTGCTATAAAAGAACCCCTGAGTCCCCAGCTCGGGGCTCTCAGTTCCCGAGACTGAGATGCCCCGGGTACCCGTGTATTATCAATAAAGCCTCTTGCTGTTGCATCCAAGCTCGTGGCCTCGGTGTTCCTTGGGTTCGGGTCTCCCTCCCGTGAAAGTCCCCCACCTGGGGTCTTTCAATACATGTTGTATTCATGTCTGCAGTATATTTTCTCTTCGTGAGAAGAATACGCTGATTTTTGTATATTTTTGAGCACAGTAGGAACCTTGGGGCATCTGTCATGGGTTCTGTGCTACTGTGTTTGATGGTCCTTCAGTACTAGATCCAGGTTACAGACTTGGGCATGTGCACTTTGCGGATAAGGCATATCACTGCATCATGTGCAAGTGCTGAATATTTACTATCCTTGAGAATGGACGTTCACAATCAGAGAAAGAACACTCTGCGGTCACATAAATATCTTGTTTCCTCAAGAGCGGTTTACCCAAAAGCTGTAGTATTCATAAATGATGTCACCCTGAATCACCTTTATTTACAAAGGAGTAATTTAAAATAATGTATTTTCCTAAATTAATGAATTATAAGAAAGAGCTTTCCTCCTTCCTTTCTTTCAACTTTTCATTATGGATTCATATTCAACGGGATATAATCTATTGCCATCATTGTTTTCAATGCTCAAACTGTCCCATTTTGGTAGATGGAAGACTTTCCATCCTAGCTTCTGTTATTCTTTTGACAGGAGCCCATTAGTCTTTCTGAACTGTTTTGCTTTGGTGCTCTACAGAACATTCCTTATTTACATTGTGCTTTCTTGCCTCGGGTGGTTTCTAGAAACCCCGGCTATCTGTTGACATATAAACTGACCTCTCTGTAATGTAGACTCTGAATAAACATCCTAAATTTGGTTGGGCCACTGAGAGTGGATCTCAGACTCCATGAGGATGTGAGTTTATTCCTTACCCAGTGAGGGTTTTGCGGGGGAGCACAGCAGTTCTCCCAAGCTTCTCTGAAAGTGCCCGGATAAACAAAACTGGTGTAGAGTACCGGAGTGCTAGAGGGACAAGCATGGCATGAGGGTTGCTAGACACAGACAGAGGCTTGTGTCATTACAAATTTCTACTGCCAGTGTGAGGTTTTGCCATGAACCTGTCTGGAGATGTTCAAAGTGGGAAATGGGAAGGTGCCAATGTCAGCAGTCAAACAACAAAAATAGAGTCATGGGTTGGGAATTTATTTCACTGGTAGAGTGCTGGCCTAGCAAGTACAAGGCCCCGTGTTCTGTCCTCAGCTCTGAAAACAAAACAAAACAAAGCAAGAGTCAAACTGGGCTGCATTTCCAGTCTTCACGGCTATAAGACAGACATCAGGTAAACCAGTGCTATGTGTTCCTTAGTAACCTCACAGGGAACATGTAAGCATATTGAATAAGGACGTAGGAATTGCAGACTCTCTAGAAGGAAAATGATCCCTTTATACATACAACATTTCCATCCAAGCCATTGGTTTCTTCCAAAGTACTTGACATTTTCACATAGCTTTTAAATCAGTTATTGACAGGGATATCATTTTTCCATTTATAAAATCAGCTATGTAAAGGCCATGTGCTCTTGTGATGTCAGAGGTTCACCAGAAGGTCACAATTTAAAATTCCTCTTTCAGTCAGGACATTACAATGACTCTTAGAGCCTTTCTAGTTCATGGGAAATGTTAGATTACAATAGCTCATCATTAAATATAATAGAAATAACTATTACATATAAGTGCTCAGAACATAAGTCTGTAGATCTTCATAAAAGTAATTATGATAATAAAAATATTAATGGAAGCTAGCACATGATGCATTTTTACGTCCCAGGAACCCTTCCAACTACATCATAATAATTCTCATAACAATTTGTTAATATTAATCATGTTATTCTAATTCTGGAAAAAGGAACTTGACAACCAGAAGGCTAAACCATATTATCATACTCAGAGTGGAAGAGGAGTGAGGAGTCAAACACGAGATGAGGAGAAACCCTGAAAATTCCACGTTTCAAAACTATACATTTTAGTTCTACAAAACAGACTCATTTTACTAAAGCATAGGAAATGCCTACGTCCCTCTTGGTTTAGTCAGTATAAACTTTTATTCTACTCTATTTAAAATTTACCTCAAAATATAAGAGACTGCGCCTCTGAGAATACAAATAGCCCAATAACTACACACTGGCTAGACAAGCTTTTTGTACTTCTGTAAAAAATTGAAATTCAGTCGTGACTGCCTTGCTGGGGTCTTGAGGGAAATAATTTTTTTCTGTTGAAGCTCAGATACAGTTTACCCCATAGTGACATAAGAGAGGCATTGATTTCCAAAGCAGCTAGAAGGGATTTTAAAAAATGCATTCAACTTATTCTTTTGCTTTGAATTTTCGAGATTTCTCTATATCATGTACACTATTTATATGAGTCTTAATTTTTAGGGGTACTGTCACATTGATAACTTTTAATTTCTTCATTAATCCAGTTCTCTTGACAGAAAATTTCCATCCATGCATATACAATAAATATCTTTTATGGTCAGCAGTGCTCATACTTAAGGATTGTTAGATACTTTTACAGTTCCTCCCATTTCCCCTTGACCTTCTACTCTACTTGTGCCATTTATGACAACCAGCTGTGCCTCTTACATTTGACAAAATGACACCTTAGGTGTGCTGCCTCTCACCAGAGTTCTGCTCCTGGTAGCTCCTAATGCTGGGCTCATCTGGGTCATGCGAAAACTTGGTACTGAGGGAGCACCAGTAGCTCCGAAGCAATGAAGCAATCCTTGGTCTACTGGGAAGTAGAACTTGTGCTTCCTCTGTTCCAAGCGGATGACTCTGAAGTGTATTCTTTACAGATTCAGTGGGACCCTGGCAACACTGAGTCTCCCTTAACATCCTGGTAAGAATGCATTCTTAATGAGCATCACTTCTTCCTATTTAACACTTCTCAATCATTCATGCTCAATTGGCATTAGCATAGTTGGCTGTAGTCATTAATAAATAGTAAAAATTTATATCAATAGAAATTTCATGGCAGCTATTCATCAAGTCTTTGTGGTAGGATTTGTTTAGGGAGAAATTGAATCCAAGTCACAGAATTTAAGAAACAGTTTGTGTTGACAATAGAGTTAACCAATTAGGTCATTTCTCCTATTATACAAACTAAACGTGTAGGTTCTTAAGACAAATTCATCTGTATTTGACATTAATTGACAATAAGGATAATATATCTTAATTTTTATAAACCTAAACTTTTAATAAAATGATCACTGTTCTTTACTGAATACTTTAAAGTATAGGCTCTGCTTTGATGCTTTAAGGCAGTGGTTCTCAACCTTTCCAATGCTGTGACCCTTAATACAGTTCCTCATGCTGAGTTGACCCCAACATAGAATTATTTCATTACCACTTCATAACTCTAATTTTGTTACCGTTATGAATTATAATGTAAATATCTAATATGCAGGATATCTGATTTGTGACCCTCAAAGGTGTGCAATGAACAGGTTGGGAACTACTGTTCTGACAATATATGTTGAGCCATTAATCTTCAACTTACACTGTAATTGTATACTAGATGAGAGGTTGAGCTATAGAAGGGATCTATTTCTCAGATCACAGAATCAGTGCGTGGTACTTCAGGCTTCTCACCCACACACCCATACTATCATGGTCACCCACCTCGGTGCTTCTGGCTCACTGCTTGACACATTATGGGGTTGTGACAGTAAAAGAAAAGAATAAGCATTTCATACGGCATCTAGAGGACATGAAATTGTCACTAACATTATCAACAAAAAAATCATAAATGAAAAATGAAATTGAATCCCAATGAAAAAAATTGGTAGCAAATACCTCTTTTCTGGTCAGTCTTTGTCTAGTTATCTTGGACTCTGCCCTTCCATTACTCTAACTTGTGGCTGCTTTATATTTTTCTTGTTCCTGGCTCCCAATCAACTTCTTCCATTTCTTCCCCTCAGACCTCATTTTTCTCCATTGCAAATCCATTGACAGTTCAGCATGAGAAATGTCGGAGATAGTTTATTATCATGACATTACCTTCAGAATTTCACTAGAATAAATGCTGTTTGTAGTGTTTGGAACAAAGCGCTCCAGAATATGTGCATAGGCATAGTGTTTATCAGATCCTTCAGTACGTGAATAGGGGCTTCTCAGCAATCCCAAGGAATGATCCAGAGGACCTCCCTGCAGTGTTTTCTGATCAGGAGGGTATTAAACACAGTAGGCAGTGCAGGAAAGTCACCAAATAAATTAAACAAACACTTTGTTTGATTCATTGAAAAGATCTTCTCTTATTTTTAATTAATATTCTAAATGCTAAGTGATTCATCTTAACCTTTCTTTGTAAATGATAACCACTGAGTATAATTTGCACATTCCAAAGAATCCTAGAGAGAACTTTAATTAAGGTACCTGACACCTTCTCTAATTAATGTATTTTTCACAATGGCCAAGAAATATCTAGCTATAGTCTGTATGCCTTTGTCAGTATGGAAAAGTAGTGGGTGTAGATAGTTGAATGACTGGTGATTAGAAAAACTTTTGAATGGCTGGTAGTTATGAAGGAGTTTGTAGATGCTATCCAGAGTTCCAGTGTGGCTGTGCTTTGTTTCTTTGGTCAACGCTAAATAATCCTATGTTTTAGGAAAATGAAATCAATGATGTTTTGACCCATTTTAAAGAATGAAACACATATGAATTAATTAGCATCATACAAGTTAGGTATTCCCTCCTAAAGCTGTATTCTCAGACATTATATTAAAATCCATAATGTACTATCCTAAATAAGAATCATTAAAAAGTGGTTGGTACATTGACCTGTCTAGTATTTTAGTCTTACTGTGATCAGTTTCCTGTTTCAGTTTGTGGATAATAGTCAATTAACAGAAAACAATCTGTATATCAAGGGACTTTAATGTATGTATACTTCACACTGAAATATCACACCAGCTGAAGAATTTGCGTTTTTGTTTATTACTTGTTTCAAATGAATAACCAAAGAAAAAGTGAAACTTGCATGGCTCATAGAATCAGAATGAATGGTAAGCAGACTTGCGTATTGCTGAGAATATTCACACCCTGTATCTTGGGAAGTACTATTCTGATAGTAAGCACAAATCTGTCTTGGGGATAATCACACGGTTTGGCCCAAATTTTAACCTTGTTTTTTTGGGGGTTTAGTTAACTTAAAAAACATCCTCCCATTACACATTCTGAAATATCATGCGGCCAGTGCCAGTTTTTAACCACTTGATTTGTACACTACTTTACAATTGTAATGAAATGCAGTTTTTAAGAGGGAACATTTTTTTTAACACCACTTGTAGAGACCACTCTTGGTAGAGCAATGTAAAATTACCATCAGGTTTTCCACTTCCTTTGAGTGACTCTTCACTTTTTGTTGATAGTTACTGGTCTAAACAACTTTCTACTGCTTGCTTAGAGAGACCTGCACATATATATCTCCTCATGTTGACATGACAGTTCATCACTGATCATCACCAAAGTCACCCAGAGTCTGTCCCAGAATGCTTTATACTAATCATACCTCCCCATGCCCAAACCTATTAAATCAATTTCAAAGGGCCAGCTGGTCTCAAGTTCTCAATATAAAGCATTTTGTGAGGTCATTTCTCATATTTTATCTCACTGTTCAACAGACTAGACCTAAAGGATTTAAAAGGTTTTCTCCTACGAATTAATCATGAGTATTCCTGGGGACAAAAGAGAGTTCTACATGAGGACAAAACTAAGTATAAGAATGGCCACTTGGTAAAAACTCTCTTAACTTAGAGATGTACAGCCACTTAGTCATGGGAAGCTCAATTCACTAAAATTCAAAATTAAGTGTTTATCTTCAAAACCCACTACAAGACAGTAACAGCTAAAGAGCTGTCAGACCACAGGAGTGACTGGCATCAAAGCTAAGCATGAGGTTTGCCCCAGAACTCCTCAAAGAGTAGAAGGGGAACCCCAAAATAAATATAAGGAAATTTGAAGTAAGTAAATTATTAAAATTCAAAGAGGTAAGTATGAAATATGGAAACAAACAAACAAAAACACAACAGAGACCACCAAAACGAAGTTGTTTTGTTGAAAAGTTTTGTGAAGGAGAGAGACTTCAGGGCAAATTTATCAAGTATAAACTGTAGGAGACCCAGGCCTGTGAGACGGCTCAGTAAGAGAAAGACTGGGCTCAGGGGCCTGACCGCCTGAGTTTCATCTCTGGGTCCCATATAGGATATAGGAGAAGAGAACCAAGGTCACAAAGCTGTCCTCTGGCCTCCAGAGTTATGACTTTTAAATGAGCAACACACACACACACACACACACACACACACACACGCACACATGCATGCACGCACTAACGTGCACACACATGCACACATCCCCACACATAACACACACACATGTGCACATGCACATGCACACACATGCTATAGGTGAAAAGGAAACTAATTACAGGCAGAAATTTTAAAAGTAACACAAGAAAGACCAAAAATTATATGTAACTAATTTAGAAAATTGGTATAGTCTTAGAATAATACAATTTTCTAAAACAAAAAAATCACATAATAATTAAAGAAACTGAAGTAGCTATTCTAAATCTTCTACTCTGACCCTCTTGTCCCATCAGAAAAAAATGTTTCAGATCCAAATGGCCTCCTAGGTTTTACAAAAGTTTCAAGACACATAGTCCCTGTCTTTTGTAAGTTAAAGAAAAAATTGCCAGTTTGGCTTATGAGACAAGTATTTTCTAATGTCAACTGAAAAAAATACACTTAGTGTGGAAAAAATTTCCCAAGGAAGGCACTAGGATCCACTCTTCCTCATCTCTAGACCTTGCCATTGCCACTTATATCCAATCCCACCATCACTTTTCCCAGCAGCCATTTGCCTGAGAACCATCTTCTTCTTCTTCTTATGAAACCCTGCTGGTCCCTACAGTTAATGAAGCCTGTTTCTTTCTCACTGCTTCTAGCTGACTCTATGTCCTTGCTTCTCCCATTAAGAGGCTCAGATTCCATAGCCACATTCAATCGCCAGCACACACTTTGAAATCCCACCCCAGCAGTAGGTAGGTGTGGGCTTTTCCTGTCCTGAATAGCTGCTGTCCACAAAGCCTTTATTCATTCAAAGGCAAATCTTAAAAACCTGGAGGTGGGAAGGCAAAAACATCAACCCTGACCCAAATAGCAGCCACAGCTCTTACCTGCTCTACTGAGCATCCCACCTGCCCTACATTGGGGTAGATAAATGATCATTAGGTTTTTAGACGATACCAGTAGAGATAAAATAGACTGCCCAGACAGAAACCATCACCACTAGTAAATAGTGAATAAATAGATACAAAAGAAAGCGGTATCCTGTGGCTATCGAACAAAGCAAATAGAAAGGTCCTGTTTACAGCAGACCTCCAGATAAGAGAATCGTGGAAATAGAAGCCAGCATGACACGCTCAGTCCCCCAGTTCCATAGCCTGTTTGCTGACTCTCCATGTGTAGCCTCACCAGGCTGAACATCAGAGTCTATGTGAGTGAGAAGCACACGTAGCAGTGAGGTTAATAAAGCTGTATGACTTGAAACTGAGCAAAGAGTGGGGCAGCCAAGTTTATCCTGTTATTATAAAACACTGTGAAGAGACTCAATATAAAAAATAAAGGCCACACACAGGAAACAAAACAACAGGCTCAAATGACTGTATCAAAGTTTAAAAACTTTAGCAAATAAAATGATAAAATTAATGGAGTGACCAAGGAGTTCATGTGAAGGGGAGATATGCTCAATATTTATATAGGATGAAGGTTAACATCATAAAATAATAATGACTCTTATCTCAAGAGCAATAACAAAACTAAACAGAAACCAATTAAAATATGGGCAAAATATTTAAATAAACCTTGCTCTCAAGAAGATATACAAATGGTCAACACTCACATGCTATGTTCAACATTACTAACCATTAGAGAAACACAAATAAGACCACAATGAGATGCCATTCACAAACATTAGATAACTGTTATCTAGACGCCAGAAAGTACTGTTGGCAAGGATACAGTGAGATTTTGGACGTTTTGTGGGTATTTGCATGTGTGTGTGTGTGTGTGTGTGTGTGTGTGTGTATGTGTGTGTGTATTTGTGTGTTTGTGTGTGTGTGACAGAGAGAGAGAGAGAGAGAGAGAGAGAGAGAGGTGGTGGCAGAGAAAGATGTTGTGGTTCAAACTTCAAGTTGAAGTTCAGAAAAGCAAAGTAGTGGGACACTACCTCAGGCTAAATGGGCTGATATTGCTGCCTTTCCTTAGCATGGCTGGAGAATCAAGGCTTCTACTGAATACTGAAGAACCTGCTTCTATATTTTATAGCCTTCTAGTGCTGGGATTAAAGACATATGATTTGTTACTCTTTTAGACTGATTCAGTCTCATGTATCCCTGGGTGGCCTTCAATGCAGAGAGATACATCTACCTCTTAATCCTGAGTGCTAGAATTAAAGGTGTGTACCACCACCTCCTAGTTTCTGGCTGCTGGGATTAAAGGTGTGTGCCTGGTTTATATGGTTTGTAACTGACTTTGCTTTCTGAATCTCCAGATAAGTTTTAATAAATCATAAATAATATATCAACACACACACAGAGAAAGAGAGAGAGGGAGAGAGAGAGAGAGAGAGTCAGAGTGACAGAGAGACAGAGAGAGAGATATCAACCACTGTGTAAAACAGTATTTAGGCTCCCCAAAACTTAAAAATAGAGTTGTTATACAATATAAGAACTTCTGTAAATATACCCTGAAGAACAGAATAGACAGATCTCAAAATGGAAATAACATTGCCATTCAACAGAATCAAAGTGTAGTGTAACATAAGTGCCATTAACATACTAGTGGATAAACTGAGGTAATGACGTGAATGAAATACTAATTCTTTGTTATTCTGATGTCTGTCATAATATGGATGAACCTTGAAGATATTGTTCTAAGTGGAAAAAAACTCCAGTCATAAAAAGACAAATAGTATATGATTCCAGTTATTTGGGACCTGAGAAAAGATGGAAAATGGAGTGGGCCTGTTATAGTCAGCAAGGGAAAAATGAGGAGTCATTGTTCATTGGCTTTTTAGTCTTATACATGAGAAGCGTCTGGAAATAGGTGGTGGTGACATCTATACCTCAATGTGAATATTCTTAATGCCACTAAACTGTACTCTTTAAAAGGATAAGGTTGAGTGATATTTTTATACACGTTTTGTCAAAACTTTCAAAGACATCTTTTAAAGACAAAGACGTGAAGACCATGAAAGCATACTGACCCATACGTCAAGCAAGTCTCATGAGATACAGCCAGGTGAACTCAACACCCTTCCCCTTTACCATTCCCTGACAGCTCATCTGATAGATAAAACTTGGGAGTTTGTGATCCATGAAGGTGACAACATTTTGAGTATACTTGATGCAGAATGGCTAATCACAGGAATTCTGACCTGGGCAGAGACCAGGAACATTTTAAGGAGGTGAATACTAACTGTTGCATTTTGTTGAGAATGGAGTCTCCAGATGACCTGGATGAATGTACGATGAGTCCTGGAGACTGTTCGACAGATGCTGAATGTAATACACAGAGAGCTCCAAAGATAGACTCTAAAGTACGCAGCACTGTAGCTTTTGCATAATTACAATCTTATACATTTCTGGACTTCCTCATCCACTTCCTCTGGAAAAAAATGAAGAATCTTTTTCTTTCATGTTTCATGGTCATTGCTACAATCAAATACATTTCTTTTCCCTCTTCTTTCTTTCTTTTTGTTTGTTAAGCTACAGCTTTTATTAACAACCTTGGAACAAATGCATCAATAGTTCTTTGTGGCTTATTGTATTTTATAATCTCGAAATAACTTTGGATGCATTTAAACCATCACATTTTCCCTCTGAAGATATTATTTTCCTTTTCCCAGTGGGGGGAATGAAGCTCAGAGGTGAAGTGAGGTCACAGTAGGTAGATGATGAAACCAGGACTAGCATTCAGGCCTTTTGATATTCTACCACTAAGCATACTCAGTGACATCCATTCAATATAATACACATTTTCCTGTGATATTGATTAGCTGTCTTATTAGTTTTTATATCACCTCTCTCTCTTACATGCTTAAATACTTGAGTTTTTTTATAAGACATTTCTGCCTTGTCACACATGTGTCAACTATCATCCTAAGATGAAAGTTACAATTAAGTTTTGAGAATCATTGTATATAAATCTAGATTATGGTAATGCTACCAAAATTATAGAGAGCCTGGACCATGCCAGTCCTTACGAGCTATGCTTAGTCAATTATATCCTATGGGCTAGTTAAAGCAACAAATCAGGGAAAGGACTTTTATTCGATGTGGCCAATTTGGTAAGAGGAAAAAGGAGGTCCATGGCACCCACTTCCCAAAGTCCTTATCTTCATGTTTTCTCTTCGATGAGTTTGATTCATTCCCCAAGTTATGAGATTGAACCTCACTGGTAATAATGAATATTTGGGAGTCTAATCATGGAAGGACTTTTCATTTTTTAGAACATTTTAAAGTGCAGTTTTAGGAACTGGTTTGGCAAGTGTGGACTAAGAAGATTAAATCTGTACTTAAAAATTATCTTCTCACTGATGCTCAAGTTGCAACTTCATTTGCAACAGGTACAATTCATTCTCCTATATTAAGAGTGATAGATCTACTACCAAGAGTGTCAATACCTAAGTGAGGAATGAGCCCTCATTGGTTAGATTCCTTTTTTATAACTGAGGACTGCACCTTGTAGTTCAGAGCTCTTAAGCAGTATCTGTTAGGTGGTAGTCTAGGCCCTGCATATGGCATCGTCAGTAGCATAGTGGTTTGATACTTCAATAACAAGTGAAAAAGAAAAAAACTCCACTATTTGATTTGTTATCCTTGGTTCCTAGTGATGCCTACAGCCTTCAGGATATGTGTTGTCACAAAAGCATTTCTTATAGGGACCTTGGGTGGTACCATCTTGCTTGATTCCATGATATTTAACCTCTCATCAATAGGGTGAGGGGAGAGTTGTAATGTGTTTAAAGGTACTGAACTATCAATGCATAGTGAATAACAGAAAACTAATAATAATAATATATGAAATGTGGCTTTTGTATAAATTAGTAGATTTTAGAAAATAGCCTGGAAAGAGCTTTAAAATTTTTAGTAGCAAATGTCAAAAGTATCTTCTTCAAAGAGAGATTGCACCACTTCAGTTTTGAAAAGTCTTAAATATTCCATTCTTGATGCAGCATGCTAAGAGCACAGTCCATTCTCCCAGAATCACAGTCAAGTCAATGGATCAAATCATCAGCTGTGCACTATGCCTGAGGTGATTGGTGAAGAAAAAGATCCCAACATCATACTCCTGGGAGGTGGAACAGAAGGATGCCACAAGGATCTTCCAGTAGAAGCCATCAGGCATCTGCCATGAATCTGAGTGTAGAACTTGCTACCATCACTTTACTAGACTGACATAGATTCCTGAGTATGTTCTAAATACTTATCCACCATGGATAAGTGTAGCTCTGACCCATCTTCAAAGAAACTTCTCTTTGCACCAGGAGGAGACCATCACAGAGAACTGCAACTGGAGAGAGTACAGAGAACAATTGACCAAGATACCCAGCCCCAGCTGATAACATTTACAACACAACTCTTATACTCAAGACTCAAGGAACATCATGGAAGAGGGTATGAAGAGAAGTAACATTAGAGGTCCAGGAAGCTGCTGTGAAATCTCAGCTATAGCAAGAAAGTTATACCCCTAAAATCTCAACAACATGGCTCCCTAAACAAGACCTGAACAATTCCAATAGCAGTTGACAACACAATGCAGATAGGGAAAATATCATTGGGCCTCACCCCTCCATGGAGAGCTTACTGCTGAAGGGGGAGAATCAGTGTTTCCTAGGGATAAGACTTCTAAATGTTTATCAAACACCGAGTGATCAGCCCTAGAAATGCACATGCAGGCAATGCAGAAATGTGGAGGGCTCAGCTGAGTTGTAGTAATATGTTGATTTGTTTACATGTATATGTAATAACAATGGTTAAAGAAGAAGTGGGCATGAATTTGAGGGGGGGTAGATATGGGATATACAGGAGAGAGATGGGGGAGGGAGAAGAAATATGGAAAAAGATTACTCAGTCTTCCAGCATTTGGTCTCAATGATCTTTTCTAATTAAAAAATAACCAATTCATATTTGATGAAAGAGGCACAGGGATATGGGAACAGCAAATATCTCAGTTTCTGAGAATGCCTCTCTTTTCTATAGTGCTTCTTAGCTGTTAAATGAAATGTGTTTTAAGGTTCAATTCTAAGATTTCTTCTACCCAGTTTGAAAAAACCCTTAAATAAAACCAACATTGTTTAGAATTTGCTGCAGACAAATGCTGGCGAGTGATGCCTTCTGCAATAGGTTACATTGGCTCCTGAACCTGGCATGCTTTTCTTCACTTCTTTAAGTTCAGTTTCCTGTCTCTAAGTGCATTGCCCCAAATACTTACCTCTCCTAATTATTGGGAGTGAGTGCTGTGTTGACTCTGTATGATTAGTACAACACTGAATACATCATAAATATTTTAAAGACTGGAGTTAAAGGAATTTAGGAACATTTACAAATCTTCATTTGATTTCCTTTATGTGTTCAAAGGAATAGGGAGATGGGGAAGACAATGAAAAAGAAAAGTATCAAAGTACAGAGCTCTGACCTCATAGGTTTCCTACAGTGTGTAGCTACTTTTACAGTGTTCTTTCTAATATTAAGATACAAATATTTAATTGACTGCCTCTATCACATTAATCGATGTCATAAAGTAAATATTGCATGGCCCTAATCCAATGGGCTCCATTGTATTTATCTTGGACTTGTGGCAGACACACTCAGACTTAAGGATGAGAAGTCATTTCCTTAACAAACTAGAAGGAACTTGAAGTCATTTTGCTGCATTCTCCAATGCATGGGCCAACAGATTGCCACCATTTTCTTCTTTTCCTATTCACTTGAGATAGACCCTGTTTCAAAATAGAACTTTCTTATCTCATTTAAATCTCTTCTAATTATGATTGTATGAAAGTAAATCCATTGAAATATTGCGTCAGCCTTCTGGTCTATCTTCAAAGAAAATTTTAAACATGTCACTACAATATCATAACTTCACATGAGCTCTGAAGACTAAGCTGAACTGACAGATTGAAAATATGCTTAATGATGAAGCTCAGTAGCTCACAGGAGAGACCAGTGTTTGTTATTAGGACATAAAATGTTTGGAAACATGGTTATCAGTTAATGCACCCAGTACAACATCTGGAAGGGCAGAGACCAAATGAGATCAGAAACCAAAGAGCCATTACAAGCAACCAGGGCCATTGCTTGCATGTTCCTGTCTCTCTCCAGAACACTTAACTTCTATCATGTAAGAGTTCAACCCTTTCTAGTTCTGGGAGGCTTGAATGCCTCTAGTGAAACGCTAAGATAAATGAAAATTTAATAGCTTTCTACCCACAACACCTGTGCGGATAAATTGTGCATGGTTTCAGCCGAGTTGAAGAGCCTCGATGTGTTACAGAGGAACAGCTGGTCCAGTCAGTCCTCATTTGCTGAAGGGATTCTGTGATCCCAGCTTGGTGTGGAAATGAATCACCAGGAAGATAGCTAACCCAGGGCATCCATGCAAAAAGCATCTGTCATTTAAACAGCCCAGGGGATATGTTTGCCCTCTTGGCTCTGGAAAATGATGAGAAAGGCTACCGCCACCTGACAGGGCAACACTACTAGCCAACATGGACTTTCTGAAGTGACACAAGACTCCATTGCCACAACATCTGGTCCAGGACCAAAGACATTAACCCCAAATATTCCTTGTAATAAAATGAATATTTGGTTGGTTGTGATGTGCTTGGTTCTGTACCACCAATAGATCCTTAAGCATCATTTTATTTGTTGAGAATTTGCATTCTATGCCATTGTTCTATTCTTTCTTCTGAGTCTGTAGATATGGTGCAGAGAAAGAATAACATAAGAAAGGAAAGTAGATCTTGTTTATAATGAGAATTACAAACTTTGTAACAATCCATCTACACACACTGCCCTTTCTTCTAACAATTGCCATAGTGGATTCAAACACATATTGCAGAGATGGAAACTTTTCAAATGTAAGTATGTCTTTTGAAGTATCATCCTAAATATCATCATCATCATCATCATTACTACCATCAACATTATTTTAATTGAATTGTTTTCTGAGATCTACTCCTTTACTCCTCTGCTAGTTTATACTCACTAATTTTCCTGTGGCACAGACTGCCAAAAACGATCTATGTCAGGAATTTCCAGAAAAAGCAAGGTGACTGCACATATGTAGCATGTGTTCATACTTGTTCTTCACAACTAATAAACCACACCCCTGCAAACCCATAGAAAGAATACCTCTACACTCCAGTCTACCCAGCTTTCACATTATCTTACTCCTTGGCTTCATCTTGCAGTTCTAGCTCCATTCCATTCCATTCTTTGGACTTATCACCTGAGTAAACCATTCTAGGCCCCTCTTAAATCTCTATGATGGGATTTCATATTTCACAGTAACACAAGATTAGATGAAAATATGTCATCCAAAATTTTGGTTTATGAGTGCCCATCCCTATATGGGACAACTCTTGGCTCTACTGTCACTAAGGCTCAGGGAACAGTGCCAAAAAGGAAGCAGAAACAATGTGGGAACCAAAGGCTGTGGAGGATTGCCATGACATGCTGCCCAATGGCCGCAATGAGGCTATTGCAATCATGAACTCACAGAAGCCATAATTACCTTCAGAAAGTCTACATGAGATCAAGCTGGACCAAGTTCTGGTATTCACGGGATTGAAAATCTCCAGGACCCATCATATACTGAGGGGATATTGGCAAAAAACAGTTTTTGGGGTTAGGGTAGAGGATCATTTCTTTAAGGTCACTCGTAGGCTTCACAATGCTATAGTACAGTGGTTGTTTCTCAACCTGTGGGTTGCGATCTCTTTGCGGTCATATGGCCTAAGACCAGCTGTATATCAGATTTTGACATTATGATTTATAACAGTAGCAAAGTACAGTTATGAAGTAGGGACAAAACTAATTTTTGGTTGATGGCCATGACAGTATGAGGAACTGTATTAAGGGATCACCACATTAGGAAGATTGAGAGCCATTACTCTAGCATATGGTGCCTCACCCATGCACAATGGTTGGAACTAACTGAATTTAGTGAATTTTTCAAAAAAGAAATGTATATGGAGTTGGGTAAGATTGTTTGGAGGGACTTGGGGATTTGCCGGGTGAAAAATGGTGCTAGATGTGATCATATTTCATTGTGCACATGTATGAAATTGAAGAAAAATGAGAAAAGAATCAGCCTAGGTTAGACTATTTTTAAAGTTACTGTTTGATAAAAAGTATTTTTCTAAATGATGTTTATTTAAAATGACTATTTTGAGAGAACCTACATTTTTAGGGATATTGCAGGTGACACATGGTTTTCTATACCTCCAATAAAATTTGCAAGTTAAATTTATTAGCCTTTGGTAATGAGCACAGCATAATGACCTCAAAATGATGGATAGATTATTACGGACGTCTTTATAGTTCACAATAGTGACCTCTAATTCTTAGCTAGTGCCAGTTTTATTTTCATTACATAAGGATTATTCCTACACCAGTCTTTATACTTTTAAATTATTACTCAAACATTAGATATGGATTAGGAACAAAGTGGAAGAAATAGGAAGTTATATCCCACTAGTGTTTTCAGACAACTAATAGTTCCCACTTGAGTGAGTTGGAGTTTACTTAATGCCAATTGCTCCAGTCTGGAATTCAAACGTCACGCTCTACTTATCATAGTTCATTAGATTCCTGGACTTCAGCACACAGAACCCGAGCTCTGTCACTGAATCACTGTGACATTAGCTTATATTGGCTCAAATCCCCTTGACAATTTCTTATTGTTATTATTTTTTGCTTTGTTTCCATTTTACAAAGTGGCAATAGTTCAAATCAAATCTGCAGGTGGCCATCTTCATTTTAGAATTGGACTCGTTTATCTTCAAGCTACATTTTTCAGAAGCTCTAAAATTTCTGAGTTGTTTCAAATGTGGCTAATTCAGTGTAAATGTTTAATATTTAAAACACACTTTAGTTCTTTGTAAATATACTAGATTCACCAACACATGTGTTTTTATGAGTTTAATATGTTTTGTTAATATCTTTCCAAGATATTGTGTGGTTACTGGATGCTTTAGTTCGCACCCCAGTATAAAACTCTGGAAAATCCATTTATGTGAACCAATTTCCAAAAGTGGTACTTATTTTTTTTAATATTTTATGTGTATAGGTGTTTTGCCTGCATATATGTCGTGAACTATATGGACACCTGTTGTCTGAGGAGACCAGAAGAAGGAATTTGATTTCTTGGAACTGGAGATACAGGTGATTGTAAGTTTTGTGTGGGTACTGGAAACTGAACCTGAATCTTCTGGAAGTAAAAATTCAGTGGTCTTAACTTTTGAGACATTTCTCCAATTCCTAAATATGCAATTTATTACTAAGGTCTATACATTAGTTTTCTCCTTTCTATTTTAAATATCTATGGCTGACTTTCTTTTTTTCTTTTATGATTTTTACGAGACAGGGTTTCTCTGTATTGTTTTGGAGGCTATCGGTCCAGCCCGGCCTCGAACTCACAGAGATCCGCCTGCCTCTGCCTCCCGAGTGCTGGGATTAAAGGCATGTGCCACCACCGCCCTGCCGACTTTCTTTCTTTTCTTTTCTTTTCTTTTTTTTTTTTTTGGTGATGTCTTTATACTACTTTTTTTTTCAGTTTAAATTTAGATAAGAAACAAGGTTGCTTCACAAGTCAGCTCCAGGTCCCTTTCCCTTTCCCTCCCCTCCTTCCCTGCCCTCCCCCCAACCCCCTATTATCCCCTCATTTCCCCAGGGAGGGTGAGGCCCTCCCTGGAGGTGTCCATAGTCTGTCATTTTATATAGGGCAGGGCCTAGACCCTTCCCCAAGAGTTCAGGGTGAGCGTGCACCTCACATTGTTGGATGGGAGTCCAAAGTCCGTGTGTATACTCGGGATGGATACTGATCTGCTGCCCAAGGCTCAATAGATTACCTAGGCCTCCTCACTGACACCCACATTCAGGGGGTCTTGATCAGTCCCATGCTGGATTCCCAGGCTGATGCCTGGGATTCAAGAGTTAACCTTTGTCAGGTCAGCTGTTTCTGGGGGTTAAACCAGCCTAGTCTTAATCCCTTTGGTCATCAATCCTCCCTCTCTGTTACTGGCTTTCTTGAGTTCAGCTCAGTACTTAACTGAGGGATCTGCCTCTTCTTCCATCAGCCACTGAATGAAGTTTCTGTTTCCCAGACTCTCTGGCCATGGGATTGTAGGCTGGCACTCCCTAGATCTAGGTCTAAAATCCATATATGAGAGAGCACATGCCATGTTTCTCTTTTTGTGACTAGGTTACCTCACTCAGGATGGTTTCTTCTAGTGTCATCCATTTCCCTGCAAATCTCAGGATTCCATTGTTTTTTTTTTTCTGCTGAATAGTACTCCATTGTGTAAATGTACCACATTTTCTCTATCCACTCTTCGGTTGAGGGACATCTAGGTTGCTTCCAAGTTTTGGCTATTACAGATAATGCTGCTATGAACATAGTGGAACAGACATCTTTGTTGTATGAATGGGCATCTTTTGGATATATGCCTAAGAGTGGAGTTGCTGGATTTTGTGTTAGGTTTATTCCCATTTTTCTGAGGAATCTCCATATTGATTTCCAAAGTGGCTGAACCAGTTGGCACTCCCACCAGCAATGGAGGAGTGTCCCCCTTTCACCACATCCTCTCCAGCATAAATTGTCGTTGGTGTTTTTGATTTTAGCCATTCTGACAAGAGTGAGATGGTATCTCAGAGTTGTTTTGATTTGCATTTCCCGGATGGCTAAAGAAAGTTGCCATATGTGTGAAAAATTCTATGAATGTCTACAAGTTAAGTGATTCACATGGCTATTCTGTAACATGGGAGATGATCAAAGTGTAACAATATTATATAGAAAGCTCTTAGAGCTAGGCTGTGAGGACTGTTGGCCTTAACCTGGGGATACATACATGTGTATATGCATGTGTACTCCTGTGTTAAGGATACACATACATTCAAATGCACTTAGGTATATATAAGATGTCTTGGATAAACAATGTGTTTAGCACCTATTTTTAAGAGGAGAAAAAATTTAAAAAGCTCTTCTGAATTAAAAATATGTTATCTATTATGAGGTCTAATCATAACTACATGGCCTCATATAAAACAAGCCCCAAAGTTATGCCCCTGTGTTGCAGAGGGACAGGATTGCACAGGTCTGGACCAGAGAGAGATTTGTGTTGAAATTTACAAATGCTACAGGTCCTTTCATTGTTTTTTTTTTTCATGTAGTTCAGCCTGACCTCACATTCAAGCTTCTGGTGGCCTCTATCATGCTCAGTGTGTGTTTTCTACTTCTAATAACCTGTGACCCATTTCTCAGGTATTGAAAAACAGTCATCACTGACATCATTTTGGAATGGTTCTCAAGACAGAGGAAGAAACATTAATTCATAGGTGATGGGGAAGTCCTGTGTATATGCCAATAAAGCACTGTTGGCCAATATGTAAGCAAGATAGGTGGGATTAGGAGTCGAGGAGGACTCTGGGAAGGAGAAACACAGGGAGTCACAATGTAGCTGCCATAGGGGTAAGAAGTCCGGACCCTTTCTCCGGCAAGAGAAATGCTTAGAATAACAATTATGACGTAAATACTTAAGTCAGAGATAGCCAGTGAGAAACCAAGCAAAGGCCAACAGCTTCATAATTAATACAGCCTCCTGTGAGTGCAAAATGTCAAATCATTTGAGTAAATTTTTAAGGCATTAAAATTCCACATGATTCTTTCTTCTAGAAATGTTTGACTTTTTAGAAATTACACATTAGCAAATCTACAAATAAATAAGTAGAGGACTGAGGTTATAATTCTGGTAAACTTATAGGATAGAACCAGGTGCTTAGCAATTTGCAAAGATTTGTTCCAGTGTTTTTTAAAATTGTGGTTTTGTCTCATGGCCAGTTTTTCATTGATGCTGCAACAGTAAATGGCACACTTACTGAAAGTAAAAATAAGTATTTATTGTAGAAATTACTCACAAGAGACAAAACAAGTAACCCAGATGAGTCAAGTAGTTTTCCGCCGCCGAACTGGAAGCAGAAAGCCGGAAAAAGAGAGCTAGACTTCCACTGTTCAGTCTTTTTTACCTTCCTCCGTAATGCCTCTAGCCATGCCCAAAAGTGGGCCTGGCTAGTGACGTAGTTCACCGCCTATGTACGTATGCATCTTTACATCCGTCCGTATACATCTTTAGTCATGCCTAAAGTGGGTGTGGTTGATGGTGCGGTAAACTGCTCTTTTATTACCTCATTTATGTGGGCCTCTAGTAAGTCACATGGTTAATGGCGGCATTGTTTTCCTCCTACATTTCATACTTTTTTTTCTTCTTTTTATGTAAGTTAGAATCAAGCTTGCTTCACATGTCAATCCCAACACATTCTCACCCCCTCCATTCCCCCGCACCAGGTCCCCTAGTCCCCCACCCAATCTCCACTCAGATCCCCGAGAGACTGAGGACCTCCATGATGGATCTCCAGAGTCTGTCATGTCATCCAGGGCAGGGCCTAGGCCTTCCCCCAAGAGTCCAGGTTGGGAGAGCATCCCTCATTGTGGGATGGGCAGCCAAAGTCCATTTGTATGCTAGGGACACAGAACTTCCTCTGTATTTGTCAATTGTACTAGTTATCATTTCTGCTGTCTTTATATCCCTTATTCATTTTTTTCACTCATTAAACAATATTTGCTGAAGCCCTGTGCTGTTCTAGTGAGTGAGGCCCACTGAAGTTAATAATGGATGGTAAGATAGACTGCTTCTTAGGGACTTAGATCTTCATTCTGTTGTGATTTGGCTGTGGAAACTGATCTCTACTGTGGATGAAGAGTCTAATGACCGACTGCTTCCTCTTTTTATTTTTAACCTGAGCTTAGCTACATGCTTTTAAGGATACAGCATATCCAGTGTACATTGTTCTACTGCACTGGTCAGGTAACTGGTCCCTAGATAGACTCCCAGTGCCACCCATGTTCTCATTTAAATCCCAGTTCTTGTCATCGTTCTATAGTCCTGCTGGTCCCATATCAGTTGTCTGAAAGCCCTGATAGAAAAGATTTTTATCCTTGATATCTACATTTTTTTCTTTGCTATTAAGAGTCTTTTGGCTATTTACCTAGGAAAGGAGAGTCTGTTCCTACTGAAAGTATGTATTCCTTAGGGTTGACTCTAACTGTTAATTCCTGTCTACTTCTTGTACATCAGTTCCACTGGTGACTTATCTCAGAAGCTGAGGGCCAGCACACATTGTAACAGATTATCTGGATGGTGCTTTGGTCATCTCCACTGACAAGTCCAGAGTACATCCTTTCTTTTAGATCCCAGTATCAGTATTTCATGGAAATGATAAGCATCTCTTGTCAATTTGCTTGGAAACACTGCTCTGTATTTCTGTTCAAATTTGTATTCTTTTGCCATAATTAAATGTTTTCTTTTATAAGAGTAGCTGTGGTCATGGTGTTTCTTCACAGCAATAGAAGCCCTAATGAAGACAGGATAGGGAGGTAAAGGATAACCATGCTACACAGACTCAGAGAGGCTTGGTAATAAGGAGGGACAAAGCGGGGATACATGGATCTCCTGGGAAGGGTAAATAGAATAGATAACTAGTGCGTAGACTGGGAGAGGGTGAAGATGGGAACATGAGGAATCTGATTGGGGAGTGGTTGTAGAGGGAGTGTACTCAAAGAAATTACTGGAAGGTGGCTGCATTTCAGGGTCAGGCAGAAACCTGGTGAAAGGCAAACTCCCAGGAATGTACAAGGATAATCCCAGCTAAGACTTCTAGAAATGGTGGATGAGCAGCCTGAACTGGCCACCTTCTGTGAGTAGTAGGGACTTCCAGTGGAGGATTGAGACATGTGATTTGTGTTTATTTGGTTTTTAAATAACTAATTGGTAATATTTTCTTTTCATTGCTTATTCCATGCAAATATGATATAAACAATGTCATACAAATAAATTGGAGGTATTTGTCATAGAAATACATTGGTGGTATTTTCATTTCATTATTTATGTCATACAAATATGGCCCCACACTAAGGAAGAGAGATGATAAAGCAGTTACAGCTGAAGAGATCACTTGTCAGAGGAAATAGGGTCTCTGACACACATTATTGACCCAACCCAGACCCAAGATCAGAAACGTTGCTTAGCAAAACTGAAAAATATGTCATGGAAAGCTTTTGTTTGAGATTAGGAATAATTACTTTTCACCTTTCTGAATTTGCCATTAATAAGCCTGAACTCTGAATACATGGAATATGAATTTTCTTCATGTTTTTCTTTCTCCTGCCCTTGTGTTTTTAAATCTACATTTAATGCTGATGATATGATTGCACTTATTCTCAGTGTTATGCAGTCTGGTTTTAATTAAATATTCTATGTAGAACAAAATCTACCATTAATGTTGTATAATGTAATAAAGATGCACTCAGTATATGGTTTATATTATTAATATTTAAGCAGTAAAACATAAAAGTAATAGAAAATTAGATCATTATGGTAGTTATCTTTATCACCCCAAGACCAAGAAATTGTTTGCCTACCCATATGCATTATATTTATTTCCTTTCTAAATATTTCATAGGCAAACATAATCTTAAATGAATTTCAATAATCAGTTTTTGTTTATTTTGTTTAAAAATTATGTTATTGTTAAATAACTGATCTTTCATTGACAAAACATACGTTCTATATATTTATGGCATCCAATAAGATGTTTTGAAATATATTTTAAGGAATGTGATACTTTTACTTTTAATTTACTTGTACTAGTTGTTTAGCCTCCAATAGAAGCCATTCAAATTTCAGTACAGTCCATTTCTGTACATGGGAATAAAATCCAATGTTTTTCTAGAGAAAGGAGAAGAGTAATCCCAATAATTGCATAATTTAGGAAATCCACGTATGTATCTAGCAACCAGGAAACATCTAGAAGATAACAGATGAAAGCAAATTCAATAGATTGCAGTTTACTCGAAGAAAAGTGTCATCTTGGACCATAGTCTGTCAAAATGCATGCAAAATTTAATATCACTTATTGATATACTTAATTTGAACAAAAAATGTATGGGAAATTGAGACAAAAAATATTAAACCTGTTCAGTCCCAATGCTTTCTTAAAACCAAATATTTAGATACTCCTTGATTTTAGTCTAGGAACTAATTGATAGCAGCATACTTGAATTGTATTAATGTGTCTTATACATTCAAAATTTATTTAAATGCCTTTCAAGAATTTAAGATGTTTCTATTTTTTGATATTTTTATACTTATTATTTAAATGATTACATCTCCTCAGAAATGCACATTTGCATGTTTTAATCCATGTATCTAGAGGTGAGGACATAATTATTTCCCTTAGACTGGTGTTTTTATTTGAGAATTTAGATAATAGAAATAGAGAAAATTAGATTCACTCTTTACCCTTTTGGGGCTTTGCACATTTTACTTGAGTTTGCTAGATTTTATAAATCTTATATTGTAAAACAAAATTCATACACACACTCATGACTGTTGGAAATTTTAGTATACATGTTTTGGCATAAAACATAATGTGGCACTATTTTAGGGACAGGTTGATATCTGACTATGAACTTTAAGTTAAATAAGTTAAATATTGCTTGTGCTAACCTTTTTTTGTGTCTCAATATCTCATGTTTACTATAAATTTGAAATGATAAAATCAGGAAAACATTTTATTTGTTTGAAAGCCATCATTATTTTTCAAACAAGTTTAGAAAGTAAATATAAATTATGCAGATAATGATTAAAATCCTGCTGATAATGGCAAATAAATTTGTAGCAGCTTATAATAGTTTTTTTTCTTAAAAGAAATTATGCCTCTAATGACATTCTGGCTGTGGCTTCTCCCTCAGGGCAACTTTGATTTAAATGGTTGCCTTTCATTGTTCTACTTGTATATGAAATGAGGAAAATCAAAATATAGGTTGACAGCCATTTTTGTAATTATATTTCTACTTTGTGATGACTTAGTTTCCTTTCACCCAAATAAAATATCTATTCTAGCTGTAGTAAAATCCAACCAGGATTATTTAGAAGAAAAAGATGAAGTTCATCCCTGAAACTTAACTCCTATGTATAATTTTCCTTCCTCCTCTGTCTTCATGGCCATTATCAGTTTTTAAGAGTTAGAGTTAAAAAATAGAGTTAGAGTTATTAATCAAATCATTATCACTCATCCAACAACCAGTATCTACTAGTGAGGTGACTAGTTCTAGGTCCCAGTCTTACATGTGATATTTCAGGTCTCTCCATGGCAACTACCAGAATTTGCCTAAAGTCTCTCTTTCCCACAGAGATCCCATGGACACACTCCATTGAAGGTGTCTGGAGAGAGTTCCAAAGACCTGGGACTCTGTATTTGGACCTGTTCAAGAGTGTATCAGTATCCAAATAAAGGCAACTCTGCATATGTTTGACAGTCTCCTATTTAGAGGCTACAGGGCCCCCAAAAAACTTCATAAGGCATTTGCTTATTTACGTTTTCTACTTGGACTCAGTCAGTCCGAGTCTCGCCCATCCCCACTTCTTACTGGTTTCTTGCATGTGAGTACATACAGAGGACTTCTTTGCAGTGATTACTTCTCATCTGTGCATGTTCACTCGACCCCACTCCCGGGAGTGTCCTGTGGGAGAGCATGGGGTGCTGGGAGCTATCACAAAAACAATGCTTGATTATTTCCTTGAGTTGGCTTGTCCTCTTTAACTAGGATCAAGGTGAGTGACCAGTGTGCCACTCTTGACACATGATAGTACTTCTAAATGTAAAACTGTTTTGAGACTTATCTGAAGGAATGATGGAGAAAACCTGTGTCAGATTTGGATACTCAGTTCTGCCAGGCCAGGCATTTGACAATCTGTGATGAGGAAAGGGTATCAGGAATGCCACCATTACACATTGGTTAACTTCATTTGCTGTATATAAACTTCTGTTACTATATACCCAAGTTGGGTTTTAACTGTTTACAATGAATAATTCTGTTGTTCTCCGGAGTGCCTGAATACAAGCAGTTTGAATTTGGTAAATAAAATTCCTAGAGAAATTTTAGGATTTCTAGGGAATTTTTTGAGGAACACAGATTTTTCTGAAATGTTGTCTTTTAGTATAAATGTAAGCATACATACATTAAGTATACATACATACTCTATTGTAACTGGTTCTTGGAATAATTGCCATATACTATAAAAGTATGTATGTATACACATATGTGTACATATATATTATGTAATAATTTCAAAACACATGGATGGCAATAGTATAGAACAGCAGCTCTTATTATTGCCTCCCGACTATCTTTGATTATGGCAAAAATGAAAGAGTTAATATAAAACCCATTAGTTACAAAGATTCAAAATGAATTTTATTTGAATTGTAAGCTCCATCTTCCACAAAATGTCATGCCACACATAAATGATATGGGCTGTATAGAAAAATGAAAATTTCTCAGTAAATTTGCTTGATAGCAAATTCAACAAAGTCAGTTTCAGGTAATTTTGTTTGCCATTATTAAAACATTGTATCTAAAGTAGTGTTCCCTTTATCATGAGTTATATCATGTCTAGTAGTGTTCTTGTTAGCAATGTTCTCCATAATTTCCCTTTGTCATACCTTCAGATCTTCCTTGTTGAGATCCCCTATGAGCACTTGTCTATAGGGGAGAATAAGTCTCTGTTTTATCCATGTAGCTAAATGAGATCATGGGCATGAGAAAGTACAGGTGTAATGCAATCATGCCTAAGAGCAGTTCCAATCTACTCCAAGTTTGGGCTGAAGAACACATAGCTATGCTTGTTGTAAGCGCAATTATATTATGAAAGTTCATGGGGATTGTAGTAATGGGAGGATCCAAAAGACACTGTTGGTTAAAACCTAGTGGTTGGAAGACTACTACAGAATGAAACCACTCTATTGACATGGAAATAAGGCAAGTTACACTGATGTTAATTTTTTATTGAGACAGTATCACTCTAAAAGATCTCAGCTGACCTTGAACTCCATATGTATCTAAGACTCATCTTAAAACTTCCTTTTATTTCCCAAAGATTGGGATTACAGTCATGCACCAACATATATAGTTCATGGAGTGCTAAGGACTGAGGGTAAGGCTTAATGTGTTTAAGGCAAGTATTCTACTAACTGAGCCACACCCTCAATTCTGGTCTCTGTTATTATTACAAAAAATAGGAATGAAATATCAAGTCCATATTTTTTACATAAAGATTAATTTCTCTGCTTTTGAGACATACTTTACTACTAAGTTCCTTATATCTATTTTATTATGATATAACAGTCCAACTACTCAGGTCAAATTCCTCATATGTTATATGACATAAATCCAAGAATTTTGCATAAGTTCGTCACACTAAGTGAAATAAGCCAGGTACGTAAAATTAAATATGGAGGGTTCTTACTCCTCCGCAGAAACTAAAACATTAATCTCTTAGATACAATGTAACAACGGTCAGTAGATTCTGAGAGTACAGGGAGAGTATGTAAGCAGAATGAATTAACTGTGGTGTTCTACAGCCCCATAGGGTAGCAATAGCCTACAATGATCTATAATATATTCCAAGTAAACAAAACAGAAAAAATTTAATCTCCCTAGCACAGAGATGATTACTTTTGAGAATATGGAAATGCTACTCTGATTGGATCATTACACATACATGTATTCTAATTGCCATGCTGTGTTCCATAAAAGTGAACAAGTAAGTGACAATATGAAATAGCAAAATTGTTTTATAAAGGATTCAGGGTATATATTTTTTTTTTGTTTTGTTTTTTTGAGACAGGTTTTCTCTATGGCTTTGGAGGATGTCCTGGAATTAGTTCTTGTAGACCAGACTGGTCTCGAACTCACAGAGATCTGTGGATTTTAAAACTGACCTCTCTCCCTCCATCTCTTCTCCCCCATCTGTGTATTTATGTATATATGTTTATGTTATGTATTTGTATGTTTGAATATATGAAGAGGCCAGAGGACAACCTCAGACATCATTCCTCAGGAACTATTCACTTTTTACAAATTGACTCAGGGTCTTTTTTTGACCCTGAACTCACCAAGAAGGAACTCACAAATAAGCTGGACTATCTCACTGTAGAGCCCCAGGAATCCACCTGAATTTGTTTCCCAGTGCTCAAAGACCCTGCCCTTGTGTTTACCTGACAAATGCTTTACCTACAGAATGATCTTCTTAGCCAACACTGACATTATTTATATGCATTCATTTGGTTTAATATTGTGTTATTTATACTTGATTGTATTATTGAAAAGCATCAGGTAAATGTTGCCAATTATCTTTTAAGAACATTCAAATATTAATAAACGCTAACTTTAGGACTCACACAGAATACTTGTGCAATTTTTTTAGAGAAAATGCACCAGCAAAAGGAAATCAGACGATGTAATGTTTTCAATACTATTCTTTTATTTAGAGAGAAGTTTCCAATAAACACATCCTATTAAAAAGTGATGAGAATCTCAAGGAAATCATCAACCTATTATGTGGCACTTCAGTGTGTCACTTAAGATCATGGGCACAAAAAGGACAAACATAAAAGTGTGAGTGTGTTTTATGGAAGCAGCATTAAAAACACATACTATTAGAAAACACGGATATACTTTTGTTTCCAAGATAACGTTTATTTCATTAACTAAAAACTGATTGGATAACCCTCAATAGAAATACAAACTGTACGCAACTCAGGAAGGACAATAAATAGTTATAATAGTAGAGACAGATTGACTTTGGCTTTGAACTGGGTGTTGGTGTAGTGTATCATCCAAGTAGAATGTGACTTTGTGAAAAGGGGGCTTGTGCTGCTCAGTTTTTGTCTACTTGAAACAAACTAGAGTAGTTTGGAAAGAGGGAGGGCGCCTGAAGTGAGAAAGGATTCCATCAGATTAGGACATTCTCTTGACTAATGATTGATGACAAAAAGCTACTTGGAAATGGCAAGTGCAGGTCCTCCCACTGGTGAGTGGTGCCGTTCTTAGGGAGACTGGCCTGAGCTGTATAAAAAAGCAGGATGAGCAAGCTATAGGGAGCAAGGCAGGAAGCAGCATTCCTCCATGGCCTTTGCTTTAGTTCCAGCCTTCAGGTACCTGTCCTGCCTGAGTTCTTGCTCTGATTTCTCTTCACAATGAACTGTGATCTGGGAGTTATAAGTGAAAACAAACCCCTTCCTCCTCCAAGGTGCTTTTGCCCATGGTGTTTATCATAGCAATATGAAATAAACTAAAAAAGGCCTTTGCCATCATAAATGTTGTGACCCATAAGGACTCGTTAGGCAACCTGAGCATGTGCTCATTCTATTCCTAAGGTAAGACAAGACATCTTTTGGCAGGCCTTATATTTCAATTAAAAATCATTTATGCTTATAAAGGGAATAATCTTATGTAGCTAAAACATTAAGAATTTAATGCATTTGTATAATGTTCCTAGAATACTGTTGTTCAATACAGAAAAGGCTAGGGCTGTATCTAAACATGGAACATTTTGAATCACCGAACAAGCTTTATGTGTGTATACCTTTCTACACAGTCATGCTTCATGGGACAGTGAGAATACAGTGTTTTCAGAAGGTGAATTAATCACAATGGAAGAAGAAAATGGTGGCAGTGAAATACTAACCGGGGCCTTGTCTAACAAAGATTTCACTGAATGTAAAAGCAAGTTTTCCCCAACACATTCAACAAAATGGGAAAGACAGTGCTATGAGTGATGAGAAAGCAGAATAATCAAAAGTCACAAATCTTGGCAAGATTTATAATGAATTAATACATTCCTCTGGAAAATGATCTGTCATTATTAGCTAAACCTTTCTATTCCAACAGAAATGCAGTCGTACATTCACCAAAGGACTTGTAAAATGTTTTCGCCTGTAGAGTTCATAATAATCCCAAATTGAATTGTCTTGAATACATGTCAGGAGGAGGGCACAGAAGGGTTAAATTTTGATATGGGTTTCAACAAAATACTGTTTAGCAAAGACAATGACATAAATCATGCCTGCTGTCAGCAATGTGGATTAGTGTTACAAATGTAATCCTTGGCAAGTAATCCAATAAAAGCTTATTGTGTATTAAGATTATGTCTAAAGGAATGAGCAAGCCAGTCCAATGTATGACATCAGCTAGAAGGGCTTTAAGACCAGTATTAACAGTGCTTTGTAGGCACTGTAATGAACACTTGCTCCAAGGCTAGTAAACTTGTTTTTTTAGCTCAGATGCTTAGTTGATGGGTGTGTTTAGCTTGTGAAATACTAATCAAATGTGGTGTCTCATTTGTCCTTTTTCTCATGTAAATTATTCTTCAATGAGTATTCTTCTTAAAGTTTCTTGACTTCTTCTCAAGTATGGGATGAAAAGATAATTCACTTGAAATAGTGCAATTTTGGGCAGTGATGTCTTAAAGTATACAGAAACATTGATTAAGTTTTAGTTTGCAAGAATAACAGAATTAGAGAAAATATGTTGGGGCTTTTATATCAGAACATGATATGATTATTGTAGAATCCAACTCTACTTGAAGAATGAAAACTAATCATATTTTATAAAGTCTTGGGATTGTAGGAACTTGAGAAAAGTTTAACTATTTTGTTGTACATGTAGTACTGGTGATTTTTTCTAATATTTATTGCATTTTCTTTTTGCATAACTTGACCTTATTTGCTTTAAGATAGTTTATTTTAATTAATATAATAGAAAAAGTATTAAGAACCGTTTTCTAGATTATATCAATAAAAATATGTTGAAAATAACTTCTGGTTATTATTTTAATGGAAACAGAAAACAATTGCCAATGGCATCATTTTTGACTGATGGCTTATTAAAAACAAATAATGCAAAATGTAATTTCTATTGCTGAACTGAGGTATGCTGCCAGGTTTTACTCAATCATTCCTAATTTATTTAGAAATACTCACAGATACATTATGTCAAAGACAATTGAGTCTTAAAATAAATCTGGTCCTTTAAAATAGTAAGAAATTGGGTTTTGTACTCTGAACTCTTCTTTTGAAAATCTTTGCTATGATTGAAAACTTTTATGGCTCAAATTAAAAACAAACAACAACACCAACAAAAAAAACTGGGATCTGAGATTTAGTTTGGTGGTAAGACCCTTGGGTTGGTTCTTAGCATTATACAAACAAGCAAAATCAAGAGCTGTAACTATTTAGAAAAAGCGCTGTGCCAAGCAAGGCAAATTTCCCTTTTAATTGTTATTTGGTTGGGGGTCTCAAAGACTCCCCAAATATTGTAGGCTATTGTTGGTGCCCTTGGTTGCCTCACAGAATTTGAAGCTATGACCTCATTGCTGAAGACACCATACACTTTGGACATAGATCTTGGAGGAATTGAGTGGAATCTGACCTGGAAACTTGATTTGATTTTATTTCAATTTGACATTTAGTAGGAGAGGACTAGCTAGCTCTCCTACCACTGGAAAGTGCTATGCAAACTGCAAAGAGAAGAAAAATAGAGAGTCCTACTCAGCCTATGAGCCACAACAATGACTTGCCTGGTAAGATATAGCAAGATATATTATCTTAGATTAGAGACAGCCAATAGCTGTCTTGTTGGATTTAAGGCCTGCTCAGGAGGAGGGTGTTCATGCCTGGTACCATAAACCTAGCCAAGCACCTGTGGTAGAGAAGCCACAGACAGTAGAAGAGAGCCTACTACCACCATTTTCCTATGCCAATTCAACTTCTAATAGTATTATAAATAATTATCTTCATACTGACAGATCAGTGTAGTTTTCACCTTTCTGGAGAAGTTTATTTTTACAGCAGATAAGCTATTACAGAGAACCACAAATGGTCAAAATGCAGATAGTAAATGACTATGGGGTAACCAGTCCCTGTTGACAGTTGACATATACAATGGAACCTAAGGCTCAGAGGCATCATGCAAGAGGAGGCAAAAAGAATGTAAGAACCAAGGATCAGGATGCCTACTGTTAAAGCATATCTTCTAGACAGAATCATGACATGGCCATGGTTGGAAAAACAAGGGAAGTAGAAAAGAACCAGCATTTGAAAAATAGATACCATGACTCAAAAGCATGTCTATTGATGAGACAGACGTAATTGGCAGCAGAGGATGCTGTTCCCATCAATGTTACATGAATGCAGAGGTTCCTGCCTGCCAGGATCAGTCTTCACTGCATAGTATTAACTAGATTCCTGTTCTTCCTCATGAGAATATAGGGAAATAGATGATTCAGAATTTCTGGCTTTGATGGAAAGAAATTTTCAGAAGTCTTATAAATAGTAAGCAATCTGTGTGAAGTTGAATATTTTATACACCTGTGTTTCAGATCCTGTCTTGGTGTATCTGACAGATCCTGTTCAAAATTTGGTGTTGTAGATAAGATAGTAATAAATATATTCAAAGTAGTCAGTCCTGAAGAAAGATAATGTAACATAGTCTCGTCGTTATTTGATAGTTCATCAGTGAAGAGACACACAAATGAAAACTTCTTGTTGATATGATTTCAATTTGATACAAAATTATGACCTAACAAAGACAACAAAACTCAATGGCAGTGGAAATAAAGTGTGAGAAAGATGGTGGCTAATCTATGTTTTCAATGTAAGAAATATTTGGAATTAATATAGTCAGTTAGTTCAATGACATAAGTGACAGACAGTTCATGCTGGCAAAGATGTAGAATAAGGGGAACACTCATCAATTGCTGGTGAGAATAAAAACATGTATAGCCACTATAGGAATCAATATGGTGGTTCCTTAGAAAGCTGGGAATTGATCTATCTCAAGACCCAACTCTGCCACTTTTGGGAATATACTAAAGGACATTCCATGTACCAAAAGGACACTTGTTCAACCATGTTCATTGTTGCTCTATTCCTAATAGCCAGAAACTACAAACAACCTAGGTGTCCCTAAACTGAAGAATGGAAAAAGAAAATGTGGTACATTTATACAATGGCGTATTACTCATTGTTAAAAAATGACATCAGGAAGTTTGCAGGTAAATGAATGGGACTAGAAGAAATCATCTTGAGTGAGGTAACCCAGACCCAGAAACATAAATTATATGTATTCACTTATATGTAGATATTAGCCATTAAGTACATGATAAGCAATCTGTAATCCATAGACCTAGAGAGGTTAGGTGTAGAGGAAGGGACTAGAAGGGACAAATGGATCTCCCTGGGAGGAGAAAATAGAATAGATTTTATGGGTATACTGGGGGCATGTAAGGATGTGAACTGGAGGATCTGATGGGGAGAGGAAGGGAAAGTAGGATGACAGAAGGAATGTGGGGAGAGAAAGCTGGAACTGAAGGGCATTTGAATGAGGTTATGGGGTATGGAAGCATAGTGCAGTAGAAATGTTTTAAGGTATATGAAAGTGATCATAATGAGGTTTCCTAATAAGAAGGATACAGAGTCCCAAGTGGTTATCTCTTGTCACCAAATGAGGTCTCCTGTAGCCTTATGTGGTTGCATTCAATTGAGTTGTTGACCAATGGGTCCCATGAAAATCCCCAAACAATCCAAGGTGTTGGGAAGACAATGTGTTGCTCTTCACAAACTGACAGTAGAGGCCTATTGCCAAGGACACCGCCCATACAACTCATGAACATGGAGAAGTCAAGTTGGTGCCTACATGGATCCTTCACTCCTACATTCTAGTGCCTTTAGTTTAGAGCCCTTCTCTTCATGCTACCAAAGAAGAACCGTAAACACCAACCCAGCCACAAAACTTTTCACCTACAACCTCCCTGCAAGATATACTAGAACAATGGTGGTGCAAAACTTGTGTGTGTAGTCAACAAATATATGTTTTGACTTAAAGCCTACTCAATGAGACAAACCCCATATCTGATACTACTTGGGTGACTAAGAATCAGAGATTAGATATCTCAGAGACCTAGGGTAAACCCAAAAATTATTGGTTTAAAAAATAGTATCAATACAATAACTCCTAATGATATTCTTCTGTATTCATGAATCAGTGTCTTATTCAGTTATCATCAGAGAAACTTCATCCTACAGTAGACGGGAACAGATGCAGAGAAAAACAGCCATACATTACACAGAGAGACACAAGGCTTTAAATGGGATGTCTCCATCAAACCCTTACCCTCAGAGCTCAGGGAACCCTACAGAAGAGCAAATGGAAAGAGTATAAGAACCAGAGGGGACTAAGGATATCAGGCCCTAGGACTCAACTAAGCAAGGCACATATGAACTCACAGAGACCAAAGCAGTAAGCACAGGAGCTGCACTGGTCTGCACCAGGTCCTTTGAGTATATATTATAACTATTATCTTATTATTTTTATAGAACTCCTGAGTGTGTGAACGAGTGACTCTCTGATTCTTGTGCCTGCTCTTGGGTCTCTCTTCCTTCTGCTGAGTTGCCTTGTTTTTGTTTTTTCTTAATATATATTAAGATACCTTGTAGTGTTTTATTTTGTCATGTTTGGTTGTTATGTCTTAGAAAACTGTTCTTTTCTAATGAGAGACAAGTGGAGTGGATCTGGAGAGGAGGGAAGGTGGGTAGGAACTGGGAGTAGAAAGAGAAGAAACTGTAATCAGGATATATTGTGTGAGAAAAAAATCTATTTTTAATAAAAAAAACCCCAAAACATACAAAGTGGATATTTTCCTTGTGTTGTCAATGTGTCTCTTCATTTCAAGGAGATTAACTACTGTGCTTTAAATAGTCATCTTAATTGTGTTAAAGTACACTACCAGTGAATGTCTGCTGAGATTGATTGATTGTACCCTTAACAAAAAAGAAGGAATTAACGTAGCCAAGCGAACTTGAAATATAAATTACCTAAAATGTTAAACACTTGACAGAGGTCTTCTTCTTCCTCTTCATTTTCTTTTTCTTCTTTTTACTTGACAATTGAAAGTATGCTTGGCATCAGAAACAAATTGTGATGCTTTGTGAAATTTGTGAAAACTAGTACTAATAAGAAAAAGTCCAACCAATTCTGCTGTATATAGTTAATAAAGTTGTCCTAGAGATGTAGCCAACAAGCATATGAGAAAATATGGGTTATTGCAGCCTGTAAGTTTGGTATTTGATAACATTTAAAGTTTCAGTTCTTTGAGTTATTTTCTACTCTAAATAAATATCCTGTCTACTTAATTTTGGATATGTAATTATGTATTGTTTCTTAAGGAAACCCTCTGAGATAATAGGTTTCAAGCCTCATTAAACCTGAATCAGTTCTTGTGTTTAAGGATCTTTTTTTGTTATTACAGTGGATGAAGACATAATTTGTTTTTCAAATGTGAACAGCATTGAAAGTGAAATCGTAACATGAACAATTGTAGGTTCTACAGTGGGATGATCTCCAAAAAAGTGGAAGTAGGTCATCTTGTTTATGTAATTCCTCTTATGGTAAAGGTTTGATAGAGTGTACAGAAAGGGGAGCCCTTGTCTCTTGGGGTGTATTGGTGTCATTCCTAAGGTTAGAGTGGCATTGAAGTTTCCTTGAGGAAAGCTGCTTCTTTCTAGTCAAGAGTGGCATTTCCTTCTAGGTGGAAAGTGTCCCCATCTCTTCCCTTAAGAGTTAATATCCTTGGGGAGGTCAACCACAAAGAGAAATCCCTGATGAAGGTGATTTCACCTCAAGTCATGCTAAAGAAGTGGAAGGAATAATTTGTCGTTTAATGAGATGATGTACTTTTCCTTCTTAAAATCCTGGCCCCTAAGGACAGTCCCTCCAGGGCCCACCATCACGCTCTGTTGAGTCTGTGTGCCTTTGTGAGTTTGGACTCGGGAATCTTTAACTGTCCCTTTTCATTGGTTTCTTTGTATGTTGGTGGTTGGCCAAAGGCAAGCATACTTCCTTGTGCTGATATATTATTTCGATTTAATAAAGTTTGCCTGAGAATTCAGAAAGCAAAGTCAGCCTCAAGCTATAGAGATCAGGTAGTGGTGGTCCATATCTTTAATTGCAGGACTCAAGTGACAAAGGCAGATGGATCTCTCTGAGTTCAAGGCCACCCAGAGCTACACAAGATTGTATTAGCCTAAAAGTGTAACAGAGCTCACACGCCTTTAATCCCAGCATTAGTGAGGTATAAAAGATGGGAGCAGGGTCTTTGGCAGTCAGTCTCTGGGTTCTCCAGCCATATTGAGGAGAGCATAGAAGTCTGGGATTGTAGTCTGAGATTTGGTGGAGCCAGATTTGCCTTTCAGTCTGAGACAGAGGTAAGAGCTAGTGGCCGGCTGCTTTGCTTTTTGGATCTTCAGGCAAGTTTTAATAAATCATACATAATTTATCATCACACTTCCTATGATGCTTTGAAATTTCCCCTTCCCTTTTTCCTATTATGCTGTTGTCCTTAACATGTTGCTTATCTACTGTGTGGTCGAAATCTACACCACCTAAATCAAATGACATGGCTCTTTCTCCATCTTCATGTCCCATCTATGAAAGAATGTTAAAACTTCTCTCTGAATCTCACACCTTCTGTGCTCCATGATTTTAATTCGTTAAATTTGTGATGACTTTGGTGGTCATTAGGTTTCTAGCTCTCCAAGCAAGGCTCCAAAGCCAAGTTCCTGTATCACTTACTATTTAGGAATAATTTGAATTTCATGTTTACCTTTCTTTTCTGAACTTCATGAACATTCAGTGGTAAGTTTTGTGCTCTGTTGCTGTAGATTCTCTTACTCCATCATTTATTTTCTGCATAAGTATCTACCCTAGTTTTCTCCAGTCTATGTTATACAATTTCACTGTGTCTCTACTGTGCTTCCTTAGCATTTATAAATGGCTCCATGATTTCTGAAACTTTTTCCTACTGAACATTGCTTTAAGGTATATATAGAATTTAATATCAAGTGGAAACAACATATATAAAAGCCTTTTAGCAATAACACTATAAACAATAGCTACCATGTATTCAGCAATGTCATTCTTTCATATTAACTGCTTTTAATTATTATGTTATCCCTTTGTGGTAATTCCTAGGTTCCACTGCCATCAAGACTAACTAATTACTGAATTGTTGCAAATTGTTATTAACATAAATTTGTTTAAAGTAGCACAAATTGAAACAAAACCATTATCATCTATCATTTATAAATCAAATACAGAATACATTTAATACAATGAACATTTTCTTAGAATGAAAATGATTGTCAATTTCACAATCATAAATGAAATATTTTATAGAAAGCTATGCATTCTTTTAGTTAGACGCTGTAACACACATATGTACACACATACTATATATAAATTATATGTATATATGTATAAATATACATATATATAATCTGTGATGTGTATAGTGTGTGCAGATGTGTATTTGTGGCATTGTTATTTTAAAAGCCCTGTACATTCTGTGAAATTAAATAATGCCATATTGGTAGTTGGCAATGTTAGTCAATTAAGTACAGGTTTCTTGCATTCGATAGAATCAGTAATTTTCACTAAGAACAGGATTGTATTTACCTCTATACATTGTAGGAATCTCCTATTAATTCAAAGGAACTCTGTGGCTGTGAGGCATAGTGGGGAGATTTGGCAACTTTACCAGCCTTGGTTAATTTAGAATTTTTTAAAGAAGCCATATATGTACTAATCCCTCCACACCAGTAAGTGGAGGAGCTGACTTTGGTGAAACTCATTAGCATTGGTAATTCTTGGAGAATATGTTTTTCCAGAGGAAGACTTTAATGTGACTCTACATCCTGCAATGTAAGTCAGAAGAGCGAAATAGAAATGTCTGAATGCTGTATTTCTAATATTACATCCGAAAGAATGAATTCAGGTACTATCTGAATATGCTGTGGCAGAATTAATACAGTTAATATTTTTCAGATGAGAAAAATAAATTAAAAATATGGACAAATACAATAGGAAGAATACGCTGAGAAAAATTAATATCCTTGTATTAATTTGTCCATTAATAGTTGTTCCGTGAATACTTTCATGTTTTAGTTAATCATCTTGAAAGTTATCTCTTCTAGACTTTAATTTTAAGGTAGTAAAACTTCCATCAATAATACTAAATGATAAGGTTAAAGAAATGTAAATAAAAGCACAGCAACAATATATCATACAATATAGAAAATGATTAAATTGTAGTAAAAGATATGAGCAGTAGTTTCAAAATGTCAACAGGGATTAGCTTAGGAGAGACCAAGTCACTCCAACTTCTGTTCAATGGGTGTTAGAGAGTGAACCAAGGATTGGGTTAAAAACACAACATTTCCCAAAATATTACTAGTAACTCCACCTAGGAAGGCCATAGAAGGAGAGCCATGTGAGTCAGGAAGAGGAGGTGGACATGCCCAGAAGATTAGAGCCTTTTATGGGGACTCAGATGCTTAGACTTCACCATTTTGGTTGACTACCAAATGGGAATAAAACTGTAAGGAAGAACTACACACTCCTATAAACACTCAACACTAATTATCTCCTGCAGCAGACTGCAATGTAATCAAGGAGAAGATGGGAGATGAAGTAAATAAGTAAGAACTCAAGAAAAGTGGGAGGCAGACATCACTTATGGAGACTCAGTTGCTGCTTCACGCCTCCACCTTCAGATGCTGTATATAAGTGCCAAAAAAAAAAAAGAACCAACCCAAAACACCCAACCCCAAACCAACTTGTGCATATTTTTCTCCTCTTCTTTTGGAAAGTGGAAATAACCCTAAGGATGATAGAACAGCTGAATGCTATTGCCATGGCGAACACATTTGCTTCTAACAATTAGGTTAGGGAAGAGTCATGATCAGGGGCTGTTGCTGTGAGGTACTTAACACCATTTGGAAGGGATGAAGACCATGGAGTCCTAGTGAGCTCCCTTTCTTCTGCAGCCTCTTGTGTGCTGTAGAGGAAAGAGTCAAGGGAGAACTCACTCACACTGTTTCACTACAAGTATGTCTACACAGTGCTGACAAGTTGCCAAGTTACAAGGGGAAAATGAAGAAAGAAAAGCTCGTGTATGAAATAACAGAGGGTGACTTTATCTAGAAGGAAAACAACCCCAGGATTTACAAGACCTCATTGCCAGTCTCCAAGCCCTTTCCAGTAAGACACCTGTTAGGGGAATACAATAAAATAAGAAACAACTGAGTTTAGATCTTTGGCAAGATGAGTGAAGAATCTTTGAAGCTAAACTCATTATTGAGAACAAAAAGAATGAACATCAGTAGTAAAGAATGAAAGTAATTTTAAAAGTAGTTTTAACATGACAGATGTAGAGTAAAAAATAACAAGTTTGCTAGATAATTAGATAAATTCTATCAAAGAAGCCATTATTCATATTTGTTGTTGAATTCACAGCATATTTCTCACTACATCTTCATCAAAAAGGTATGATTAAAGAGGTGCCACAGCCATTTCATTTAACTTTCAACTTCTAAAACATTGCTTTCAGGGATGGACGCAACTCTTTCTGGAGAGATGGTTCAGCAGAGACGAGCAGTTGTTGCTCTTGCAGGTGACCTGGGTTCACTTTCCAGCACTCACATGGCAACTCACAACTGGCTGTGACTGCAGTTCCAGGAGACACAGCATCCTCTTCTGACCTCTGTGGGCACTAGGCACACTTAGTACACAGACATACGTACAAGCAAAAAACACTCATATGCATAAGATTAGCAAAAAAACTGCATCTAAAAATTATAAGACCATTTTACTCACATGTTATTTTGAGATTTATAAATAGTGGGTTTATAAAGTTTGCTTCTGTGCACACACTACTGAAGACATATTGTCTAATAAGTTCTGGTCATTGCTCACCTTTTAAAGGGAGCAATATTGCCTGGAGGAAGAGGAACAGAGAATTACACACTGGAATGTGAATATCAGCAGTGTCACCAACTGTTGAGAGACTGGGGGAAGGCACTATCTCTTGGGTATCTTCTCTTTCACATTTGGGCTATTGAATCTTCAGAGAAAAGAGTTTAGCCAACTTGGAGACTAATGTTTAATTTTTTTCCTTCGTTACTACTTCTCCCTAAAACTCCTTAATGGTTTAAGAAACTTTAAAAGTCATAATTCTGAGAAAAAGACTGATGGGGTAGGGATACTGATAGTCAGGATGGGAGGGTGATAACAGAGGGTTAGGGCAAGAGAGAATCATTAGAGTATACCATATATGTGTATGAAATAGTCAAATAACAAAAATTAATCAAAAAGTGAAAAACAACAACTATAGGATGAGTAGAAGAAATGGAGTGATATGGCTTGTACAAGTCTTGACATTGTTACAAATATGTGAGTCCATCAATAACAATGAAATGTTAAATGGTGTCCAGAGGCTGCAGTGAACAGCACTCGTTGATTACAATTGACATTTTCTGCCCTTGATACCATTATTCTCACTAGGTTTGCCTTGTTAGTTATTTGTTATCATTCATTTGGCTACACGAGTGTCTTGCAAGGAAGATAGAAATAACGATGAACAAATAGAGGAAAAAAGAGGTCATATGAGAGATAGTCAACTTGAATTAAAAGTATTAGCTCATACACATCAATGCCTTACATTTATGAAGCCTTAAGGAAACATATTGTGCCCATATTGAAACAAATGAAATTATAGTTCACATTTTTGGTTTATGTGTATACTTTAAGGACAAAGGTCATTGACTGAAGCCCATTGACTTATAGTCAAGGCTCTAAGAAGACATTATGCTGCCTTGTAGTAGATATGGAGAAGGGCCAACCAGGTGTCTCTTCAAAGAGGGATCTGCCTATAAGGGATGATTTCAGGTCCAGGTGGTAACCTCACACAAGTTGATGCCTGAGTCATCACACTCCGGTGATTGAAGGGACTGTCTGTAGAGACCTGGCCAGTGGACCCAAGTGAAGATCAGTGGTGATGATTTCTTGGTTCCAAAGTTCCTTGTGTGGTAGATAGGATATTTTAGCTAATGCAGCACATTGGCCTCTCTATATGTCCAACCTAGCCTTGTTTCTCTCACATCCATAAAAAGACACCACTTATGTATGTTATGGCATACTCCTGTAATTTCAGCACAGGGGAGACTGAAGAAGGAGGATACGAGTTCCAGTCCTGCTGGGGCTATACATGGAGAGCGTACCCTCAGGCCACAATGAGACCAAAGGAGAAAAACCCTGAAAGCAAGAATTCCCTTAATATACGCAATATATAGTAACCCCATATATTAATCTTCTCCACATTAATTGTTTTTATGAATATATGGTTTTGCATGTCTATGTGGAAATAAAGCTCAGAATTAGTTCTTGTAGTCTAATTTATCCACTTGATACCCTCTTCCAGCAGCAGTAATAAAGTGTTCAGAATTTTGAAATGCAGAGATTTGATTTGTAACATATTACCTCTTAAAGATTCTTGCTGTGCATTCTCCCTTTATTTGATAGCCTATGAGCATTGGAGATGGAACAGCCAGTATGGAAATAGTTAAATATCTCAACAGCTGACAGCATCCTAAGAGTAGTTTGTTCTCATTGAAGTGGGGCCTTTACAGTTCCTTTCTAATAGAGTCAGATTTATGGCAGGAAAATGGTGCTCATTAAATTAGGAGTTCTTACCCCCAGAGAGGAAGACATCAGCACATGTACACTTTTCCAGATGCTAAACACCCCTTTGTAAGGACAGCACCCTAACTGATCTACAGTACATACTATTATGGAAGAATCCTATAGTTCTGCCCTCAAGAAGGATGCTCTACTAGCTTTTCAGAGAAGTGCAGCAAAATGCTTTACACAAAACAGATAAAAGTGAAACCCTTCCCTAAGCAAATAATGTCTTTACTGAGACGAATTTTTTTCTTTTTTCTTCTCTTTTCTTGCTTTAGTCTTCAATGACCAATTGAGGCCTTTCCCTGTCAACACAAAATGAAAGAGGTCAGTTGTGGGGTGCAGAAGGGAAAGAGAGAAATGCACAAAAAGTGTTTTCTCCTTTTGTGGTTCAAGTGTTAAACAAACAAACAGACACTCTGATAGACATGTTACAGTCTTCAGGACATGACAATTTAGACATCTTCTTCTAAACTCAGGGTCTGTATAGAGACATCAATAAAATTTCACAAAAAAGTAAGAGGACATTCTAAGAAGTCTGAGCAAATGTGCCTGTGTGCCTCAGCTTTACTTCCAGAAATAACAGAAAACTACAAACTTCCTAGTTAATTACTCAGTGATACTAATGAGCACAATGAATGATAAAGGTGTGTGAACATTTATAGTCACTTGATATTGCTAAATGGCATCTTTATTTACAATGTTAGCGTTCAGGAAACTTAACTGAGTTACAAAAAAAAATCACACAAAAAACTCAGTGTTTTAAGCAAGTTCAAGATTTCACACTGGCCATTAGCAGTTTGTGGGCCTCAGTTTGGACATGCCTTGATGAAGAAGAACAAGTTATATTTTGATAAATCCAGTTATTAAATGTGAAATACTTTTATATGTGCATATCTTTATAGTTGAGTAATGTATTGGCTCTGAGTAGATTGGAAGTGTTACCAACAAAACTTGAAAGGGTGGGAGAAGAGAGGGGAAGAAAGTGAATGGAAAACAGGAATTTTCTGAATATGTTCTAAAATGTGAACTTATCCTTATTCTTATTGCATAAAAATTCAGACAAAATTAGGAAAAGGAGAAAACCTTCAACTTAAAGGCACAAGGAAGAAACACAAATATGCAGTGACAACAAGTGAGCTGTTAATTTGTGCATATTCATAACAGGGTAAACATTGTATACATTGTATGGCTCCAAAAATAGCTCTGGGGTTCCTATGTAGCTGCAGAAAGTGATTGCAGAGGAAAGCAACCAGTCTGTTGACTTCAGAAATGAACATATCTCTTACCGAGCAATGGGTCTGAGCCTACAGAGACTGTAGTAACTCTCTTCCATAGCTATCAAGTACATGACAGTAACAAGATCATAATAGTATTGTGTGGATATAGAGTTGATTTGGTTTTTGACAAATCAATTGCAAATTGATTATTTTTTTGTAATTTGAGGCTGCAATTTCATATAACAGTATCATTGCTGTTTGAGTTTCCTGTTGCTGTAATAAAACACTCTGACCAAAAACAACTTAGGAAGGTCAGGTGTCACTTCTAAGTCACAGTGCATCATTGAGAGGAGTCAGGGCAGGAGCTCAAGCAAGAAGGCATCATGGAGAAGGGTGCTTATTGGCTCACGCTCAGCTAGTTTTCTTATATAACCCAGGAAAACCTTCCTAGGCATGGTGTTGCCCACAGCGGGACAGATTTTCACACATTAATCACCAATCAAGACAATCTGTCATAGATATGGTCACAGGCCGATCTGATTGAGGCAATTTTCCAACTGATATTTCTCTTTGCCCGGTGACTCTAGACGGTGTTAAGTTGCTGGTAAAAGCTAACCGGGACAACACTATAACACTACTTATTGAAATATGGCCCTTTGGAGTTCTTTCATTGCTCTCTTTTTGTCTCCTCTTTCCCCTGCCTCACCATCCTCGGTCTTCATTCCTAATGTATCTAAGATAGTTGTTTTTTCTCTCTCTGAGGAAAACTAAGTATAAAGAATTCATAGTTATCATGGAACACCTCACGTGGGGAGCAATTTATTTAACACGATCCACGACACTGTCTTCTCCTCCTTGTTAATGCTTGCTATCCTTTATTATAGTTCAAACCTTGGTTTCTCTTGTATTATGCAGATGAGAGTGGCAGAGAAAACAACCTGCTGTTATACTGATTTTTTTAAAATAATATACTCTGAGTTAACAGATTTGATTTTTTTCCCACAATTTGGAAAGTAAAGCCTTGTTTTTCTTTAATAAGGCTGGGCAAGGCAACCCTGTATGAGGAGTGGAGTACCAAAAGCCAGCAAGAGTCAGAGACAGCTGCTGCTCCTACTGTTAAGAGTTCCACAAGAAGATCGAGCTACACAACTGTAACATGTAGGTCTGGGTCAGTCCCATGCAAGGTTCCCTGGTTGTCAGTTCAGTTTCTGTGAGCTCCTATGAAGTCAGGTTACTTGATTCTGTGGGATTTCTTATGATGTTCTTGACCCCACTGGTTCCTACAATCCTTCCCCCTCTTCAGCAAGATTCCCCAAGCTTGGAATTATGCTTGTCTGTGGGTCTCTGCATCTATTTCCACCAGCTGCTGGATGAAGCCTCTCTGACGACTATTGGGCTAGACAATAATCTGTAGTATAGCAGAATATTGTTTGATATCACTACACCATGTTTTGTTCTTTTCTGAATAGAAATGTAAGAGGCATGGATTGGGGAGGAGCAGGAAGGAGGTGAGGAGGACTGGGGGGAGAGGAGGGAGGGGAAACTGTGGTCATGGTGTAAATCAAACAAAAAGCCATTGATTATTTAGAGGGACTTCCTGAGGAAGGGTGCCTTGAGAATAGTTAGGGTATAATTTCTTTTTGTCAGTTACTTAACACATACAGAAGTGCCGGGCGGTGGTGGCGCACGCCTTTAATCCCAGCACTCGGGAGGCAGAGGCAGGCGGATCTCTGTGAGTTCGAGGCCAGGCTGGACCGACAGCCTCCAAAACAATACAGAGAAACCTTGTCTCTTAAAACCAAAAAAAAAAAAAAAAAAAAAAACACATACAGAAGTAAAATGATGTTTTCGACACACTTAAGCCCCCTTTAAATTGTGAAGTGTTTTAAACACAGTTAAAAGCCACATGTTCATAACAGATTCAGGAAACGTGTTTAACAAAGTGGTTTCAGGTAATTTAATGTGAAAACACATTGGTTATGTGTTGATTGTATTGGGACTGTCAGCGACGGAAACCTCACACCTGCTTTTGATGCTGTCACCTCCGTGCTTGGGCAAATGAGTTTCTTCTGCCACTTACATCTTTATGTGTTCACTAAGCTCACCTATTCTTACCAGATCCTATTGATTTGGATTTTTTTCATTGTTTACAGTAACAAGGACACACATGTGTGCCTTACTTTTTTTTCACTCTCAGCATTGTTTTTAGAGCATATATTATCTTTGTAGATCAATGAAGTTCTCTTTTGTTACCTCCATCACCTGAATGTGCTTTGATGTTTAATTCTATTGAGTTTTAGGCAGTTGCAGTGGTTTCAGTATTTTGCTGTAAAAAAAAAAAAAAAAAACGATGCTGCCAGTATGACCTCTAGTGATCTAAAGGGATGACACCAATTGGCAAGCTAAGCAATAGTGGAGAGACCACCTTGAATGCCCATTCCTGATAATGAACTTGATGTCTATAACCATCCTGGAGCCTTCATCCAGTGACTGATGGAAGCAGAGGCAAACACCCACAGTTAAACACTGAACTGAACCCAAGGAACCCAGTGACAGAGAGAGAGGAGAGATGAGCAAATTGGCAAAGAATGGGCTGGCAAAAGCAGCAGAGACAGCTGATCTGAACTGGGAAGAGCTCTTGGACCCCAGACCAACAGCGGGGAGGTCAGCATGGGACTGATCCGGAACCCCCAAATGTGAGTGTCAGTGAGGAGGCCTGGGCAACCTATGGGGCCCTGAGCAGTGGATCAGTGTTTATCCCTGGAATACAAACAGACATCGCGTGTCCATAGCACAAAGAGGGATGCTCTCTCAGTCTGGACTCTTAGGGGAGTGCCTGGACCCTACCCAGAGTGAAATGACAGACTCTAGATATCCCCTATGTGGAAGGAAGTAGGGATAGGGTGGGAGGCTGGGGGGTTGGGGAGTGCGGGAGGAGGGGAGGGAGAGGGAACTGGGATTGACATGTAAAACAAGCTATTTAAAATTAAAATAAAAAATAAAAAAAATAAAAAAGCAAAGTAGAAATAAAATAACTCCTAATAACATTTAGCCATACTTGTAGATCAGTGCCTTTCTCATTCATCGTCAGAGAAGCTTTGCTCAGTAGCAGATGGGAATCAACACAGAACCTACATCCAGGAACTATGCAGAGAGTGAGTGATCTCAAAATATTCACTCCTAAGCAGGGTGTCTCCATCAAATCCTTCACCTCAGGACTCAGCAGAAAAGTGAGTAGACAATGTCTAAGAGACAGAGGGAATGGAGGACACCAAGAAAACAAGGCTTTCCAAACACCTAGATCTATGAACATTTGAAATCACAGAATGAGAAAGCATTCTCACTGCCTGAAAGAGTTTTTACCTGATGGGGCTCTAAAGTTGAAAGGAGAAGTGCACCCTAACCCAGAAACAATCTCCAATTTATAACCACTTGCAAGTGAAAAATTAATTTCCCCATGGGAGTCTCACTGGAGAAACAAACTATTCTGAATGTCAGGAGCTACCTACAGAAGAACAAACTCATTTGTATCTTGGCTGTCCTTTATCTTGTAATCTCCTGTCAAGACTTTTTGGTTTGCTATTGTTACTCTGGTTTAGTTTTTCTTTTAACTCTCCTTTTATGCTTATTTATTTACACTATGGGTTTTTCGTAAATATGACTTCTAGCTTTTTGTTTTAATGAAATTGCTGACTGTGCAAGAGTGTGTCTCTGTGTCTATATCTGTTTCTTTTTACTTTCTCAGGGTCTTTTCCTTTTGTTTGCTTGTTTTGTCATATTCTGGTGTGGGGTTTTTTTGTTTTTGTTTTGTTTTTGTTGTTGTTGTTGCCTTGTCTTGCTATATTTTATTTTGTTTTATAGATGTTTGTTTTCTAATGAAAGACAGAAGAGGGGTGGATCTGAATTGGAGGGGAGATGGAAAGAAATTGGGAGGAGTAGAGGGCAGAGAAACTGTATTCAGAAAATATATGGTGAAAATAAGACATACTAGACAATATATAGACGTGTATTTATTCATGCATATACTACATATATTAAAAATGGTTTGATTCATTAAAAAAACTATGCTGTGCGTTCCTAACACATATAGATTAGATTTCTTTTAGTTATGGAGAATCTATACAGGAGAGGAAAGTAGGAGTTGGAGTGAATGTGAGCATGTAGTGTGTGTGCATGTGTGTGTATGTGTGTGTGTGTGTGTTTGATTTTTACCAGCTCTCCCATATTTTGATAAAAACTAGCATCAATATATAGTACCATTAGAAGTAAATTAAGTATTCTATTTGCTTAAAAATCCCCAGAATTGTCAAATATTAAAATGTTTGACAGTGTGACACAAAAGAAGATGTGCCAAGGTAATGAGAATGAGATTTCCAATTGGGAGACTTCTGTTTTGTTACGGCAGTGCTACTCCATAGCTCAGTAGCCTTTTGCTGTTTGCATACGCTGTACATTCAAACCCACTACACCACTTCTTGTGATGATTTGTATTATTTACTTGTGCATCGCAGATATGAATTATTCCCCAGGTAATGCATTGCAAATGACTTCTGGTTTAACATTTAATTTCATGATAGGACACATCTAAGCATAGAAGCTTGTGGTTTTGTTTTAGTATATAGAAATGATCCCACTGTTACTAATTTATCAAGCTTTTCATTTATAGATTATTTTCTTTCCTATGGAATCTTTGTGAAACCTAACATTGCTAATACATACCTATTTTTTTGTTTTCTAAGGCCTTTATTGTTTGTTTTAAACACTAAGATCTTTAATCTGCCGAGAACTTACTTTCTACCTAATGGTAATGGGGTCTTGGTGTTTTCTACTGTGACCAGGTACCATCCCTTAATTGCATGGCTCACATATTTTTTTCTATTTCTGCTACACATACTTTCCCTTTTGTGGCTGCGACTACTTCTGTGCTTGCTCTGACTTGATGGTTTAACTATTGTCTTTCCAAGCATTCACAACAAACTGTTAATTAATATGGCTTAAGTTTAAATTATCCCCATTATTCTTTAAAGGTATCTTATCTCTTTTTAGTCATTTATCTTTGTATATTAATTTTAGAATTAACTAATGAAATTGAGAATTACCTCAGATACTGTCATATTTGACCAAGAAACTCCATGAACAGTTGAAGTCATAAACAACCAATGAGCAATTTGTAGGGTACTCAAATTAATCAGAATGTGTTACATACCTGTATGAAATTGTCACAACAAAGACCAAATTAAAAAAAAGAAACAACAAAAAATTGCTAAGAACTTCTGTAAGGGTGGGTTGGGGAAGGGAGAGCTTCTGCCTCAGATGGTATACCGGTGCTGTAGAGCTCCAGATTTTCAGACTAAATAGAGTACCTAGCCCCTCAGAAAAACAAATAAAACTGACAACGAAACAGCAGTCCTTGAACCAGCGTTGTGAAACTCCTCTTCTCTACAGGCCCTGGAAGAGCATCCTTGAACATGACATCTTTCCTGTGTATTGGTGATTTGGCCCAGGATTTCACAATGTTCCATGTTTCATGAAGTAAGCTGATTGTTTGCATGAAATTTGACTCATGGTAAGTAAACTCCTTCAGGCCTATGCACAGTGATAATTTTCATTTTAATCTTTATTTATATGTATTTATACTGTCTCCCTGCTGGGAGGATATGTCTAACTATATGTTTTACATAGAAAGGAATACAACTTTTGCTTTAAAAAATAGAGAATCATATTTATTTGAAACCTAAACCAATTCTTTTATAAAATCAAAACATTACTTTGTTCATAATACTAACTTTACATTGTGTTTTATTTGTATTTGTTTACCATAAAAGTTGACCTTGCTTATCTCATTCAGAAACTGTAATTACCATAAATCAAGTCATCTACCTGACCTGGGATGTTCAGGTTAGCATGTCACAGGCATTTTCTTCTTGGAAAGTCTGTTCAAAGCAAAAACATTCTCTGGAAATAGAACTTCAGATTTGCATCAGCAAGACTTAAGGTTTCAGACATGGCAGTAAGTTAGATGACAGCTTTGGCATGTAACATATTATTTTGTATTTTTCTTTGCAAGTGAAAGGTGCTGTGCCTGTGGATTGGTTTCTTTCAGGACAGGTAGAATGGATTACCCATGGGCTGTGTATAGTAACTCTGTGATATCTGTCATGCAAGCACTACTCCAATGAAGCTATTTCCCCTTCCTCATACTAAAAATATTTATAGGGTATGTGTGTTGATTCACGTTGTATTAGAAACACTTGCAAATGCATAAAATGATTTATAAAAAAGTCACAAGAAATAAAAAAAGGCAAATAGAAAATGAACAAAGGAAATACACCCAAGAACATGGCTCCCATTAAATTATGTCACAGGGTTTTAACTCCTTCAAGGAGGTCACCAAATGGTTCACATCAAATACCATCTGCATTTAATGAGTGTTGCCTTAGGTTTTCCTACAGAGGAAGGACTGAGTAGAGTGGGACCTTCTGGATGCTATTAATTCATAATGCTACTTTGTTCTCTGAAAAGGTTATTTCAATTTACAACTCAGCCACTGTTGTATGAAAACATCTATTTCTCCACATATAAACTATTTCTTGTTATTCTGTAACTTTAATATATTATTTAATATGTCTTATTCTTTAGTCATTACTAATTGGTTAAATAATATATAATTTTGTTTTCATTTATATGACTATTAAAGCAGTCAAAATGATCATAGAATGTTATTTGATACTTTATGACTTTTCTGCATCTAAGACACCTGTCACCCTCTTAGTGATTATCTTTTAAATAGCAATGATTTTATATAATACATAAGGACAGTAGACCATTTCTATCCCATATGTTAACATATATGAAGTGCTTTCTCTGAGATCCTGTATTATAATTTAATTTTCATTGTTGAGTTTCATGAGAGTGGAAAATTCACGATAGTAGTGTTTGGAGCCAGGGCATCTTAGGTGTTAGAATAGGATATTGCCATGAGGGTGGAGTCCTTATTATTGATGGCTTCATAAGAAGAAGTAAAGATATCAGTAGATACTATGTGTATATTTATTCTTTTTCTTTTGCCTGGTGATCTCCAGTGTCTCCTTGGGCGTCTGACAGCAAGAAGACTATCACCGTATACAGCCTCTATCTTTTTTGTACCGGAAACATGAGTCAAAATAAACTTCTCTTTATAAAACGGTAGGCCTAAGGTTTTCAGTATAGCAATACAAAGTGTAATAATACCTAAAATTCAAACTTGTTTTCTCTTTTATTATGCATGATTTTTTAAAAGGCATTACTTTACTAATATTTCACTTTTCCTTTGGTTTGATTCAGTATTAACTTCCTATGCTATTCCTATCATTATTATCAACTTTTGGTGTATTTTATTTAAACAAATATTACATAGATATTTACTATATTTTATACGTTATTTGTGTTGTTACATAATTTTATATACAGATCTTGAAATATAAATCAGTGTGTGCATACATGCAGAAGTAATTTGACATAAACTGGGGTTCTTATGCTACTATGATTCCAAGTGTTCAGATAATTGTGCCAATAGGAGTCATTAAGTACTCATTCTTAGAAGCTGAAATATTAAATTTTAGAATTGTCTTTGGACTTTTATTCTATTTCATTAGTAATATACTAATGCTAGAATTTTATTTTTAAAGAGGTAGAACAATATTTGTGAATATCCATTGATTTCATTAGTAATATTTTCTATTTATGTCATGAGTGGTGTAGAGGGCATTCGCTGTGTGAGAGATGAAGTGGCAGGCTCTATGGAAGTCTTTCACACAGAAGATAGCCATGGAATATAATGAAGTTTGCATGAACTCAATTGGCTTACGGAGCAAGGAATGCTAAACAAAGGCCTGAAGAAAGTCAGCCTGGCAAATCTCGTGTGGGAGGTAGGAAAGTTAGCAGCATGTGAGTTAGAAGGGTACATGCATGTGCAGATTCCTAAGATAGCAGATGGAGCTGGAATATTTGGCAAACGCAGAGACTACTGGAACAGAAAGGCAAGGAGGAGGGCTGAGACCACAAGCTGAGTCCGGCTCAGGCATCACACTGGTCATGATTTAAGTCCTAGACAATTAAAGAAAATATGAACAACGAGAAGCCTACTGAGTTCACTTCTGCAAGAAAGGGACAGTGTGGAGTTAGTATGGCTTCAATATAGAGAATCAACTTGGTGGAAACAAGATGCCCATATTCCCTCCCCCTTACAGTTAAACACGAAATACATCTTAAAACAAGAAAATTTAAAAAGTCACTTGCAAAGAGGTTAAAGTTAATATGTGATAAAGTTGTTATATGCTTATAGGGATAAATGGCCCAGTAAACAAATGCAGTTGGTACATGTATTATGTCAGATGATAAATGGCTCAAAGTTTCAAATGTAAAACAATGAGCTTGTAAAAAGAGCTGAGCATCTGTGGAGTTGCTGGTGAACAACAGGTGAGCTGTTGCAGTCTCACTGGGAAAAGGCCTTTCTATGACTAAAATTTAGAGCCCATCAAAACAGCAGCAAGTGTTTCTGTGTGGTAAAAATTACTGCAGTAAAATAACCATGCAGAGACAGCCTGAAAAGTTCTTGCTATGCCAATACAAGGACCAGAGAGTGCATCTATTCCACACACATAAACAGCTGGCCATGGCAATTCTCCCCTGCAGTCTAAGCTTCAAGCTTAATGAGGGACCTTATATCAAAACATAAAGTGGAGAGCAAGAGAGGACATTGAACTTCACACCATCCTCTAGCCTCCCATACACCATACACAGACATGTGGTGATATATTATTTATGATTTATTAAAACTTGCCTGAGGACTCAGAAAAGCAAAATCAGCCGCAAGCCATAGAAGCCAGGCACACACCTTCATTCCCAGTAGCCACAAGCTAGGATGTGGTGGTACATACCTTTAATCTTAGGACTCAAGATTAGGAGGTAGACAGATCTCTGTGAGTCCAAGGACACCCAGATCTACACAAGACTGACCCAGTCCTAAGGAGAAACAGCTCACACAAAGATGATCTCAGTACCTAGGATCACATGCCTTCAACCACAGCATTAGGGAGGTATAAGGCAGGAGCAAGGTGAGGACAGGAAGACATTCAGTCTCAGGATTCTCCTGTCACACTGAGGAAAGGCAGCAGGATCAGGTGGTTCAGCCTGAGGTAGTGGTAAGAGCTAGTGACCCACCAGTTTGCTTTCCTAATCTTCAGCTTGAAGTTTGAACCTCAATATCAGTCTCTGGGTCTTTTAAATTTTTATATTACACACACACACACACACACACACCAAACATATATACATGAAATCACTACATTAAACACAGAAGAAAAATAGCAAACTGGGAAAAGGAAAAAAGTACACATCGTATTATATCTTCCTCTTATATAAATGCTTCTGATTGTATTGGAAAGAAGGAATATAAACATGGAAAAGGTTACTATGGGGAAATAAAAATTCAAATGGTGCTGAAATAAATGAAAACACATTGATTTCACTCATGGCATTATAGTAATCAGTTAAACTAAGAGTACCTACTTCAGCTACTTATACTAAATATTTCTGGATTATGGAGATGATTATTAGTATGAACCTGAGAAAAGATTATTGGAAATTCATCAAGTATTTCATACTAAAGCAACACCAGTCAAAACTGAGATTGTGTGTTTCAGCATCAACTTGGCAGAAATCTGAGAGCTTTAACACACATTTGTTAATTCCTTAGGGAGAAGATGCCTCATTCATTTGCTGCTGAAACTGTAAACTGCTATATCTTCTGGGGATAACAGTTGTAAATTATCTATCAAAACTTATAAAGCATATAAAATTTGAGCAATCAATTCTGCCTTTAGAAATGCACGCACACCTATTTGTATATTTGTTCCCATATGAGAAAATGTTGTGTGTATAAGGTTATTCATTATGACATAGATTATAATAACAAGTTTAAAAACAAATTTAATTATCCTTGAACCTATGTGTTATATTTATGTAGTAAAACATTATGTGCTGATCTGGAAAGATCTTCAACATAAATTTTAACCAAAAAAAGCCAAATGCAAAGAAATGTGCATAGAACCAAGGGTGCAAAATGTGGAAAATAATTAATTGATAATTACTGCCATTTACTTAGAAACTTCTCTAATTATTCAGAGTGAAACTATCTCCCTGTATAAGGGCAGATGTAGGCAAGACAGAGTAGCAGACAGGCAAAATAAAGTCTGAGATCTAATGCAAACATATTGCTTTGTTCAGCTTTTTCTAAATAAATAAACTATAGCATTCATAGGAAGATAGGAGACACTGGGAATGGTAGATATGTGAATTTTGCTCACTGTAGCAGTCAGGTTTTCTTTTAAAATGTTCATAATGTTATATCATAAGCCAAAAATTTATACAATAAGAAGTTTCCTTAGTCACTGTTCTATTGCAGTGAAGAGACACAATGACCGTGGCAACTCTTATAAAAGATAGCATTTAATTCAGGCTTGTTTAGAGCTCAGAACTTTAGTCCATCATCATTATGGCGGGATGCATGACAGCATGCAGGCAGACGTGGTGCTGGAGAAGTAGCTGAGAGATCTATATCTGGATCCATAGGAGAGAGTGAGAGGGGGAGAGAGAGAGAGAGAGAGAGAGAGAGAGAGAGAGAGAGAGAGAGAGGGGGGGGGGGGAGAGAGACAGAGACAAAGACAAAGACAGAGAGAGACAGAGAGAGACTCTGGGCTTGGAGTGGGCTCTCTGAAACCCCAAAGCCCACCCTCAGTGACACACCTACTCCTCCAAGGCCACACGTCCTAATAATTTCAAATAGTGCCACTCCATGTTGACAAAGTATTCAAATCTATAAGCCTATGGCTGGCATTCTTATTCAAACCACCACAGAATTGTCTTAACAAAAATCTTCCTATAAAGATAAAAAAAGATATATGAGATTCTAATAGAGTAAATACTGCTTGTGTGTATGGGGGATCAGACACTTGAAAAATAGGGTGAAAGATTGTACAATGTGTATATAGAGTTTATTGTGCTTTATTCTTTACAACATACATCTATTTTCCTAGTAGGTGACCTTGTAGAACCCCTTTTAAATGCAACCATGCTCAATCGTGAGCCCTGCTCTCAATGTTCAGATAGTCTTCAATAGCTAATAATCCATGAATTGAATACTTGGAAGCATAGAAACAGAAAATGCAAACCTATGCAGTATGCATAAATGCTTTAGGTCTGAGAGAAGCCAGAAAGGAGTTCCCAGCTGGAAAAATGGAAAGAGATAAACAAAGGGCCAGCACCTGAGTACAGGTATAATGTCTAAGGACATGTGAATACCAAGACCTTTTGGGTAGAGACCAGAGTGAAGACAGAAACCAAAGAGAACTAAGAGAGGGAAGAACAGATTGTTCACTCTGGTTTAAATATTCAGTATTAGAAGAGTGACATTGCTCGGTTTAGATTATAGGACACTGAATCTAAGGCCAAAATTGGTTTTTAGTTTATGGAAGTAGGAATATATTAGAAGATCTTAGGAAGTGGAGCAATAACATAAAAATAACTCCTTTAGTTAGAATTCTAACGTCACTATTTGTAGGTAGGCACTATACCACTCTTTAATATGTGCCTGAGAGAATTTCAGTCATCATACCACAGAGACACTTGTATGACAGTCCTATTAACAACAGCCAAGAAATGGAGCCAGCCAACATGCCTATAAATATATGGATGGTGAATGGATAAGAAAAGGTGATATATATATGTATATATATACACACATATATATATGTGTATATATACGTAATATATATAATATATATGTAATATATATATTTCAGCCATAAAGAATGCAATTGTATCACTTTAGTGAAAATGGATAGAGCTAGAGATCATTAGTTTAAGTGAAATTAACCAAACTCAGAAAGATAAATATTGCCTACTTTATCTCATAGGCATAATATAAAAGAAACACACATGATACAAAGATATGAGGAAAATATGTGGGGGATGTCTAAAGGTAGAACAAGAGAAAAAGCTACGATGGGTTCAAAGAGAAAGGAAAGCAATAGGAGAAAAAGGAAAAACCAATGTAGCCTACTTTAACTCATGCAGAATCTAGATTTAACTATGTATGTATGACATAGGTGTTGAAGTGGGACTGTTTTGGTGGAGCAAGAAAACCAACTAGGTGCACAAGAATGTAATAGGTACGAATATGGACACAGAAAAAATATAAACATACAAAAATAAAATAATGGAATGCACTGTTTTACATACTAACTTAAAAAATGAATATGAGAAAATGACACAAAGTGAAGCTGCAGGAACAGATTGATAGTCGTAAGCTGCAAGACCCTAGCTTCCATTTCTACCACTTACCCCCTTTTCACACAGAAGTCAAGGGGACTGGCAAGCAGCATCACATGGAATAATGGGAGATAAGGAGCCTGAACTGGTCGTCTTCTGTGACCAGGCAAGGCTTCCAGTGGTGGGACCGAGACATAAACATAGACACCTTTAACCTATAATTCGTACTGTCTGTAAGATTACCAGGGCAATGGTGGAGCAGAACTTGTGGGAGTGTCCCACCAATGACTGGTCCAACTTGAGGCCCACACTATGAGAGGGAGCCCATGCCTGATATTGTTTAGATGGCAAGGAAGCAGAGGCAGTATAGCCCAGAGATCCAGGATAGAACCAAACATGACTGGCAAATGAAAGTCAATGAATTAATTCTTAGTGATATTCTGCTATACTCAGAGATGTGTGCCTAGCCCAACAGTTATCAGAAAAGCAACTGATGAGAGGAGATGTAGAGACCCATAGCTAAACATTAGGCAGAGCTCAGGGAACCCTACTGCAGGGAGTAGGGGTGGGATTGTAGGAGTCTGAAGGGTCAAGGACTCCATAAGAACATGGTTCAAAGAATCAATCAAGCATGGCTAAAAGGGGCTCATGGAGACTGAAGTGACAATCACAGAACCTGACTAATCTGAGCTAGGCCCTCTGCATATATGCTATGGTCATATAGCTTGGTGTTCTTGTGGGACTCCTAACAGTGGGCATGGCATGTCTCTGACTCTTTGGCCTGCTCTTGGGACCATTTTCCTCCTATAGGGTTGCAATGTTTAGGCTTGATATGAGGGATTTGTACCTAGTCTTTTTATCTTTTATTTATTAATTTATTTCAATTAGAAAGAAGCTTGCTTCACATGTCAATCCCTGCTCTCTCTCCCTCCCCTCCTCCCCCACAGCCCACCAACCCTTCCAACCCCCCACTCAATCCCCACTCTGCTCCACAGGGAGGGTGAGGTCCTCCATGGGGGTCTCCAAAGTCTGTCATATCACTCAGGGTAGGGCCTAGATCCTCCCCCATGTATCCAGGCTGAGAGAGCATCCCTCCTTGTAGAATAGGCTCCCAAAGTCCATTCCTTTGACAGGGATAAATACTGCTCTACTACCCAAGTCCCCATAGTTTTCTGAGGCCTCCTCACTGACAACCAATTTTAGATTTTCTGGATAAGTCCCTCTCAGCTATAAGTTTGGGGTCCATGAGCTCCCCCTTTGCTCATCACTCCTCCCTCTCTGTCACTGGGTTCCAGGAGTTCAGTTCAGTGTTTACCTGTGGGTGTTCGCCTCTGCTTCCACCAGCTACAGGATGAAGGCTCTTGGTTGTCATATAAGGTAGTCGTCAAACTCATTATCAGGGAAGGGCATTTAAGGTAGCCTCTCCACTATTGCTTAGTTTGGCAGTTGGTGTCATCCTTGTAGATATCTGTAAATGTCACTAGTTCTATATCTCTCCTCAAACCTATAATGACTCCCTCTATTACGGTATCTCTCATCCCTCTCTCTGTTCTCCCGACTCAACCTTCCTGCCCCCCATGTCCTCCTCTCCCCTCCTCTTTTCCCTCTATCTTTCTTTCTGATCCCTCTCCCCTCCTCCATGCTCCCAATCCTTCTGTATCTGGTCTTATTGTAATGTTCTAGGTCATGCTTGGTTGATATTCTTGGGAGGTCTGCTATTTTCTGAAGGAAAAAAGAAGAGGAGTGTATATGGGGGAGAGGGGAGGTAGGGTGATAAACTAGGAGGGCAGTGAGGAGAAACTGTGGTTACGATATAATGCATGAAATGAAATAGGTATAATAATAACATTATTATTCTTAATAATAATGATAATAATAGAAACAGAAAGGATGAACTGCTGTTTTCCTATCATGAAGATTCAAAGTAGCAATATAATATTTTATGTAAGATTTTTACTATATCATCAAACTTATCCTGCCACTTGTCAGTCCTGGATTTGCTTCTCCAGAAGACTTAGACAAAAGGCAGAATGAAGGCTGTGACAGAGGGATGGGAAAGGGAAAATTATAGCCTCCTTGTTAAGTAGCCTGCTGGAAAAATTGTGAGAGATACTGTTCACTAGAAATTTCTTGGATCACAGGGACAATGTCAAAGTAAATTGCAGAATGATGGGTCTTGTAGGAGCTTGATGGAGGGTTCTCAGTTATCTTAGATGTGGCTTGGAGTACTTATTTACATTTGTATCTGAAAAATTCAAGTACGGAATAAACCAGGCCAAATCAGGAAAAGAATGGAGGAGATAAAAGGCAGTCTTCGTTTTTTAGTTACATAGCATGTGACCCTAGGAACTGTTAAGATGTTGGTATTCAAGGAAAGATGAACAAAAAGAGGATGCATAGACCTTCATCTTGCCTCTCAGTATGGATCCAAATTAGCAGTCCCTGCATATAGATGATATGAGACCCTTCCTCTATCCTGGGAGCTCTTTCTATTAGCACCACCACAGAGAACCTGGCCCACTACAGACTCATAGAAGCTGTCCTTCCACCTCCACTTAAGGATCCTACGCCAGCTGAATATTTACATGAGGCCAGGCTAGACATGGACATGGTAATGTAAATCTCCCAAACCAACTACCTCTGTCTCCTTCCTAGTTTTGATAGTCTACTCTGGCTGACTTACCACAAGTGACCTGGTCCAGCCAGGACCCAGTAAGGCAGCTCCAGGACTCTCAACCACTTCCCCTCTCTCTAGCCTCTTCCAAGAAGCCCATTATGCATTCATTTCTAGTTTCTAACCTGTGGGCTGAAAGCACATACCAAAAGACAAAAGCAACAACTTACCTACAGACGCTCCGGTCTTATTGGAAAATCACAAACAACATGATGACGGAGTATAGTTTGTCTTCTCTCGGAGTGATGGTTTCCAAGGACAATTACTTAGATGAAATTCAAGACATGAAGCTCAAAAGAAGAATTATAAACACTCTTCAGTCACTAAAATGATTTAAAGAAGACATGAACAAACACTTGACTGAACTGAGAGAAAAGGAATCCACTAACAGATTCTGGGGGAGGGGTAGGCACAGTAGCTAGTTGTGGATCCTCTATTGATGTCACCAGGCTTTGTTGGATAATTCCAAACCCATGGTCACACAGACAGTGGTAACTGAATTTTGTGGGACAGAAGATAAGACAAGGAGCTATGCGTATGAGAAAGACATTTGTGAGGAAGAAGGGGGTAGCAGGGGTGGGAGGTAAGCAGGAAAGGAAAAGCAACAGCATGACTAGAGTATATTATATAGATGAGTGCAATTGTCAAAGACCAACTGGATTAATAAAAAGAAACAAAGAAAGTTATAAGGAAGAAAACAGCATAGATGGGAGGATGTGGTAGTAGAGAAAAGGGGGCTTTAACAGAGGGGAGGAAAAAAGAATGATAGAAGGAATAAAAATGGGGGAGGAAAGAAATGAAGAAAAAGAAGAAAATGGCTTCTTGTTTAGTGCTTAGCCGTCAAGGCTCACTTCTCAGCACTAGTGTTCTAGTCTGAATTGACTGCTTTTTGTTGCAAGGCAAAGGCTTCTTTAACCAAAACTGATTTCTGTGGGAAATCTTAGTATTTGGGAGGCAGCTTGACAAAATGCCCATTTAGCAAAAAAGAAGCAAAAGGTTCACCCTAGAGGCTATGACCTTCACAGTCGCAGGTGTTTGATGAAAGTACCCCTTCAAGACTGAGGGAACCCCACTGAAGAGAGGGGTGGAAAGAATGTGAGAGATGAAGGGTAGGAAAGAGGACCATGAAATGATGCCTTTTAGGAATGAAGTGCCAGTTGTACTCATGAACTCATAGCATCTGCAGTTGCCTGCAGAGGGCCTGAATAAGGCAGGGCCTATTAATATTTGTAATAAATTGGGGAGGGGCTTATGGATTCAGCCCCTTCCCAGGGAGCTATTGTCATTAATGGCTTCTGGGGTGAGAGTCATTGTGTTTGCCTTAATGTAGTCATTGGTGGTTGCTATGCCTTCATGGATAGCTCTATATCCATGCCCTCTCAGGGAAGTTTCTGGTTAAACTCAGTGAGTCACAAAATAAAATGCCTTGGTAGTAAGAGGAAGACTTGTTGGGTGGAGGTGGCTTGTTGGTAGGGGTAGAAGGAATATAAAAGAGTGGAGGAGTAAATGTCCCCAGGATGTATGTAATATATACATGTGTGAAACTGTCAAAGACTAAATGAATTTAAAACAAAGACAAAGGAAAAGAGAAAAAGAAAAATGATCTTAATTTTTTGTTGGAAAGATAATATATATTATCCTGACAAAGTAATTGCCACACATTTTAATTTATAGAGGTATTATCTGTATTTCTAGTCTTATTGTGTCAACCGTATGAAGGCATTCCCTTTGGCCAAAATCTATATGCAATACTAATAGTTTATGACAAAGGAGATGTAGTGATCAGGAGAATATAGACTGTGTGGGAGGAGTCTCATATCAAGCAGCTTACACTTCCTGTTTGATTCAGCTGATATTTTTTCGCAGGTAGAAGGTAGAATCCTTAAATTCTTGCAGTCATTGTCAGATCCTGTTTCTATGGATATTTTAATCTGCTGCCATTGGGTAGTCAATGGTGCCATGGGAACAGCATTCTAATAATGTCCTTTCTTCTCAGAAGAGGCAATTTCCTTTGTTCCTGCAACAGACAGATCCACTGACAGCTAAAAATTCTCCCATATATATGTTCATGTGGATGCCATGTTACAGCTCCTCTCTTGCAGAGCTATTGTAAATAGGAGGATTATATTCTCAAAGCTATAATCTTTTAGTTAATGGAACAAAGAGGGAGTAAAATAAGTTAACAGCCAACATGAGGTGCACAGATTACCTTCATGCAAATTTATTCATTCAAATCACAGTTAATGTTCCAATGTGACTTACTTTCACCATTAAATAATGACATGTCCTGGTTGAGAAGAGAATCCAACCCTCCCTAATACTCTGTTCATTGTTCTACCTGTCATTTCACTCCACTACAAAGAGTGGATTCTATACTTTTGATAATTATAGTTGCTGTCCAATACAGACCATAACTTGCAGCCAGCTACTGCTAGAAGGGGCTACCAGATGATGGAACGAATGTTTCAATAATAAAACACATCTTCTCATGATATGTTTGTTGTATAACATCAGCTACATGTTGCTGCCTAAGCAAATGTTATTGTTCATTGTGAACATTTTGAAGTGCTTCCCAATTTATTGTATGTGTATATGTAAACATGGTTGATATGCAGAGTAGATAGCCCTCGGAAAGCTGAGAACTGATTTTGGGATAGCACAAGCATTCCTGGATGGATTCGTAGCAAATTTCTTGCAGATGCCCAAGTCTAAAAATGCTCACAATAAGGATGGAAGAAGGGGGCAGGAAGATTAGATACAGTGGTCGCCCAAGCAAGGGAGGTTCTGTCACTTTCTCCAGGTCTCCTCTTAGCTCCACATTTCTTGGTAGAGGAGGGTTTTATGGTAATCCAGTAGTACTGGCAGAGGCTGGGGCATGTAATTTAGAAAATTCTATGGCAAAGCACTGTTTTAACCTGGGAGTACTTTTATTTCAGAAATCTTAGGGTATGCGGGTAGAGAAAGTTAATGGAAATGGTGGACACTCTAAAGCTCTTTGAAGCCATCTCATGGTGTGGTGACTACTTCATTTGATTGATGATTCGAAAAGACAGTTCATAGTTTCATATGATCTGTTTTTTGTTATTGTTGCTTTGTATATCATAAGCAAGGTATATATATATATAATTTCTTTCCTTATGCATACATAATGCATATTATGTATGCAAATGTGTTATTAACATCACATTTTAGATTTCACTCACTGGATTCATTGTGGTTCCTAGATTCAGAATAATTTATGGTGATTCTGGTTGCTTGCTGGTTCTACCAATTTCAATGTGAAAAACCTCTGAGGCATAGACTCTCTTTGCGCAATCTGCTAGTGTTTGCTGCGGTGTCTTCCATTTTTAAGTATTTGTACAGAGTCTTGGTCCCAAACGTGAATGTGCTACTTGCCCAGAATAGACTGTTTCACTGTGGACAGGGGTGAAAACATAGAGGCAGAGTGTGAGACCCAGACAGCCAGGCTAAGTTATAAATCAATAGGTATATTCTCAACCAAGTGCTGTAGCTATTACTCATAGCAAACCTGTCCTTAACGACATTCATCCTACTTGTCCTCAGACTTATGTAGTTGAGTTTGTCCTTTTAGAGTTTTGGGCATCGTGGAGCTTTACTCTAAAAGCATTTTTCAGTTTTTGTTGGAAGACAAGGCTGTATGGTTTTCTTCAACGTAACAGTGCACATTCATTGGAACTTCTAGGATGCCAGGGTAGAAATAAGGTACAATGTCTCCCCAGTTTCTGTCATTGCCCCTGCCCTCCCATACACACATGCCTGCTGATTTCTTTAATATCCAAATGTTATAAAAGTACTAAAGTCAGGCTAAACGTATCATCCTTAATGCCTGTCTGAGAGAGGGGTAAACCTAAGTAACCAAGACCAGAAAGCAGTCTACCCCCAACTGCGCCCAAGAATAGGAATCATGGTATCTCAGGATACTAATTCATCAAAGTAGCATTGGCCTTGACATCTGAGCCTCCCAGGGCAGTAGTCTTGGGCGGATAAAATGGCTAATCATGCCTCACTTTGAGAAAGAAAAATGGGAGTTCTGTGTAGTGCTGGTCCATACATCATCACCATTTTCAGGACAAGTGAAATGTCAAGGCTAAAATACCCTCCAGCTATCTATAAAAGAATATAAGCCGTATACACAGTCATGACAGAGTTTTGAAATATTGTTCAATTGGTTTTCCCTATCAGGAAAAAAAGTATTTTCTGTCCCACATTTATCAAAAAAGGTACTGAATGAAAAGTAGAAGAATGGCAACAAAATGGTATCCTGTCCAATTTAATGAATGTGCAACAGTCCAGTCTAGCTAAAAAATGTATCATATCGAAACTAGAAGGCATTTCAGTGTGATACTTGATATTTCCATTTTTTACAATTAGTATTTGCTTTTTATGCTTGTATTAAGCAATGCTGATACACTGTATTTTACTAGTAATTCTGCAAATGAAATTTCTTTCCACAAAATAGAAAACTCTATTAATAAACTACAAGACATTTTATTCTAATTCCAAAAAAACCTCACCAACTATTAAAAGTTCAACAGTCAGATGTAATACATAGTATGTGGAATTTATAAAAACACAGAGATAAATTAATTTTGAGAAAGTGATTGGAGTACAGATATTAGTGATCAGGTAATAGAATTATATATTACTGTTACATGTGGGCAATATTTAATGTTATTATATTGAAATACAAAAATTTGGGGGTGGGGATGAGATGGTTCAGAGGTTAAGATTGCTGGCTACTTTTCAGAGGATACAAGTTAAATTCTTAGCACCCACATGATGGCTACGAATCATTGTAACTCCTGTCTCAGGCTATCTACCATTTTATGGCCTCTATGAGCACCATACACATACTTGGTACTCACACACACACATGCAGGCACAACACCTAAACACATAAAAAATAAATACATAAAATGTAAAACAGAATATGCATGTTCATTGTTGAATAATGGCAAAATTCTATAAATTTAAATTATTTGTATTAACATTTATTTAATTTCAGATACTTGTATCAGTATTTAGAGCACAGTGAAAAATAAATACTTCCTGACTTTAGTAAACATCCAATCCATTAAAAGTAGCACAGCTTTTCTTCTACCTTCCCTTCCTCCTTCCCTCCCTTCCTCCCTCCCTCCCTCCTTCCCTCCCTCCCTCCTTCCCTTGCTGTCTCCTTCTTGGAAACAGGATGGATCCCATGCAGCTTAGTCTGGATTCAAACTTTCTATGTAGCCCCTGATCTTCAAGCCTCTACCTCCCTGTTCTGGAATTAGGGGCATGCACCATGAAATCTGATTTATGTGATGCTGGGAACTAAACCCAAGGCTTTGGGTGTTCCAGATAAGCACTCTACCAATGGAGTTACTTCTCTAGCACATAAATACTATTAAAAAATAAAAACATATTATAGTTTCAAAAAGTTATCCAAAATATTAAAACTCAGCACCAAACAAAGTTGAGGACTTTGTGCCATCCCTGAAGGATTTTTTCTCTGTATTTTTATGTATGTAAAAAGAAGAGAAAGCAAAGAGGTTCTATACTCAAAAGCGAACAAAAGAAATTAACAGCTTAGTAATGTTGTTTATTCTACTACAGTCATTGACTTGATGGTAAAAATCCAAATCTATTTACCTTATAACTTATCACTTCAGCTTTCAAAGATACAATAGGGCTCATTTAATAAGTTAAGTTCTTAATTCCAGGAATAATAGAAGAGGAGGCAAATGACAGGGATGATGTCACATTCTTCCTTCTTTTCTTCATTATAACACCCATAATAACTTCCCTTAAAGGATCTGGAGCTAGTATCTAGAAATTTTTTTTCATTTAGAAACAATTTTATTTTACGTATCAGTTTCCCCCTTCCTGCTCCCTCCCATAGTCCCATGACTCCCACTGAGCCCCTCAACCCAACCCCACTCACTCCCAAAGGATAGTCAGACCTCCATGGGGGATTCTTAAAGTCTGTCTCATCATTTGAGGGAGGACCTAGGCCCTCCTTCCTGTGTCTGGGGTGAAATAGTATCCCTACAAAGGGAATGGGCTCCCAAAGTCCATTTGTGTTCTAGGAATAAATACTGTTTCCCTGTCAGAGGATCCATAGATTGCCCAGGCCTCCTAACTGGCACCCATATTCAGAAGGCTTGGTTCAGTCCAATGCTGGTTCCCCAGCTCTACGACTGCGGTCCTTGTGCTCTCACTAGGTCAAGTCAGCTGTTTCTGTGGGTTTCTCCAGCATGATCTTGACTGCTTTGCTCATCCCCTCTCCCTCTATACAACTGGAGCCCAGGAGTATGGCTCAGTGCTCAGCTATGTGTATCTGATTCTGCTTCGATCAGCTACTAGTGAAGGCTCTAGGTTGGCAATTTAGGAAATCATCATGCTCATTATAGGGGAAGGGCATCAAAGGCAGCCTCTCCACTACTGCCTAGATTCCTAGTTGGGGTCATCTTTTTGGATTTCTGAATATTTCCATAGTGCCAGACTTCTCTTTAAACCTATAATGGCTCCCTGTATTAAGATATATCTTTTCTTGGTCTCCTGTGTTCCTCCCCTGGCTTACTTAGTCTTCCTGATCCCTCTTGTTCTCCTACTCCCTCCTCTTCTCCCCTCTTCTTTTTCCTCCCTCCCTCCCCATGCTCCCAATTTACTCATGAGTTCTTGACCCTTTCCCCTTCTTTGAGGGACCACATATTTATTTCTTAGGGTACTCCTTGTTTTCTAGTTTCTTTGGTGGTGTGAATTGTAGGTTGGCAGTACTTTGCTTTATGTCTAATATCCAAATATGAGTGAGTACATACCATGTTTGTCTTTCTGTGACTGAGTTACTTCACTCAGGATGGTTTCTTTCAGTTCAATCTATTTGCCTGTGGATTTCAAAATTCCATTGTTTTTTTTTCTTCTGCTGAGTAGTACTCCATTGTGTAAATGTACCACATTTTCTTTATCCATTCATCAGCTGAGGGGCATCTAGTTGCTTCCAGGTTCTGGTTATTACAAATAACACTGCTATGAACACAGTTAAACATAAATCCTTGTCTGAATGTGCTTCTTTTGAATATATGTCTAAGAGTGGAATTGTTGGATCTTGTGGTAGATTGTTTCCCATTTTTCAGAGAAATTGCTATACTGATTTCCAAAGTGATTGCATGAGTGTTCCCCTTTTTCTACATCCTTTCCAGCATAGATTGTCATTGGTGCTTTGGATAGATTGTCATTGGTGCTTTGGGTTTTAGCCATTCTGGCTGGTGCAAGATGGCATCTCAGAGTTGTTTTGATTTGCATTTCCCTGATGATTAAGGATGTTGAACACTTTCTTTAGTGTCTTTCAGTAATTTTTGGTTCCTCTATTGAGAATTCTCTATTTAGTTCTGTACCCCTCTTTTTAATTGGATTGTTTGGTATTTTGGCAATTAGCATCTTAAGTTCTTTGTATATTCTGGAATATCAGCCCTCTGTCAGATGTGGAGTTGAGTGAATATCTTTTCCTATTCTGTGAGCTGTCATTTTGTCTTGTTGACTATGTTCTATGCATAACAGAAGATTCTCAGTTTCAGGAGGTACCATTTATTAATTGTTGATCTCAATGTCTGTGCTACTGGTGTTATGTTCATGAAGTGATATCCTGTACCAACAAGAGTAAATCCCATTTTCTCTTCTAAGAGGTTCAGTGTGGCTGGATTTACGTTGCGGTCTTTGATCCATTTACACTTAAGTTTTGTGCATGGTGATAGACATGGATCTATCTGCAGGCTTCTACATATCAGCTTCCAGGCATGCCAGCACCATTTGTTGATGATGCTTTCTTTTTTCCATTGAATAGTTTTAGCTTCATTGTCAAAAATCAGGTGTTCTATAGATGTCTATTGAGTCAGAACTGTTAGTCCCTTTATTTCTTTGTTTAATTTCTGTCTGGTTGTCTTATATATTGGTGAGAATGGGGTGTTGAAGTCTCCCACTAAAGTGTGTGAGGTTTTATGTGTGATTTGACCTTTAGTAATATTTCTTTTACGAATGTGGGTACCTTTGTAATTGGGGCATAAATGTTCAGAATTGAAACTTCATCTTGATGGACTTCTGTGATGAGTATGAAATGACCTTCTTCATCTCTTTTGATTGATTTTAGTTTGAAGTCCAGTTTGTTAGATACTAGGCTAGCTACACCAGCTTGTTTCTTGGGTCCATTTGATTGGAAAATCTTTTCCCAACCCTTGACTCTGAGATAGTGTCTGTTTTTGAAGTTGATGTTTCTTGTATACAGCAGAAGTATGGATTCTGTTTTCATATTCATTCTGTGCTTTTTTATGGGTGAGTTAAGACTATTGATGTTGAGGGATATTAATGACCATTGTTAATTCTCGTTTGTTTTGGGTTGCTTTTTGTTGGTGTATTGCATGTTGATTTCCTCCTTTTTTTTCCTTCTGCTTTTGGTATAGTGGCTATGTTTTTATGAGTAAAGTTAACTTTCTAAGGTTGGAGTTTTCCCTCTAGAACTTTCTAGAGGGTTGGGTTTGTGGATATGGATTGTTCAAATCTGATTTTGTCATGGACTATCTTGTTTTCTCCATTTCTAGTTACTGAAAGCTTTGCTGGGTATAGTAGTCTGGGTGATATCCATGATTCCTGATTGTAGAGCATATATCCAGGACCTTCTAGCTTTTAGAGTTTCCACTGAAAAATCACGTGTAATTCTGATAGGTCTGCCTTCATGTGTTACTTGTCTTTTTCCTTTGCTGCGCTTAATGTTTTCCTTTACACTGTAAGTTTGGTGTTTTGATTATTATGTGGCAAGGGGAATTTTTTTGTGGTCCAGTCTATTTGGTGTTCTGTAAGCCTCTTGTACTTTCATAGGCATGTCCTTCTTTAGATTGGGAAAGTTTTCTTCTATGATTTTGTTAAATATATTTTGTGTACCCTTGAGCTGTATTTCTTCAACTTCTATACCACTTATTCTTTTTTTTTCTTTAAAGCCTTTATTTCTGTACAAATTATTTTCACAAATAAACATGCGTAATTCAAACTTTCTTTCAAATTACGTTGAAATGTCTCATATGTTCTTTTTTTCTGCAAATGCTGACAGAATATAAAGCTCATTCTTCACGGAAGAATAATTGTATGGCATTCATCCAAACTACCTCCAAACTTATATTAAGATTCCCAGGCCTCTAAATAAAGCAGTATATAGAAAAGTGTTTAAAATACCTGTAAATAAGTTCATTTTTTTCATTTATTTTTCAGTTGAAATTTAGATAAGAAACAAGGTTGCTTCACAAGTCAGTTCCACGTCCCTCTCCCTTTCCCTCCCCTCCTCCCGTGTCCTCCACCCAACCCCCCTTTATCCCCTCATTTCCCCAGGGAGGGTGAGGCCCTCCATAGGGGTGTCCATAGTCTGGCATTTCATATACGGCAGGGCCTAGAACCTCCCCCAAGAATTCAGGGTGAGAGTGCACCTCACATTGTTGGATGGGAGTCCAAAGTCTGTTTGTACACTCGGGATGGGTACTGATCTGTTACACAAGGCTCAATAGATTACCTAGGCCTCCTCACTGACACCCACATTCAGGGGGTCTTGATCAGACCCATGCTGGATTCCCAGGCTGATGCCGGGGATTCAAGAGTTAGCCTTTGTCAGGTCAGCTGTTTCTGGGGGTTAAACCAGCCCAGTCTTAATCCCTTTGGTCATCAGTCCTCCCTCTCTGTTACTGGCTGTCTTGAGTTCAGCTCAGTACTTAAACGAGGGAGTCTGCCTCTTCTTCGATGAGCCACTGAATAAAGTTTCTGTTTCCCAGACTCTCTGGCCATGGGATTGTAGGCTGGCACTCCCCAGATCTATGTCTAAAATCCATATATGAGAGAGTACATGCCATGTTTCTCTTTTTGTGACTGGGTTACCTCACTCAGGATGGTTTCTTCTAGTGTCATCCATTTGCCTGCAAATCTCAGGATTCCATTGTTTTTTTTCTGCTGAATAGTACTCCATTGTGTAAATGTAGCACATTTTCTCTGTCCACTCTTCAGTTGAGGGACATCTAGGTTGCTTCCAAGTTCTGGCTATTACAAATAATGCTGCTATGAACATAGTGGGAAAGACATCTTTGTTGTATGAATGGGCATCTTTTGGATATATGCCCAAGAGTGGAGTTGCTGGGTCTTGTGTTAGGTTTATTCCCATTTTTCTGAGGAATCTCCATACTGATTTCCAAAGTGGCTGAACCAGTTGGCACTCCCACCAGCAATGGAGGAGTGTCCCCCTTTCACCACATCCTCTCCAGCATAAATTATAATTGGTGTTTTTGATTTTAGCCATTCTGACAGGAGTGAGATGATATCTCAGAGTTGTTTTGATTTGCATTTCCCGGAGGGCTAAGGATGTTGAGCACTTTCTCAAGTACCTCTCAGTCATTTTAGACGCCTCTGTTGAAAACTCTCTATTTAGTTCTGCAGCCCACTTTTTAATTGGGTCCTTTGATGTTTTGGAGACTTGCTTCTTGAGTTCTTTGTAAATTTTGGAGATCAACCCTCTGTCAGATGTAGGATTAGTGAATATGTTTTCCAATTCTGTGGGCTGCCTTTTTTTCTTGCTGACTGTGTCCTTTGCCTTACAGAAGCTTCTCAGTTTCAGTAGGTCCCATTTATTAATTGTTGATCTCACTGTCTGTGCTACTGGTGTTATGTTCAGGAAGATGTCTCCTGTACCAATTCGTTCAATGGTACCACCCACTTTCTCTTCTAAGAGGTTCAGTGTGGCCGGATTTATGTTGAGGTCTTTCATCCATTTGGACTTAAGTTTTGTGCATGGCGATAAACATGGATCGATCCACATTCTTCTACATGCCAGCCTCCAGTTATGCCAGCACCATTTGTTGAAGATGCTTTCTTTATTCCATTGTATATTTTTAGCTTCTTTGTCAAAGATCAGATGTTCATACGTGTGTGGGTTAATATCCGGGTTTTCAATTAGATTCCATTGGTCTACCTGTCTATTTTTGTGCCAATACCAAGCTGTTTTCAGGATTATAGCTCTATAATAGAGCTTGAGGTCAGGGATGGTGATGCCTCCAGACGTTGCCTTGATGAACAGGGTTGTTTTGGCTATCCTGGGTGTTTTCTTTTTCCATACAAAATTGATTATTGTTCTTTCAAGGTCTGTGAAGAATTGTGCTGGGATTTTAATGGGGATTGCATTGAATCTGTAGATTGCTTTTGGCAGGATTGTCATTTTTTACTACATTGATCCTACCTATCCAAGAGCATGGGAGATCTTTCCATTTTCTGAGGGCTTCTTTAATTTCTTTCTTTAAAGATTCAAAGTTCTTATGATACAGGTCTTTCACTTGTTTGGTTAGCGTTATCCCAAAGTATTTTATGATGTTTGTGGCAATTGTAAAGGGTGATGTTTCTCTGATTCCTTTTTCAGCCCTTTTATCATCTGTATATAGTAGGGCTACTGATTTTCTTCAGTTGATCTTGTAGCCTGCCACTTTGCTGAAGGTGTTAATCAGGTGTAAGAGTTCCCTGGTAGAGTTCTTGGGTCATTGATGTAAACTATCATATCATCTGCAAACAGTGAAAGTTTGACCTCTTCCTTCCCAATTTGTGTCCCCTTGATCCCCCTTTGTTTTCATATGGCAATGGCTAGAAATTCAAGTACCATGTTGAAATGGTATGGAGAGAGTGGACAGCCTTGTTTTGTTCCTGTTTTTAGAGGAATTGCGTTGAGTTTCTGTCCATTTAGTTTGATGTTGGCTGCTGGTTTACTGTATATAGCTTTTGTTATGTTTAAGTATGTTCCTGTTATCCCAGATCTCTCCAGGACCTTTATCATGTAGGGGTGTTGGCTTTTTCAGCATCTAGTGAGATGATCATGTGATTTTTGTTTTTCAGCTTGTTTATATGGTGGATTACGTTGATGGATTTTCGTATGTTGAACCATCCTTGCATCCCTGGGATGAAAACTACTTGACCGTGGTGAATGATTGTTTTGATGTGTTCTTGGATGTGATTTGACAGTATTTTATTATTTTTGCATCAATGTTCATGAGGGAGGGATATTGGTCTGAAGTTCTCTTTCTTAGTTGTATCTTTGTGTGGTTTGGGGATCAAGGTTATTGAAGCCTCATACAAAGAAGCTTCTGCTTCTATTATGTGGAACACGTTGCGAAGAATTGGTATAAGCTGTTCTTTGAATTTCTGGTAGAATTCTGCACTGAGGCCATCTGGACCTGGACTTTTATTGGTTGGGAGACTTTTGATGACTGCTTCTATTTCCATAGGGGTTATAGGTCTATTTAAATTGCTTATCTGTTCTTGATTTAGTTTTGGCAAGTGATAGCTATCCAGGAAGTCGTCCATTTCCTTTAAATTTTTGAATTTTGTGGATTACAGGTTTTCAAATATGACCTGATGATTCTCTGGATTTCCTCAGAATCTGTTGTTATGTCCCCCTTTTCATTTCTGATTTTGTTAATTTGCATGTTCACTCTCTGCTGTTTGGTAAGTTTAGACAAAGGTTTGTCTATCTTGTTGATTTTCTCAAAGAACCTACTCTTCATTGCATTGATTCTTTGTATTGTTTTCCTAGTTTCTACTTTATTGATTTCAGCCCTCAATTTGATTATTTCCTGGCGTCTACTCCTCCTGGGGGACTTTGCTTCTTTGTGTTCTAGAGCTTTCAGCTGTGCTGTTAATTCTCTAGTATAACTGTTCTCCAGTTTCTTCATGTGGGCACTTAGTGCTATAAACTTCCCACGTAGCACTGCTTTCAAAGTGTCCCATAGGTTTTTGTATGTTGTGTCTTCATTATCATTGTATTCGAGGAAGTCTTTAATTTCTTTTTTTATATCTTCTTTGACCCAGGAATGGTACAGTTGAGGATTATTCAATTTCTATGAGTTTGTAGGTTTTCTGCAATTTGTATTGTTGTTGAATTCTAATTTTAAAGCATGGTGGTCTGATAAGATGTATCGAGTTATTCCAATATTTTTGTAGCTGCTGTGGTTTGATATGTTGCCATGTATGTGGCTGATTTTTGAGAAGGTTCCATGTGGTGCTGAGAAGAAGGTATATTCTTTTTATGTGGATGAAATGTTCTATAGATGTCTGTTAATCCCAGTTGGGTCATTACTTCTATTAGACCCTTTGCTTCTTTGTTGAGTTTCTGTCTGGTATTCTTGTCTAGTGGTGAGAGTGGTGTGTTGAAATCTCCCACTATAACTGTGTGGGGCTTTAAATGTGATTTAAGTTCTAATAATGTTTCTTTTACTAATGTGGATGCCTTTGTATTTGGGGCATAGATGTTCAGGATAGACACTTCATCTTGGTGGGTTTCACCTGTGATGTGTATGTAATGACCTCCTTCATCTCTTTTGATTGATTTTATTTTAAAGTCCAGTTTGTTAGATATTAGGATTTCTACCTCTGCTTGTTTCTTGGGTCCATTTGATTGAACAAATTTTTCCCAACCTTTAACTCTCAGGTAATGTCTGTCTTTGAGGGTGAGGTGTGTTTCTTGTATGCAGCAGAAGGAAGGCTTCTGTCTTTGAATCCATTCTGCTAACCTGTGTCTTTTTATGGGTAAGTTAAGGCCATTAATATTGAGGGATATTAATGACCATTGATTGCTCATCCTTCTTCGATTTGTAATGGTTGCTGCTGGTGGAATTTCACCCCTTTGTTCTTTTGGCTGTTGGTAGAGTGGGATTCTCTAATGCCTATGTTTTTCTGGTTGTAGTTAGTTTCCTTGGGTTGTAGTTTTCCTTCCAAAATTTTCTGTAGGGCTGGGTTAGTGGATATGTATTGCTTGAATCTAGTTTTTTCATGGAACATCTTGTTTTCTCTGTCTATAGTGATTGAGAGCTTTGCCCGGTATAGTAGTCTGGGCTAGCATCCATGGTCTCTTAGTGTTGATAGAATATCTATCCAGGACCTTCTGGCTTTCAGAGTTTCCATGGAGAAGTCAGGTGTAATTCTGATAGGTCTGCCTTTATATGTTACTTGTCCTTTTTCCTTAGCTGCTCTTAATATTCTTTCTTTATTCTGTATATTTGGGGTCTTGATTATTATGTGGTGAGGGGATTTTTTTGTGGTCCACTCTATTTGGTGTTCTGTAAGCTTCTTGTACCTTCATTGGCATGTCTTTCTTAAGGTTGGGAAAGTTTTCTTCTATGATTTTGTTGAATATGTCTTCTGCCCCTTGGAGGTGGTTTTCTTCTCCTTCTTCTATACCTATTATTCTTAGGTTTGGTCTTTTCATGGTGTCCCATATCCTGGATGTTTTGTGTTAAGGATTTGTTGGACTTAAGGTTTTCTATGGTTGATGAATCCATTTCTCCTAGTGCATCTTCAACACTTGAGATTCTCTCTTCCATCTCTTCTATTCTGTTGGTAATGCTTGTATCGGTAGTACCTGACTGTTTGCCCAGCTTTTCTTTTTCCTGCCTTTCTTCAGATTGTGTTTTTTATTGTCTCTATTTCAGTTTTCAACCCTTGCAGTGTTTGCATTACTTCTTGCAATTTTTGGTTTACTTTTCATCCATTTGCTGCATTTTATGAATTTTTTTGGTTTGTTTCTTCTTCCATTTCCTGTCTTTTTTGGTATGTTTCTTCTTCCATTTCTTTCATTTTTTGCTTTGTTTTTTCTTCCATTTCTTGCATTTTTTGCTTTGTTTCTTCTTCCATTTCCTGCTTTTTTTTGGTTTGTTTTTTCTTCTAATCTTCCATTTTTTGGTTTGTTTTTTCTTCCATTTCTTGCATTTTTTTGGTTTGTTTTTTCTTCCATTTCTTTGAGGGATTTTCCTATATCCTCTTTTGGGCCTCTATAATTTTCATGAAAGTGGTTTTAAGGTCATTCTCTTCTGCTTCGTTCGCATTGGAATGTTGGAGTCTTGCTTGTGTGGGGTCTCTAGAATCTGGTGGTGTCATATTTGTTTTTCTGTTGCTGAGTGTGTTTTTGTATTGCCTCTTTCCCATCTCTTCTTCTAGTGGGTGCAGAAAGAGCCCCTTACTGGTCTGGTGGTTAGGGGACCAGAGTTCCCTTTTGGTGGGCGCTAGCAAGTCCAATAATCTGGTGGTTCTTCTATTCCTTGTCCTTGTTCTGGTCTCATGGGTGGAGAAGTAGAACAGGAATCTGGGGAGCTTAGCCTCCCACCTGGTCCCCTGGACCCTTTGCTGGATCCTGTTATACCTGATCCTGAGGTGGCCAGAAAAGCTGCTTCCCTGGACTCCCTGGCTCCTCTGGTTTCCTGGTCTCATTGGTGGGAGAGAAGACCTAGAGTCTGGGGTGCTTGGCTCCTGCTGGGATTGGAAGCTCTGTGCAGTTCCCAGGCGATCCCCAGGCACTGAAACACAGGCCCAGAAGCCTGCCTGTTTACCTGATGCTGCTGCCAGAACAGCTGCTTCCCTGGACTCCCTGGATCCTCTGGTTTCCTGGTCTTGTTGGTGGGAGAGATGACCTGGAGTCTGGGGTTCTTGGCTCCTGCTGGGATTGGAAGCTCTGTGCAGTTCCCAGGCGATCTGCAGGCACTGGAACACAGGCCCAGAAGCTAGCCTGTTTACCTGATGCTGCCACCGGAATGGCTGCTTCCCTGGACTCCTATACCTCTTATTCTTAGTTTCTGCCTTTTCACAGTGTCCTATATTTCCTGGATATTTTGTGATAGGGATTTGTTGGACTTAAGATTTTCTTGGTTCATGACTCTGTTTCCTCTTGTGAGTCTTCAACACCTGAGATTCTCTCTTCCATCTCTTGTATTCTATTGGTTATACTTACATTTGTAATTCCTGATCATTTACCTTGCTTTTCTATTTCCAGCATTATGCACAAAGGAGTGATAATGTCACTCACATGCTGGTAGCAACTAGCAGCTTTCTTAACTGGAGTTAAGAACCACTCAACAGGAATGAAATCATGCCTGGTACTGGAAACCTAACCAACTCCCAGAGCTGGGGAGATCATGAACATTAGAAAAGAATCTACTAATAACACTTAGCTAGACCAGCATAACTCCTTACTAGCTAAATCATTTTCTTATACTCACAGACAACTGTAGCTATTTCCCCTTCTCAAAGAAGCCTATTTTTGCATCAAATAAAGACCATCATAGAAAACCACAATTGTATACAATGCAGAGGTTGTGAAGAGCCCAGCCCCAAAGGATATATCTATATCATAGCTTCTGCAGCTCTGGCTCAGAGAACATTGTGGATAAGGGAGTGGAAAGATTTTAAGTCCTAGAATACCAGAAAGTCTTCTGTAAAACAGTTCCTCCTAGAAATAGAACAAACAAGGCAGAACAGTGGCAATATCAATAGACACGCTAATGTGGAAGGCAGAAATTTCTGAGGGGCCCTAACCATTGCCGGGAGAAAGAGAATTAATTTCTCTCATGAATGAGCTCCCTTATAGGTTGTCCAATCCTGAGCAGTCAGCTCTGAAGTCTTATATACAAAACTACAACAGCAACAAAAACTGACCCAGCAGGTTGTGTTTATATATATTTCTGCATACTCATATATACATATGTAACAATAATCATCAAAGTAAAAGAAGCTACCAAATTGAGTGTGTGGGTGGGCATAGGGAGGTTATAGTGAGGGTGTCAGAGAGACTGGAGGGAGAAAAGGAGAATGGTGTAACTCTAGTTCAATTAAAAACATTAGAAAAGAGACAGTCATTGAAGGTCTTTTTTATCAGCTGTGTTCCTTGTATAAGAACTAGAATGCGACTCAGAGGGTATGGGTGCAGATGTTAACTCTGCTACTAACAATAACAGCAATTAATCCACTGGGAGGCACTTCAGAGATAATGTTATCCAGTGTACACCTGCCTAGGGTGTACTGAGACAGATGAAATGTAGGTTCATCTCAGAACTGGTGGATTCCTTGGTAGTGATGCTCTCCAACAGACCTTTTCTTGACATCCAACTCTTATTTGTAATGTGTCCTGATTATGAGCCTAGCAAAACTTCAGGTGCAAGGCCTACTCTCATAGCCCCCTCACAAGGAAAGCCAGTGAGTTTGAACTAGTGACTTGGACAAATGTATTGAAGAGCATTTCAAAGTGTAAATGATTTAGGAACTACAGAAACTAAATGCTCCCATATTGAAATGGCATCTCACTTTGCTACAGTTAATAATTATTTCTTGAGTTTGATTGGATTGAAGGGCATTTGCTTTTGTAAAGATGAGCAAGTTAAAAGCACCTAATAGATAATTCTGTTCTGTTTTACAGTGTCAATTTCAGGGCACTTTGGTTAGCTAATAGTTGAAAATTTCTTCAGGTTCCACAGGATCTCATTTCTCACCACTACTCATTAAGTAACTAATAGCAAGATGCCTTCAGAATTCCTGTGATCAAGTTTATGTAAAACAGGAGTCTTAATGTGTACCTTGAAAATGTATAGTTGTTTCATATTTCAAGACAACATATTTGCCATATTCTGCTTTAAAAATTATATTAAAATTAAACTTTGACGTATATGGTAGAGAGGGAATTCTAGTTCTTTTTTGAGAGAAAATCAAGAAAGGTTTCGAATAGGGCAATCTTGAAACAGTGTTCTCTATACATAATAAACATATTTATGATTATCTACTGTGCACATTTAAGATTCTGTTTTCATCCATGATTGATGGTATGAATTAATAACGAAATACATTATGCTATTTTGGTAGGATCAGAATACAATGTCAACAAAACAGAAATCCTCAGTTCTTTTTCGTTGCTGTTGTTTGCCTTGTTTTTGGTTACAGAGTCTCACTTTTTTCCTTGCCTGTTTTGAGACTTACTATGCAGAACAGACTATTCTTGAAGTCACAAAAATCTACCATCTTTTGCCTCTCAAGTGTTTGGATCAAAGGAATGTGTCCTCATGCCTGACTAATTATCAGTTCCTGAAAATAAAAACTATAAGTACTGATATTTCCTGGCCATTTTGAATCTGCATAATAAATTACGCATTTAGCATTCATATATCATACATAAGTCCATACTAATTATTCATAGCATGTTATAGCACTTTTCCACTCTAGAAATTTATTGAGTTCCATTTAAGGAATTTATCTAGCCCTTTGAGAATTTGGGAAAATGTGCAATCTGTTAAGCAGCAGAAAGCAATTAAATCTAGTTAGATGATCCTTTAGATGGTAGGGTACTAGGTGAAGTCACTGCTTGGGTAGAAAACAATATTTGGGAGAAACAATGTAACTAAAGTGGGAGAAAATAATTACCTTAGTTCAAAATTATTTAATTTTTGCCTTTGTGAATACTACAGAGTCAAATGTCTATATTCTATTGATCTATATAGAGTAGACCACAAGAGGTTTTTTGAACATATTTCACATTCCTGTAAGATTTTAATATGTTAATAAATATTACTATGGAAGAGAATAAGGGGTAGCACTTTATTAGATTTGTGAATTTTTGTTATTCCTGAATCACGATCTCAAGAATTCCATAAAAGAACATGGTGTTATATCAATAAAGGCATTCTTTTTCTCCCTTTTAGTATCTAACATTTTTGACATTTGTTGTTTTTCTTTTCTCTTAATGTAACATCATATTCTATCCAAAAGCACTCAGATAGAAATAGAATTGGAAGCTATTAAGTATTATTCTATGTCAAAGTTGGTTCTCAAAACCTATTTGTTTCATGGAGAAACCAAAGCCAGATATGATGTTACAAATGAGGTTGAACATTGTGGGAGGCTGTTTAATTTATAGTCTGCTCTTTAAATTCAGCTGGTAAAGTGCTGTTGACATGTATAAATTGCTCTTTACTTTTTTATTTGATCATGTAAAGACGTTGAACTCTTATCCTGATTCTAATAAATATGCACACTTGATAATAATTGTGTATTCTGAAGGTAATACTAGCTGGGACACTATAAAATCTTTGTAATACCATGAATATTTTAGTTATTCTACTCTCGTGCTTTCTTGCCTGTTCTAAAGTGGTACATTGTCTACTCTGAAATCTTGCCCAAAGCAGGTCTGAATTTTCATGAACATATTTTAGAGCCAAATTTAAAGTTATGAACTTTTACCTTAGGTTGTTATTTCATTTAAAATGCCTGCTTTTTTAAAAAGAATTACATTCATGGCTTTGTTCAGCATGATGAATATATTTCTCTATGTCTCTTACTCTTGGTCAACTTGAGAGAGAGAGAGAGAGAGAGAGAGAGAGAGAGAGAGAGAGAGAGAGAGAGAGACAGAGAGAGAGAGAGAGAGAGAGAGAGAGAGAAAGAGAGAGAGAGACAGAGAGACAGAGAGACAGAGAGACAGAGAGAGAGAGAAATTGTCAATATTGTGAATTCTGCCTTTGGAATTAAAAATTAGACTTAAGTGCTGTGCGATGGTGTTTTTATGTTTGATCCATGATGATGATGGTGATGATGATGATGATATAGTTTTCTAACATTTACTTCCAAACAGATAAACTCTTAGAGCTTTATTTATTTTGTAAGTGATATATTTCAAAATTCTCTAAACCAAGTATGATGTTTTTCAGGCTAAGACTCTCACAGTTATGGTAGATGCCTGTTAGATAACAACAGCAGCTGCATCTGTAGTGACACAAAATTGGCAAGAAAAAAACCAACTTTGAATGAAAACATAGGTTTCGAATGGTCCATCGAACTTGTAACATTTCATGGTTGGTTACTATCTTAGCTTTGAAGACTAAGTCATACTTCCAACTGTGGACCGTCTAAATTATCTCCATATGAAACAAAGAAGAACATTTTTCCAAAGTTATATTGGACATGAATTTCACTTTTCTCATGCATGAACTTGGTCATGGTGTGTCACAATATGACTTATATATGGCAACAAGCAAACATACATACATACATATATACATACTACATATATTCATTCATTCATTCATACATATGAGCCCCTTATACATGGCAATCCTATGAAACATGTATACTTCATGAATAAGTGAGTTTTTAAGATCAGGTTAGGTTCTATTTTCTGTTACTTCACATTGTATAAAACAGTGATTTTTTTCAGGCTATGACTTATCCCAAAAGACTCCACTCTAAAAACAGCTTTGGACTCCATTTTGAAGGTGGACTGACAAAAAACACCAATAGCCTGGTGCCAACCATGTATTTCAGACTGGTAAATAATTTATTCCTGATGGTGCCACCATATAAGTTTATCTTGGTGAATTGAGACTCAGGAGTCACAAGAGTATATTAAAATCATGTCTGAAAATAGGTCCCAAAATTCATTAAACATAAGATTAAGGAAAGGTGTAATTCCCTCACATAGACTCCCATAAAGTAGTGGACACCTAGCATTGTGATGGATTGGCTCCACATCAACCTTCAACTGATGCCTGGTGTTTACAACAAAGACCTATAGGCAGAGAACTCCTGACCATCTCTGGGGCTTCAGCTCAGCTTGAAAACCCGTTATTGGTATAGCTTATTTGACCGATATCTTTCCATCCACTTGATCTCTCCCTTTGTACCTCGCTTGTTATTCCTGCTCTGAAACCAGTCCCTCCCTTTCATCTCTGCAGCTGCTTGCATCCTTACCCTCAACCAGAGCTCTTCCAGCCCCTAATCTCTATAGCAACGGCTTCTTTCTGCAGTGGGTTTGGGTTTGTTATCTTATCAGTACAGACTGGACTGCATTTCTTTCTTTTCACATTTGTTTGACAATTATACATATGAGTAAATTATTTATATCATTCCTGTCTTATCTCCAATTTCTACTGTGGCCCCCTTTCAGTTAAATACCTTCTTATTCATTCGATACAGTTACTACATACACGTTTATAATTACAACATCTAGCTCAACAAGTTAGCAAGCTTTAAATGTTAGCATTTAATAATGCCAAGACATTTTAGAGCTCAGATCATACCAACCTACGATGATTTCTGGGTAGGCAACCAGTCACTCATTTATAGGGGAACCTCATAATTGAAAGAAGCTGAGTTTTGATGGGGAAGGGGTGCTGCTGGGAAGATTTTCAGGACACAGGGTAGAATCAATTTAAAGATATTCTCCCCCTCAGTTCAGAAACTCATCTGTGGTTAATCTTGGATGTTACTTTTGCTGTAATGAACATCATGACCAAAATCTACTTTGGGAGGGAAAGTGTTTATTTGGCTTACATTTCTTAAGTCATAGTCCATAGTTGGAAGCCAAGGCAGAAACTTAACCAGGAAGAACATGGAGGCAGGAACTGATACAGAGGTCATGAAAGAGTGCAGCTTACTGGATTGCTCCTCATAGCTTACTCGTTCTGTTCTCTTATACTATGCAGGAAAACCACCCAAGGTTGGCACCACCTACAATGGATGAGGCTCTCCCATATAAATCATTAATTAAGAAAATGCCCCCATATAGCTTTCCTAAAGCCCAATCTTATGGAGACATATTCTCTGATGAGGTTCTCTTCTCCCGTATGAGTTTAGCTTGTATCAAAGTTGATATAAAACTAGTCAACACAGTATATTAACCAGAGCTCTCTAGAAGAAAAAAACCTGATAATTTTAGTTTAACAATAGCTATATCTAAATGGAAAAGTGAAGAATCTTGTAGTTCAGTCCAGAAGGTTAATTTCTTTTCTTCAGTTATTTTGGAATTCTGAAGAAAGAGGTCCTAATTTCATCAATGTAAAGCTGAACTATTTGGGTGGATTAACTTGTCAGAAAGAGTGAAGGAAAGCAGGCAAAACAAAAACAATAACAACCAGAAAAACAGGCATTATAGAATCCCTCTCTACCAACAGCCAGAAGAACAAAGGGGTGAAATTCCACAAATAATTCCACCAACAACAACCATTGCAAATCGAAGAAGGATGAGCAATCAATGGTCATTAATATCCCTCAATATTAATGGCCTTAACTCAACCATAAAAAGACACAGACTAGCAGAATGGATTCGAAGACAGAACCCTTCCTTCTGCTGCATACAAGAAACACACCTCACCCTCAAAGACAGACATTACCTGAGAGTTAAAGGTTGGGAAAAAAATTTTTCAATCAAATGGACCCAAGAAACAAGCAGGGGTAGCAATCCTAATATCTAACATATTAGACTTTAAAATAAAATCAATCAAAAGAGATGAAGGAGGTCATTACATACTCATCACAGGTGAAACCCACCAAGATGAAGTATCTATCCTGAACATCTATGCCCCAAATACAAAGGCATCCACATTTGTAAAAGAAACATTATTAGAACTTAAATCTCATCTAAAGCCCCACACAGTTATAGTGGGAGATTTCAACACACCACTCTCACCACTAGACAGGAATACCAGACAGAAACTCAACAAAGAAGCAAAGGGTCTAATAGAAGTAATGACCCAACTGGGATTAACAGACATCTATGGAACATTTCATCCACATAAAAAAGAATGTACCTTCTTCTCAGCACCACATGGAACCTTCTCAAAAATTGACCACATACTTGGCAACATATCAAACCTCAGCAGCTACAAAAAAATTGGAATAACTCCATGCATCTTATCAGACTACCATGCTTTAAAATTAGAATTCAAAAACAACACAAATTGCAGAAAACCTGCAAAATCATGGAAATTGAATAATGCTCACCTGCACCATCCCTGGGCCAAAGAGGAAATAAAAAAAGAAATCAAAGACTTCCTCTAATTCAATGAGAATGAAGACACAACATACCCAAACCTATGGGACACTTTGAAGGCAGTGCTACGGGGGAAGTTCATAGCACTGAGTGCCCACATGAAGAAACTGGAGAACAGTTATACTAGAGAATTAACAGCACAGCTGAAAGCTCTAAACACAAAGAAGCAAAGTCCCCCAGGAGGAGTAGAAGCGAGGAAATAATCAAATTGAGGGCTGAAATCAATAAAGTAGAAACTAGGAAAACGAAACAAAGAATCAATGCAACGAAGAGTAGGTTCTTTGAGAAAATCAACAAGATAGGCGAACCTTTGTCCAAATTTACCAAACAGCAAAGAGTAAACATGCAAATTAACAAAATCAGAAATGAAAAGGGGGACATAACAACAAATTCTGAGGAAATCCAGAGAATCATCAGGTCATACTTTTAAAACCTGTAATCCACAAAATTCAAAAATTTAAAGGAAATGGATGACTTCCTGGATAGCTATCACTTGCCAAAACTAAATCAAGAACAGATAAGCAATTTAAATAGACCTATAACCCCTATGGAAATAGAAGCAGTCATCAAAAGTCTCCCAACCAAAAAAAGTCCAGGTCCAGATGGCCTCAGTGCAGAATTCTACCAGAAATTCAAAGAACAGCTTATACCAATTCTTCTCAAAGTGTTCCACACAATAGAAGCAGAAGGGTCTTTGCCAAACTCTTTCTATGAGGCTTCAATAACCTTGATCCCCAAACCACACAAAGATACAACTAAGAAAGAGAACTTCAGACCAATATCCCTCCCTCATGAACATTGATGCAAAAATACTCAATAAAATACTGTCAAATCACATCCAAGAACACATCAAAACAATCATTCACCACGGTCAAGTAGTTTTCATCCCAGGGATGCAAGGATGGTTCAACATACGAAAATCCATCAACGTAATCCACCATATAAACAAGCTGAAAAACAAAAATCACATGATCATCTCACTAGATGCTGAAAAAGCCAACACCCCTGATGATAAAGGTCCTGGAGAGATCTGGGATAACAGGGACATACTTAAGCATAACAAAAGCTATATACAGTAAACCAGCAGCCAACATCAAACTAAATGGACAGAAACTCAACGCAATTCCTCTAAAAACAGGAACAAAACAAGGCTGTCCACTCTCTCCATACCGTTTCAACATGGTACTTGAATTTCTAGCCATTGCCATATGAAAACAAAGGGGGATCAAGGGGATACAAATTGGGAAGGAAGAGGTCAAACTTTCACTGTTTGCAGATGATATGATAGTTTACATCAATGACCCAAGAACTCTACCAGGGAACTCTTACACCTGATTAACACCTTCAGCAAAGTGGCAGGCTACAAGATCAACTGAAGAAAATCAGTAGCCCTACTATATACAGATGATAAAAGGGCTGAAAAAGAAATCAGAGAAACATCACCCTTTACAATTGCCACAAACAACATAAAATACCTTGGGGTAACGCTAACCAAACAAGTGAAAGACCTGTATTGCAAGAACTTTGAATCTTTAAAGAAAGAAATTAAAGAAGCCCTCAGAAAATGGAAAGAACTCCCATGCTCTTGGATAGGTAGGATCAATGTAGTAAAAATGGCAATCCTGCCAAAAGCAATCTACAGATTCAATGCAATCCCCATTAAAATCCCAGCACAATTCTTCACAGACCTTGAAAGAACAATAATCAATTTTGTATGGAAAAACAAAACACTCAGGATAGCCAAAACAACCCTGTTCAACAAGGCAACGTCTGGAGGCATCACCATCCCTGACCTCAAGCTCTATTATAGAGCTATAGTCCTGAAAACAGCTTGGTATTGGCACAAAAATAGACAGGTAGACCAATGGAATCTAATTGAAAACCCGGATATTAACCCACACACGTATGAACATCTGATCTTTGACAAAGAAGCTAAAAATATACAATGGAATAAAGAAAGCATCTTCAACAAATGGTGCTGGCATAACTGGAGGCTGGCATGTAGAAGAATGTGGATCGATCCATGTTTATCGCCATGCACAAAACTTAAGTCCAAATGGATGAAAGACCTCAACATAAATCCAGCCACACTGAACGTCTTAGAAGAGAAAGTGGGTGGTACCATTGAACGAATTGGTACAGGAGACATCTTCCTGAACATAACACTAGTAGCACAGACAGTGAGATCAACAATTAATAAATGGGACCTACTGAAACTGAGAAGCTTCTGTAAGGCAAAGGACACAGTCAGCAAGAAAAAAAGGCAGCCCACAGAATTGGAAAACATATTCACTAATCCTACATCTGACAGAGGGTTGATCTCCAAAATTTACAAAGAACTCAAGAAGCAAGTCTCCAAAACATCAAAGGACCCAATTAAAAAGTGGGCTGCAGAACTAAATAGAGAGTTTTCAACAGAGGCGTCTAAAATGACTGAGAGGTACTTGAGAAAGTGCTCAACATCCTTAGCCCTCCGGGAAATGCAAATCAAAACAACTCTGAGATATCATCTCACTCCTGTCAGAATGGCTAAAATCAAAAACACCAATTATAATTTATGCTGGAGAGGATGTGGTGAAAGGGGGACACTCCTCCATTGCTGGTGGGAGTGCCAACTGGTTCAGCCACTTTGGAAATCAGTATGGAGATTCCTCAGAAAAATGGGAATAAACCTAACACAAGACCCAGCAACTCCACTCTTGGGCATATATCCAAAAGATGCCCATTCATACAACAAAGATGTCTTTTCCACTATGTTCATAGCAGCATTATTTGTAATAGCCAGAACTTGGAAGCAACCTAGATGTCCCTCAACTGAAGAGTGGACAGAGAAAATGTGCTACATTTACACAATGGAGTACTATTCAGCAGAAAAAAAACAATGGAATCCTGAGATTTGCAGGCAAATGGATGACACTAGAAGAAACCATCCTGAGTGAGGTAACCCAGTCACAAAAAGAGAAACATGGCATGTACTCTCTCATATATGGATTTTAGACATAGATCTGGGGAGTGCCAGCCTACAATCCCATGGCCAGAGAGTCTGGGAAACAGAAACTTCATTTAGTGGCTCATCGAAAAAGAGGCAGACTCCCTCGTTTAAGTACTGAGCTGAACTCAAGACAGCCAGTAACAGAGAGGGAGGACTGATGACCAAAGGGATTAAGACTGGGCTGGTTTAGCCCCCAGAAACAGCTGACCTGACAAAGGTTAACTCTTGAATCCCAGGCATCAGCCTGGGAATCCAACATGGGACTGATCAAGACCCCCTGAATGTGAGTGTCAGTGAGGAGGCCTGGGTAATCTATTGAGCCTTGTGCAGCAGATCAGTACCCATCCCGAGTATACACAGGGACTTTGGACTCCCATCCAATAATGTGAGGTGTACTCTCACCCTGACCTCTTGGGGGGGGTCTAGGCCCTGTCCTATATGAAATGACAGACTATGGACATCCCCATGGAGGGCCTCACCCTCCCCAGGGGAATGAGGGGATAATGGGGGGGGGTTGGGCGGAGGGCACGGGATGAGGGTAGGGAAAGGGAGCGAGACCTGGAACTGATTTGTGAAGCAACCTTGTTTCTTATATAAATTTAAACTGAAAAAAAAAACACCCGCAAAAAGAAAAAACAAATCTCAAACTTTCCTTCTTTTATGTAACCTGTCACCAGAGGCTAAGGAGAATATTTAAGGTGGGTTAGAAGTGATCTCAACTGATCCTCATTTAGAATAGGTCTTCTGATCTCTGTAAAGGGAAGCCTTTTCCTTGAGAGAAACCTTCCCGCCAGCCTGGTTCTAGAGCCGCATCAGTCCCAAATAAAAACACAGGCGGCTAAATTAATTACGAAGCTGTTGGCCTTGCTTGTTTCTTACTGGCTAGCTCTGACTTAAGTAATTGCCCCATAATTGTTAATCGAAGTATTTCTCTTACCGGAGAATAGTTCTGGGCTTCCTACCCCATGGCGTTACATCTTGACTCTCTGTGTTTCTCTTTCCCAGAGTTCTCCTGGACTCCTAGTCCCACCTATCTTGGTTCTCTATATGCCAACAGTGATTTATTGACACAAGACTTCCCCAACATCTCTTCCTTACTGTTTAAACAAAAAGAAAGGTCTTAACTTTAATACAGTCAAATTGTATACAACAGAACAGTTATCAAATAAGAACATAGTTACAATATTTTAGCAAGATTTAAAGAAAATATCATCCATCCCATCCTTGTGAGTCCAAAGTTCTATGTAGCTTATCCTTTATCATAACTAAGGAAAACTATAATTATAACTATCTATCTTCAACTCCATCAAAGACCACAGAAGGATAATATATAAACACTAGAAATGACAGAGACATCTTGTCACCTGGACAGTCACCCAAAGTTCCTCTGTAATGTTAGGCCATCCATTTTCAGCCCATAGGCCACAGTGTGTCTGGAACACTTCTCAGCAAAGCAGGAAATTTCAAACTGTCCATCTGCTTCAGCACTCTGTCAGTCATTTTTCTGTGTCCTGCAGAAAGTCTCGTAGACTCTTCTATGAAGCAGGAACCCTGTAAGGCTGAGTTCAGCAGTCACTTTCTTGTGGGTCCTGCATGTCCAGATTATACAACAACAGTCAAGCAGTACAGGCAAGAGCAGTTTCTTGCCCAAATGGCTAATCTTGCCATGTTGAAAGCAAACTCCATAACAAGTTTCTTCGATGCCCATCTTCCTCTCAGACGTAATTGGTGCTGCCAGGAGCAGACATTTCTCATTGTCAAGAAAAACCCTAAACCATTTTAAATGCCATTTTCTGAAGGTCTTTGAAGGGTTTGAAGACTGTATATCTATCTCAAATATATTTCTGAATATCTAGAAAACCTAACTAACCTAACTATAAGTTCTGACTGTTATAAGTAACTATCTATAGTCTATATTTAATTGTGCATTACATTTTAAAAGATCAGTATAAGCACAACACTTAATCAAGAGGAGAAATATACACATCACCAAATTGACCTTGAATTTGTATCAATAAATGAAAAACCATACCCATACCATAATTCCCCTTTTTACCTTTAAAAAGAGATTGGATATGATCATTAGCCAATTATAAACAATCCCATATAAATGAAAACAAAGATTTATAAACAAGATGGGAATTAGGACATCGCTCATTCAAAACTGCTTCGTGCTGGAAGGGGGCGCTGTTCATACCATGGGGATCATGACAAACCTCAGAAACCTGTATAAGTCCTTATTTTCAGGGTCTGTAAGACTGCATCATCTTAGCTGTTTCAATTGTTGGAACACCTGGTCCACTGCTTCTGGGGGTCTTGGTTCGTCAAACCACAGAAACCTGGAAGGCATCCTCAGCTTTTCATTTTCTGTAGAAACATAATTAAAAACTCCTTTTCCAAGTAACATATCCTTATACTTAAATTTTGACGTCAAGGCATTTTTAAAAGGTGTAAGTTGAATTAATTCAGCAGCATTTATAATCAAGTGTACTTTAGCAGTTGTTTCTTTCTGAGCAATCAAAAAAACTTAAAAACACAATAGCATACAGCATCCAGACTCCCTGTGTAATATCCATCTTTACGTGGCTTATTCATTTATCTATTATTATTACTCTATTTCTTTTACTTTTATTTATTTTTCTTTGAGACAGCGTTTTTCTTTGGAAATCTGCCTGCCTCTGCCTCTGCAGCAAATCCTACCAGCGTGCACCACCAAAGCCGGCTTCTTTATTTTTATTTGCCACTATGTCGTTTTTCTTTTTCTCTCTCAATCTTATGTATGTGTTTAAACACACTGTAAACCTTTAGAGGTTTTTCTTTATCCAAGTCTGACTTTACTGTAGATCTTTATGTTTTTCTGGCCACGTGTCTTATCTGTTAAAACCGCGGCTGTTTAAACTGCCGTTTTCCAAGATGGCGGGCATAAGCGTGATTTCAGCTTACTGTCTCAGTCTGATGTCCGGCAAAAGCTGCCGGCTCAGAGATGTGGTCACTGCCACTTCCAGCTGTACGTATAACTTTTCAATTGTTAGCAGAGTCTCTTAAAAGAACCTTGCTGTTTTTTTTTTTTCTTTTTATGCAGAAGACTCCCGTAAGCGAGCCTCGTGAATCTCCCCTTGTTACTAGCAAAACAGAGCCCACCTGAGAAAAATGCTGCTACCAAAAATCTGTGCTTCTCTCTGTTCTTCTGTTTCTAAAATTCCTTTAAAGCTTTTGTTATTTTGCGTGGAAATTCAATCCTGCTTCTGATCACCATTATGTAAAGGGAAGCCTTTTCATTGAGAGAAACCTTCCCGCCAGCTTGGTTCTAGAGCTGCATCAGTCCCAAATAAACACACAGGAGGTTATATTAATTATGAAGCTGTTGGCCTTGCTTGTTTCGTACTGGCTAGCTCTGACTTAAGTAATTACCCCATAATTGTTAATCGAAGTATTTCTCTTACCGGAGAATAGTTCCAGGCTTCCTACCCCATGGCGTTACATCTTGACTCTCTGTGTTTCTCCTTCCCAGAGTTCTCCTGGACTCCTAGTCCCACCTATCTTGGTTCTCTGTATGCCAACAGTGATTTATTCACACAGGACTTCCCCAACAGATCTCAACTGATCCAATCAAGAAAAATCATCCTCAGGTACGTGTCCAGCTACTTGGGTTTTAGTTCACTCCTAGATGTATCAATTTGACAACTAAGATTAACAATCTCAGATGGAGGTGAGAACAATCTATATTCCTAGACAACTGGAGGTTCTTTGGAAACTGATGTGGACTCTGAAACAAACCAAACATCAGCTCTAGTCCGGCTGAACAGAATACAATTCTAGCTGGGAGAATAATACTGTCAACAGGCTGTGAAATGGCTGGACCAAGTGAAACACACATCTGGATGAACTTCTGATCACCCACAGTCTAAATGCATGGAGAACCCATACATAACCTTGGCTCTAGCTAGGAGGAAGGGTGGTTATAGGATCTGAAATATTATTTAATGCAAGTCTGTTAAATAATATGATGTTTGATGAACATATGACATTCAGATTCTCAAATATTTATACAAATACTAGCTTATTACTTAATCCAAAAAAAACAATTATTTAAAATTAAAAATTAAAACTAAAGTCAAATAAAATTAAAACTAGATTTATATTTAACTAGGCAGAAACTGTTATTCCTATACCCTACTACACTTAACATCTCTAAGCTAATAAATAGCAAAGTAAAAATATGAATCTCTAAGGAATTTGAGTACATTGTTAGCATGAATGGTTCTGGAAGATCACTAACCTATCTAATACAATACAGATGACACTGGCCACACCAATGGATCAAGATTAAATATTCTTATCCAGTAGTAGTCAAGATGCCTTTAAACCCAGCACTCAGGAGGCAGAGGCAGGTATATCTCTGTGAGTATAAGGTGAGCAAGGTCTACTTAGGAGTTCCAAAACAGCCAGTGTTGCATACTGAAACTCTGTTGTGAAAAAGCAATTAATAATCATAATATTAGCATAATAATAACAATAATAGTAATAACAGAAGATTAAATGCTCTGTAATAACACTAATTGGTCTGTAATAAGACAATATTCAAAGTTTTGAACAAGCACATTAGCAGAGTTTAAGAAATAAACAACCACATTATATTCTAGAAAATGATAAAAACAGAACCTTTTGACAGTTGGACAGTAGAAAACAGGAATGTTAAGAGCATAGGTTTGGGATCAGATGTTTTTTATTGTATAACAATTTTATACATGTGTATAGAGTTTTTTTAATCAAGTTCACCTCCTATTACTTCCCTTCCAGTTCTTCCTCTATCCTGACCACTATTCCCTCCCAGTTTTATACCTTCTTAAGATTCCAGGCCCTGCCCTCGATGAAATGACAGTTACTGGAGATCCACCATGGAGGGTCTCACCCTCCTTGGGGATTGGATTGGAGATTGGGTGGGGGACTGGAGGACATGGTGGAGAGGGTGGAGGAGGAGGGGAGGGAGAGGAAACTGGGATTTACATGTGAAGCAAGATTGTTTCTAACCTAAATAAAAAAAATTATAAAAAAGATTAGTCTTGGTCTAGCTTATCTGGACTTTTGTCAGTGGAGGACTGGAAGGGAAGGAGGGCAGGGGAGATGGATCATGATCCATATGTAGATGGAAATTATGCATTCAGGGAGCACTGAACACTGTTTTAACAAAACAATGTCCAGTTACTTTGGGCTAATACAGTTAGTATTTTTCAGTCTTTGAAAGGCTGTTTAATCTCATGTGAAATGAGAAAAACACCAGGGCAGCATACTCCAGTGGGAAGGATTGGTACTCTTTTCTTATTAGTCAGGCTATAGGTGTGAGTAGTATTTAAACAGGCTTTAGGAAGTTGCTTGTGTCAGAGTATTTTATCACTGACAGGAAAGAGACTAAGACATCTATTAAATAATCTCCATGAAAGAAAAAGAAGAGAACTAGATAATGCAATAGTAGAAATATAGTCCTCACTATTACAAGCTTATTTTCCTTCATCATGTACTTTTACTAGGTCTGTAATCACAAGCAACTAGATATCAGGATATGCACTAAGTCTATCCAGTATTAGTTAATAATATGCTTATTCTATCTACAGTGGGTTTCTAAACCATGGCTTGTAGTTATTTTTTTAAACTCTTTTGGGGCCTTCCACCCAAATAAATACACAGAGACTTTCTCTTTCATATGAATACCTGTCCTTAGCTTGGCTTGTTTCTGGTCAGATTTTCTAACTTAAATTATCCCATTTTTCTTTAACTACATTTTACCTCTGGGTTTTTTTACCTTTATTCTATATACTTTCTTTCCTTCTTACTTTATGGCTGGTTATGTGGCTAGGTGGCTGGCTCCTGACTTCCTCCTCTCCTCCTTTTCTCATTCCTCACTCCCCTAGATTTCTCCTCCTTTTTATTCTCTATGCCCACCAGTCTCACCCATTTCACTCTCCTGTCTAGCTATTTACTATTCAGCTATTTTTTAAACCAATCAGGTATTTTAGGATGCAAAATAACACAGCTTTACAGAGTTAAACAAATGCAACATAATACAAAACAACTTTGCATAATTAAACAAATATCCCACAGCATAGACAAAGTAACATATCTTAAACTAATATTCTATAACAATGGCTACAAAATTCTTCCCAGCCTAATATGTGTCTCCTGAGATGTGTGGGTTGCCACTCTTGTTAGAGATGGAATACATCTCCTCAGTCTATGGGTTTGAATTTCTTGGCATTTGAGTTTGTTCACTGACTGAGGCAAAAATGATGCTACATTGTTTCCAGTCATTACAGATTAAAGTTCTCTTCAGCAGCATCATACATCATGATATGCAGTTCTCAACTGGCACTGACACTTTATGTCCCTGTTCTTTGCCAAAATTAATGCAATTTTTCTTACAGACTTCTTTCACAAGTGTCTATTTCTGGAATTGTTCTTAGACAGCTATTTTCATGTTTTTGAAATTTTACTTAAGTGACATATACTCATCAAAATATTGGTCTTTCAGATGGACACATAAGGAGGATAAAATGAAAGAGTAAATGATATCTAGCTTAGAACACACAGTGGCTTCATTTTGTAAAGAAGTATGTGTATTTGTGTTTATAAATAATTAGGAACAAAATAAGAGTCAGTTTTCAACTATTTGAGTCATTATCCATCAATTGTAATTTACATGTGATTGCATAAATTAAGCAATGCTAGATACCATTCCTTACAATCATAACAAATTGCTCTGTAGTACCTATGAGATTTAGGTAACTTGTCACAATGTTTTGTTGCTCCTGAGAGGAAAACACTTGATTAATTTGTTTGACAGTGAAAATATTTGGGAAAGTCAATGATTTCAGATTCTAAAGTTGGCATTCTCATACTGATTCTTTTTAAAATGATATTCTCCTTATAGCTTCATTCTTTTAGCTTATTAATTAGAATTATATTTATTTATGTCTGTGTATAAGAATGTACATGTGGGTGGGTAAGCATACACATAGAGATCAGAGAACCACATTCAAGAGTTATCCCTCTCCCAGTACTACTTGGGCACCAGGGATGGAACTCAGGGCTTTGGGCCTGGTGGATAGTACTTCCACCCAGTGGGCCATCCTGCTGCCCTTAATTTATTAATTTTTGAAATTAGCATACAAAATCTTGCATTGACACATAAACTTAAGTATTCAAAAATTACTTTAAGGCTGTTAGGAATCATGCCACAGTTCAATGCTATTGCACTTCATGGAATGCTTATATTGAATAATGAACAAAGTAATCAATTCATCAATAAATGATCAACCAGCCAATGTACAAAGTTCAATCATATTTCAGTTATGTCACTAATATTTGATCACTAAACAATCTAGAAACGAGGGAATGACTTTGTGGGCTAAACTTAATTATGTCCCTCTCTAGTTGGGATATATTCAAAATCTTAGTCATTTACTTGTTAATTCATAATATTTTCCATATCAATATTTTAGCTGGGATAATTATAGGTTCATGATTGATATCTTCATAAACATGTCTCTGACAATCAAAATCTGGGCTGGGAAAACAGATGATAAACAAATCATTATGCAGTGAGAGTGAAATTCTAGTAATGCTAAAGGAGGCCAAAAATGGTACAATATCCTAGAGATCGACAGAAATATTATTTTATACTATTTCAATTGCTTCAAAACCTGATTCTACAATTTGAGTTTTTTACTTCAGTGATCCACAGTTCAGCTTATATCAAACACTGGAAAGGAGCTAGAGAGTGCTAGGAAGTGACAACATGCACATTCTCTGCCTGTGTGGGTCTCTGACGAATTCGGAAGAGAAGTACTAATCCATCAATAGTTTAAATACGTAAAAACTTAGAACTGCAGTGGGTTTTTCATTCCTTATCTACATCAGTCTTTCTTCCTGGAGCCTCACAACCATATACCATGCCCTTGGTGTGGATAATTGTGGCTCTTTTATGCTTACTTGTATAATTCTTTAATCAATCACCCAGAATAGAAGAAATTCCCTGAGGGCTTAGAAAGTAATCTGAATGAACTCCAGGGGCAACGTCTTGGCTTAGGTCAGTCATCAAACTAAATCTACTGTTCCCTCAATTACATGGATCGCCGCTCTGACTCTCTACCTGGTGATAGTGGCAGGGACCTTAATACTTAGAAGATAAAACAAAGTGTAGTCATTTTTCAAAGATGCATGAAAAAGATATTTCCTATATACCATAAAAATCTGGTTTAATTTATTTTCAAAAAAAGTAAAATACCAAATGAAAATATAATATTTCCTTTGTAAGATCAGGACATGATAATCTGTAATGCATTATCAATTGTTACACACTTAAAAATAAATAGTCTCAAACATAATAAAGGTCACAGTTTAGAGAAAAATAAGTTTTTAGTTATAAAATTATCTATTTAGGTATTTGCGTATATGTCTGAGTGAGGCACATGCTGAACTATTTTCAAAGTTTTTGTTGACTTAAGTTTTTACTTTTGAGATATCTTTGTTTAGTTCCTTAAACTATTTGCAATAGAGCTGTGTTCAGTTTACCACTTTAATTCATTTTTACTATATATTTTAGGAACATTTGAAAATTATAATTGAACTATAGATGTCATAGGTTTAAAAATAAGCTTTGTATTTAATGCTATGAGGAAAACAGTTCTTTGAGATTTTTATGGAACTAATTGTATATGGAAGATTGATCTTCTAGAAATGAAAAATGGTCTGAATTTCAGGTAAGTATTTCACCAGTTTTTATAAAGATATAATCATTATTTTTATTGTCTTATTTAAAGTTAGATAGCAAAAAAGTCATTCTAAATTAGAGACTTTATTGCCTTCATTTAAATGGCTAAAAAATTACTACATTCTCATAAATATTCCATATACTATGTTTCTAATTATAAACAAGTAAGTTTAATTTAGAGAATTTTAGAAAAATACCTGAGTGAATATTCCCCAAATATTAGCCATTACTCTATAGGTATAGATTATAGGTCATGGTGTTTATGGATTATACTTACATATCATACATCTTATGTCTTCCAAATTATCTAAAATAAGATGCACTATGTTTGCTATCAAGAAACTTTCTGTTTAGGTAGCTCCCTACACAGGGCAAAATTTATTTTCGAACTCTTTATAACAACTTTGCTATTTCCAATTACCCCTTTTCCAGGTCACGTGTGATGTGTGAACTACATTATCAGAATTACTCAATTATCATCAGAGGGCCTGAGGCTGAAATTGCATAGATCTCATCACTCCTCCTTCTTGGTTTTAATCTGTCTTACTCCTTGCTATAGCTGTCAGCTGATGAATCTCTAGAGCTGGCTGTTTTGAATGACTAAGCAAGGAAAGGTGATGAACAACTCCCATCAGAGTCCACTCACAGAGTGCATTCGGTTTCCACAGTCCCCACAGCACTCCTCCTCTGGGTCTACTGCATTATCCTCCATGAGATAAAGACATTTTTTACTTTTTTTGAAATACAAATATGTGCTTCTCTACAAAAACAAACAAAAACCAAAAAACCCTTCTTTTGTTTACTACTGTGTAACGAATCTAGTACATTATAGTGAAGCTTTGCTTCTGTGACTGCTGTGACCTTGAGAATGTAGCTTTGATACCAACCTTTTTGTATACATTTTAATTAAAAATGTAGTGTCTATTCACCATGCAACCTTTTTTTCCTGTATTTTTCAATACATCATAATGTCTACAAGCTACTTCCCTGAAGCATCATTTGTCTTTCCTGCAGCGTTTTTTCATTGTTATTCCTAGTGACAGCACTTTGACTCCACATTACATCACCTGTCACTTCTTTGACAGCTTCAAGAGAGTCTTTTCTCCAGCATTAATAACCCCATCTTCTTTGTTTTCATGGCCATGCTTTGTGTCTTAACACATCATGTGATTCATGAAACTTAATTTTCTGTAGAGCAAACTCCAGCTTTTAAAAGGGCAGCCAACATTCCTCAGAAATTTATGTCAACTCATTTTTTTTTCTAGACTCTATTCTCCATCTGTTACTGTTTCCTATATGACAACGTAAGGCTGGTGGGAGTATCACTTGACTCATATCCTCTATAGCTTTAATGGTCTTCCTTTGAAAATTACAATAAAATACATTCTCTCTGTTCCCTTCTGTTATTCTTTCTAGCTCATCTCTGTTTGCTTGGACTTCCCAAAGAATCACTTCCTACTAGGTACTCCAAGCTACCACATGTAGATAGAACCTAGAGCCTCCTATATCCTTCATCCACCTCTCCATTCTGGTCTCTCTAGAGTACTCTTAGACTTGCCTCTGCCCACATCAGCTCCTTCTACTATCATACATCTATCAACTTCAGAATCCTAGCCATATGGCCAGAGACAGGGCATTCTACCTTTGTCTGTGCCTTCCTTTGTGGAGCTAGACTGCAAGTACTACTTAAGAGACTTCCAGATTCAGTCTCCTTCCCCAAAATGCTCTCTTATATCCCATCTATCCACTTCTTGGAGTCTGAACCCAGAGCTCAAACTTGTACTCTTGAGAGTCTGAATATTAAACACAGAGTAACTACAAGACTGAAAACCAAGCATTATTCTTCTGGTCAGAATCTGCCAGATGTGGCAACAGCAACAAAAGAATTCACACCCACCCAATAACGATGGCACTGATACCAGGAAACACTACAAATGTCAGGACTTGAGTTGCAAAGAAAGATACCAGAACAAAAAAACAAAACACAAACAACCAAGTCAATATGCCTCTTCCCAGATGTCAGCAACCAATTATGTCCTCAGAGAAGCAGTTAGGCTGAGATACAAGACAATGAGTTAAAAATAGCAGTTATGAATATGTTCAAGGACCTTAAAGACAATAATGGATAAGATAAACACGTCAATGAAGACTGTGTAAACACAAATGAGGAAAATAATTAAATTTGTGAAAGTAAGTACACATGTACACACAGAGAAAGAGAGAGAGACAGAGACAGAGACAGACAGACAGAGACAGGGAGAAGCAGAGAGACAGAGAGAGCACCAAACTCAAACATCATTGTGAATAATCTAGGAAGTCAGAGGTAAGCCTTACCAGAATATTAAAATACACAGGAGAAAGATTTTAGGTCTTGAAGAGAGAAGGAATGGATTGTTTATTGAGATAAAATATTAAATATTTAAAAGTCGAAGCACAAAACATTTAGGATACTGTAAAAAACCAAACCTCTTACTAAAATGTATAGAAGGTGAAGGAACCTATGACAAAGGCACAGAAAATATCTTTTTTACCAAACTTATAAAAGGAAAGCTCCCTAATTTAAAGAAGAATTGCCTATCAAGGTTTAAGAGACATAAGACAAACCAAATAGGCAAGGTTAGAAAAGAAACTCCCCACATTGAGACACAATAATCAAAACGTTAAATGTATAGAAGAAAAGATATTCAAAACTTCAAGGAAACTGCCAAGCTATACATAAAGGCAGATCCATTAAACTAATCCTGACTTTTGAATGGAGACTATGAAAGCCAAAAGTATCTGTATTAATGTTCTACAAGTAATGAGAGACCAGAGATATCTGTTTAGGCTACTGTACCTAACAAATCTTATCAGTCACAAATGATGGCAAAAAAATAATGATTAAGAAGTTAAAAATTTCTGTCACCAATACAGCTCTACAGAAAACACTAGAAAGAAAACTTCAGTCTAAAGAGGTTTACTGCATCCAAGAGTACACAGGAATAAATGATCCTAGAAAAGTTACTCAAAAGAGAAAGAAAAACACTACAAAAATACAGAAATTAATAAATGCTACTCAATGATAACTGTCAATATTAATTTCGATTACCCGAATAAAAAGATACAGATTAACCAATTGAATTAGGAAACAGGATCACATTCTTTCTTTTTATTTCCTTCCTTCCTTCCTTCATTCTTTTTCTGCATCCAAAAATACACCTCACTATCACAGACAGATATCACCTTAGGATGAAACTATATCCAAGCAAATTGAACCAAAAAGCAGGCATTCATAATTATTTTAATTTATGACAACAAAGACTTCAAACCAAGTTAATACAGATAGAGGTGAACACTATATTCTCATTAAATACCATGGAGTGCTTCACCCTCCTTGGGGATCGGACTGGAGATTGGCTGGAGGACTGGGGGACCTGTTGGGGAGGATGGGGGAGGAGGGGAGGGAGAGGGAGCTGGGATTGACATGTGAAACAAGATTGTTTCTAACCTAAGTTTAAAAAACCCACCAAAAGGATATTACAATTCTAAACTCTTATGCACCAAACACAAGGCACTTCATTCATTGAAGAAACACTACTACAGTAAAAAATCACATATTGGTCCCAACACACAGATTAAGATATACAGGAGAAAGAATTTCAGGTCATGAAAATAAGATAGAAGAAATGGGTTGTTTAGTCAGATAAAATATTAAATATTTAAAAGTCAAGGTCATGCTAGTGAGTGACTTCAATACCAAACTTCCATCAATATCTTGGTTATCCAAACAAAAACTAAGCAGAGACATGTTAGAGTTAAATAATATCTAAAAGATACCTACAGAATATTCTAACCAGACTCTAAAACAATAGATTTTCTTCTCAATAGACCATGGAATATTAGGACGCAAAGCAAGACTTAGCAGATACAGAAAAGCTGAATTAAAGATTAATAGAAACAACAATAGAAATGGCTGAAAGTATGCAAAGTCATGGAAGCTAAACAACTCCCTACTGAATGAAAACTGGGTTGACACAGAAATAAAGAAGGAAAACCATTTCAATTGAACGAAATGAAAACACAATATACCAATAGCTATGGGAGACAATGAAGGCAACTTCATCTCCCTAAATGCCCACATTAAATAGAAACAGCTGACCTGAACAAGGTGGAGCTCACGGACCCCAGACTGATAGTTGAGAGACCAGCATACGACTGATCCAGACTACCTGACTGTGGGTGCCAGTGAGGAGGCCTCGGCATTCTTTGGGGACTCAGGCAATAGATCAACATCTATCCCTGGCATTCAGATGTACTTTGGGATCCCATTCCACATGAAGGGATGCTGTCACAGCCTGGACACATGAGGGAAGGCCTAAGCCCTGCCCTGGATGATATGACAGACTTTGGAGATCCCCCATGAAGGGCCTCATCCTCCTTGGAGAGTGGAGTGGGGATTGGATGGGGGCTTGGGAGAGGGTTGAAGGGGACGGAAGTAGGGGAGGAGGGGAGGGAGAAGGAGTTGGGATTGACATGTGAAGCAAGCTTGTTTCCAATTAAAATTGAAAAATAAAAAATAAAAAAAACTGGAGACTGTCGCACCTGCTGTGCGGCCTGCATCTGAGAAGGTAGTGAGGTGGTCGGGGATAGATGACACAGAGACCGGTCGGTTGCTTTAAGAAAAACCCTAGGTAATCTATTGAGCCTTGGACAGCAGATCAGTACCCATCCCAAGTATACACACGGTCTCTGGACTCCCATAGAACAATGTGAGGTGCACTCTCACCCTGAACTCTTGGGGAAGGGTCTAGGCCCTGCCCTATATGAAATGACAGACTATGGACACCCCCATGGAGGGCCTCACCCTCCCTGGGGGAATGAGGGGATAACGGGGGGGGTGGGGTGGGGGGGAGGGCACGGGAGGAGGGGAGGGAAAGGGAGAGGGACCTCGTACTGACTTGTGAAGCAACCTTGTTTCTTATCTAAATTTAAAATGGAAAATAAAAAAAATATTAATAAAAAAAAAAGAATGAGAATCGGTGAGTTTGTCAACACAAACTACTTAACAGAGAAAGAAACAACAACCTACTAACGATGCCATTTATCAAGACAAGAATTAAATACAAAATATATAAACATTTTATTAAAATGGCAATATTTTACAAACATATTAAGTACTCATTGTCTCAATTTACTTAATGGAATCTTCAAGATAGCTATTTGAAAATATGCATGAACTAAAGGAGGTAATATTTAAACTGGGCACATTATACTAATTATTAGGCATAAAATTAGTACCAATAGGAAGATAGAAGCAAGCAAACAGTAGATTCTAATATGAATTCTACATTTGAAAATCAAAACTTGTATTTAACAGTATCTAAAAGCCTATACAGAGATATTGAAATGTCAAAATAAAATCAGTAGACAAGATTTGATATATGGTTCATTTAATGGATAAAATAAAGTAAACATTAAAGAAAAATTGCCAAAAAAAAAAAAAAAGAAAAACTTTATGCTTCCCAAGTCAGCTTAGGAGGAGATTCCAAGTCCGCTTAGGAGAGAGAAGTCTCTCAGGAGAAGTCTCTCCAAGAAAAAAGAGCTTCCCTTTTTAAGGACTTCTGCCATCCATCTACATACAATTCTTTCCAGACTTCTCACCCTCCTGGCTGGTGGTTTAATCTCCGGCCCCAGAAAGGGTAACAGGAAGAGGCATCTAGCCGTAGGGGGTGTCAAAGTCATGGTGTTTCAGTGAGCAAGCCCTTATCTGAGCCCTATCAAGAGCTTTATAGCACTGAATTGTTTTCAGTAAACATTATCTCACAGCTGCCTGCTCCCAGGCCGAAGGGGAAGTGGGTTTCTGCTCAAGGTCTGGTGTCCCCACAATTCACCCCTTTTTATTTTTAAATGAGGCACTCCTGGCTTAGGTCAAGTAGGGTCACCCTCCCTGGCCCATCTTTGGGGGACCTTGAACCCCTGTCTTAGGTGGGAGGGGTCTTCCCCACAGGTTGTCCGTCAAAAGAGCGCCCCAACCTTAAAATCATCTGTAATAAGGCTTTATGGCTATTGGGATTGCCATGGGCTAAGGCACTTTGAACTCAGCATGAAGTCAGAATGCCTACTGCCACTGTTACCATTCCTAAGACCGCCACTGACATAGTGCCTCTCTGTCACCTGCCCATCCCCCGATCTGGGCCGTAGCATTTTACCACCAGTCTTTCTTTGTTACAAGGGTGATTTATAGTTACAATTTGACGGTCAAAACAGTGATAAAGTTTACAATCATTTCAAGATCTACTTAGGAAAGCATTAGAGAGTGCACTTGCACAGATACATTAGGTACAATCATTGATGTTACGCATGTAGCATTATAAAAAATATGAACAAGAGGCTTGTTGCATTATTTACAGAGTACCAATTTGTTCCTGTGGTGATGTAGTCTGTCGATTTAATGTCAGTAGTATCAGCCGAACATGCAACCCGAGTCAAAGTTTTTTGTTGCACCAGGACAAACCACATTTCTCCAGAAAAACACACTGGCATAGGTGTGATTCTAGAAACAGGAACCACCAAGTCTGATATTTTAAGTGACCATGTCCTGTTCAAATACTGAAAAGAGACTTTTGTCACTCATCACAGTCCATACCAATGTCCAAATATTTTAAATGGGTCCTTTTTTTTCTGTTGGCTTGATGATGAAAACTCACAGGTCCAGGAGGATGATGTAGCAGTCCCGATGAGAAACTGGAAAAACTCGAACCGACTGTTTTATTTCTTTCTCAGGCTGTAGATTTGATGACATCAAGGGTCAGGAACACCGACTTAGGAGATCTTGAACTGGCTTGAGCAGGCTCCCACAGTCTCAGGTCCAGTTTTCTCTGTTCCATGCATCTCACCAAATGTTGTGACAGCTACTGAAGCTTTATTCTTTTCCTGTAAGAAAACACAAACATGCTCTCGACCCCAAATTAGGGTCTTCTCTACTGTCTAGTGTATGGATGTTTCCATTTGACCTGAGTAATAGTTGTTTAACTTTCATTATGTCAGAATCTGTCTGAAGCAGATTCCTCACTGGCATTTACATTTTAAAAATTTTTAAATGAGGAGTGGATTATTTAATGAATCATGTGGGGACTGGGGACATTACTCCCCCTTTTATTTTTAAATTTTGTTTGAACTGTTGAAGTTGGATCATAACAGTAGAAGGATTTGTCTACCCTCCTTAGTCAACTATCTAGGTGAATTGGGATCACTATTTAAATTATTAGTAGATGTCCTTTAAAAGGGACATAACCGCATAACCATTAAGTACCTTTGAGAATCATTTAAGGATTGTAAACTATACTATGTCTCAAATAGTCCCCCCTTTTTTTTTTTTTTTTTTTTTACCCTGTAGCTCTCCCTAGCTGACAAGGCCTCGTTTGTATCTGAACTGACAAGGCCTAATTTGCATCTACACAGACACCTTTGGGGGTGGGGGCCTGCCAAAGTGGTAGGGCAGTTCCCTGAAAAAAAAACTCTCTCTCCCTTTTTTTTTTTTTTTGACTGGCTCTGAGGGCTTAACTTGAATTTTTTTGTTAAGATATTAACCGACTGACTGGATGTTTCTTTTGGCTATATCTAAATCGATTTAGGTAGTTTTTAACTGTTTGAAGGGATTTAAGTATCCCTTTAATCATATCCAAGGCAGTTAGAACAGTTGCTTTTGTCAACATTTACACATTTACATTTCACACTTTATACATACTGATGTGGCCACGTCCATACACACAGACCATGCATACATATCTCTCCTTTTGCCTAGGTTATGATTAGTTTGTTGAACTGAAACTTCTTTAACAGAACAACTCCAGTCAATCTTTGAATTAAAACAAAAGGTTGAAAAAGTCCTGTATGTCCCTCATCATTTCTTCATTAGAGAAGTTTTGAGCTACACTCAGGGGCTACAGCCATACCCACTCCTTGTAATTCTGTAGATGCAAAGTGGAAAGGCCAGGCTTTTGCCAAAAGTTTTTAGAGATGACTCACAAAATTCAATAACCTACCTCATATAAATGTAACCAAACTTTTTTATTTTATATACCTTTGTCTTTTTCTTTACTGAATACTAATACCTCATTTATTAACTGTTACCAGTTTATTTAATTTACCCATCTTTAATCTATCTTCCCATTGAGGATGATCCTCCACTCTACCCTCCAACTGAGGGCAACTTCTTATCTTAGGTTCCCTTTCTTTTTTTTGACCTTTGTTAGGTGAGGGCCTAGACATTTAATCCAATCCACCCTTCAACTGAGGGTTTAATCATGGAGATATTAAATATTTTTAATAAAGCAGAGATTCCCCTTTTAGGAGGGGGAAACTCAGACTCCCGTGTTGGTAGCAGCCACTCCCAATGTATTTATTAGTGCTATAAAGGCGATGAATGGGGAGCTGCAGTGACTAACTGGCATCAAAACGGTGGGAGGGGCATCAGGAACGCCCATGTAGGCAAAGGCCTGCAGGCAATGAGAAATAACATCTTTAATCTTCTCTCCTGAGTGGAGAGAGGCAAAAGTCAGTTTAGAATACGTATCCACCGAAACATGCATGTATTTCAATTCCCCTGCCTGTGGCAGGTGAGTTATATCCATTTGCCAGAGAGGCCCCGGGGATTTACCCCCTCATTGGGAGAATGCACAGTCAGGGCACTGAGAGGTAATCTGTGTAGCCATGGATAGGAGGCACCCAGTATGAAATTTAATGGAGCGGGCATTTAGATGATATCGCTCATGGAGCTGGTGGGCAAGCTGCTCCTGAGTGTATAAGACCCTAGGGCGGGTCAAGGAGTCAGCAAATTGATTGCCCTGGGCAAGGGGTCCTGGAAGGTTAGTATGTTCACGAATAAATCCCACATAAGCAGGGTAGATGCACTGCCAAATAAGATGTTGGAGCTGAACTAATAAGGAACAAATCTGAGAGGTTGGAAGAACATATGGAGAGGTTTCTAAAGGTCTGACAATGTTGGCAACATAGACACTATCAGTATATAAATTAAAGGGCTCCCCCTCAAACATTTGGGAGGCCATCAAACAGGCAAACATCTCTGCAGCTTGTGCTGACATTTGCCCTATGGGTACCCTCTTCTGCACCTGAGAAGAAACCACCACCGCGAAACCTTTGGAGGAACCATCTGTAAAGACTGAGCGAGCTCCAACTAGGGGGCTCTCCTTTAAAACCTTGGGAAAAATCACAGGATGTTGTTTAAAAAAAAGACATCAAGGGGCTATTGGGATAAAGGTTATCAAACTTGGCACCTGTAGATGTAATAAACAGGGTCCACCCATCATGGAAGGTCTGTAGATGTTCTATCTTCTCTTCATCATAAGGAAGAATAATTTTATCAGGACTCTTTCCAAAGGTTTGGATGCTAAACTTGTGTGCCTTCCATAGCAATTGTAAAATCAGATTATAGTAGGGGGCCACTACCTTCTTAGGGGAGGCTGACAAATGTATCCAATAAATGGGGCCAGTCTGCCAAAACACAGCAGTGGGCGAAAAGCTAGATGAAAGTACAACCAGAACAAGAGGCTGTCCATAATCTATACGCCGAAGGTGGGCTTGCTCTATACTTTTTAACAACAATTGTAGGGCATTCCTGGCCTCTGGGGTAATCTGTCTAGGGGAAGTTGGAGCAGGATCCCCAGGAAGAATATCATAAAGGGGTTTAAGAGCTGCTGTTTCAATAGAAAGAGAAGGGCGGGGCGAATCCACTGCACCTCTCCCAAAAATCTCTGCCAGTCATAAAGCATTTTAAAATTTGAACAATCAATTTGGAGTCTTTGGGGCCAGAGGCCAGTTTGTTGAATTTGATGACCCAAGTAAGTATAAGGGGGTCTCTTTTGGATCTTTTCTGGAGCCAAAATAAATCCGCAGGCCTCCAGGAGCTCTTGTAGCTCTGCAAAGGCTATGTAACATTGCCTCTCCTCGGCTGCAGCCAAAAGAACATCATCCATGTAGTGGATAATGTAAAGATCAGGGAACTTATGCCTGAGGGGATCTAAACAGGCAGCTACATAAATCTGGCATATAGTTGGACTGTTAGCCATCCCTTGGGGGAGCACCACCCATTGGAAGCAAAGTGCAGGCTCCCTAAAGTTAATTGCAGGAAGGCTAAATGCAAACCGAGGACTATCTTGAGAATGTAGGGGAATGGAAAAGAAGCAATCTTTTAAATCAATGACAATCAAATGCCAGTCTTTAGGAATGGCCACAGGTGAGGGCAAGCCAGTCTGGATCGCCCCCATGGGCTGCATGGTCTCATTTACAGCCCTCAGGTCTTGTAGTAACCTCCACTTTCCTGATGGTTTTTTAATTACAAGTATGGGGGTATTCCAGGGGGACGTGGAGGGGACCAGATGGCCTGCCTCCAATTGTTCTTGAACTAGCTGATGAGCCGCCTGGAGTTTTTCTGCTGGTAAGGGCCACTGTTCCACCCATACGGGATCATCTGATAGCCATGTGATAGGTATAGGGGCTGGCGGTGCAACAGTGACCCTCATTAAAAATGGTTAAAATCCTTCCTGTTCCCTGGGGCCCTGGTATTCAAAGGGGGAGATGCGACCGGGCAAGCCTCTCCCTGCTCTAGTTTATCTAGTCTCTTCCCCTGACTCCAGCCCATCCCTTGCTGGGGGGGCCCCGCTTTTTGACTTGGGTGCCTGGGTGGTGAGGACCACTCCCATTTCTCGTAGGAGGTCTCGTCCCCAGAGGCCAGACAAAACATATGGTTGAAAAAACCCTGTGTGGCCCTCAGAATCTTGCCACTTTAGCATTCTGAGGCTCTTATGTGGCACAGCCTGTCCTATTCCCTGGAGGGTCACCTTCCCTTCCTGCTTGGCCCAGGCAGGGGGCCAGAATTTATCTGAGAGGACAGAAATGTCCACGCCAGAATCTAAAACACCTTTGAAGGACTTGCCTTCTATCTTTAATGTAAGCTGGGGGCGGTTCTCCATGGTGGCTACCCAAAATACTGCTGGGCCAGTACTTCCAAAACCTTGGTTATCCCTTTTCTCTTTAATTTTTCTAGCCTCACAAGGAGCTGTAGGGAAGAGGAGTAACTGAGCAATCCGTTCTCGTGCTGGGATGGCAACAACCCCACTGTCCACTGATGTCATTATTTTAATCTCTCCCTCACTATCCTGGTCTATAACACCAGGGTGTACCTGGATGCCTCGAAGGATAGTACTGGACCGTCCCAAGAGTAGTACAACTGTGCCTGGGGGCAATGGCCCATGTACCCCAGTAAGGAGGGCCTGGATCCCCATCTCAGGTGTTAGGACTGCCCGGGTGGAGGGACTGATGTCCAGTCCTGCACTGCCTGAAGTGGCTCTAAGGAGGTCTGCGATATGAAGGGGGAGTAAACGAATCTTGCTGCTGCCCACAGCGGGGGTCATTGCCCCATACACATTGGTTTTGGGGCCCTGGGGCGGGGCCCTCTTCCAGTTTTTTTGATTATTATTAGTAGGAAGGAAATTGCCCCCCCATGTCAGTTCTAGAGTAACAGTCAGTGGCCCAATGATATCCCCTTTGGCAGTGGGGGCATAAACCAGGTCTCTTGAGACTAGTAGTACTATTTTGAGGGCACTCTCTATGGAAGTGTCCCTCCCTACCGCAGCTGAAACATGTTTTTCTCCCTCCCTGATTAGATCTTTTTTTTTCCCCTTGGGGTCGAATAGTAGCAGCTAACACTTGGCCCTGGATGAAATTACCATTAATGTCTCTACAGATCCGGATGTAGTCATTTAGACTTTTGTTGCGGTGGGGACGAAGAGCCTCCTTACAGTACTTATTTGCATTTTCAAAAGCCATCTGTTTGATAATTGGCATCGCAGGCCCAATGCCCCCAAATATTTTCTCTGTTACCTGACTGAGGCGGTCTACAAAGTCTTGGAAAGGTTCGGAGGGTCCTTGAAGGACTCTGGACAGGTGATCCCCTCCTTCCTTTGAAGGCAATGCTTTCCAAGCACCTTGGGCTGCTGCCGCCACTTGGGCATAGACAGCAATGTCATATTGCATTTGTTGTTGAGCGGTGGCATATTGACCACTCCCGGTAAGCATCTCCACATTTCTCTGGGGCTGTCCGGCCTGTGCATTCCTTTGGGCTGTCTGGCTGCATCTTTCTTGATACTCACCTCTCCAAATCAAATAATCTCCCCCGAACAAAGCTGCTCTGCAAAGCTGCTGCCAATCGCCAGGTGTCAAATTAAGAGGCATAAAAGATTCCATTAAGGAAAGTGTAAAGGGAGCCTGTGCTCCATAATTTAGAGTTGCCTCTTTCAGTTGTTTCATATCTTTGAAACTTAAAGGGTTATGGCACCTAATGACCCGCTCAGGGTTGTTTGGGTCTGGAACTTGCATTACTGGGGCCACTACAGGACAGCATTGGAGCCCTCCTCTGGGTCTTCCCTCCAGGTCCGAGAAGGAGGAGTCCCTCATTTTAGAGTATGGAGGGTTTCTCTCCCTGTCCTGTCTTTTTTTAATTCAAGTCCTTTTTAGTGCCTTTTTAAGGGCCGAGACCTCAGCAAGTAACCGTTCCTTCTCAGACTCTGACGAGTCAGAGTCTGGGTCTGAGCTATTTTCATTTTCTAGGTCTGACAGAGTAGGATATACCAGATTCTGACTGAAGTCCCTCCTTTTGGGTCACGCCCCGAGATTTCTATTAACTCTTTTGTTGTTGCTAAGAGGCTCCTCCTCATCTTCACTAACAATGGAGCTTCTAGTTTCAGTCAGGGTTTCTCCAGATGATTCACTGTCACTCTCTGCCTCAGAACTCAGGGAGGCTTGAGTCTCAATCTCTTGTAACTCTGAAAAAGCCTCTTTTGTGGCCTGGACTACCTGGCGGTGGCTAGCCTTATCTGTCAAAAGTGCGCCATTCACTAATCTCCATAAGGAGAATGTGGATGGGGACAGGGACTCAGGTCCCTCTTTTCGTAAAAGTTGATGAAGATCACAGCGAACCTCCTCCCAATCTGGGATATTTAAGCTCCCCCCGGTAATGAACCATGGACTGGCTCGTTTGATCGACTTTAGAAAGCCTTCTAAGGTTTTAGACTTTACTGTAGTCCCATGTCCTTCAAGTAACTTTTTAACTTGATACTGTAATTTAAGCTTCCCAGAACTATTCCCCATGGTTTCTTTTCTTTTTTTCCCAATCTGTCCCTGGCCAGAAAAAGAGATGAACTGGCTCACTTACCTCGCTTTCATGATCTCGGTGGGATCCTCCAATTGTCGCACCTGCTGTGCGGCCTGCATCCGAGAATGTAGCGAGGTGGTCGGGATAGATAACACAGAGACCAGTCGGTTGCTTTAAGAAAAACTTTATGCTTCCCAAGTCAGCTTAGGAGGAGATTCCAAGTCCGCTTAGGAGAGAGAAGTCTCTCAGGAGAAGTCTCTCCAAGAAAAAAGAGCTTCCCTTTTTAAGGACTTCTGCCATCCATCTACATACAATTCTTTCCAGACTTCTCACCCTCCTGGCTGGTGGTTTAATCTCCGGCCCCAGAATCGGGTAGACACAGCAGGGGAACAGGAAGAGGCATCTAGCCCTAGGGGGTATGAAAGTCATGGTATCTCAGTGAGCGAGCCCTTATCTGAGCCCTATCAAGAGCTTTATAGCACTGAATTGTTTTCAGTAAACATTATCTCACAGCTGCCTGCTCCCAGGCCGAAGGGGAAGTGGGTTTCTGCTCAAGGTCTGGTGTCCCCACAGGAGACCGGTGATATTAATAAATGGATGATACTTTAAGTTCTACAAAAAACCAAAAAAAATACTATCCACAAAATATAAGACAGGAAGAAATCATCAAACTCAGGGATGAAATCATTGAAATAGAACAAACACCAATACAAAGAACGAATGAAATGAAGAATTGGTTCCTCAAGAATACCTACAGGATTGATAAATCCTTCACTAAGTTAATGAAAGGAAAGAGAGGTATGGGGAAGGAATTAAGGAGAGAGGGAAAGAGAGGGAGAATCCAACATTAATAAAAGTAGAGATGAAAAGGAGGACATTACAAAAGACACAGAAAATTTAGCTAATCTTAAGGAAATACTTTAAATCTATATTTGCTGGGTGGTGGTTAAATCCCAGCACTTGAGAGGCAGAGGAAGGCAGGTCTCTCTGAATTGGAGGCCAGTCTAGTCTACAGAGCTAGTTCCAGGATGGTCAGGGTTACACAAAAACTCTGTCTTGAAAAACCAAAACAACGACAAAAATATCAAACCAAAACAACACCAATAACAAAACCCTCTGTATTCAACAAAAATGGAAAATCTAAAAGAAATGGGTTAATTAATTGATATATATGATATATCAGAGATAAATCATTATGAAATAAATAATGTAATAATCCATAATTCCTAATGAAATAGAAGAAGCAAAGAAAAATCTCCCAACCAGAAATAGCCTAGGGCCAAAGGAAGTTAGCATAGAATTCTACCAATCTTCAGAAAAAGAGTACTTACAATACTCACTAAATTATTCCACAAAATGGGAACTAAAGGAACATTTCAATTTTTTTTAACAGGGCCACTATTACTCTAATACCAAAACCACACAAAGATTCAACAACAAAAGATGAAAATATAGACAAATGTCTTAATATTTGTAAACTGAATTCAAGAACACTTCTAACAGATTATTAGTACGATCAAGTTAACTTTATCCCAGAGATGTAGACATGGTAAATCAATAAATAATCTGTCATATAAATGGACTAGAAGACAAAAACCATAAGATCATCTTAGTAGAAGCAGAAAAGGATTTTGAAGAAATAAAATACTCCTTCAGGATGAAGATCCTGGAGAGAATAGGGATACAAAGGACATAGCTAAACATAATGAAGGTAATATACAACATGTGTACAGCCAACATCATCCTACAGAGAGAGAAACATAAAAAAATTTTCACTAAGATCAAGACAAGACAAAGATGTCTACACTCTTCATACCTGTTCAGTGTAGTACTTAGCTAGAGCAATAACTGAAGGAAATCAAGGGAATAAGGAAGAAGTCAAAGTATCTTTATTTGCAAATGATATGAATTTACACTAAGAACTACAACATATGATCAACACTTCCAGCAACATAGCAGAATACAAAATTAGCACACATGAATTGGTAGCATTTTTGTATACAATGACAAATGGACTGAGGAAAAAATCAGGGAAATAGTATTGTTTATGATAGCCTTGATAAATACCTTCAGATGACATTAGTATAGAAAGGAAAGGTTGATAATATAAAAACTTTTTAATGCTGATATAAGAAATGGAATAAGACACCAGAGGATGGAAAGATGTCCCATGGTTATTGATTTGTTGAATTAATATTGTGAAAATGGCTATCTTACCAAAAGCACAGTTTCAATGTAACTTTCATCAAAATTCCAACAAAATTTTTCACAGAAATTGACAAGCAACCTTAAACTTCATATGAAAATACAGCAAAGCAAAACAAAACAAATAAAACAAACAAACAAACAAAAAACAGGATAACTAAAACAATTCTAAATAATAAATAACTACTGGAAGGGTATTACTATCATATTGCAAGTTGTATTATTGAATAAAGAAAAGATGTGGATTTGCATGTGTGAGGAGTTGGGGGATGGAAAACTGTAATCAAAACATATCATATTAAAAAAGTCTATTATTCATAATAAAAGAAAAACAATTGCAAAGCAGGGTGTTGGTGGTGCTTGCCTTTAATCCCAGCACTTGGGAGGCAGAGGCAGGCAGATTTCTGTGAGTTCAAGGCCAGTCTGGTCTACAGAACGAGTTCCAGGACAGCCTTCAAAATAATACAGAGAAACCTGTCTCAAAAACAAAACAAAACAAAACAACAACAACAACAACAGCAACAAAAACAATTGCATAATTACTGTCTTTAGGACAGTCACCAGCAGGGGGCTCTTGAATCTCAGACTGATGCCTGGGAATCCAGCATAGGACTGATCAAGACCCCCTGAATGTGGGTGTCAGTGAGGAGGCCTAGGTAATCTATTGAGCCTTGGGCAGTAGATCAGTATTTATCCCTGGCATACAAATGGAATTTGGGTGCCCATCCAACAATGAGAGATGCACTCTCACCCTGAACTCTTGGGGGAGGGTCTAGGTCCTGCCCTGGATGAAATGACAAACTATGGACATCCCCATGGAGGGACTCACCTTCCCTGGCTAAAGGAGGGGATATTGGGGGGGTTGGTGGGAGGGCACGGGAGCAGGGGAGGGAAAAGGAGAGGGACCTGGAATTGACATGTGAAGCAACCTTGTCTCTTATTTAAATTTAAATTTAAAAATAAAATATAAATAAAAATGATGAGCAATAAAAATTAAAAAAAAACAATTGCATAAATACTGTCTTTAGGACAGTAACCAGCAGGAGACTCCACACAAAATTTTCTTATTCATTGTTGGGCTTGTTTGGATATGTTCACTGTGTAAAATCCAACTAAGCTTAAATTTTTGACATACACATTTTTCTGCATCTGTTACTTTATGGAAAGAAATTTTGTAAAGAAAACAGAAGGTATATTTTGAGGAGAATTAATATTAACTGTTTTTTGAATTTCTGGTAAAATTCTGCATTGAAACCATCTGGTCCTGGACTTCTTTTGGTTGGGAGACTTTGATGACTGATTCTATTTCATTAGGGTTCATAGGTCTGTTTAAATTGCTTATCTGTTCTTGATTTAATTTTAGTAAGAGATATGTATCCAGAAAATTGTCTATTTCCTTTATATTTTCAAAATTTGTGGAGTACAGGTTTTCAAAGCATGACCTGATGATTCTCTGTTTTTCCTCAGTGTCCGTAATTATGTACCCCTTTTCATTTCTGATTTTGTTAATTTACATGTTCTCTCTTTGCCTTTTGGTAAATTTGGATAAAGGTTTGTCTATCTTGTTGATTTTCTTGAAGAACCAACTCTTCGTTACATTAAGCCTTTGTATTGTTTTCCTAGTTTGGGCTTTATTGATTTCAACCATCAATTTGATTATTTCCTGCCATCTACTCCTCCAGTGTGAGTTTGCTTCTTTTTGTTCTAGAGCTTTCAGGCATTCTGTTAATTCTTTAGTGTGGCTGGCTATTCTCCAGTTTATTCGTGTGAACTCTTAGTCTTATGAACTTTTCCTCTTAACACTGCTTTTAAAGTGTCCCATAAGATTGGGTATGCTGTGCTTTCATTCTTATCGAATTCTAGGAAGTCTTTAATTTTTTTTTTAAATTTCTTCCTTGACCCAGGAGTGACCAAAAAAATTCTACCAGGGAACTCCTACGGCTGATAAAACACCTTCAGCAAAGTGACAGGATACAAGATTAACTAAAAACAAAACAAAACAACAACAACAACAACAACAAACCCAGTAGCCTTACTATATATAGAGTATAAATAGGTTGAGAAAGAAATCAGAGAAACATCACCCTTTACAATTGCCACAAACAAAATAAAATACTTTGGGGTAATGCTAACCATACAAGTGAAATACTTGTATATCAAGAACTTTGAGTCTTTAATGAAAGAAATTAAAGAAGATATCAGAAAATGGAAAGATCTCCCATGCTCTTGAATAGGTAGGATAAACATAGTAAAAATGGCAATCTTGCCAAAAGCAATCTGCATATTCAATGCAATCCCCATCAAAATCCCAGCACAATTCTTCACAGACCTTGAAAGAACAATACTCTAGTTTATATGGGAAAACAAAAGACCCAGGATAGCCAAAACAACCCTGTACAATAAAGAAACTTACCGAGGCATCACCAACCTTGAATTCAAGCTGTATAATAGAGCTATAGTCCTGAAAACAGCTTGGTATTGTCACAAAAATAGACAGGTAAACCAAAAGAATTGAAATGAAAACCCTGATAATAACCCAAACACCTAGGAACACGTGATTTTTGACAAATAAGCTAAAATTATACAATGGAAAAAAGAAAGCATTTTCAACAAATCGTGCTGACATAACTGGATACTGGCGTGTAGAATACTACAGATAGAACCACATCTGTTACCATGCACAAAACTTAAGCCCAAATGGATCAAAGACCTCAACATAAATCCAGACACAATGAACCTCTTAGAAGACAAAGTGGGAGGTACCCTTGAACAAATTGGTACAGGAGACAGCTTACTGAACATAACACCAATAGCACAGACACTGAAATCGACAATTAATAAATGGGACCTCCTGAAAATGAGAAACTTCTGTAAGGCAAACGACATAGTCATCTAGACAAAATGGCAGCCCACAGAATGGAAAAAGATCTTCCCCATGCCCACATCTGACAGAGGGCTGATTTCCAAAATATACAAAGACCTCAAGAAGCTAGTCACCAAAACACAAAAAAATCCAGTTAAAAAGTGGGGTACAGAACTGAATAGAGAATTCTCTACAGAGGAATCTAAAATGGCTGAAAGACACTGAAGAAAGTGCTCAACATCCTTAGCCATCAGGGAAATGCAAATCAAAACAACTCTGAGATGCCGTCTCACTCCTGTCAGAATGGCTAAAATAAAAAACGCCAATGATAGTTTATGCTGGAGAGGAGGTGGAGAAAGGGGAACACTCCTCCACTGCTGGTGGGAGTGCAAATTCTAACAGCCAATTTGAAAATCAGTATGGTGTTACCTCAGGAAAATGGGAATTAGTCTACCATAAGATCCAGCAATTGCACTCTTAGGCATATACCCAAAGGATGCACATTCATACAATCAGGACATCTGTGCAACTATGTTCATAGAATCATTATTTGTAATAGCCAGGAACTGGAAGCAACCTAGGTGCCCATCAACTGAAAAATGGATAAACTAAATATGGTACATTTACACAATGGAGTACTACTACTCAGGGGAAAACAAACAAACAAACAATAGAATCTTGACATTCACAGGCAAATGGATGGAACTAGAAGAAACCATACTGAGTGAGGTAACCCAGTCACAAAAAGACAATCAAGGTATGTACTCAATCATATATGGATTTTAGACATAGAACAAAGGATTAGCAGCCTATAATCCACACCATCAGAGAAATTAGGAAACAACCAGGACCCTAAGCGGGAAATCCATGGTCCTCTAGAGAAGGGGAAAGGGACAAGATCTCCTAGCTAATCGGGAGCATGGAGGGAGGGGAGAGGGAGTTAGGACAAAGAGAAGGGGACAAGAGCGGGAGAGAGGAGGACATGAGAGAGCAGGAAGACTGAGTCAGGGGAAGAATAGAGGAGAGCAATAAAAGAGATAACGTAATAGAGGGAGCCATTATAGGTTTAAAGAGAAATCTGGCACTATAAAAATGTCCAGACATCCACAATGATGACCCCAACTAACAATCTAAGCAATAGTGGAGAGACTACCTTAAATGCCCTTCCCTGATAAGATTGAGGACTACCTTGTATGCGATTCTAGAGTCTTCACCTAGTAGCTGATGGAAATAGAAGCAGACACCCACAGCTAAACACTGAGCTGAACTCCTGGAATCCAGTTGCAGAGAGGGAGGACTGATGAGCAAAGGGGTCAAGACCAGGCTGTATATACCCACAGAGAACATCTGACCTGAACAAGGGGGAGTTCATGGACCCCAGGTTGATAGCTGGGAAGCCAGCATAGAAATGATCCAGACCCACTGAATGAGGATGTCAGTTTGGAGGCCTAGGCAATGTATGGGGCCTCTGGTAGTGGATCAATATTTATTTCTAGTATATGAATGGAATTTGGGAGCCCATTCCACATAGAGGGATACTCTTTCAGCCTAGACACAATGGGGAGGGCCTAGGCCCTGCTCTAAATGGTATATCAGAGTTTGAAGATCCCCCATAGAAGGCCTTACCCTCCTTGGGGAGCAGGAAGGGGATAGGATAGGGGGTTGGTATGGGGCAGGGGAGGAGGGGAGGGAGAGGGAACTGGGATTAACTTGTAAAACAAGATTGTTTCTAATTTAAAGAAAACAAATTAAGAAAACAGAAGGCCACTCATACCTGGTTGCTATAGGTCTTACTCCTCCATGGTGATCTCAGAACAGGTTATATCTTTTTCATTTCACCTAAGGTCTTGGTTCAGTCACTGGTCTTGTTTTTAAAAAATATCAGGTATTTGTCTTTATTCTTTTACTGCAGCAATTAGCAAACATATTCCTTTATGTATCCATCATATATTTGTTGAGTATGTGCCCTGAAGCCCCCTTCATATGATTTATATTATTATTTAAATAAATTAACAAATAGGTATATTATTACATGTTGTATATTGTATTGTGACAAATACTTTTGAGGAAAAGAATTCAAATGTTGGTGTGTTTCAAAACACAGTCATTTTCATGGTGTTTCGAGTTTTCTGGGCTTTTGTGGAAGCCTTTGGAAGTGCTGGAGTGAAGGCCATTCAACAAACTAACTTTCCTGCCTAGCATCATTCATGTTCTTATCATCTCTTACGTATAAAATATTGTCACATAAAATTGAATTTGAGCAAAGCACTCATAGATTAAAGTGAATTCAGCATATCTTTTGTGTTCTAAAACATTTCAGCTTCCCAAAGTGGCACATAGTGCTTTGTAGTTAGTTTGTAGATGTCAGGGAAATATATTTTGTATTTTATGTTTCTGTTCCATCATTATAGGGCATAAGCACAGGTCCATTCATTTTGTTGCACAAACCTCATAAGTACACCTCTAATGACTCCCGAATGACCTTTTTAAAGACAGCAGTGTACGCTGTGTGCATCTGTCTATGTGTAATGAATTCATTAGATGATTAAGAGAACGGTGTCTTTCATCATGATTTGCTCTTGTGCACAGCTGCTTAGCCACATGCAAAGAGGTTGACATTCTGAACCCAACACTTATTTTCAACAGCTAATGCTACCTTGTCTCTCTTAACTCCCCTTAAACTAATTTTTGAGGTGCCACCATTACAGGCATGAAAGACACAGAACAATTGAAGAGAACGAAAGTATTTTAAAGGCAGAAACTGTCCATACCAAATGGCAACAAGAGTTATTAGGAAAGACTGTTTATTGTCTATGCCTACTTGAATCAGAATTTCAAAGAGTTTCCTATGATTGATAAGGACATCAATGATAGCAATGTAAAGAATATTATATTCACAAAGTGGTCTAGGAGTCATTAGCACCTTATTAAAATTATCTTTTGCATCAGAAAAACTTATCCCTAAAATACATTTAAATAGCTATGATTGTATATTATACATTATATATACATATGTATATATAAATTCATCAAAATATGTGAAGTTTTTGCTACTTGGAATAGTTACATGTTTATTGTTTTAATTGGTTTTAGAATCAGAGAGAATGGAACCCCAATATGAGAGAGATTAAAGTCTCATGCAATAACCAAGTTTATTCAGAGCATTATAGAATTTATACTCTGAGGGTCAAGAATAATCACATGAGTAAATTATACAATCACAAAGACAAGTTTCATGTGGCAAACGTGCTTCTCCATAGATGCGTATAAACCACAATAGGCAGTTGTAATGAATGATCTGAAGCAAACTTTCAGGCTCAAGCTCCACCAGTCAATAAAAACTTTCAAGACTCTGACCTAGAAGTCAGGGTCTTCACATACATTTTATGTGATTCTTCTGTTTGAACTGTGCTACAATTGACTGTGAGGGACAGAATGTTCTAGTAATACACACATTTGCACAAGCACATACAGACGCTCATGTCTTAAAGAATCAATGCCCCAATGAAGTATTTATATAATCAGTATGGTGAACTGTAAATGTCCAAAATATATACCAGGACACTTCAAGCCAGCTCTGAATCCTTATGATGTCTCAGTAGTCAACTGAAAATGGCCTTTGGAAAGTTGACTCATTCATTCTTTCTACCCTACTTTCTGCAATAAGGCAGGCTTTCTATCTGTAAGGTGTCTTTACTTTTAGGCCTCAACAAACTTCAAATTTGTTGGGGATGAAAGGGTGAGGACTAAAATAATTTCCATAATATTGTCAATGATATATTTGGAAAGGAATGTGATAGATCCTCTTTGAGTTATCTTATAATGACATTTTAAAGTCGTTAGAACTTTCATCATATATCAAAACAATGAAACTTAATGCTGAACTAATAATAATAAGTATATTATTACCTTTACAGAATTCTTTTTCCTCTATTGAGAAAATCCTGTTTTTTATAACACTTCCTAGGTTAATCTGGATGCCTTTCAAATTGTCTGGGTCAAATGTCTAAGGCTCAATTCTTGTACTGGCAGGGAAAAAATGACATTTCTTCAGTGTGCAATGCTTTAAAATGTAACTCTGTAATGTGTTTGTGCTTTTCTCAGAGTCAGGATCTGCATAGCCAACCCAAAACTATTTCAGTGCTTTGCTTGGTTCACACAGGTTATGTGAAGTTCTTTTCTTTTTATCATGAAGAATATAGGCTGAGTCACAGTCATGATGACAAAGCCACAGCAACAATGACAAAGACAATGGGAGAAAGGTTTATAAAAGGATGGTTACCCTGAAAACCTGGTCAGGGCTTTGCAAAGGCTCCAGAACATAAGGTAATATTTTTTTAAAGATTTAAATAATTTTTGAGATTAATATATTAGTTTGCCATTCCTTCGCCTTGTATCCCTACTCTTATAACCTTTCAAATTCATGGACTCTTTTTCTATAATTGTTATAAGCACACACACACAAGCACACACACACACACACACACAGATAGAGAGATAGAGATAGAGAGAGAGAGAGAGAGAGAGAGAGAGAGAGAGAGAGAGAGAGAGAGAGAGAGGTAGGGAGAGACAGAGATTTGTAAATATATAAATACAACCTATTCAATCTGTATAATTTTACTTATTTATGTTTTCAGGGCTGATCATTTGATATTGGATAACTGTTTACTGTGCTCTTACTGGAAAAGCCTACTTTTCCTGCTCTCAGCATTCTATAGTTTGACATAGTTCTTTATTTTGGGTTCTTACTATGTCTATAACCTGTATGCCAAATAGATTCAATACATAAAAGCATAATTACTTACTATAATTTCATTGATTCTTATAATTCAAAATTGAATCCCTAATGAATTAAATCTAAATAATTAATTAAATTTCATGATAAATGTAAAATTTAGGGGTGTGTTTATTCAAGTATTTACTGAAATGTGATTCTGTTTGTGTGTGTATATAAAAAACCCACTATACTGAAAAAAACACATATTGAAAGTAACTTGAAAAATGGCTGAGAGGCACTTGAGAAGGTGCTCAACATCCTTAGCCATCTGGGAAATGCAAATTAAAACAACTCTGAGATACCATCTTACTCCTGTCAGAATGGCTAAAATAAAAAACGCCAATGATAGTTTATGCTGGAGAGGAGGTGGAGAAAGGGGAACACTCCTCCACTGCTGGTGGGAGTGCCAACTCATACAGCTACTTTGGAAATCAGTATGGAGATTCCTCAGGAAAATGGGAATAAACCTACCACAAGACCCAACTATTATACTCTTAGGCATATATCCAAATGATGCACATTCATAAAACAAGGACATCTGTTCCCCTATGTTCATAGCAGCTTTATTTGTAATAGCCAGAACTTGGAAGCAACCTAGATGCCCCTCAACCAAAGAGTGGATAGAGAAAATGTGGTACATTTACACAGTGGAGTACTATTCAGTAGAAAAAACCATGGAATCCTGAAATTTGCAGGCAAATGGATGGCACTAGAAGAAACCATCCTGAGTGAGGTAACCCAGTCACAAAAAGATAAATATGGTATGTACTCTCTCATTTATGGATTTTAGACATAGTCTGTGGAGTGCCAGCATACAGTCTTAACTGCCAGGGAGTCTGGGAAACAAAACCTTCATTCAACGGCTGACAATAGCAGAGGCAGAATCCTACAGCTAAACATTGAGCTGAACTCAAGGAATCCAGTGACAGAGAGGGAGGACTGATTAGCAAAGGGTTTAACACTGGGCTGGTTGAAGCCCCAGAAACAGCTGACCTGACAAGGGGTAGCTCTTGAATCCTAGACTGATGGCTGGGAATCCAGCATGGCACTGATCAAGACCCCCTGAATGTGCGCGTCAGTGAGGAGGCCTATGTAATCTATTGAGCCTTGGGTAGTAGATCAGTATTTATCCCTATCATACAAATGGACTTTGGTGCCCATCCCACAATGAGAGATGCACTCTTATCATGGACTCTTGTGGGAGGGTCTAGGCCTTGCCCTGGATGAAATGACAAATTATGGACACCACAGAGAGGGCCTCACCCTCCCTGGGAAATGAAGGGGTGCTGGGGGGTTGGAGTGAGGGCGTGGGAAGAGGGGAGGGAAAGGAAGAGGGACCTGGGATTGACATATGTAGCAACCTTGTTTCTAATTTAAATTTAAATTTAAAAATTAAAAAAAGAAAGTAAGTAACTTGAAAGCACATTACATGTTTAAAACTTTAGATTTTAAATATTATTTTTATATATTGAATATAGTCATTTCAAATCAAGGCAAACATTGATATCTTAGAGAAATTCAAAACGAGAAGTGGCAGTCTTAAAGGTCTGCTGAGTACAGAAATACCTCCATTCCCAAAAGTTTTATTTCTTGATTTAACTGTGAATAAGTTAATTAGCAATCAGATACCCAAGGAAGTTTTGTTCTGCTAATTACATTTTCCTCATCATGAAATGGTTAGACCATTATGGGGCTCTTGCCTCATTATATGACGACTCCTCATTTCTCTCTCTGAATCACAGCAAATCACTGGAATTAACATTTTTCTCTGAATCATTGTTAATATTAATTAAATGCTTAAAGAATGTCTCAAGGATCTGTAGAAATGAAATTGAATTAAATAAAGGACTAACTAAACAAATTTCAATTTGTATAAGAAACTCCTCTATGTGTGCCTTCTTATAATTATTTTTAAATAATGGGCATTTCTAAAGAATCTTTATTCCATAACAGTCCTGGAGGAAAGAAAATAATTTAGTTATTATTGAGCTGAAAGAGTAGCACGACAAGCAACTGGCATAACATTTTAATTCTTTCACTTAAACTCTAATCATATATTATCATTTGCATCTCAACCACTTTTATGTAGCATTTAATTACTAACAACTATAAATAATTATTAAATGATAAAACAAAAATCATATGTAACAAAGAAGCTTGCTATTTTAATACTGTAACTGAAGGAGAAAAAATATATTTTAAATAATTTTGTCCTGTCTCCCCAGTGATTGAAGACTAATATAAATATTGTGAGTTTCTTTAATAATAGGAAAAGTACCTGAACTGAAAGGAAAATTAACATATGCTAAGTCCTTAAATTATGTAAGCACTGAACTAATAATAGTTTCAGAGATGTTACATAATCCCTAAAACACTAATTTGTTCCTTTAACTGCTATGCTTACATGCTTACAAGTTGAGGTGAATACTTCCTTGGACAACTGCTGTCTTCCCAACATCTTGACTTTTTATTTTTTAACTTTATCTCTGTCATGTGCTGTTGCCTTCAGCCTCATCGTCCTACTGCAGGTGTTCTATAACTATTTTCATGCGTGAAAAGAGCCTGATTCCTGAGTTTGTGCTGGGAACCACTGACATCTCCCTTCTGTCATTATATAAATACTCTCTAGCTGTTCAAGGTTCATTGCATTAACCCTGTCTCAGTTAATATACTATACACAAATTCACATGCATCTCTGTGTCTTTTGGTGATTGGCAATAATTATTGCAATGCCATTTTAATGTATTGAAAAATTAAAGGGTTTAACAGATTGAACAAATTCATTTTAATTAAGTCAATAGTATCACCTTTTACAAATTAAGATTTTAATAGAGAAGTTTCAGGTTTATTTCAACTCTAGCAGATATTTTGTAGAGTTCAATATACTACTTTTTAATTGCTTAGTTTTGCTATTAATGACATTGTTCTTTCATGTGTTCTGCGCCCGCTGTGCAGCCTGTATCCGAGAATGTGAGGAGGGTGTCGGGATTGATGACACAGAGACCCGTCGTTGGTGCAAAGAAAACTTTAAGCAGACCCCAAGAAGGCTCAAGAAAACTTCCCAAGAAAGGCTTCCCTCAAGAAAAGCTTCTGCTCCCTTCCTTACCCCTGGCTGGCTATGCTCTAACACCAGAGACAACCGTGGGTGGGTCAGGAAGAGATGGTTAGTCTTTAGAAAAGGTCGAGGTCATGGCATTCCTGTGGGCGAGCCCTTTTCAGGAACTTATTGCTCCGGTAAACATTTCTTAGGGCACCGGATTGTTTCCAGTAAACATGCTTTTAGTAAACATGTTTTTGGTAAACATTGTCTTATAGCTCCCAGGTGGATGGGCAAGTGGGCCTCCGGCCAAGGTCTTTTGTTCCCACACATGTGTGTGATGGTTTGGAAGAAAGTGGCTCCAAAAAAGAAGTGTCACTACTAGGAGGTGTGGCCTTGTTAGAGTAGATATGGCATTGTTGTAGGAAGTGTGTCACTGTGGAGGCAGGCTTTGAGGTCTCATATATGCTCAAGCCACACCCAGTGTCTCAGACCACTTCCTCTTGCTTCCCTATCAAAATAAAGGACTCTCAGCTCTAGTACCATGCTTGCCTGCAAGGCACCATGATGATAACGAGTTAAACCTCTGAATATATATGCTACCCCAATCAAATCTTTTTCCTTTATAAGAGTTGCTGTGGTCATAGTGTCTCTTCACAGCAATAGAAACCCTAAGACAATGTGGTTTATGGGTACAACTAATAAGCCAAAATTGACACACAATTATTAGCTGGAGTCAATAGTTTACCTTGGCATACTCTCTGTGTGTTACATAGACCCATGGGTTTTGCTAAACTCCTAAGGCCATATACACTGTTAATTTCAGAGTTATATGGGCTTGATTGACTATCCTCAAATCTGTGTTCCACAGTCTAACCCTCTCCTATTTCCCAGAACTCTCTTGAATCCTTTCTGACCTTTATTTTCTGTCTCTATTGTACTCGTGCCTTTTCCAGAATGCAATATATTTAGATTCTACAGAACATAACCTTTAGAAACTGACTTATTTAGCAATGTGCTCTGATGTTTCCTTATGTTGTTTTGTATCTTGATAAAGCTGCAGTTCCTTTTATCATCACTAAACAGCATCCCATTGTATGCATGTACCCACTTATTCTAAGCGAAGGACATGTTTTTGCCTAGTTTTTTGGGCAATTATCAAAACACTGCTATAAACATTTGTGTGTTGGTTGCTGTGTAGAGAAACTTTTCAACTTATTTGGGTAGATAATTGGTAGTGCTTTTGTTTGAGTCTGTAGCAAGATTATGTTTAAGTTTGTAAGAAGAAAAAAAATAGAACTGTTTTTCAGTGTCACTGAATTGTTTTACATTCCCACAGATAAGTGTCTGTTGTTTTCCAGTTGGTATTGATGTTTTTTCTCTAGTTTATAGGAGCTTAATTATTCTAATAGATACAATTGTTTAAAATATCATAAGCAAATTTTCATGTCTATTTTCCAACCATTCCTCTTTAGTAGATGTCTGTTGTGGCCTAGTTTTTTGAGTTGGATTCTTTTCTTATTGTTGGACTTGAAGACTTCTAAGTGTTCTTTGCATATTCTGAATACATCATCTTTGTTGGATATATGATTTGATAATGATTTACTTCAACTCTGAAGCTTTTTTTCTTTCTTACTATTGTCTTTCATATGGCAATCACCTTAGCTTTAATGCAACCCAAAATCTCCCTTTTTTTCTGTCATGTATCATGTCTAAAAAATAACTGTCAAATTTAACGTAGGTAAAATTGTATTATCTGCCTGAAATTGATAGTTTTGTATTTATGTTTAGGGTTTTGTTACATCTTGAGTTATTTTGTAAAAATCTGTGTATATATTCTCTTGTTTGCATGAAGACTATTACTGAACTGACTTAACTGTATTTGGAGGGTTTATCTATATAACACTCTCTCATCTATTCCTAACTTTAGTTGAAATAATCCAGCACACAGAAATAACACTGTTTCCACCCTAATAACCTAGTAGAACCTGGAAAGAAACCTATAATGTGTACCTTCTTTCTCGAACTGGGTGCCTAGGGCTTTTTAACTGTGAAGCTAATCCAAACTCAACTTGTGACTGTTTCCCACTTACTACTCAAGTGCTCCCACACTGGCTGCAGAGCCTCTCACATCAAGCTAGCATCAATTCTGTGTTTACTTGCCTGTACTGTGTCTGTAGCAGAGCTCTGTCCTGTGACCTGAACTCTTGGATGAATTTCAACAAGTTTGTGTCATTTTTTTCTTGTTGTTTTGATGACCTCTAAGACTTTATGTTAAAGAGAAGAGACTTAGTTATTCATTATTATGTGCTGAAGACAAATAAACAGAAGTCATGTACTGAGTTTACACTTAATGAAATCTGAAGAGCTTGTAACTACATTTCCTTTGTATTTTACAGAGGGTGGAAAACAGAAAGCACTCTTGTAGACAAGAAAAGTAGTGGATAGCAGCGTAAATACAAGGAGTAAGATTTCACAAATAGAATATTATTAAAGAAGAAAAGAATCTTTTTACTAACACAGGCATGTGTCAGCTCAATCCTGTTCCTTGTATGGGATGAATGTTCTTCAATTAATTTTATCTGTTCTGGTGCTGGAGTGTGTTCCTAGAGATGAATAAAAAAATCAGGAAAGCAATCAGAAAAGCAAAGTCTGTTTCTATGTCTCCTAATGATTCCTTCTCTGGTAGGCTTAGAATTTCTTGGACAGGGCATCATACTCCATGATCTTAGACAGGTATGGTGTGCTCTGTCTGGGCCTCTCTCAATGTTTTATTAGGTCTTCTTCCTGTTCTGTAAACTATATGTTACTGAAGTTTTTGAGTGAGCCTTTCATTTTTACTTCCTGCCAAAAATTATTAACAGAAATGTCTTCACTGCTTCTCACATTCTCAGCTATATTTCATGCATTGTCACAGCCTATCAACTTCACCTCATAAATAGTCCTTAAGTGATCCGTTTCTCTTTCTCAGTCTTTATCACCCAAACAGCTGAGTTACCTCTTTTCCTCCTGATTTTTCTCTAACTCATTCTCCACACTGCATATCCAGTTATCTCGTTTTCAAACCTAACTTAGTGTTCTTCTGAAGACAGAATGGTGCTCCTACTTATGGTCTCTCAGTCTTTACATTCTCCCTTGCACCCTTCTCAAACCTCACCTTCCTAATGCTGCCATTCACTCTTTATATTCCAGTCACTGGCTTCACTCTACATTCATTAGAGTATGTACAAGGCTACCCCTACTCCTTAGAACTCCAAATCTGAATATCAAGTTATTATTGGTCTTTACATACATATTCTAACAACTCCAGGTGGCCTGCCAATGCATCTCTGTGTCATTTTCCATGTCTAACCCCTGTTTGAGCCAGTCACCAAGTCCCTTCAGCTCTCCTAATCATCCTTATCAAACATGTCCCAAGCTAACCAAGGTTCTCAGCCTAAAAACAAAATGTTAGTTTCCTCCTTCATTCCTTCTATTATCACTTCTTCTCTGGTGCTCAGTTCTCTCCAGAATTCCTGAACAGCTATGGGGAGGTCTCCTACTTTCTTAATTCCTTCAATTTTCCTTTAAGCATCAAAGCCAAAGTTCCTCTGAGTGCCACTCTGATTGTGTCTTTCCTCTCAGGAGTGTCCACGAGAATATGAAACACTAGATCTTTAGCCGGATGATCATGACACTCAGCCATGTAACTGAGATATTTCTGGACTAACTCCCTGTTATTCGAATTCAAAGCCAAGACTTCAGTTCTGTATACAAGACAACATTGCTTCCTATATTCACACATGTCTCAGTCTTCTTCTTAGAGATGTTTTCTATCCCTTCCTTCAAGGTCTTGTTTAATTAGTATCATCTTCCCAGAAGCCTTTCTGACAATGGTTTCATGAATGTGAATAAAAACAACACTGGGAGATTTTTGCCTAATTTTATGGTGGGTGTAACATCTTTCTTCTATTCATATATTAATTTACTGTTTTTCCTTGAAAATCACAGCAATTTGGGGGTAAGCTAATTTCTGTTGTCACTCATTAATACGCATGGCTGTAATCAAGGAAATGGGGACTGCACAGCACTGTAGGTGTTACATGTGTAAGAAGTTTTTGTGGTACAGTTCGATATGGTATGGATCCAAGGCTTCATTTAGGAAGTCTGTTTTCCTCTGGCCCATACATTTAAGACAGTACACTCTCTTCTCAAGCCTGGCTACTTTCTACCATACCACTTTGCTTTCTCTAGTTCATATTGTTATCCCTATTTGAAAGTGTTTATATGTTTATTTCTCATATTCTAGACTGATTGGTTGGAAATCAGTCTTATCACTGTCTTACATGTTGCACATGGATGATAATGACTATTGAATAAATGAATGAATGGATAGGCAAATCAATGTCTACCAAATTAATGTCTATTCACGGCAGATGGATATGTCTCAAATCTGATGGATATAGACAATCCTACAGTAAAGTTTAGATGGGATGCTGAACTGTGCTTTTTGCACCCTAGAAGGTTAGTTTGGACGATGACTTGCTAACCCTTCCTCTAGAAGCACAACCCTAAACTTGGTGTGCCATGACAGACTGTTCTTTATATTCCATGCTAATGGCATCATTTTCAAGTTCAAGGTATAATGGAAGCAGCTGCTGCTAAGGTGAAATCCAGTTAGGTAAACTGATGGGAATGGAATTGGCAGCAAAGATGACAGCAGCAAGTAGGAAGAAGAAACCCAGGGTGTCTGTTTAATTTTCAGAAAATGATTGAATCCCTTGTTAAAACTGCTCCTTTACCAGAAATTCAAAATTAGTGTTGCCATTAGCCAATTGACTCTAAATTGTGAAGCTTTGTGCTGTAAAGCTTCAAAGACCAATACATCAGCATTCAAGGTTTGTTGGGATACCTGAGTAGCTGGGTTTAAGTGTGTGTGTGTGTGTGTGTGTGTGTGTGTGTGTGTGGTAATGGATATGCATCCTATTAAATAATTTATGATTAATACATACTTCTATCTGGTATAGACTAGTCTCATTATTCATAGTGCTCCATAAAGTCACATTAGAGAAAAGTGAGCAATTACTCTTAGAGGAAATATAGGGTTTGGTCACATCTTTGTCAAAAATAAAAATAAATAAACAACATATAACATTGCTTCATGTATCTTTCTCTTTGATGACTCTCATTTAATATATCATTGACTTGTTGACACTGAGTTCACACTGAGTAATGCTACAAGCCAGCCTGGGTAGATCATATCTCTCTCATATTTTCTTTATGAGGATAACACATGTTTCTCATGCCTTCCAATACTATGAACAGTGGGTTTCAACCTTGCTAATGCTACAGCCCTTTCATGTATTTCCTCATGTTGTGGTGACCTCCAACCATAAAGTTGTTTTTGCTTCTACTTCTAAACTGTAATTTTGCTACTGTTATGAATTCTAATGAAAATATTTGTGTTTTCTGATGGTCTTAGGTGACCCTTGTGAAACGATTGTTTGACCCCCAAGAGGGGTTGTGACCAACAAGTTGGGAAACACTGCTATACAAATATTCTAAACAGAGAGTCAGCCAACCAAAACACAAACAAATGAGTGTGAAGCAGCTGAGAGAACCAAGCTGTATACAGGTTTGGATACACAGGGCGAAAAAGTGGCATAAACTATTCTTTTCTCTTAAAATTTAGTTTCTAACTAATAACTTTTATTTTCACTTTTCATTTATGATTTATGAGGAACTGAAAATACACACACTAAATATATAAATATATATATATAAGTACAATTGCTTGTAAATTCTCTAGTCCCATGAAAAACAAATTCAAACATCTCCTTTCTGGCCCTGTCTCAGAATATTTTTTTTGAGTATTTTGGAAAGACTGTCACGATATACTTCATTCCTTCCTTCCTTCCTTCCTTTTTTTGAAAATGTACAAAAGATTTTACTTCACTGAGTTAATGTGTGAGGACACTAGTAAGATGTTTCATTTGGTTTGGGAAAGAATTCAAGGAGGAAAACAATGTTCACGCCATTGAAAATGTTAAGGTGGTTTTAGTAAGTGGTGTGAAACACATCCCCATCCAGGGGCAGTCATCAGTACTTGTCACATCACAGGCACAGGTGCATGTGCATGACATAATTGAAAAGATGGATATTGGATTAACAACAGTGCATTGCAGAGTCCCCTGGAAGAGTTACTTCAGCCAAGAGTGGGCCTGGCTCCTGTATCTTGCCTTCAATTTCTTTCATGAGTTTAGTCTGGCAGATTATAATGAATTCCAAAGGTTAAGCCAATCTAAAGAAGCAAAAAGGTAACAAGAGCATCAGACAAGTCTTGCCAAGCTCTCTGTCTCACCAAACAGCTACCAAAAACAAACAAAAATAAACAAATGCGTAAATATATAAGCCTTACTTGAAAAGTGTAACATTAGGGACTAGAGAGATATGTCAACAGTCAAGAAAGCATTCTGGTTTTGTAGGGATCCTTGTTTGCTTCCCAGAGCTGACATCTCTCAGCTTACAAAATGCCAGCAACTCCAGCTCCCGGGACTCTGATGCTCTCTTCCAGAATCAATAGGCACCTGCACTCTCATGAACACACCCAGCACTCATAAAGCACATACACACATGTAATTTAAAAATAAAACATATCACTTTGGGTATGGAGGCACATGCCTTTAATCTCAGCACTCAGGAGGCAGAGGTGGGTGAATCTCTGTGAGTTCAAGTCCAGCTTGTTATACATAGTCAGTTCCAGGTCAGCCAGAGTTACATGGCAGTGCCCTATCTCAAAAAATATATAACAAATATGTTATATTTATATATTTATATATAACTTATGTATATAACATAATTTATTCCATTCTCTATATATTGTATAAGCATACATATTTATTATAAATATATAATAAATCTTTTAAAAAGTAAAAAATTAATATCCATAAACAGTATTTGTTCTGAGATTAAAAACATTCTTCAGTGTATATTAGGGTGTATATGGAAGGTGTCTGCTGCAGACACATTCAGTAAGATACTGACTACAGTTCCAATAACTGCCTGAGGTAACAAAATAGTTTATACCTGACTGAGGAGTTTAATCATCCTTACCAAGACGTTCACTCTCAAGCCAATGAGCAGATAGACAGAACTACCATCTCACTTGTTGGTGAGCACAGCACTGTTACTGTCAACTCTGAAAGACCAGAAGCAATTTATACTATATACATGTAATATAGATGTTCATATGTTTATATACACATATCCATAATATGGCTGGGCAGTTCACATTTTCTACCTGTCAATGTTCAAAGACTAAAATGAAAAAGAAGAAAATGTAAGTATGATTTTTATTTGGGAAAATGATGTAATGTACATGTATGCACATATATTTATGAACATACACATGATACACATGTGTGATCACAGTGGGCACATTCACGTGTATATATACATGTATGCAAACTCCCTTTATTGGGTATCGAGTTAGCTTTACTTTAGATGGTTACTGTCTGGGCTCTCATTTTCTCTCCGTTGTCAAATGGAGAGCAAATCACAGAGGCCAAGTAAACAAAGGAGCAGACACCTTTAAAACCTGCAGTGACAATGAAGCTTTTAATCTGGATGCTGTTGAGTTTTTCACCCCTGCCTCAGCAATGTGGGTCATAAACCAGCCTTGGGTTCCATGAGGTCCCCTGCAGCATGCTCACCCTTCACCCTTACTCAAAGGCTGGCAGACCAAACAGCTCAGGCTGGAAGTCCTGTAGGGAACTCAGCACCAGGGTGGCTTTTTTCGTCAGGTCTTTGCTCAAGTTTTCATCAGGTACCATGACCACCTGCATCCCACAGGCCACGGCTGCCTCCACTCCATTAGGGGAATCTTCAATGACAAGGCAGTTTTCTGGAGCCGCGGGAGGAGAGAACCTCTTGGCACAGACAAGAAATATGTCTGGGGCTGGCTTGCCCTTAGCTACCTCGGCATCATCTCCCAGAACGATGTGATTAAACAAACCAAAGAGCTCTTTGTGTCTAGTGATCTTCATTTGGAAGGAGAGGGAGGCGGAACTGGAGGCCAGGGCAAAGGGTACGCGTTTCTTCCGCAGGTGATGAATCAAATTGTTAGCTCCTGGCATGAGTGATGCTGTGTGCAACACGTCCTTCAGCTTCGTTTGGCTCTCTTCCAAAAACTCTTCTTTGGACATGGGCAACTTCAGGGTCTCTACTATGATCTCTGAGGTTTCTGGGGCCTTCTTCCCCATGACCAGCGACTTGACATCCCAGTTGTATGTCTTCCCATGGTGGCTGCATATTTCTTTAAACACCTCGGTATATAGATTTTCAGTATTCAGAAGCAGTCCATCCAGGTCAAGAATCACATGTGTAACTGGCCGAAGCTTCGGTGCAGAAACCGCCTCTGCCATAGTGAAGGTGGTGGAGGGGCAGGGCAGGGAGAGGAGCGCATGCCCTGACAGCTTGTCCTACGCATGCGTGCTGTGGGCCTCTGTGACATAGTCCTATGACAAGCTACAGAGTCATGAACTATAGAGTCATGAACTTAACAAAATCACCTGGTAACCACTAAACAAGAAACAAGAGAGCAAATAATAATATAGGAGATAAAGCTAACATCATCATGCTTTATTTATGGACTTCAGACCTTGGTCTCGTCATAGATTTAGGTGGAGTGTAGGAAAGAATCCTTCCAGAATGAATGAGGAAGCAGATGTGGAAGCCTAAGGAGGGAGAATGAAAAGAGAAACTTCTTCCTTAATTGAATAAAGTAAGCCCTGCAGTCTCCCTCTCCCTCTCCCTCCCTTCTTCCCTGTCCCTCTCCCTGTCCCTCTCCCTCACCCTCCGTCTCCCCCCCTCTCCCTCTCACTCTCCTTCCCTCTGCCTTCCTCCCTCCTTCCCTCCTTCCCCCCCCCTCTCTCCCTCTCTCTCTCTGTAAAAAGATAGCAAATGTTAAAAAGATGATAGATATGCTTCTCTGAGAAATTAAGTGATTTTAACAAAAATTACACAAAGGAACTCTTTTCTGATGAGCTGTCATAGATTTTTCTAAAGAGACATCAATTTACTAAAGAGATTAGTGTATGAAGAGACCAAATTCTCTGAAAATCTTAGTGATTTTCTGACCACACCTGTTACAGATGACACATAGAAACTCAATCTCTTAATGTTTACCAGCAATAAGAATTTTGAAAGGCGCTGGGCCATGGTGGCGCACACCTTTAATCCCAGCACTCAGGAGGCAGAGGCAGGACAATCTCGTGAGTTCGAAGCCAACCTGGTCTACTAGAGCTAGTTCCAGAACAGCCTCTAAAGCTACACAGAGAGACTCTATATAAAAAAACAAAACAAAACAAAAAAAACCAAAAACCATAAACAAAAACAAAACAAAACAAAAAGCATATTTAAAGGATCAGAACACATCAGAGCTATAATAGTTCATGTCCCACATTTACCATTAATCAATAAAGTTAAATTGATTATTTAGACCCGAAGTAATCCTAAATATGATTGTGTTAGGGGACTGGAGATATGGTTCAATCATTAAGAGCACCTACTGCTTTTCCAGAGGATCCAGGTTTGATTCCTAGCACCCAGATAGCAGCTTATACAAGTGTGTAACTTCAGTTCCCTGAAATCTGATACCCTCTTCTGGTCTCTGCCGGTACTGCATGGGTATACACATGGTGCACAGTCATACATGCAGGCAAAGTATCCATATATATAAAATAAAATGATAATTAAAAATGAATTGAATGCTCTTCATTCATGGCAGGGGTAGGTATCAAGGCACATCAAACATTGTAGAATAATGACTGGATCATACAGTTCTTTGGTTCTTGTGCTATAAATTAAGTACAAAATGGTTGTAATAACCAAGAAGCAGCAGATTTTAAACAAAAGTGTATAAAAGTTGTACATGATGTGCACAAATCAACTCCAGTCAGTTTGAAGCTATTAAAAAACTCCAAGTCCCAAACCTAACCCTGAACAAGGCAATCACCACTCAAAAGAATTATTCAAATTGCTTGCAAAGTTAAATATGTAAAGGAAGTCTTCCAAAGGACCAAGAGTCAGAGTGGAGTGTCACTAGCTGCTGCATTCATGATTAGATCACAATAAGAAAACATATTAAGTACTATGCCAATATGCTAATTACACAGTAAATAGTTCTATCAAAACAACACAGTAAAACCCATAAATCAGTAGTTATGTGTCAATCAAAATTTTAAAAATGGGCATGCATTTAAATACACATCACACACACACACACACACACACACACACACACACACACACACACAATCTTTTTGTCAGTTTCTGAGATCTTCAAGAGGCCATGAGGGAGAACTGTATTTGAAAAATAAAATTTGAAAATAAATTCGTATGAGACACTATCAGTATAGAAAAGAATCTTTACCCCCAAATAAAGCTTAATTTAAAAATTACAAGGATCATTAAAATTCTTTATTGTTTATGATATAGTAAATATTATTCTAGTTATATCTCAGATAGCTGGTATAGAGCATAATATGCATAGCATTATGTCCATTTTCCCAGGGAGGACAAATCTAAGATACGAAGTTCACAGAGATGATAAATACGGGGGCTGTGAGTGGTCATTTAGTGGTCTAGGCCTGAGCTATGACCAAGACTGCAAACTTTTTCTCTGATGTTCTATGTCGGCAGCAAAGTCTGTTCCTAGGACTCAGTCATAACATTCTGTCTTCATGCAATAGTCCTCTACCTGCTTCATTTCTTTGCCTTCTTTCCAAACCCCATTATTTCTCCTAAGGCCCTTTATTTTTGTCTGTTTTATTTACCCTGATCATTTCCCAACTGCTGCCTTCTTGCTCTTTAATAAGTTGTTACAGGGAGCTAAAATTCATCTTACCACATAAACTGAATACTCTTGCAAGCCACATATGTCATTAATTATTCTAAAGCTTATTTAATAATTACTTAGGCTTTGTATTGTTTTGTAGCACTGTGTAAGAGATGCTGAGTTAGTGAGCTTTGGTATTTATGCTTCTATTCTACAAAATCACAGCACAGGTTAGACTGAACTGGGCAATAGTCACAAATCACCAGGGCACTGCAAAAGCAGCCATAGGCTCACAACTGAATAGAATAGACTAATAAATAGAAGTTGAAAATTAAAATTATAGAGGCAGTATTGGCTCAGAGATTTTCTTTGGTGACCTGTGCTGTGTTTAAAAGTAAATAAGTTGAAAATAGTTATAAATCAGCAATGTTATACAGGAGTATCTGAATTCCTGGTTTCTCCTAATAACTTAATCTTGACAATAATGTTCCTATTTTCTTCAGAGCAATAATGAAGTTATATTGCAATTTTCAAGGACTTTTTCAATCGATTTTATGTAGCCTGTTAACTCATATATAACTAGGCCAGCAGGTGTAAGGTGTATGATTTTGCTTGTCATTTTGTGTACTCCTAATTTGGATACTCATGAGATGCTCTATGTACCATTACCAAGCATGCACTATAGAAAACTAAGAGCTCCCTTCTGACTTTCTTTGTACTTCTGTGTTTTTTAAACAGCTATTTCAAACTGGTTCTAACACTGACCTACTTTGGAAATTCACTAGTTACTTTTCAACTGCCAAGAATGACACCTAGGAATACTGCAATTGACATCCTTGCATAATATAGGAAAGTAAGCCCAGAACATACTATGACTGTCAAAATCCAGAGCAGGTATGATCCTTTAAAACATGGAAATAATCAAAAATAATGAAAGGCAGTGTAGTAAAATTTAGTCATTAATTGTCAAGGGTTTCCTTCTTTGTACATGAGTAGAAATTCTCCTTGTTTACTCCTAATATTGCCAGTGAAAAAGCAGTTTTAAGTGCTGACTCTCCAAGGTTTTGCACAGGTAGAACTTGGATGAGCACTTTTAAGTGCTGACTCTCCATGGTTTTGCACAGGTAGAACTTGGATGTGATAGTTCATGTGTTCACAGTGGATTCCAGAAAACCTAGCTGTTTTGAGGAGGCATTTCAGACTGACAGTGTTCTCTGTTTGGATTATATGATACAGATGCATTAAAACATCAAAGTGTATGGTATTATTTTTATTTGCATTTGATATAAACAATTGAGAGAGTCCCAATTCATTTGACTTTGTGAAAGAAATGGATATTATGAGCTGGTAAAAAGTCCTCAGACACCACCTTGCTACTCACTCCCTGGGGTAAGCAATCAAGCTGCTTGATACTTGAAGTATTGTAGTGGCATTATTTTTATATAACAGTAGAGAAATCACTCGATAGTTTCTGTGACCTATTTCCTTTACATAACACTAGAGAAAAATCTAAATGCATCTGTGATATATATCACATATGTATATATAATATATAATATGAGATAAACCTATATTTATATGATAAAGAACTTGTAATACAGCATAGTAGCTAAAAAAATGTAAGTCTGAATCATGACTATGTCATCACTCAGAGGGGGAGAATTCAAAAGGCATGACTGAATGTGGAGTCAGACAATTTGGTCCCAGGATTCCTTAATATTATCTACTAAGTGTTTTAGAGAAAAATATTAAAAATCAAAATCATATGTACTAGCAGAGCTTACTGTGGCTTTTAGAATTCACAGGGAATAATACAAATTTAAGAACTTTAAAAATTGCTACCTTAGCCGGGCGGTGGTGGCGCATGCCTTTAATCCCAGCACTTGGGAGGCAGAGGCAGGCGGATTTCTGTGAGTTCGAGGCCGGGCTGGACTGACAGCCTCCAAAACAATACAGAGAAACCCTGTTTCGTAAAACCAAAAAAAAAATATTGCTACCTTTTCCAATCAACCTTGAATTTATGTGAAAGGGCCACAATATTTCATGGTTTCTGCACTCTCCCTCTCTCTTTCTCTGTCTCTCCCTGTGTCTCTCTGTCTCTCTGTCTGTCTGTCTCTGTCTCTTCTCTCTCTCTCTCCCTCTATCTTTCTCTGTCTCTCTCTGTCTCTCTGTCTGTCTGTCTCTCTCTCTGTCTCTCCTCCCTCTCCCCCTCCCTCTCTCTCTCTCTCTCTCTCTCTCTCTCTCTCTCTCTCTCTCTCTCTCTCTCTCTCTCTCTCTCCCACTCCTGTCTCTTTCTCTTGCTTGCTCTGGAAAAATCTGTGCCTCCACTGGCCATTTGTAGTTTTCCTTTGCATTCTTATCCCATACCAGTTTCATACTGGATCACTTTTCAGTCACCTCAAGCAAGTACCTTCTCCATCTCTCTCCACTAGAGCACTCAGTGTTCAAAAAGTCTCTGGACCTCTGAAGAAGAGGCTATGTCCCCATGAGATGCTTCTCAGTTATAGGAAATCCCAAGAAGAAAGCCAGAGTCCTTTTATTTCTGATCTTTGCTTCAAATGTCTTCCAGTTGTCTGCCTAACCCAAAGTTTCGTAGTCCATGTCCAGCTATATTTTCCAATAAAACACTGCCCAGCCATTACACTCATCAGTGTTGATGAGGGATGCCTTGCAGAAACTGAGACAGTAACATGGTGAGTGGATTTTCTGAGAGGGCTTTCCTCAGCAGCAGAGAGATGTAGGACAGAATAAGAGAAGGCTCAGGGCAATAAGGGGATGCTGTCAGCCAAGATCTTAGCCAAAGCCTGATTCTGAGACATTTCTGGAATACAAAACAAGCCAGAGTTGTTCCTGTCCTGAGGCAAAGGAGGTTGCTGCCCTTTCGCATCCCCATGGTATCTAGCTTTCACTGTTGTGTGGAGGGAAGGAGAGGACTGTGAGCAGTCAGCTTCAAGTAACCATATCACTTGGGACACACATTGCAGGGATAGGGACAGGGAACAAACTGAGTGCCTAAGGAGACAAAACTGAAAACTGTCTATTTCAAATGTAAGTTGATCTTTTATCTTCCTTCTGCAACATGGATATAAAATATCAATGTGAGTTTTCCCTAGACAATATAAAGGCTTATACTTCTAAGTTATTGTTTAAAAGGCAGGAAATAGAAAAATATTTGCCATTAGACTCCTGAACAAGCAACCTTCTTTCACAGAAAATTCTCTTATGAAATGGGAATGTTTTCTTTATATTATCAAAGGAATCAGTGGTTGAAATACTTTGACTAAGTTTAGACAGGTAATACTTGATACATCTACGATTTAAACTCAAGTTTACCTGACTGTTATTTTTTCATAATAAGTAGGATGTTAAGTTTTCATTACAAGAATATACCTAATAAGTGTTAGAACTGAATAAATGAAATAATGGCTTCTTAGTTATTTCAGCATGTGGTAAATGTTGTGTGATTTTTGATTGTGTCCCGACAAATAAAGTTAGTTTGGAGTCAGAAGGTGGAGCTAGCCACTAGCTGACCAAAACTAACCATCGAGGTTTGGAGGACTATAGACAGAAAAGACACCAGAAATATAAGACAGGGCAGAGAGAGGATCTCAACCCTTTTGGTCAGAGGAACGGAAGAGGTAGATGGTGAATGGTGAATGCTCCTTGATTCTCTGATCTTGCAGGTTCTTACCCCGATTTATGACTCCTGATATATTGATAAAGATTAATTATTTATTAATGTTTCAGGAAAATCATAGGTGATTAATATTATTTGCCTTCTTTTGAAATACAATTTGAGAACATGTAATAAATGTCTGAATGATATTTTAAACCCTGCTTTACAATATTTTGTTTCCCTATATGATAGATAGCAAGGTTGTCAATGACGTGATTTCAATGCCGGAGTAGTTCAGCCTTGCTAATTATCAGCAAATTATTTCTTTTCAAGGATTGACTGTGATAAGGTATATATATTTCTAGTAAAGAGAATGATCTGGAAATTTAGCTTCCAAATAACTTGATAAGTCAGAAAGTCAATGAAGTACGATAAATAGACCCAAAGGAAGCATTTTCTTTAAACAGCCTACTCTAAAACACGCGTTCTTCAGATGATGTCAAGATTAGATTAGCTGTATTAGGAGTCCCATTTTCTGAATGAAAGTTTGAAAATGAAATGACAAGGTTTTCACTACATTCCTGTCTTCTTAAAAAGAAGAGCAGGCAGTTCTACTGTTCATACCTTCTCTGGCATCCGGTGTGAACCTATTATAGTTTCAATATGCCTTGTGCAACTGATAGAGCAGTTCAACCCTCAAGTCACATAATTGCTAGTATTAACAGGATTGAAATCCACTGTGAACACAGCATTTAGAGGTGGGGATGTAAAAAAGAGATTGGACATAGAAAATTGAATTCTTGTAGTGTCATAAGAAGCAAAGCACAGAGACCAGACTCAGATATAGATTAGCATGCCATACTCACTGTCTCTTGTCATGTGCCTTCCTGGAACTCTGTCAATAGAGTTACCTGCTATGAAGTGATGCTACTAAAGGGGACACTGGCCGAAGCCTATGCCATACTGTCTGGACTCTCAGCCCTTATGGTTGTGAGTTAAATAAAATGAAACCAAACCAACCTAAAGTACAATGCCTCTTTCATTGCTTAGTATCCTGTTTCAGGCATTTTATCATGAATGAAATGTAAATGGGGTTAATGACATAGCTTAGCAGACAAAAGTGCTTGCTACCAGTCTGGTGACTTGGTGGGAGGAGAACTGTCACTCCAAAATGGTTTACTGACCTCCGCATGTGCAACAGGGCAAAAACATGCTCATCAGAAACCTCATAATTAAAAGTAGTTATAAAGAGTTCTTAAAATCACATATTATATAAGCAAAATACAACTTCAAAGAAGCATTAAATTTCTGACTAGTATTACTTGGAGAGTAGTGCATTGTAACACAACTGAAGAATGTATACAAATAGTATTTTTGTATTGTTTCACTGAGCATAGGCCTCAATATTTAATACATTAACTATTCAGATGTTAGGAATCTTAGATGGAATGACTTAGGAATAGCCCAGCATCCAACCATTCCTCATGACCACTTAACATGTAGACCAAAGCCAGTCAATTGAGCCAAAATACACTGAGTAATAGTTACAATCTTTGGGTCTAGACTTTATTGATACTGAACAGTTTGAAAAGAAATAATGAACTGTAGAAGAAGAGGGTCAGGTTTGCAGATGTAGCTTAGTAGATGAGAAGCTATGCCAGCAGACATGAGGCCCTGCGTTGGATTCCCATTACTGCACTGACCAGGCATAGTGACACAATCTTGTAATCCCAGCCTTTTGGAAAGAGCAGGAGAATTAGAAAATCTAGGCCATTCATAGCGAGTCAAAGTACATCTAAGTTACATGAGGCCTGGTCTCAGGGAGAAAATAGGATGATGGAGGGGATACAAAGGTTTCTGATCCATGCTGGGTGAGCAGAAGTTGGAGTACTAAAACATAGTGGCTGAAAAGAGCAACAGAAATGCCATTTGTCTGAATGGATTCCTTCCCATCATTGCACACCAGGAAAGAAGATGGCATGGAATGTTACCATGCATTTTGCTTGTTTACCAATTCTCATTATTTCCAAAGACCTGTCTTCTGTTTAAAAGAAAGTGAAACAAAACATGGCTAATATCTTTCAGAGTAAAATTACGACAGCTTTTCCATAAGATGCCAATACCAAGCTGTTTTCATTATTATAGCTCTGTAATAGAGCTTGAAGTCAGGCATGGCGATACCTCTGGAAGTTCTTTTTTTGTACAAGGTTGTTTTGGCTAATCTGGGTATTTTGTTTTTCCATATAAAGTTGAGTATTTTCCATTCAAGGTCTGTGAAGAATTGTGCTGGTATTTTGATAGGATTGCATTGACTCTGTAGATTGCTTTTGGTAAGATTGCCATTTTTACTATGTTGATCCTACCTATCCAAGATCATGGGAGATTGCTCCATTTTCTGGTGTCTTCTCTAATTTCATTCTTTAATGACTCAAAGTTCTTGTCATACAGGTCTTTCACCTGTTTGGTTAGAGTTACCCCCAAGATATTTTATGTTGTCTGTGGCTATTGTAAACTGTGATATTTCTCTGATTTCTTTCTCAGCCCCTTTATTTTCTATATACAGTAGAGCTGCTGATTTTTTTAGTTAATCTTGTACCCTGCCACTTTGCTGAAGGTGTTTATCAGTTGTAGGAGTTCCCTGGTAGAATTCTTTGCGACACTTATGTAAGCTATCATATCATCTGTAAATAATGAAAGTTTTTCTTCCTTTCCAATTTGTATCCCCTTGATCTCCTTTTGTTGTCTTATTGCTCTGGGAAGAACTTCAAGTACAGTATTGAAGAGATATGGAGAGAGGGGACATCCTTGTCTTGTTCCTGATTTTAGAGGAATTGCATTGAGTTTCTCTCCATTCAGTTTGATGTTGGCTGTCAGTTTTCTGTATACTACCTTTATTATGTTTAGGTATGTTCCTGTTATCCCTGATCTCTCCAAGTCCTTAATTATGAAGGGGTGATTTTTGCCAAAGACTTTTTCAGTATCTAGTAAGATGATCATGTTATTTTTATTCTTTTTCATATTGTTTATATGGTGGATTATACTGGTGGATTTTTGTATGTTGACCATCCCTGCATCCCTGGGATGAAGCCTACTTGATCATGGTGTATGATTTTCTAATGTGTTCTTGGATTCGATTTGCCAGTTTTTTATTGAGTATTTTTGCATCAATGTTCATGAGGGAGAGTGGTATGTAGTTCTCTTTCTTAGTTGTGTCTTTGTGTGGTTTAGGTACCAAGGCAATTGTAGCCTGGTAAAAAGAGTTTGCCAATGAACCTTCTGCTTCTATTGTGTGGAACAACTTGAGGAGTATTGGTATTACCTCTTCTTTGGGCTCTTTTTGTTGGGAGACTTTTGATGACTGCTTCTTTTTCGTTAGGGGTCTATTTAATTTGCTTATCTGTTCTTGATTTAATTTTAATAAGTGGTACCTATCCATAAGATGCTGTGAGGATATGAAATCATTAGAGATACCTGGATAGACTATGTATTTGTTGAATACATCTACAAATTGTCAAGTTTTCCTAGGTCTCTTCAGTGAAAAGAGTCTATCGTTAAAATGTCTCTTCCAGTCTAACAGATTCTTAAAATTTGTGATACTGTTCTAATTCACCCTTAGAACCCAGAAACCAATCTAAGATAAACTATTTCTTCACTACTAATATTGTGAATATAAACCTGAATACAAAAAATTAACTGATGTTCCAGCTTAATGCATTCTTTTTTAGTGTGGCAAAGATGAGTGGGATAATCTCAAAGATGTACAGTTAATGCATAAAGCATAAATACTGCATCACAGTGCTGCCACTATTGTCATCATTATTAGCTCATTAGTCCCCTAGTCAGATGCATAGCCTTGAGCATATCATAAACAAAGCAGGTTGCCCTTACAAGGGAAACAACTCAGCATTTATTCTTTTTGGAAACCTCGTTTGTGGTTGTTGGTTTTTGGCAATCAACACAAACCTAGACATATCTGGGAAGAGGGAATCTTAATTAAGAAAATGGCTCCATAGGATTAGCCTATAGACAAGTCTGTGGGAGGGCCAAGATCAGTATAGACAGTAGTACCCATGGGCACATACCCTGTGGTGTATAAGAAAGAAGGCTGATCAAGCCTTGGAGAGCAACTAGCAAGCAGAATTTCTCCAGGTTTCTGTTTTAGTTCCTGCATCCAGTTTCCTGTCTTGAGTTCCTGCCTTCACTCCCCTCAGTGATGGACTGTTACTGGGAAGTATAAGATGAAATAATCCCTTTCCTCCCCAAGTTGCTTTTAGTCATGGTTTTTATCACAGCATCAGAAACATAACTAACGTATTGCTTCACCATCAATAGTCACTATTGTTTAATCATTTCTGACACATCTCTTATAATGAAATTTATCACAGAGATTTGCTTGAAGTAACTTGAATTGAAATGTTAATTGCCTTAAATTAATGTGACTTTACATTACTAGGCTGTTTCAGATAGTACAGGAGTAATTTTTGCAACCTGATCACTAAAGGAGACTATTTGCAGCCAGTGTCAGTATTATACTGTGACAGAGTCCAATATTCTAGTTCCATCTTTTTGTGAATATTTGATAAATTCACTTGATTTAACTTATATTGTTTAACTTAATCATAATATTTATATTAATTAGCTTATAGTTTCATTATGTTATATCCTTTCCAGCATTAAGTATGAGTATAGTTCTTACTTAATGAAGATATTATTATGGAACCTGAAATAAATATTTTGGATAGATTCTAGAAATCTAGAAATTATAGAGTATACTCATTCTTTCCATAGAAATTACAGGCATATGTACATACAAACACAAACTAACTTAAGTGTAAGGAGAGATAAAAGATTTTAGGGCCATATTTTATCAATGACTATATATTGTGGTGATAATTGTTCATGATTTATTAAGGCCACCAGAGCCAAAATAGTAAAGCATCCATATTAGTTAGCTGTAGAAACTAGGCAATGGTATACACCTTTAATCCCAGTACTCAGGATTAAGAGGCAGACAGATCTCTGTTAGTTAAAGGCTACTTCAACTACACAAAATTGATCCAGTCTTAAGAGAAGCACCTCACACAAAGATGGTCTCAACACATGGGATCACATGCCTTTAATTCCAGGACTCATGAGTGGTATTTAAGTCAACAAAAGGGTCTCACAGCTAGCATTTATTCTCCAGCCACACTGAAGATATGAAGGCATAGAGTCTCTAGCCACATTGAGGAGACCATAGCAGTCTGAGTGAATCTGAAGAGCAGTGAAGTTGGGAGCAGTCTGAGAATCACCCCATTGGTAAGAGAGGTAAGACCTAGTAGCCATCTGCTTTGCTTTTCAGATCTTCATCTTGAAGCTTGAACCTCAATATCAGGCTGTGGGTCTTTTATTTTTGTGCAACAACATATATTAAATGGTGATGTTGCATATTGAAAAGTATATGTGGTGATATCTTGCTTGTACAAACAAAGCCTCTCTGGAGGTCAGAGAATGGAGCTTGCCAATAGCTAAACATAGAGGTCTGTATGTCTGTACAGATAGACAGAAAGTGAGACAGCTGGGTAGAAACAGGAAATAAGCAGGGAGAAACAGGATATCACTATCTTGTCTGCTGAGACGCTAAGGAGGTAGCATTTCCCTCTGTATCTGACTCTGGCTTTTTATTATCTAGACAAATTAAGAACTTCATTTACAGAAGTATACTAAAAGACTAAAGAACAAAGAATAAAATACTCAATGAGTTTTGTTGAGTTGATTAAAAATAAGAATAAACTTCCATGAGGAGAGCAAGTTTGAAGAGACACAAAAGAGATGGCCTGCTGAAGTTAATTTGGTTTGACCATTCAGTTATGTCCAATATGTAGAGATAATGGGGATGTAATTATTTGTGCTACAACAGCATTCTGTTAAGAATGATATTACTCTTACTTAGTTATAACTTCTTTTGCTGACAATGTTTTTCTAAGTTATAGGATCCAATAAAGCTGTACATTCAGACTAGTCCATTTTTAGGATAAATACTTTCTACCCACTCTATTTTAAAACAAAGCACTTTTAAATATACTTGTATTTTATTATTTATAGTAACACATAGTTTGAAACTTTTCAGTTAGAAGGACTAATAATTTTACTTTTTAGAAATGCTTACTGAGAACTGAGTGAAATACATTCTTCATCCCATCATTTATTTGTTCAACAAGAAGAAAATTAACATTCATTGACTCATTTTTTTCTCTTTTAAGAATTCATTCTTTTGTTCCCAAGAGATATGCATGATACCCCAGAGAAGTGGAATGAGGCAAGCTCTCCTGAGCATATTGTGAACATGGGGGGAGAGGGAGGGAACCAGGAAAAAGAGAGGGGGATAGCAGGAGGGGAGAAGAAGACATGGGGGAGCAGGAAAGTTGAGTCGGGATAAGAATAGAGGAGAGCAGGATGAGAGATACCATAATAAATGGAGTCATTATAGGTTTGAGGAGAGAGCTGACACTAGTGAGATTTCCAGAGATCTACAAGGATAACACCAACTGACAAACTAAGCAGTAGTGGAAAGACTACATTAATAGCTCCTCCCTGATGATAAAGTTGATGACTACCTTATATGCCATCCTAGAACCTTCATCCAGTGACTAATGGAAGCAGAAACAAATACCCACAGCTAAACTCTGAGCTAACTGCACCCCTGGAATCCAGTGACAGAGATGGAGGTGTGATGAGCAAAGGGGTCAAGACTGTGCTGGTGAAACCCACAGAAACAGCTGACCTGACAAGGGGGAGTCTTGAACCCCAGACTGATGGCTGAGAGGCCAACAGGGGACTGATGCAGACTCCATGAATGCAGTGTCAGTGAGGAGACCTCATAAATCTCTGGGGCCTTGGGTAGTAGATCAGTGTTCACCATGGCGTACAAATGAACTTTGGGAGCCCATTCCGAATAGAAGGATGCTCTCTTAGCCTGGACACATGGGGAAGGGCCTAGTGGATGAAATGACAGACTCTGGCGATTACCCCCAAGGAGGGCCTCACCCTTCCTGGGGAGTGATGTGGGGATTGGGCTGGGGAATGGGGGGGACTGGTGGAGGGACAAGGGAGAAGGGGTGGGAGAGGAAGCTGGGATTGACATGTGCAGCATGCATGTTTCTAATTTAAATAAAAACATATTAAAAGGAATTCATTCTTTCTTGTGCTCACTTATCTACAATTAATTTTCTGAGGCTTTAGGCATTATACTGGTCACAAAAATACAAAGATAAAATAGCAGTCCTGTCTCTAAAAATATCACATGGTTGTTAGAAGATATGGGAGGGAATACATCAGTAGGATAATGAGGGTCCATTTGAACCAAATTTGAAAAACTGATAGGAACTGGTTACCATTTTACATTCCAGTAGAGGCAATCATGGACTGCTATTACCATATAAAAAAAGTATCAGCATTTGGAGATAAGGTCTGGTGGGACAAAGACAGCTAAGGACTCAGGCACAATATATGTTTCTAGAACATATATTTAGGCTGGAAAGAGAGATAGGCATTATAAAAACACGTAAGGTCAGAATGGGCGGAAAATTTTTGAGTTTGTGGGGAAGATACTGAAAAACCACAGTAGTAAATATGAGCATGGTATTGGTAGAGCTTGAGAGGAGGATCAGAAACTAATGTAAGAAGCAAGGTGGATAATTACAAAGAAACCATGTTAACTGGACTAGCAATTTGGACTTCACACTGATTACTTGGTTATGCATGGCCCTTGAAACATATATTTTGGGAGGACTTCATTAGGTTACTCTATAAGAAAGATCATACAAAATCAATGAGGAAAATCGGTAACAAAATAAGGCAAAGGAGATCACTAAAAGAACTAGAGATCATTCAGAGGTCATAAGCTCAATGAGGCAAGAGAGATATGTAGTGAAATACAGAGAATATTGTGAAAACAAATCTGGTAGGACTTATACATTATTTCATTTGGCTGTCATGAGAGGAGAGAATCAGGGATGGCTGCCATTTTTTATGTTAGCTGGGTTTTGCAAAAACAGCAACCAAAATCATTTAGTTGTAAACATTAGTTGTAAAAATTAGTATAGCATGTACTTTTTCCTCTTATTTGCATAGCTGTTCCTGAACTTGAGCATAACTGAGTTTGACTCACAGCAACAGGTTGAAACCAATTTTACTTCAGATGTGTCTGGTCTCCTTGGCTCAGTAGCCGCCAGCATCACCTCATGATGAAAGGTAGGGCATAAGGGCCTTTTTAATTAGCATAAGGTTATTTACAAAATGATATCATTGCAATGTTTTCATAAATCTATACCATTTAAACTGGTCATATGTACCCTCCCTATTCCTCTTCCTTCTTTGACTGAGACCTAGTTTTCCAAATAGTTAATCTGTTTTCATATTTTATGTTTAAGTCCTGATTCTACATATGAGAGAAAACCCACAATATCTGTCTGGGTTAGTCTGTTTAACACTTGAGCTGATTGCATAACTTGGCTATAGTGAATAGTGGCAATGGTCTTTTAAACTTCTAGCTATGTCAGAGATCACTACATTGGCCCAAACAAATCATGCTAGCAAAGCTGAAAATCAAGAGATGGTAGGTCAATGTATTCTGTGCAGCCAAGGTGAACGCATGCAATACTACTTCTAGTCATTGAAAAACCAAGGCCTCAAATGTAATTTACCATAAGCCTTATGTGGCTGGTCATGGAATTCCAGAGATAAAAGAAGATAAAATGCATAATTTGTACATATAAAAATGAAAATTGGCTTTTAACGTATTGAAGTGACTCCAGCCATTCAAACAGTTGCTCTTTAATAGCCAACTGGGTATACAAGCTGTGAGCCCTTAGGAGAATTATGTCTATGCCGGGAATACAGGTCAGAAAATTGTCTGTGTTGATTCTTGGAAGAGACTGAAGAATAAAAACAAGGAGAATCTGGGGGAAGCAGTTCAGTATTTAAGAGATAAGCATCATCTGGAGAAAATGAGAAACCTTTAGAAACAGAAGAAAGGAGTGATTGTGTATACTGACACTATATAGGGCTTGAAGAAGGAAAGGATTCAGAATTATTGGCTGTTTTTTAAATTAGGAATGTATTACCAGAGCCAGATCAATAACAGGGTCATGTTAAAAACCAGATTAGTTTCTGGAGAGACTACAGTTGACATTCTAGAGGCTCCAGCCTGTCTGCTATTCTTGTCCCTGTCATTCATTTCCATCCCCAATTCAGTACAAGGTAAATCTGTTTCTAGAACACATCCTGTGTGGGTACAATGCTCTATATTATCTTTGCTCAGATTAGCATAAGGTCTAACACATCACACAAGAACTGCCAGCAGGTCTCCAAATCTACTCTTGTTATGACTACAATCTTCTTTCATATCACAAACACACTAATCCTTTAAAATAAGAATCAAATATTCATAGCACATACTATCACTAACGCTCTGGCATGGGAATCTGTGCACAGTTTTACCCCTGGAAAACTCATGTTCTACTAAAGTCATATCAGGCCAAAATATTTCATTCATGTTGTCTTGAATTATACCTTTCAGGCACTCCACCATTGTCCCCACCTCAAGTTTGTACCAACCATCCTCTAGTTCTTCAATGTTTTCCCTGTCAAAATCCAGTGTTATAATGTGTGAGATAACATCCCACCTTGAGCTTCTATTCATCGCAATTGTCAATTTTTCCAGTAATTGAGAAATCCCTTTCAAGTAGAAATGAATAACCTGTTAATTCTTTTTTTGTCTCATAAACCTGCTGAATTTTCTATTTTGCAACATCTAGTATCTGAGTTCTTTTTTGTCTCCTATTAGTTCAGATAGGTTGAATTACTCATGAATAGCTGTCATACTAATAACTATTCACTGAATAAATAAATTGACTCTTTGACCAGTTACACTGAGTTGAAAAATAATCAGGGCAAAGGAAATAATGATATTGTACATAAAATATATTGTAAAACTTGTGCACAACATATTTTGAACAAATCCAGTTTCCCACTATCTACCTTCTACTCCTGCTCGTACCTTTCCCTCTTAATTTCTTAAAAAAATACTGAGACCACTTAGTGTTGTTAGTGCATGTATGAGTGTAGGCCTATCCACTAAAGCATAAACCACTACATCCCTGAAAAAACTGACTTTCCTTTCTTCACCAACAATTACTTGCCAAAAGCTCTTCAGCTACAGGTGATTCTGTGAAGCCCTCCCTATTCATGCTGGAATTTTGGCTGGTTTGATCTTGTAGTATTTTTATTTTTAAATTTAAATTAGAGACAAGGTTGCTTCACATGTCAATCCTAGGTCCCTCTCCCTTTCCTTCCCCTCCTCCTATGCCCTCCCACCAACCCCCCCCCCCAATACTCCCTCATTTCCCCAGGGAGGGTAAGGCCCTCCATGGGAGTGTCCATAGTCTGTAATTTCATCCAGGGTAGGGCCTAGACCCTCCCACAAGAGTCCAGGCTGAAAGTGCATCTCTAATTGTTGGATGGGCACCCAAAGTCCATTTGTATGCCAGGGATAAATACTGATCCACTACCCAAGGCCCAATAGATTACCTAGGCCTCCTCACTGACACCCACATCCAGGGGGTCTTGATCAGTCCCAAGCTGGTTTCCCAGCCATCAGTCTGGGATTCAAGAGTTACCCCTTGTCAGGTCAACTGTTTCTAGGGGTTAAACCAGCCGAGTCCTAACCCCTTTGCTCTTGTGCATATAGTCATAGCCATTATGAATTGTGTGTGCAATATCTAAAACATGGTTTGAGACAAATCTCCACTACGCCTGGCTCTTACAATAGTCCCACTTCTTCACCCATGACAGTTCCTGAGCTTTAAAAAAAGGAAGTGACACAGCTTCTTTTATCTTTATATGGGTTCTATTCATAAAACTCATAGCACCAGGCCTGTGTGGCAAGTACATTAACCTACTAAGTGGCACTGGTTACCATAAAACTATCTAAACTCTTGTGACAATTAAAATAATTGTTGTATGTTGTATAAGTAAAAATGAAAAAGCTCAAACAGAGTAAATGTTTCATAGTAACTAAAAGGAGGGATGCTATAGTATTTGGAGTAAACCATAGCCTGCATCTATTTGTTTGTGTGTGTCTGGGTATACAGATATGTGCATTTGGTTGCAGTTTAGTTAGCATTTAAAGCAAAAGTGTATTGGGGCTGGAGAGTTGACTGTTGGGTGATACTGCTTTCTGGGCAAATGTGAGATTTGACTTTGAACCTCAGTGTCCACATAACCACAGTTTTCAAGGGGGTAAGCACAAAGACATTCCTGGGGCTTACTGCCTGTCAGCCTAGCCCCAAAATGTGAGCTGCTTGCTTAAAGAAATAAGGTGGAGAGTGATGTGTGAGGACATTTAATGCCTTCCCCTAGCCTTCCAGTGCTACAGTTGCAGACCTCACCACATGTTCACTCTCACACATGTGTGCACACTCCACACACATACTCATGTAGCCACACACATAAAATAAAATCAGTAACAAAATGCTGATGGGAATTAAATTTTGTTCTGCTTACAAAACAGACACTAGCAGAAATAGAGAAGGAGAGCCGCTGTTGAAACTGGACAGTGACATGTTGAGAGTGTGATGGATGCTCTTGCCATTGATAGACTAAGATACATCTCTTTCACTTAAACTGTTGAGAGTAACATAACCCGCGTTCCTTGAATTATATTCTATGCATGTTTTCCTCTCTCACTGGGGAGTCTGATATAGCTTCACTATTGAGCTTCATGAAGATGTATCATGTTTATGTAACTAATGTTAAAATTATTCTTTGATGGTAAGTTTATTTCCAGTTGTTATAAATATGATTACAACAAACTTTAAAACATATATGCGTTAAGTTATATATGTGTATATATGTATACGTGTATATATAACTACATATATCTTTGCACAGCTCTTTGAATATTTTTATAGAAAAATTCTTGGAGTAAAAGTCATTAAGTAACTTTTTTCTTTTTGTTTTTAGGTATTTTTTATTTATTCCAATTTGCTTTAAAGTCTGTTTGAAGTATAAAATATAACTGATTCCTATCATTGTTTCCATAATGGGAATAATTTTGATAGAAACTGGCCATACGAATGTTACTGTTTCTCAGTTTCAATTCATAAATAGTTGTGGTTGATGAACAGGGAACTCTGTCCAGAATGCTCAAGACAAGTTATAGTACAACATGCCTGTTCACAGTGGGGAAACTAGGAAATAGCTGCAAAAATGTCTTATTTATCAGATAATACAGAATGCAAAAGCTCCATCTATGCTTTAGAGGAAAAAAAGCCTTTGCTTCCTTCATCAACAACCTCTCTCCAGGTGCCAAGCACACGTGTATATCTCACTTCTTTGTAATCTGACTATGTCAAGATCTGGCGTGGAATAGCATGAAAGGGAATCCAACAGTGACAGAAAATGCATCTTCCAGCTGATAAAGATATTGGTTTCCTGAGCTCTAGAAGCATCCCTCTTACAGTGTCACAGATACTGAAGCAGACAGTTCCATGGATCATAATATCCAGACAAATTAAAGCCTTGATGTAGCCCTTAACCTGTGTCACCCCCTCCCCCATATCAACTGCAAGACAGCTATAGGCAAAAACAAGAGGGACATAAAACACAAAGACATGGTCCCAGTGGTACTCCCCCCTGAGATGAAATTTTCCTAGAAGTAGTGCCCAACCTGGGTTGTCTTGTGTGTAACGCTCAAGATACTTTACTTGTATTTTTCTTTGTGGGTATAGCTAAATTCCTGTGTTCAGGGCTATATAATGACATTGTCTAGTCTTAACACCATAAGGGCAGGATCCCTAATTCTTAGGGATACTAATAATTTAGTTTGCAGTATTCGTTTTTTTCATTTTCCACCATTTACTCTTGTTATTAAAAATAGTTCAACTCTTCTTGCAAAACAAAAACAAAATTGTACATACTGGACACATACATCACATTTTTCTTCCTATGGCTTTAGCCCACCCTGCCTCACCAAAAGAGACCAAATTGTGTGTGTGTGTGTGTGTGTGTGTGTGTGTGTGTGTGTGTCTGTCTGTCTGTCTGTCTGTTTTTTTAAAGCCCAATGACAACAAAACGACTCCCTGACCACGTTCACAGAAAATGACACCAGGATACACTACAAACAGGAGGTGTCATCCGCTCTGTGTCCAAAGGGTTCTTCTCCACGTCTTTTTGAGACGAGTAACCATCATTGAACATGCTGTGTACCAAATCAAAACAACTTCAACACATCAGATCTCACTAGATAGTGAATGCAATAAAAACTGGAACTTGCCTAGCAGCATTTTTCTTAAAATAAGCACTGCCAAAGCAGCAACTCTTTGAAATCACAAGGCTATCTCTGCACCTAGTCAGTCCTTGTTTACCTGGGCTGTGCTCTTTCAAGAAACTGACTAGATTTCCCTTCAACAGAATTTTTGTTTTCTCCATAAAGTTAATAGGAAGAAGTGCATTAAACTCAAACAGTTTGTGCTTTACATGCAAAAGAGCATTCTAAAGAAAATCTTCTGAGCTTCACACACACCTAAGTGCACAGGCTTCATCAAAGACATTTTATTAAGGCCTTGACAAAGAAGCCTTCCTTATGAACGGCACCCTTTAAAAGCCAAAAACAAAGGAGCATATTCAAGGTAAAGCCTGTGGCAAATAAACAGGAACTAAAAATTAAAGAAGTCATCAATGGCAATAAGTATAACGCATAAATCTGGGTATGTTTGGGACATTGTTCCAAAATTATTCTAAATAAAACCCAATTTTTAAATTCTTTTTATATTTTAAAAATATGTCATGTACTATATAAATTCAATTATGTTCAAAATAAAACAACTCTTCACTTTATTTACCAAATAGAACGTTGCTCAAGTGAAAGGACTTAGGATTTTCTCATAGAAGTGAGTCAGATTACTAGAAAGGGGCTGAACTCATAAATATTTAAAGCATAGACAGCTTAACATTTGTGGTCTGTCAGAATTTATTTGTTCACTTTTTAAAAGACAGATTTCTTAAAACATTCTAATGAGGGGGAATTTTTCTTTCATAATACTGCTACATACATGCCAGTAGCCAATTTTCATGATCAGAAATGGTATTACGTCAGCACAAAGGTTGCGCTGGACACATCAGCTTTTCAACAGGAGAAATACCACTGCAGCATGGGAAGGCAGCACCAAGTCTCCTGATAAACTAATGGCTTCTTATCCACACACACGTACACAAAAAATTAGCACAATCTTTATGGACTGACTAGATACCACTTCCTTACATTTAATCAACTTTGATTATGCACAAAGCATAACCATAAACAATGAGGTTATTGTTATTTTCCTTGCCAAAGTTCATTTTGTATAAATCAGTTGCATTAGCATTTGTTCTCAAACTATGAGGTTCTGTAAGAACTAAGAACATATAGTTGTAGAGTTATTCCTCCATTATCTGCAAACTGTTTCCCCGACACTAACACATATAACTTAGCAATGAAAACACTTGATACAAGTGATCTATATGCAGGAGTTCCAGCAAGTTAAACCAACAGAACCAAAGCTGCCATAAAACTGTAGGTATTTCCTACCAGGTGTAGGTTTCAAGAACCACTGATTTAACAGTTGAATGTCATATCTATAGCTTCATCCAAACTTTGATCATCATGTGTATTGGCAGCTAAAAATGTTGTTACTGGGGACCCTGTGACATTAATTACACTGGTGCTTATACTTGCATTAAGCACAGCAATACTAGTAACATTAATGCCCAAAGTAAGCCTGGTCTGCTCCAAGGCCTTTTCTGGCACAGAAAATGCCTTCAGCTTCTTCTCCCCATTGGCCATATAGGAGTTTCGGCAGCCACGACATATACAATCTAAGCAGGCTTTCTGGTTAGAGTAGCAAGGGCAGCGTTGGCCTTGGCATGTGAGAACACTTGGATTTTGAGTAGCATGCCCACATTTACATCCTTTCTTTTCCTGGGGCTTTTTGTACACAGTCTTGGTAGGACTCCCTGGCAGAAAATGAAGACTAGGAATCTTTCTCTTTGCTCTTATGGATGATGGTTGTCACCTGTTCAAAATTGTGCCAGTTTGGTGGAGGAAAAATTGAAGTTTGTTTTGATGGTCATGTCTTCAATCTGAAATGTATGTACCAACATTTGTCCATTTAGATTTCTTTCATGGATTTAATTTTATTTTGGGAATTTATTTTTCTCCAGGAACAGCTGTCTTTTATTCATAATTTGTCATAGTTGTCTTTTGTTTATATTGTATTTAAGAGTAGCATAAAAATATTTTTGTTTCATAGTTAACATTTTTATGGTGATATCTATTACTATGTTATGAAAAACAAGGGTGAATATTACTTCCCATTAAACGGGGGCACACCACTGATTTTAAGAGTCATCCTATTTATACATGTATGGTTAATATCAGGGTGTTCAATTTGATTCCATTGGTCTACCTGTCTATTTTTGTGCCAATACCAAGCTGTTTTCAGGACTATAGCTCTATAATAGAGATTGAAGTCAGGGATGGTGATGCCTCCCGAAGTTGCTTTGTTAAACAGGATTGTTTTGGCTATCCTGGATCTTTTGTTTTTCCATACAAAGTTGAGAATTATTCTTTCAAAGTCTGTGAAGAATTGTGCTGGGATTTTGATGTGGATTTTATTGAATCTGTAGATTGCTTTTGGCAAGATTGCCATTTTTACTATATTGATCCTACCTATCCAAGATTTAAACCATACACGTACTGACACCTGAACTTTGACAAAGAAGCTAAAATTATACAATGGAAAAAAGAAAGCATCTTCAACAAATGGTGCTGGCATAATTAGATGCTGGCATTTAGAAGACTGCAGATAGATCCATGTCTATCACCATGCACAAAACTTTAAGTCCAAATGGATCAAAGACCTCAAAATAAATCCAGCCACACTTAACCTCTTAGGAGAGAAAGTAGGAGGTACCCTTGAATGAATTGGTACAGGAGACTGCTTCCTGAACAGAGCACCAGTACCACAGACACTGACATTGACAATTAATAATTGGGACCTCCTGAAACATAGACGCTTCTGTAAGGCAAAGGACACAGTCAACAAGACAAAACGGCAGCCCACAGAATGGGAAATTATATTCAATAACCCCACATCTGACAGAGGGCTGATCTCCAAAATTTACAAAGAACTCAAGAAGCAAGTCTCCAAAACACCAAAGGATCTAATTTAAAAGTGGGGTTCAGAACTAAATAATTATCAACAGAGGAGTCTAAAATGACTGAGAAACACTTAAGAAAGTGTGTGTGGGTGTCCATCCCACATTGAGGGATGCTCTCAGTCTAGACACATGGGGGGAGGGCCTAGATCCTGCCCTGGATGAAATGGCAGACTCTGGAGGTCCCCTATGGTGGGCCTCACCCTCTCTGGGGAAAGGAGTAGGTACTGGGTGGGGTCTGGGGTAGCTGGTGTGGGTGTGGGGGAAGAGGGGAGGAAGAGGGATCTGGGATTGACATGCGAAGAAGGCTTATTTCTTTTCTTTTCTTTTTTTTTTTTTTTTTTTTTTTGGTTTTTACGAGACAGGGTTTCTCTGTTTTGGAGGCTGTCAGTCCAGCCTGTCCTCACAGAGATCTGCCTGCCTCTGCCTCCCGAGTGCTGGGATTAAAGGGAATAAGCCAACGCCCGGCAAAGAAGGCTTATTTCTAATTTAAATTTTAAAAAAAGAAAAAAGGAGTCAGCCTATTTTTATATTTCTTTATTGAATCTTTGGGGGTTTCAAATCATTCACCCCAATTCTGTTCTCCTTCTGGTTCCCCATATCCTCCCCTCATGTTGTAACCCCCATTACAGAAAACAAAACAAAGTAAGCAAGCAAACAAAATAACAACAAAAACCATTAAACAAAAAACCACACCCCCAAACAGCAAAATCTCTGTTTAAATCTCTGTTTCTCTTTCTCTCCTGCCACTCCTTCATGCCTTCATCTCTCCTGATGGCACTGGAGACTTGGGTGTGTCATATAATATACCCTTTTGTTTTATCAGCTTGACTGGCAACTGTCCATTGCAATGTGTCACTGGTGTGGTTCAAGGCCTCTGGTTTTTAGTAAACCATCTTCACTGGATCCTCACCAGAGCTCCTCTGGAGTATACTGTGTCTTAGACATCTTGTGGGTATCCTTCCACAGGACCAGTCCCTTCACCAGCTCCATCAGGAGCAATGGGCATCAGCACAGACCCTGGCTACATTTGGGCCACAGACCCTGACATGGATGTCAGCTTTCAGGTAAGCTCGGTCCTAGATATTGTCATATCACTGAGTTGCAGCGCAGGCCACTCAGATATGGATGCATCCTGGTCCTCAGTCACCAATCCAGACTTAAGTTGTTGGTTTGACTTTGGACTTCTTCATGGCACTCAGTGGTAACCAGAGTCATGAATGTCAATCTGTAACCAGGCCACTACGAGGCCAGGGATCCAGATACGGCCCTTGGGGGCATCCTGGGCCCCGATGACATCCTGGTCCTGGCCATCCATCTATATAGTCACTGCTGTGGCATGTCCCTTTCCCCCACTCCACCCAAACCACAGAATTTGGCACAGATCCGGGGTCTCCGTATGGACCCTAGTGGTAATATGTACCGCTGAGTTCAATACTGAGCCAGGTGCAGGTGGGCCATGGATCCAGACATGACCTTAGGCAGTAACTTGGCCTGCTTGACATACTTGTTCGAAGTGGTAGCTCCGAACACTGTGGCTCTGATGGCACAATGGCCCCTGGACTCCAGCAAGGTCCCCGGGATGCGGCCCAGACCTCAGGCTTCATGTGGCCTTTGTTGGAACCGCTGGGACATGGGCATCAGTACAGACCTCAGCTGTGGTAGGATCCTCGGCCCCAGGTGATGTCTAAAGTCATCCAGATCAGTATGGCCTTAGTGACTGCATGACTCACAAACCGGATCTCGGCCCCAGGAGGCAGCCAAGCCCACTGCAGTCAGCATGGCACTCATCAGCAACAGGAGCCATGGAGATAAACACAGACCCTGGCTACTGTAGGACCAGAGACACACATATGGCCCTTGGAAGACACCTGATTCAAATATTGCCATGGACCCATAGCAAGCTGGTCTCTACCATCTGCCTAATCCTCTACACCTACCATTCTTTCTCCATGAGTCTTTTTATGGCGTGTTAATCATTCTGTTTCTCCAACTCTCCCAATACTCCACCCATTGTTTACTTAAGATGAGAGGACCCATCGGCCTGGAACTTTTAAGCTCCCAGCCAGGGCCTTGGCCGTCTTCCCATCAGCCTGGGCTCAGGGACCCGAGCTGGCTTTCTTCTGCCTGCTGGGAAGATGTCAGCTAGGTCCCAACCCTGCAATGTCTGCATCGGGCAGGTGTCATCCGACTTTAAGGCATTAACTTAGCCAGAATCTGAAATTCTGGCAAGTTAGGGAGTCAAGGTTGGAAGTCCCAGTAAGGGAACAAAGGCTTGGCAACTGCCATGCTGCTGGACCTGTCTTACTTCAGTGAGTCAGAGGGAGGTTAGGTGCTCCAGCTTAAGGACTGAGGAGAGAAGGAAGAGGGAGAGGAAAGCAGGGAGAGAGAGAAGATTGAAAGAATGCCCCCTCTTTTCATTTGAAGAGGAGCCTTCAATGGGTTGGCTTGTGCTGCTCCCAATGGTAAGGACTGATCTTTACTTAATCCATTCAAATGCTAAACTCTTCCCACAATGTCCTCATAGACACCTAAAAGTCTTGTCTTAAGAGCTTTCCAGACACACCCTAACCCACATGAAGCTAATCACAGAGGTTCATGTCCTAATCCATAGGAAATATGTTAATATGGACAGAGGCATTTTGCACATGTAATTAAGGTTACTGATTTTAAGGAGGTTATAACAGATAATATCATTGGGCCCAAGTTGATCACTAAACCCTTAAAATCGAGAAACTTCTCTGGCTGAATTGTAGTAGTAGGAGCCTGCAGAATGGATAGGAAGAGGTTGAAAGGCCACTGCTGGCATAGGGAGCACAAATACAATGATAGTGACTTCTACCAACCAAAAGCAGCTCCCACCTGATGCCCACAGGAAGCAGGATTTACAGCTCACCAACTGCATGCAGCTAAATGTTGCCAACAGCTAGAATAGTCCCAGAAGGAAATACTGCACTCCTGTCCCTGCATTTTTATTATAAGCTATCTGATGTCTGGTTTTAGTGTTGTAATACCAGGTCAGAGACAAAACCTGGGTCCGTTCAGGTTTCTAAGATAATAAACAGTACTGTTTGAAGCTTTTACATTCGTAATAGAAAATTAACACAATCACAAAATAACAATATAAAGTCTGTGAATTCAGGAAGATCTTAAGTCTTAAGGGAGACGCAACAAGTTAACACAACAGAAAGCTCAAGTCAAACATGAAATTATCAATTATAAAGTTTTAATTTTCAGACTAGAATTATACCGGCAACTGGAAGCTTGTATACTTAGTATTTCAGAAGTTTTCCCTGTTCTCATGAATTGTTAAAATTACTCAGATATCTGCATAAAATAAGTTCATGCATTGAAGACACATCATCTAAGAAACTACACTAGTAAGAGTGTGTAGTTTTTGCATCTCTGGAGGAAATACAGAAGAAAAGTAGAAGTATAAACATATTTTCTACATAAAATTCTGAAGGGATAATTTTTAAAGCTGACTGCTATTATGAATGTCCTTTTCAGGCTATAATTTCTAAGACATAAAATTATTCTGAGACTGCAAGCCAAATGAAAGAAGTGCTTATAAAACATGAACATGAGTGTAATTTGATGAATAGATCCATGGAATGATAAATTTTTTTTGTATTCTCTTGTATTTAAAACTGTAACAATCAACTCAAAGAAGTTTTGAAACATTGTTCTTTCCACATCTTTCACTTTCAACTTGTAGATAAGTATTACAATTTTAAATGTGCACCATATATACCTCTACTATTTTGTACAGTGTTCTTTTTAGAAATATATTCACTACACCTGACTCAATCATTTAAGGCATCACTAAAGATTCAAATTGTTAAGAGACAGAACACAGTGATCACCATAAAATTGCTTTAAAAGAGAAGATCCTTCCTCATAAGACTGTGATTCTAAACTAGAAAATGGTATAAAAGTGTTTGTGTGTGTGTGTGTGTGTGCGTGCGTGCATGTGTGTGTACTTGTACCCATGCATGTATGCACATGTCCAGTTTTGCCAGTAAGTGCATACGTGGAAGCCACAGGTCAAATTATAGTATCTATCTTTTACATTTCATATCATTTTTTTGAGACAAGGTGCATCACTGAATCTCAAACTTCCCATTTCTGCTGGACTGTCTGCCCAGTGAACTTCTGGTATCCTCTTATTTCAGTTCCAGACCTCCACTCAACCTCTCATCCCTGCTCAGTGCTGACAGTATATACATTGTGGCGTGATTATGTTTTATGTGGTCCTGAGAATCCAAAAATCAGGTCTTCTTACTTCCCCAGCAAGCAGTTTATACACTGAGACGTCTCTTTAATCCAAAGAGCATGCAGACTTTGATATGATTATCTTCTCTAAGGTCCTTCCACTGCTCTGAACTTCTGCACACTGATTACAGGAATACATCATTTTTGTTCTACAACTGTCTTGCACTTTGTCTTAAGATGGCTGAGCCATAATAGATGACAAGAATATACACCTGACAGGAACATCAAAGTCAAAGTTAAGGATCCAAGTGGACATTTTTAATACATCTAGGTAGTTATTATTTCAGACAAGTTTAGGTTTAGGAGAGCTAGTATTGAATGGTAGGCACTCTGTGATATCAAGTAATTTACTGGACAATCTGGTGATGCTAACCTGAGAGGATCTGATGCTATTTTATAGTTAGAATACAATATTATTGGAAGACAAACATTGAAGAAATGTATTCCAGACTAAAGACTTTCCAAAATATTTGCAAACACAGGAAAATATTTAGGAATTCTTTTAATAACACATTACTATTGTAATTATTTCCTTCCCGGATGATTCCTGAATCATTGTATACCTATTACATAAGCAGTGTACCGAGCACACATTAGATGACTGATGCGCAAATGTTCAGTAAACAAGTGAATGACTATCAACCCCTTGTTTATTTAGGGGAATGCATGCTGCAAGAAATAGTGATAGAAGAAATTTTCATGCTGGATAGATATAAGTCTTCCATACTCTTCAAGTTTTGGTTCTATAACCCAGAAGTGAACCAGGCTAAGATGAAATTAAAAAATACTTTAGTATAAAAAAGAAGAAAGGAAAAAGTCAGAAAGAAGACATATGTCCAAATATAGTGAGGCCATGTCACAATGGGGCCAGAGATTTGATTGTCATTTCCTTCCTACCATGTGTCAGTGGTAGATTTAGGAAAAGTCCTTTACCTTTTCAAGATTTATTTTTCATTTGCCAATGGCGATAATAATACCTCGCATATCTTTGCTGAGAAGACTAAATGCCATCATGTTGTCGGTTGCCTTGAACTGGAACTAGCAGATAGAGTTGACAATGAATATTGTTATGAATATTTTGAACTAAAGCAGCAAAATAATTAGCTTAGTTACTCAATAATGAATATTTAAGAAGCCATCTTTCATTTCCTTTCCTTACAAAGTGGAATTCTTTCATTAACTTCTCTTGGAACCTCACTCATTTGCATTACATCTCACTAATACAGAGTGAAACCAACCATCACTGATTACATTATGATTAACTTAGCTAGTTTGTCATTCCAACAGTGAAGGATGACATGGTAATGATATTCCTTAATTAGTTAAACATTTCTCATTTATAAATTTGAAGGTATATTATGTCTCAAGGAATTTAAATGTGTTTTGACCCACAGAGGCTAATTCTCTTGTTCACAGATGTGTACAGTTTGAAATTGCATTTATTAAGGGGTTATTGGGTCAGGGAGAATCATCACTTTCCTCAAAGGAAGACCAAGACATTCTGTGAGAAGAGGTTGTCAGACTCTTTAGTCTAAAACCTGTGGCATTGGCAAAATAAATGAGAGCGCACATAGTGAGAAGAGGGAACTCTCACCAGGATGGAAATGCTAAATTGTGTTATTTCCTTGTAAATTGTTATCCTTGGTGTAACAGAATATAGCAAATGGTTCTCCTAACTCTGCTAGAAGGTCCTGATGTATATTAAGTAGGACTCTGTTTCATGGAACAACATCTGCTTTAGAGAAAGCTTTGCCTCTAGAGTTACATACTTTAGTGGGCAGCAAATACTGAAGAAAATGTTTTTAACTTCTAATTCTTTTTAAAAAAACAAAAAGGGCACCATATCCACTGTGGGTATGATCATCCATCAGTATGTAGGTGAACATTTATATGTATGTGGATATGAAGATTATAAATAGTCACATGTACAGGGACTTTTAAGTTGCATCTTCACCAAGGGTTTAGGAAGAATCTTCTGCTGGTTTGAGCCCAAAAGTTAAGACCGTGGCATTATGGATTTCAGTATTCCTACCAGTGGAGCTGAGTTTGGTGGTATGTCTGGAGGAGAAAAAGTACTGGTGGTGACTGGGAGTTTTGCTGTGATGCCTGGAAGTAGTCCATGAGCAGATCGACCTACCATCAAATACAGCAAAACCTCCTCAGGCCCAAGGAAGCCAATTCCAATCACTACACTGCAGTTTGGCATCACTTAGGCATTTCTGCAGCTGCTCTAAATTAGACCAAGACAACTTCCATTTGCTTTGAAGAAATGATCATTTTGAATATTAAAAAAAATACAAAAGAAGCATAAGCTACAGTGGGATAGTAGGTCCTTTTGAATGCACATTTCCTACCTTCATTTGGTGTTACTGTACTAAGCACAAAATTCACCAGTTAATTCAATAAAAGGAAATTACTAAATCATAAAGGAATATAAACTAAACTGTTAGGTGCATAGCCAAAACTAAGCACAATTTCCTTCCATTTACACTATTTACAAAACAGATGTTTGAATAAAACAGTGCCCTTGCTTACCAGGAAGCACTATGATGAAGTGCCTTGGGACAGTCTTGCTTTTCAGCAGAATAATCTATTCATTTGTCAGGTTCGGGTGTGATGCTTCCAAATCCCTTCTGTTTACAGCTTAGTTTGTTGATATTATTTTCCACATAAAAGCCAAAGGAATTACAAAATCTGAGGCTGTTTGAATATTTTATAGTATGAGATCCTGGCATTACTTTCAGAATTTTGTCTATGAAAATTGATACATTAGAAATCTGTGGATCCAAGTGTCTCATGTGATGGTAGCCCAAGTAAGTTACAATGAAAATGGAAATCCACAATTGTTGCATTAAAAAAAGTGTGTGTGTGTGCGTGTGTGTATGTGTATGTGTGCCACAGTGTACATATGGAAATCAGAAGATGGCTTTTGAGAGATGACACTCTCCTTCTACTATAAGTTTTGGTAATCCAACTCAGGTCATCAGGTTTGTGTAACAAGTGCTTTTGTCTATTGAGGGATCATTTTCATACAAACTCTTTATTTAAAAAACACTTTCTCTTTAGCTTTTCTGAATGGTTTACACCACCTTCCTGTCCTTCATGCTTTTCCCTTTTCTTTCCTTCCTTCCCTTTGTTTTTCTTTCTCTCATTTAAAGGATTAAGCTTACGTTTTACTTGAGGCCCATTTAACCTTTGGTGTGATTGATAAAGTTGTACTTCTTATGGTCTGGTTTCTGGGAAGATTGTTCTTTAATGTCACTCCATACTCCATAACACTCCATAGCAAGATCAAGACACACACTAAGTCGATTCAGTATCCATCCTAGTGAAAGATCCCCAGAGTGGGGAGACCCTCACTCAAGTCTCGGGATAAGCCGATGCCCCAATAATTCAAGAGAGACCTTCTTGCTGCAAGCACACGAGGTTTATTCAGGGAACCAGTGCACTAGGGCCTAGCTCATGACCCTCGCAGGGGCAGAGGAGTTCGACCCCTAGTAACTGCAGTTGGGAGTTTTTAAAAAGGAAGAAACCAAATTGGGGAGTTAGGCAAACATCATAAAGGATGTAAAGTTAAATGATAGCTTATGTCTTAACAGGAAGGTTATCTCAAGCAAGCATTCTTTAGGCATTGTACAGTTAAACATTGAGCAGGAATGTGGTGAGCTAGTTCCTGGATAAGGGAGGGTTATCTTTTAGGTTTATCTTGAGGTCTCCGGTTTCTCAGAAGGCAGAAGGGCAAGTCACTCTGTGATGGGCTAGTCACTAGGGGTCTAGAAATGTTGAGTTGGGATCTTTCACTAGTAAAATATATGACTAAATATTTTTATAACATTACATTTTCTAGAACACCTCCCAAATTAGTAAGTCAAAGTACTCCTGTGGAGGGGATATACACTCTAAAAGGTAACAAAACACAGTCATGTTTATGGTTTTCTAATGACGTAAAGGAAGAAATTAATGTTTTTCAGAACATTTGCATAACATTAGACTCAGTCCTCACAGGAATGATGAGAAGCACTGTTGGAGACTGTTAAAATTACATGCCAATCAATAAATTACAAGACAGACTAGACTACGTGAGAAATTTGTTAGTCCAGGAACACAGTTGCTATTACATTGGAAAACTAAAACAGACTCAATTAATATGTCAGTTATAGGGAAGCCAGCACCAAGGCATGTAATACAACCCATCCTAACAGGTTGCTATGTCCAACAAAACCTACCCTTTCTCTTCATTGCATTTCTGGTCTGATTTACCCCAAGAACTCAGGGTTTGTGAACCAGGTCCAGCTTGGTTCTAGTTTGAACGTGAGTGGGATACAACAAAATTGGTGCATATTGTCAAATTAGATATCTCTTTAAAGCACATTAAGCTAGTTGAATGAATTTATTAAGATGGTCACTGTTTCATTGTCTGTGCTGAATTCAGCTTCCCAGATTTTTGACCTCCATTTCTTGGAATTTGAAACACCTTGTCTTCAAGTACAATATTGAAGTTACTAACTGAATATTCATCCCACATCATAACTGCATCTCCTTAGGTCAGAAACATATTTTATACATCTCAGACCTGAACAAAAACAGAAATTCCAGTGGAGTACTACAATTATTAAATGCATATTTATTGTGAAATTTGATCATGACTTGAAGCAGAATTTTTCTAGAATTTATCCAGAAACTTGTAGATACTAAGTTAATAAATGAGATTATTCTGATACATGATGAAATATGCAAATGACTTGAAAGAATTATAAAAGAAATTTTGTATCCGGACATTGAGAACAGATTGGTAGCATATCTACTTCATTTATTTCAAATGTCTAGATTGATTTCTGTTGTCAATAATAGTTTAACCAGTTAATCATGGGTTAATTACTCAATGGTTATTATAAAAAGACTACATAGGGGGTCTTAACTACTAACTAGTTGTCTGAAGCAGATCCTCAAAGACCATATCTCTGTTGATAAAGCTAATATTTATTGTCTAGGAGCTTAAAACAAACCCAGTAGTTCCACAGACCTCATCCCAGAGATGAAATTAAGTCCTCTTGACTTCAAACAACCATTTGTTGGATGTTTTGTTGTTGCACCCTTCCCCCATGGGGGTCTGTTGACTGCTTGTGACTAGGAGCTTTTAGCAAAACTCTTCCCATCCTCCTCCCAGTAAGGCCTGCATGAAAGTTCCTGTTTTCTGTCCACCCTTATTTTCTAAATGCTAATTCCTGTTTTTGGCCCACCCTTTGCTGGAGGGCCCTGGTAACATAGGCTTCTGACGTTGGTGTTTTTCCACCATACCTGCCTTTGGTAGATAAGGCTCCACCCTTGTGTAAATAAATGACATTCTCCTTGTAAGAATGAGCCACTGTCTTTGTCTTCATTTACATCCTTAGCCCTTTGTTTCTGATTGCTTGAAGTGTTATATCCCAGATGGAGGTCCCACCGAGATCGGGAAAGAAGAGAAACTACTAAAAAATTACACTTGAATACTGGCCAGCAAGTAAGGTAGGAGGGTGTATTTGGATAGGGGTACTGAGTTAGGCCCTAGATGGTGGGTCAACCCCCACAGAGGAGTGGTTTAAAAAGTTAGGCCCCAGATGTGGGTTAGCCCCTGTAGAGGGGTGGTTTAAAATTAGGCTCCAGCCCTAACTTGACCCATTGCGTAAAAATTGTCAGGGAATTCCTGAGAGCCCACCCCCACAGAAAGCCAGCCAGCATTCTCATTAAGGTTAGGAGTTAGTGTATTAGGTATGGGTGCTACTAGTTCCTACCCTCTTTTAGAGGATGATTTGATCCAACTGTTACAATGTCAGGGCACAATTATCAGATAAAAGACAGCTAAGGACTTCTTGAAAACTATACATAAAGTCAGCCCTTGGTTTTTGGTCTCTGGTGATCTTAATTCCCTTGATTGGAATCAGATTAGAATGGACCTACAAAGAACTTTACATAAAGAAGGGCCAAACACCAAACCAATTGTTGCCTTTTTTCTGTGGCATCCTGTTAAGGGCACGTTTATTAGTGGTAATATGGTAGTAAAGGAACAGGTCAGAAAAACTAAGGATGCCTTCACAGAGGCTCAAGACCTAGAGTCTGTCAGAACAATTCAGACTTCCAATGTTTTCCCTTCTGAGTCCTCTCCATCTTCTTTGGGGGATGAGACTGAGGAACTTAGTTCAATTCTAACTTCTAATGTTTCTTCTGTGTCTTCTCTTTTTCGGGGGGATAAGACAGAGGAAGGTGAAAAGCCTTGGCTTGAGAAAGACATCCTCAAATTAAAAAACAAGTTTAAAAAATGTTCCCTTGAGCTGTGCCCCCCTGCCTGTAATCCCGAACATTCCAGTTCTCTAGGTCTTCCTTCAGCCCCTCCTAAAATGCAGAAGGGCAGAGTGATGTTTCTAGTTATAGAGACAGTTAATCCTCAAGGTCAGAGTCAGAGAGAACATTCCCCTCTCAACTTTAAGGATATAAAACAGTTTTAGGAAGGGGTAGCACTCTACTTAAGGGAGTTAGAGTCATTCCAGGAATTATTGATGAAGATACAGAAGGAGAGATCAAAATAATGGTGGAAGCTGGCAACAGAGTCACTGTTATACCTCAAGGAGCTAGAATTGCTCAATTAGTTTTGTTCCCTACATTTACAACTAATAATCCCTTCCTTAAGCCTGTAAGAGGAGAAGGGGGGTTTGGATCTACAGGACCTATGGCTTGTTAGGTGTCCACTATGGAGACCCTAACTATTGAGGGACGGACCTTTCAGGGACTCCTAGTTTCAGGTGCAGACACATTCATCATTTCTCTTAACCATTAGCCTCAGGCTTGCCCCTGCAAGAATCAGATAGCAGCTTACAGGGCATAGGCATAGCAAAGTCACCTAATAAGAGTTCCCATCTATTAACTTGGAAAGATGACAAGGGACACTCTGGTATATTTCAGCCCTTTATCTTGCCTCACATCCTGATCAATCTCTGGGCAGAGATATCCTAAAGGCTGTGGGGCCCATACTGACCACATCCTCTGTACAGCATATGCTTAGGGAGCAAGGCTATTGCCCAGGCAAAGATATTGGAAAGAGTCTACAGGGCGACCCCCTGCCTGTGTCTGAAACCCCCAGTGCAGAGATCTCCTGGAGACTGGAAAGAATTGGGACATTTTTAGTGGGGGGCATTGTTCCACAGCCTCAAATTCCTATTACTTGGAGGAATGATGAACCTGTACCGGTAGAACAATGGCCCCTATCCAAAGTAAAGTTGGAGGCTGCTCTTGCTTTAGTTCAGGAACAAGTCGATGATGGTCATATTGTCCCCTCTATCTCTCCATGGAATACCCTCAAATTTGTTATCAAGAAAAAAATTAGGTAAGTGGGGGCTATTACAAGATCTGAGATGGGTTTATAAGACCATGATACTCATGGGAGCCACCCAGCCAGGGCTGCCAACCCCTGTGGCCATCCCTAAAACTGGCACCTGCTTGTGATAGATTTAAAGGATTGTTTTTTTAGTATTCCTTTATACCCTGCTGATTGTCAGCGTTTTGCTTTCAGTGTTCCATCTTTGAACTTAAGTGAGCCTTATAAGAGGTATCAGTGAGTGTTTTGCCCCAAAGCATAGCTAACAGCCTTACCATGTGTCAAATTTATGTTTCTCAGACTATAGAGCCAGTCAGACAAAAATATCCTCAATTATATACAATTCATTATATGGATGATTTACTGTTGGCTGTGCCAAAAGGAAAGCTATTACTATCTGCCTTTGGGGATCTTCAGACTACCTTAGGGTTGGTTGGCTTACAGTTAGCACCAGAGAAGGTACAAAAGGAGTTTCCATGTCATTATCTAGGACACTGCTTGCTTCATAACAGGGTATGCCCTCAAAAGGTCAGTCTTCACCTGGATACCCTTCAAACATTAAATGATTTTCAAAAGCTTCTGGGAGATATCAATTGGATCAGACCTAGCTTAAAAATTACTACTTAAACCTCTTTTTGATATATTACAAGGGGATTCAGATCCCAGTTCTCCTAGAGTCCTCACTACGGCAGGATGGGAGTATGTTCATTTGATTGAAAAAAGCCTTAGAAGGGACTCATTTGGATTAAACAGCCCTGCTTATGTCAAGAGAGGTTTCAATCACTTTTGTCTAGATTTTGATAGTTCCTCAGAAACTGGAATTCCTTACAACCCCCAAGGACAGGCTATTGTGGAACATGCTCATCACACTCTAAAGGGCTATTTAGCTAAAGTAAAGAAGGGGAATCTTGGGGCCACCTTGGCTCCCCTCACTCTATCATTTATCCTCTATATCTTAATTTTTTTTATTGTGTATGCTTCTGGCTACTCCACAGCAGATGTTATTGGCGGTCCACTGTACAGCAAAAACCTCTAGTTAAATGAAAAGACCTAATCTCGGGTCTTTGGAAAGGACCAGATCCTGTTTTGGTATGGGCCTGGGTGTCTGTATATTCCCACAGGATGGTGAGTCCCCAATTTGGGTTCCAGATCACTGTGTGCACTCTGTTCCTGCTGATATTCATCAGCCACCAATAGACTCATTAGGCTTTAATGAGGAACCCGCCTGTCCTGATGCCTTCGGGTCTTCAGTGTCAGGTATATCCAGATATAATCAGCCTCAACCATAGCCTAGTGAAGGCAGCCCTCAGGATAGATTTGCATGCTTAGACATTTACTATATTCAATAACACTCCCTTGGGAGAAATGCTTAATTATTTCCTCCAGGAATGCTGCTTGACAAGCTGTTTATCAGCCTTGGTGGTCTGTGTTCCAGGTGTCATGCCTATCCCAGTGGAACACTCAGGAGAGAACCAACTCATCCTCACACGACATGAAACAGACTTTTTCATCACAGTGGCTATAGTTTGTGGCTCCTCTATCTCTTAGTTGCCATGGCAGGTATGCTGGATAAACCCCCAGGGGAGGATGCCTCTACCTTAAGTTCCCAAATTTATATTAATTACAATTGAACACTTTAAATCTTAATTAACAAATGGACTTAATTGGCTATTCTAACTGAGACCAGGGTGCCTCCCTTTTGGGAGGCCCTCTTAACGGGAGTGCAACAGACAGGTCTATTACTTAAGAAACAGGAGTGGGTCCCTAGCCTAGAGATTATAACCCTAGGCAACAGTCTTAGCCCTAGTTTGCCTTTGCCACACGGAAAGGCCACAAGCCCAGCACAAAGCAGACCATGCTTTCCTTGTCAACAGATAACCCCTCAGTGCAGGCCTGGTTGAGCCAGCAAGATAAATGAGTTATCAATGACAGGTAGATCCTGAGGAACATCTATCAACACTTTGTGAGGCCTGGACAGACTTCTCATTGACAGGTAAGACAGATGTTAACGTCCCAGGCAACCTAAGCCAGATGCTCATTTTTAAATTATATATAAAAGGGGGATTTGTTGCACCCTTCCCCCATGGGGGTCTGTTGACCGCTTGTGACTAGGAGCTTTTAGCAAAACACTTCTCATCCCCTCCTCCCAGTAAGGCCTGCAAGCAAGTTCCTGTTCTCTGTCCACACTTATTATCTAAATGCTAATTCCTGTTTTGGTCCCACCCTTTGCCGGAGGGCCCTGGGAACAGTAGGCTTCTGACCTTGTTAAAATAAATGTCATTCTCCTTGTAAGAATGAACCGCTGTCTTTGTCTTCATTTACATCCTTAGCCCTTTGCCTCTGATTGTTGTGAAGTGTTGTAGTCCCATAGCCTCGAACACCGCTGGCCTGGCTCCCAACAAGTTGTGAAACTGGAGAGAATTTACATATAGTTAAAAGGTGCGGAGCATGTATTCACTTCTCTCTGGAAATAATGGATTCTTTCTCCTCTTCAAACATGCAAATGGGAGGATCTTTGCCTCAAAGTCTCTCTTTCTAAAATGCAGATGTTTCTCATTCATACATTAGTATGAATTATTATTACTGAAGAAAGCCTGTTACTGCCCACATTGAAACTGGTTTACAGTCATTGTCCATCACAACATTTTCATCACAGCTCTTCCCAGCATCTGGAAATATCTGCTGATTCATTTCTTTATAAGTCTGTGTCCCTATCCCCTTCTTAAAATGCAGACATTCCTTCAGGAATATTTAATCATCACTTATTTTAAACAACCTTTACTGAAATGATATTCAGTCCAGAACATTGACCAGAAACTCAATCAAGTCCAGTTAACATGCTTTCAAAGGAATGACATAGATTTTGAAATAAAGCTTTGGGGACAGTGTAAATCTGGAGCAGACATTAACAATATTTGTATTGACACGGAGAGCGTCTAGTTAAAAGCACCCAGTTGGGATAACAAAATTGAAGGATTGGAAAGTATGGTTTAGAAACTGTCATTAGGCAAGGCTGGAGCCTGGTCCCCCCAATCTTCACTTTGTACAAAACAATAATCTCTATAGCTTTAGATAGTTTAATTTTGTGTCATTGCTAAGAAAAATGAAGGATAATTATTTCTGCAAAAGTCAGGTAAAGATTGGCTTTAAAAAGCAGTGGGTTTTGACTGGTAAAACTAATCCCACTGCAGAGATAGGTAAGGTATTTATTATGCTGGCATTAATTTTACATCTAAAAAATTGTGTATTTTAACACTTATTCCAGTTCTTATAAATTGTAGATATAGTTGCTTATAGATTGAGATCTCAACTATTATATTGTCTTTTACTGTGTATAAGACAATATGACATTTATTTTACCTTAAAAAAATTGTAAGCTGGGCGTTGGTGGTGCACACCTTTAATCCCAGAATTTGGGAGGCAGATCTCTGTGAGTTCTACAGAGTGAGTTCCAGGACATGCTCCAAAACAATACAGAGAAACCCTGTCTCAAAAAACCAAAAAAATAAAAAAAGAAAGAAAGAAAGAAAGAAAGAAAAAAATTGTAAAAAGCTAAAATTAATTAAAATGCAAATGAAGATATTTTGGTTCTATTTCATTCTATTCTATTGCAAGTTATAAGAATATATTAAAGTATATTTTTGTTTCTTTAGACTATACTCAATAAATTTTAAATGGAAATGAAGCTAAAATGGTTCACATTTCTTTTGTTTCATTTGTCTCATACATGAATGAAAAAGTAATAGAATGGAAAAGAAAAATAGGTATTATGCATAATTTAAAATTAAGACAGGAATTCAATTAAATCTGTCTAGAAATTAACAGGAAAAAAAATTCCCTATTGCTATCAAGACCAAGAGTTTTACATATTCATATTGGCAATGAACAGTTAATTTAGGAGGTAGAAAGAAAGTTTTATTTTTAAAAATGATGTATTATAAAATGATCTTTCATTTTCAGAAATCCCCAACATTGGAGAAATATAGAAGCTGGATACAAATGGTTGACACTCTTGTAATAGCTTTCACAGTTCCCTAGACTGACCCATAACAGCTCACATGAGATGTAAAAAGGCTACATGATCTATATCTTTTTTGTTTGTTTGCTTTTTTAAAGATTGTTTCGTTTAGCTTTGTAGACCAGACTGGCCTGGAACTCACAGAGATCTGCTTACCTCTGCCTCCTGAGTACTGAAATTAAAGGCATGTGCCACCACTGCCCGGCCTCGTGATCTATATCTTAAAAGTATTTCAAAATGTTTGCAAGTAAAATGATGTGAGTGAACCTGACTTCCTTCAGAAAGAAGAGGTGGGATTTACTGGGGAAGAACAGCTAACAAAGCAAGTGGGATTAATATATTCCATTGTCCATAGAGAAATTGAAGAGGAAGGGTTGAGTGGGAATGAAATCAATAAAGTACAAGTGATATGTACCCTTGGGTCCCTGTGGAGAACATCTTAGAGCTTTTCCCTAAAGGACACATATTTATATCACAACCAGCTCAGTCACTGTCTTAGTGGTATGGGGTGATTGGTAGGCAGTAAGTCTCTGGTACTCGAGGCTGCCTTTGCTTGTAGGCTCCCAGCTTAGAGGATGCTTCATGAAGAAATGCAGGTGCTGGCAGCTGGAAAAAAGAAGCAGAGACAGTGCAGATGAAGACCAGGGGCAAACACTGGTGTCATTTAGTTTCATCTGCCTTGCTCATTTAGGGTGGTTGTAGTGGATACATATTGCTAGAACTGTTCACGAGTTTTCCTGTAAGAGAACTGGTGTCGGCTTCCCCATATTCTACTGCTAATTACTAGTTATATGTAATTCCCAAGATTTAAAATTGACAGCATACTTTCCATCTGATATTACTTCTAATTGTTAATCATGGCACAAATAACTCTAACTTGAAGCAATGTTTAAATAAATACAATAAATTAGTGAGACTCCTGAGAGAACAATGTCCTAGTTAATGTCCTGTACCAGTTAAGGTTTATGAATCTTTACAAGTTGTTACTTTTGCTATTTGATGTTACAGCACCACTATTTTGTCCTATAATTTGGCAAGGTATCTCTAGGCCTCGTAGATAAAGCATCTTGTCTTTTCTTTATGAAATCAATGATTACGTTCCCTGCCCCCAATTCTGAAAATTATTTTGCACATCAACTACATTACATTGTACAAATGAATTTAGGTGCCAGTTTTAGATTTTGAGTAGTAGGAATTCATTATGTCTTGGTTCAGGCAGCATGAACATAACAGAGACTCTTTGTTTTCCAAGAGTCACTGAGTCCAAGTAGCCAGAGAGAACAGCAATCTATTATCCTGCCTATAATGGCTCCACAAGGAAGTAGAAGAAATGTCAAGAAGAAAATTACATGAGTCAGAGGGGAGATGTGTTAATGAAATACAGGGAGGTCTTAACACTTCTTAATTTAAAAGCCCCCAACACACTTGACCATTACAAAGTTTTATAATGACTTTCTTCACCTATATTAGTGTTTCTCACCCAGTGGGTTGTAACCCCTTTGCATGTCAAATAACCCTTTCACAGACCATCAGAAAACATAGGGATTTACATTATGATTCATAATAGTAGCAAAATTACCATTATGAAGTAGCAACAAAAAAAATTTTACAGTTGGGTGTGGGGACACCAGACCTTGAGCAGAAACCCACTTCCCCTTCGGCCTGGGAGCAGGCATCTATGTAATGTTTACTGAAAACAATTCAGTGCTTTAAAGCTTGATAGGGCTCAGATAAGGGCTGGCTCACTGAAATACCATGCCTTCCACACCTCCTATGGCTAGATGCCTCTTCCTGCCCCCGTGGTGTCTCCCCGATTCTGGGGCCGGAGATTAAACCACCAGCCAGGAGGGTGAGAAGTGGAAAGAATGGTATGTAAATGGATGGCAAAAGTCCTTAAAAAGGGAAGCTCCTTTTTCTTAGAGAGACTTCTCCTGAGATTTCTTCTGAGAGCTCTCTCCTAAGCTGACTTGGGAAGATAAAGTTTTCTTAAAGCAACCGACCGGTCTCTGTGTCATCTATCCCGACCACCTCGCTACATTCTCGGATGCAGGCCGCACAGCAGGTGAGACAGTTGGGGGTCACCACAATGTGAGAAACTACATTAAAAGGATGTCACACTAGCAATGCTGAGAACCACTGACCTAAAGGTACACATTTTTCCCAATTTGAAAGGGGATACTTAGAATAGACAAGCATAGGTATATGCTAAATGATTGTCAAATGTGTTTTTTTTTTCTGAGCACAAAAGTGTGTCTGTGGCAGATATCACTGTGGTACTCTTCTAATGAGAACACCATGCATAAATTTTTGTCCCTTTCTTAGCATAAGCAATTTCATAAAGGATTCTGACTCCTTCAATTATGAAATGGTAATAGAAACCCTGATTTTGGCTGAAAAAAAACCCCAGCTTTTATATATTAAGGTTATTTTGGCTTCCAGAGGACACATCAAATATATGTACATGATTTAAAGTAGAATAAACAAATATTTATTAATACAAATCAAATAATAATTACATACTCATGCATCTAATGAATGAAGTCATATATATATATAATTATATGAGAAGTGTGAACTGTCACTATGGTAAGGTAACTTCACTAACTACAGTGCAATGTTTATCTGGAGTTTCCTTTGCTTTAGTTTTATAGTCTCTCTCATTTTAGATGTTAATTGGATCACCCTCCGTCTTGCGTTCTCCTAAACGTGTGTCTTTAGTTTGTGTACACTAAGGTTTATACTTTTTGCTTTTAGTTCTTGGGGGATTTTTACAAATGCAGTGACAATATCATACAGAATAGTATACCACTCTAAAAACACCCTGAGCTCATCCACTCAATACTATCTCCAAACCATTGGGAATGATAGATTAATGTATTGATGCTTCTGTATTTATTTACTTATTTATTTTTTACAAAAAAACCCCCACACATTTGGAACCCTGTGGTATAACATGTTTGTAGACTGGGTTAATTCACTTGTAAGCTTTGTTTTCTCCTTGTACATCTGTGTGTGTGTGTGTGTGTGTGTGTGTGTGTGTGTGTTCATATTTTGTGGAAAGGTGCACTAGTGATCTTTAAAATTATTAATTGTGATTTATTATGTGATACATTTGGGTTATGTTTGTTAAAACCATACCTATGGGGTTTTTGTGGACTAGTAAGTTAATCTGAACATTTTAAGGAGGATGGAGAATGAGAGAGGAAGACAGTTATAGTCACAGAGCCACAAAACCACAGCCATTCACACACTCAAGTATTAAAGATAACTGGTCAGTTGCATACCACTATCACCAATAATTGTCAATGTGATATTTCATTTCATTAGCATTCTGGTAATATATGAGTGAAAGTACTCTCATATATTATGACAGCCTAGTCATTTTAATGAAAACACCACCTATCAGTTGAAGCAGAGCTATCCCTTCAACTCATCTGCCATCTGCTATTGAAATACATGGGCACTATCCAGGGGGAGAAATGACTCGGCAGTGGGTTTGATGTGGTTGGTGGTGGCAGGGTTGGAGAAGTGAGAGTGTCTCACAGAAAGAGTGAGAAAGCCCAGAAAATGATGAGAAGTATCTGAAAGAAAAAGATAAAAGTTGAGAAAGGAAAAAAATTGTTTTTCTTTCTTTTTTATTTCAGAAACAATTTTATTTTACACAACAATCCCCCACATTCCCTTGCCCTCTCATCCTCCTATGCCATCCACTGACCTCCCCAACCCACCCCCATCCACTCCCCAAGGATAGTGAGGCCTTCTATGGGGGATCATCAATGTCTGTCACATCATTTGGGAGAGGGACTAGGTTGCAATAGTATCCCTCCATATGGAATGGGCTCCCAAAATCCATTTGTGTACTAGGGATCAGCATTGGCTCCACTGTTAGAGGTCCCATAGACTGTCCTGGCCTCCTAGCTGACACCTACATACAGAGGCCTTGGTTCAGCCCAATGCTGGTTCCTCAGCTTTACAAATAGTGTTTCATGCTCTCACTAGGTCAGGTCAACTGTTTCTGTTGGTTTCTCCAGCATGGTCTTGGATGCTTTGCTCAGCCCTCCTCCCTCTCTACAACTGGATTCCAGGAGTATGGTTCAGTGTTTAGCTGAATAAAGCTTAAAAAATAATATGGACATTTCAATGGATACAGAAAGACATTTGATAAAATTAAACATCTTTTCATGTTAAAAAAACCCTGTAGACAACTTGAGCATATAAGAAGTGCAGCATCAACATAATAAAGGATATTTATAAAGTTCCAACAGTTACTACTAATCTGCATGAGGAGAAATTGAAATGTTCTGTATTGTGGACTATGGGAAGATATTCATATTCCTCCTATTATTCTATATAGTACTGAAGTCCCAGCCAGAACACCAAGGCGAGGCACGAGGCAAAGTAAAGGACACTAAAATTGAAGAAATAACATTCAAATTGTCATTGCAGATGATAAGATTGTGTGTACTGAAAATCCTAATATTACATAAAAAACTATTAGAGCTAACAAATGGACTCATTAAAGATGAAGAATATAAAAATCAACATACACAAATCAGTAGTATTCTCAAAGGACAATAGCAATGGCAGGAAAGACAAATTAAAAAAGCAATCCCATGTACAATAGCTATATATGATAAAATACTGAGAAAAGTTTAACCAGAGTTGAGAAATATCTATATTTATCAAATATTCATAAAGGAAACTGATAGGCCCAGAAGATGTTGAATAATATCTTATGTTTACAAATTGGAAGGGTCCATATTATTAAAATGTACTTGTTAACCCAAAGTGACGAACAGATTCAATGATATTCTTTCAAAAGGCCAATGACATTGCTTATAGAAATAGGAAGGTATCCAAAGTTTGTATGAAATAAGCCACAAATAGCTAAAGTCATGTTGAGCTAGAAAGATGAAGAAAGCAGGAAGCAATACACTATCTGACTTCATAGCCACCACATAGCCATAGGAGTCAGTGATGCATTCTTCAGATATAAAAACAGAGCCCTAGGTGAACAAAAGAAAATGGGATCAAAAGTAAAGTAATCATTAACGTACCAGAAACTATTTGAGACAAGGGATGTAAGAGCAAATTAAAGAACGAGCTGTCTTTTCAATAGTGGTGCTAAGAAAATTCTATGTTCCCAAGCAAAAGAACAAGCCCAGATTTTTTATTACACACCATTTACTAAGATACATTAAAAATGGACTTAAATTAAAGACCTAAATTATGAACTTGGTATAAAGGAACACGGGGAAATGCTTGTAGACATTGTGGGAGGCAGCGGTAGTTTTTGGACAAGAATCTCAAAGCATAGGAAAAAAAAAGCAGAAGTGGACATGGAAATACATCAAATCAAAATGCTTTGTATAAAGGGTGCCCAGGCAACTGATAGATGAGAGAAAGTACCTTCAAGATATACATCTGATGGGGGTCAATACCCAGAATGTATCTAGAACACTAAATCTCAAAAGAAAATAAACCAGAATAGGACAATGCAGGTAAAGTAACATTCTCAAAGGAAACATGCAGGAAAACAGGTATATAAGAAATTCCTCCTCCTCATCAATCATCTGGAAATTGTGAAGCAGGCCATATGAAATACTTCTCCCTAGAAAGAATGGCTGCTATCCAAAAGATAAAAGACAGCAAGAACCAGTGAAGATGTGTATAAATGAACTTTGTACATTGTTGATAAAGCTACAATTTAGCAGAACTTGATGGAAAATAGTATAGAGTTTCCTCAAGTTTAAAGCAAAATTTTCATATCATTGAATAAAGTAAAAAGCTTTAAACTTTTTGTCATCTAGAATAATGTTGGAATTTTACAAATGACCTTTGTTATGTTGTGTTTCTTATACACATAATTTGTTCAGTGTTTCTATTGTGAAGGGAGACTGAATTATACTGAATGCCTTTTCTTTATCAGTTTAGATGGTCATATGATTTCAAAATGTGCTAAAATAAATTAGATCAGTGTGTCAGACATGAGGATTCTGAGTTCATGAGATCAATTTTGGCTACAGGATAAGTTCCAAGCCAACTTGGGCTATGAAGAGAAACCTTATTTTAAAAAAATAGATCAACATGTCAAAATTATATGTTTTACCATTTTGATTGAATAACTATTCATAATAGTCAGAAAAGGAAAAAAATCCTATCAACTGATAATGGATAGAGACAGTATGATACAGGGCCACAAAGGAATAGTAATCATGCATAAAAGAATAAAATCCTACTATTTTCAGCAACAAGGATAAAACTGGAGATTGTATTTCAAATCACAGAAAAAAACAAATTCTATAGAATCTCGTTTACATGTGGAGTAGATGCTGGTTCCTCGAGGTGGGAAAGATGGCTAGAGGAGGAGGAAGAGGAGAATGAAGAGAATCAATCTGTACTAATTTACTCTAGTAGAAAACTTCTCTGGTATCCTACTGCATTATATGAGAACTCAGTGACAGCAATACACTGTTTATTTCAAAAACGCAGGATTTTGAAAGTTTTAGCAAATATGGTCAATGAAGAGGTAAATGCAGGTAGTTATTAGAACACTATACTATATGCATGTATTAGGTATTACATGGTACTTCATTAATAAGCATAATTTTGGTGTTTTTATGTAACAGTTCAAATAAATTACAAAATTTAAATAGTACTTAGTAAGATTACATTTGATGGTAACATATCGTATACAAGAGAAACCAGAAATTAAAGGAAACTCTTGATAAAACTGGGAGAATACTAAAAAAATCATAAAGAAATAGATTTATTGGCTACTAAAAATAACAAAGATTGATTGAGGGAGGTACATAGAAGAGAGATACAATTGAGATTTCAAATTAGAAAGACACAAAAGTCCACATCTTTAAATGAATATCAGGCCACACTCACAAAAGATCTTCTAGAAAAGATCTTACTCTAAGCAGAGAATGAGCCAAAAGTTTTCAATGAGAAAAGTCCTGTTTACCTGAGAATTAAGTCAGACAGAGTCAGTGAATGAAAAGAGAAACATTACCTTGCCCGCTGAGCAGCCTATATCCGAGAATGTGGGTGCGAGGGTGTCAGGATTGATGACACAGATACCAGAAGGCTCCTCAGGAAGGCTCTCCTCTATTCCTACTCTGGCTGGTTATTATATACCCTGAAACCAGAAGCGGCAGTGAGTGGGGCTGAAAGAGGTGGTTAGACTTTGGGAAAGGTCTAGGTCAGGGTGTAGGTGAGCCCTTTTCAGCAACTTACTGCCCTGGGCACTGTATTGTTTTTAGTAAACATGTTTTTAGTTAACATTGTCTTATAGCTGCCTACTCCCAGGCTGATGGGTAAGTGGGTCTCTGGCCAAGGTCTGTTGTCCCCACAAAACAGCTTATTTTAAGGCCCATAACTTGGACTTCATTAGTGGGATAGTAACATCTAAATGAATGTATACAAAACCAGTTTATAAGAAAAAATGCCTTTAGATGACTACATGACCTTGTCCCTTCTCACATATAAGCCACATGCAAATAATCTGTTCTGAGAAACGTTGCTCCATCACAAATGAGAAATAAGAACTTTTCCATCATGTCACTGATGCTACCACAATATGTGAGCATTACAGAGAAGAAATGGTGGGGGGAATACATTTAGAGAAATACAAATCAGGACAACAAAGCCTAACTCAAAATTCTCACCTTGCTTTTTTTCTTTTAACTCATTTTTTTCCATTTTTAAATTTTAAATTAGAAAAAAGCTTCTTTTACATGTCAATCGCAGTTCCCTCTCCCTCCCCTCCTCCCCTGCCTCTACCAGCCTCCTATCCCATTCCTTTTCTGCTCCCCAGAGAGGGTGAGGCCTTCTATGGGGGAATCTTCAAAGTCGGTCATATCATTTGGAGCATGTCCTGGATCCTCCCCCCTGTGTCTGGGCTGAGAGAGTATCCCTCTATGTGGAGTGGGCACCCAAAGTCCATTTGTGTACTAGGGATAAATACTGATCCACTACCAGAAACCCCAGAGATTAACCAGACCTCCAAACTGGCATCCTTGTTCAGAGGGTCTGGAACAGTCCTATGCTGGTTTCTTAGTTATCAGTCTGGGGTCCATGAGCTTCACCTTGTTCAGGTCAGCTGTTTGCTGTGGGTTTCTCCAGCCTGGTCTTGATCCCTTTGCTTATATTGCTTTTTAAAAATGAATTGTTAGACTTCTATGCAAAAAGACATCAAATGAAGGAAATAAAAAATGAGGTGTTAAACAAAAGGCAAAACTCATATAAGCATCAGCAAAACTAAAGGGATAAAACTAAATTAATCTTGGTTATGAACACAAGATGCTTGGGGAATATAAATTAGTAAAGCCAACAGCAACTACATAGATATAAAGTAAATACTAATAACAATCAAGGGTTGCAGGAAGAGGTAATTATAGAGGGCTAGCAAGACCTCTGCATGCTTCTCTGGTCAAGCAGAGCAATTTGCAAACACTTCTGCAGACACCATATAGAGTCTATGTCAGAATAGGGAGACTGCAAAACTGGAGACACAGCATTCTCTTTCTGCTTCTTAGTTACATTGAAGCTCCTGTTTTGCTCTGTTGGAAGTGGCTGAGAAAGAAGTGGGCATTCCTTTTAGATCTCTAGCAAAGGTTGTGAATTCTCCCACCAGGCGAAGTCCATCGGCATGGCTCACTCTAGCTCCATCCTAGCTCTGTCCAGCAGGTGCTGAAGCTCCAACTCTTCCCTGACCAGCTTCTGTCCAGAGATGAAACACTGGCCTAGAAAAGCCAGGCACGGGACAAGGGTCCATGTTTCCTCACGATGGCTGGCCATCAGAGTAAAGTTTTCCAATGGGGAGAAGCAAGTCAGGGAGGCCAGGGATCAACCACCTCCTTTCAGTGTTTGGCTTTCATCAACAGAAGCCTCCAACTCTGGCTGGTAGGGTGGATACTGAGTTCCACCTAGGAAGGTAGGTCATGAGAAAGAGCATTCTGAAAGCATTTCCATGAGTTTCAATGGCTGTGTTTTTTTATTAAAATAGTTTTGTTTGGGTACAAGAATGATCTGTTCTATGAAAAATAGAGGACAAGGCTTTAGTAATAAGAGAGCTGGGTAAGAGCCAGACAACAAGTATATAGAATTACGTGTTAACTATTGGGATCATTCAGGATCCAGATTTATCCTACCCTTATACTCTTCCATTTTTGGTTTGTTTCTCCCATTCTGCGGAATATCTAATGGTCTAGCAGGATTACTGGAACATTCTATATATTTGCATTCCAGATGGAATGAAGAAATACAAGGAAAATGACAATAAACCCTATAGTGAGTAGCTACTTTATGGCAGTCTTCTTTGAAGTACCATTTAGTTTTTATAGTTCACTGTTAATAATTTAATCACATGGCTACATCTGGCTTCAGATGGACATGGAAACTAATATACTTTTAGAAATCTAGATATGAAAGTCAACATTTCTCTTTAAAAGTCTTTAAGTCAAAACCCAGTGTGATATAATTTCAATTAAATGAAAGTAATTGGTATATAAAGCACAATTTTGAAGTCAGAAAACAAGTAACCACCCAGAAAGCACATTTCAAGTCAACCTTCAGATAGAATACAAGAAGCTCAATAGGAAGTTCAGTAAAAAACAAAACAGCTACAACAAACAGCTGACACAAGTCTACAGAGAGCTGACTTCTAATCAAAAGCATGTTTCTTGTCATTTTTGAAAAATAATCAAATTAAAACTATGCTGAGATACCATCTTCTACTCTTCTATGTGAGCCAAAATGAACAAGACTAATTTTTTGAAAATTGATTGGAATGGGAATGCTGGTGGGATTTCAGTCAGTACAATGCCATTGAAAGAACAATACAAAAGGCCACACTTATGCTATGGATCTCTATGTACAATTTCAAATGCAGTACTAAGTTGTTCATTGAATATGGTATTCATTTTTAAAGGATTGGCAAAATGATAAACAATGGAATACATCACAGCAACAAAATAAGAATTAGATTTTTTTGTGCATAGTACACTGAGACTTGTATAAATGAAGGATAATAAAATACGTATACTTGTAAACATGTATGAGACTGAAACAAACTATGAATATACCTGGAAAGCTTAGATAATATGATAATATGAATTGTGTGTAGGGTAGGGAACCTGAATGGATTAAATTAGGTAAATGGAGAGAGAAATAATTTTCTCTATATAACTTGCTATAACTTTTGAATTTTGAACCATGTAAATGCACTATTTATTGAAAAAGAGGGTAATTTATGGCAGTTAAATCTATTTTAACCAGACTAGTGGCATTATGGAATATTAACATATAACTGGCTCTGTTCAGTATTGGAGAAATCATGCTTTGAAAGTCTGAACTATTCTTACTTGTGTCACAAATTTTATGTTCGTTCTCTTTATCTCATGAAAAATGCAGGCAAATTGACTAGAAGAAAATTATACTAAAATTTCCATCTACTTTATAGCAAAAGTCAATGCTCAGTATAGAAATCAATGTAACATAAAAACTATAAATGTCTCACAATAAGTGTGGCAGGGTTTAGTGACATTGCTGTTTTACATTTTTCCTAAGAGGCAAACAAGAGGAGATTCTGAAAAGAAGACAAAGCCAGGGAGTCACATGACTATTGAACAGCAAAGGTAAGGGTATAACATTATAACAATTAAAGTAGAGCAGCAAGGTACAGAATGGAGGTGTAAACAGAATCCCTTTCAGGAATGAGGTTTCTAGAATACATGGGCCTCCAGACTAGGCCTTGAGGTGGAAGAGAGGGTGTTAGACAGAAAGCAATACAATATGCATTAGAGGCAGTTCTCTTTATACCTGTAAAGTAACTTCATTAAGAGTGAGAATGAGAGAGAGGGGGAGAGAGAGACAGAGACAGAGAGAGAGAGAGGGAGGCAGGAAGGAGGGAGTGATGGAGGGAAGGAGGAAGGGACTGCACTACAGATAAGATAGCAGTCACAGGAAGCATGATGGGATGGAAGAGGCTCTTTTTCAGAGAACCAGAGAACTCCCTGAGCAAATGTCCCTGAGGAGTTCCCAGATCAATCACTAGAAAAAAAGGGGGAAAAAAATCTGATTTTCTTTAGCGTGATAGATCATGGAGGAGTCCTGGGTCATAAATTGTAAGCTGTCAAGTCAGTAAATCTAGTTGTTTTTATTATTATTTATTATACATCCTGACGACAGCCTCCCCTACCTACTCTCCACCCCTCCCTCCCCCCCTCCCCACTCTGCATCCCACCAATCCACCCCTCTTTCTTACTTGCTCAAAAAGGGACAGGCCTCCTATGGGCTTTAGCAAAGCATGGCGTAGCAAACTTTCATAACACCAAGCACCTTCCTGTATGCAGGCTTGTCAAGGCAACCCAGCAGGAGGAATAGGTTCCCAAGAGTCAGTCAAAACACTGGGGACAGCCCCTGCTCTATACAACCGGTCCATAAATACATAGGACCTAGGTTGGTTCCATGCAGACTCCCTGGTTGTTCGTTCAGACTCTGTGAGTTCCCATGAGCCAGGCTAGTGGTTTCTGTGGGCTTCCTGCTATATTCCTGATCCCTCTGTTTCCTATAATCCCTCCTCTCTCTGCTCAGCAGGACTCCCAATCATGGCTCAATGTTTGGCCATGGGTCTCTGAATCTGCCTCCATCAGTTACTGAATGAAGGCTCTCTGATGACAACCTGGGTAGTCACCTATCCGATCACAATACAGTCTAGATTTTTAAGCTGTTTTACAGAGAGAGCTGCCTGGAGCAGAGCCCGAGTCAAGCCTTGGGATCTGCTTAAAGGTGCAGGCACATGTTCTATCAGTTAAGCTGAACACTGCTATAGTCTGTATTCATTTCTTTTGAATAGGATTAAACAGGTTAGACTGATTTCTCTTCTTCTGTATAAACAGCTGTGTTGTTTCCTAAAACACTAAGGGAAGATACACACAGTCAAGGTCTTAAAAGTTGAGAACATATTTTGCAGATTGGGAAAGAATGCAATGAGAGCCATGATTGAGATCTAAATATCCTTTAAAGTAATCTCAGTAGAAAAAAATTCACGACTGGTTTTTTTCCTCTCTCCATGTCTGCAATTTTATCTTGTTGAAAACCAGCAAACAAACTTAGAGCTCCACAGAGAAAGAAATATATTAATCCAGTGAAAAATATCCAAAAGCATAGCCAATAAATGCTCTTAATTAATTACAAATTTGTCTTTCTGACTAATTCATTTCATTACTCATTTTACCAGGGAACAAAATATATTGAGTCAGGGGCTAGTAAACATTAAAGCAAAGGACATTAAACATCAAGGAACAAGTGTATAATCAGTGAAACTCTGATAAAATGTTTAGTCTACCTATGGTATCTGCCAGGCACCCATATCATAATTTTATTGTGAAAGGTTACTTTTTAAGGACTTATATATATATCATACAAATTAGTTAAAAGTAGCTTTTGGTAAGTGGTGATTTGGGAAATCAAACAATATATAAAAAGGAAGTGAAAGAGCATGGAGCATCCAACAGTAAGGTTAGCTAATAAGTTGCCCCAGAATAAATAATTAACTTTGCTTACATTCTATAGTATAGAACCTACTCTCATCACATTGTCACACATTGTTGAAAGAAAGGCTGAGTTATACAACTTAATGGGAAAGGTTGGTAGTTGGTTAGGGATTTCTGCACAACAAAAATGATGGATCTAAGTGGAGACATGTCAAATGAACATTTACATGTCACTTCAATATGGATAATGAATAAAACAAATTTAGGCTAAAAGGGCAAATGGAGACATTTTATCTTTTTCACAACCCCACAACAGACAAACTCAACAGACATATATACTAAAAAGTGTTGGCCGGTTAATACTGTAAAAACAATGGTTTACTTGTTTGTCTCATCATGATATTTTCATCATGTATGACACAGCATGTTCTATCTGCAAACATAAATTTTTGTAAACTTTTAGGTCCTCCTAAAGTAATCCCTTATTTGTTTATGTATTTTGAACAATTACCATAACTTCAAAAGTTTCTGTCTTTAGAATGACCTGACATCTATGCAGAGGATAGTAGTGCAAATCTGTCTCCTGGAGACATGAAGAGTGGAGGACAAATATTGAATAACTATCAATGTTCAAGAAAATGGTAAAGGTGATAGACTTTTTTGAGGAGATAGGTTATTGATTTGGGTACATTAAATTTTAAAACAGTCAATCTTCTACTAGAAAAGAATCCTTATTGTTGTAAAAAAGCATTGTTAGTCTTTCTGAGTTCCTGTTGAACTATTTCTCATTGGTATGGATAGCCTTTCTTGTTATTTAAAGAATGAAGTTAGTTGTTTCATATTTTAATGATATTACCATAAATATTACAAAGAACGTTATTATTCTGATTATAACAAACTTTGATTTAAAATGAAAATAAAAAATACATAATAATAAGTATACAGATAACAATGTGCAAGATAATATTCTTTGACACATAAGATGATGCCTCTGAATTAAAACTCTAACAATTAAGATGAAAAAGATTAATCTTTATGTAAACATGTCTTCTCTCCTATTTATTATAAACTTTGGTGCTAATAAAATAAAACAATCCTTTGTAAAATACTGTGAAATATAACTTTGGCTTACCAGCTTGATTTAAAAACTTAAGCTGGGCTTCGACACACATAAAAGTGAGTATTTTTATTTTCAAATACAGTTGCAAGTTTAATCAAGGCATTATTTGTAAAGGATTTGTTATAATTTATCTGGTACTCTCAGATGAGCTTACAAAATAGTCATGCATATTTATAAAAATCAATCCCAGGACTGTTTGCTTCAGAACCAGAGTGTGGTGATCACAAGGCCGGTGGGGGAAGATAAGCTTCTCATGTTACATAAATGATAGAAAATGAAACATGCATTTCCTTGGAAAACTGCACACTTATTTCTTTAACTCTCTGATATATTTTGGTCTTATAGCCCTCTTCTGATTCCCCATTGCTCCTTGCTCAAAAGAAGACTTTTGACTTAATTAGCCATTTGTTGTTGTTGCTATTGGCTGTTTTATTTTAATTATTGAATTAGTTAATTAATTATTGAACAGTTGAAATCAGAGGATTTATCAAGGCTTTACAGTTTAGTGGTTAGGCAAGTGGCTGGAAGTCATTGGTGAACTTTAGATGAGAAGGCTATGACTTTCAAGGACCTGTTGACACTGTAATCTCCTTATTGTGTCTTAACCTCAGATAAATTGAATTCCCTTTGTAGAAGAACACGTAGGTGGAAGACTGAGAACACATCCACCAATCACACTTCAGCAAGTGCCTGGGTCTAGGGCTGCTTCTACAGATATGGTCTGAAATCCCAGGAGCATCCTCCATCTCTGGTCAGAGTATTCCAGAGACTGAACCTGAGCTTCAGGGAGTCAGCAGAGAAAATCAACCTTGTGTCTCCAGGTACCTAGCATCTGGAGTGAAGGAGCTGAGTCAGAATATGTGCATTATAAACTAGAAGTTTTGGACCACGTAGATACAGCTTTAATTTGAAAGAGAAAGAAAAGAATATTTAAGAAAATTAAAAATATTACATTAGCACAAAAATACCCCAATGTTTTTTGAATTTTTAAAAAATACAGACAAAGGATCCAGGATAGCCAAAACAACCCTGTATAATAAAGGAGGCATGATCGTCCCTGACTTCAAGCTCTATTATAGAGTTATATTCCTGAAAACAGATTTGTATTGGCACAGAAATAGGCAGGTAGACAATGAAATCAAATTGAAAACCCTGATATGGACCCACATACCTACAAATACCTGATTTTTGACAAAGAAGCTAAATTATACATTGGAAAAAAGAAAGCATCTTCAACACATGGTGCTGGCATAACTAGATGTTGGTGCATAGAAGACTGCAGATGGATACATATCTATTGTCATGCATGAAACTTAAGTCCAAATGGATCAAAGACCTCAACATAAATCCAGCCACACTGAACCTCTTTGAAGAGAAAGTAGGTGGCACTCTCAAACAAATTAGTACAGGAAACTGCTTCCTGAACATAACACTACTAGCACAGACACTGAGATCGACAATTAATAAATGGGAACTCCTGAAACTGAGAAGCTTCTGTAAGGCAAAGGACACAGTCAACAGACAAAATGACAGCCCACACAATGGGAAAAGACATTCACCAACCCCACATCTGACAGAGGGCTGGTTTCTAAAATATACAAAGAACTGAAGAAGCTGCTCACCAAAACACCAAAAAATCCAACTAAAAAGTGTGGTACAGAACTAAATAGAGAATTCTCAATAGAGTAATCTAAAATGGCTGAAAGTCACATAAGAAAGTGCTCAACATCCTTACCCATCAGGGAAATGCAAATCAAAACTACTGTGAGACACCATCTTACTCCTGTCAGGATGTGGGGGAAGGGGCGCACTCCTCTACTGCTGGTGGGAGTACAAACTCATAAAGCTATCTTGGAAATCAGTATGGCTCTTCCTCAGGAAAATGGGAATCAATTTATCACAAGACCCAAAAATTCCACTCTGAGGCATATACCCAAAAGATGCACATTCATACAATGAGGACATCTGTTCAACCATGGTCATAGCAGCATTATTTGTAGTAGCCAGAACCTGGAAGAATCCTAGATGTCCTCAACTGAAGAATGGATGGAAAAAAATGTGGTATATTTACACAATGGAGTACTACTCAGTGGAGAAAAAAATGTAATCTTGAAATTCGAAGGCAAGTGGATGGAACTAGAAGAAACCATCCTGAGTGAGGTAACCCAATCACAAAAAAATAAACATGGTATGTACTCACTCATAGATGGATTTTAGACATAGAGCAAAGGGGTAGCACCCTACAATCCACACTGCCAGAGAAGCTAGGAAACAGGGAGGACCCTAAGAGAGACAGACATACATGGTTCCCTGGAGAAGGGGAAAGGGACAAGATTTCCTAGCTAATTGGGAGCATGAGGGAGGGGAGAGAGAGTTAGGAGAAAGGGAAGGAGAGAAGAGGAGGGCAGGGGAGGACATGAGGAAGCAGGAAGATTGAGTCAGGGGATGAATAGAGGAGAGCAGGAAAACAGATACCTTAATAGAGGGAGCCATTATAGGTTTAAAGAGAAATCTGGCACTAGGGAAATGTTCAGAGATCTACAAGGTTGACCCCAATTAACAATCTAAGCAATAGTGGAGAGGCTACCTTAAATGCCCTTCTCCAACACTGAGATTGATGATTACCTTATAGGCCACCCTAGAGCCTTCATCCAGCAGCTGATGGAAGCAAAAGCAGATACCCACAGCTAAACACTGAGCTGAATTCTGAAATCCAGTTGCAGAGAGGGAGGAATGATGAACAAATGGTTCAAGACCAGGCTTGAGAAACCCACAGAAACAGCTGACCTGAACAAGGGTGAGCTCATGGACCCCAGACTGATAGCTGGGAAATCAGCATAGGACTGTTCCAGACCCCCTGAATGTGGATGTCAGTTTGGAGGTCTGGTTAATCTATGAGGCCTCTAGTAGTGGATCAGTATTTATCTCTAGTACATGAATGGACTTTGGGAGCCTACTCCACACAGAGGGATACTCTCTCAGCCTAGACACACGGTGGGGGGGGGGGGGAGGCGGGGAGCATCTAGGCTCTTCTCCAAATGATATGACAGACTTTGAAGATCCTGCATGGAAGGCCTCACCTTCCCTGGGGAGCAGAAAGGGGATGAGATAGGGGATCAGTGGGGGGCAGGGGTGGAGGGTAGGGAGAGGTAACTGGGATTAACATGTAAACCAAGGTCGTTTCTAATTTAAATAAATAATATTTTTGCATGAAATAAAATACAGGCTCTCAGGTGTTTCAAAAAAATGAAAAAAAAAAGAATAATTATGTACATGAAACCCAGTCTTAATAAGTCAAAATGCATAGCAAAAGGAAAAAAATGAAGACACAGAAAACCAAAGGGGAAAGTAAGTGGTTAAAGAAAGGAATTGGAGAGGTGCTGTTTATGGACAGTAGTAGAAATGCAGCTGGCAGAGACAGAGGATTGGGTGAAAAGCTCTGGAGCGATCCATAGTTAGCAAAAAAAGCAAACCAGGTTGAATAATAATCTGTAAAATCAACATTATAGACTAACTACAATAAAAACACAATATGTTAATTTTGGTAGCAATAATGTGAATCTCAGGAAAAGCAAATGAGATAAAACAAGGCATATTATTCATTAGAGTAAAGATTTTTATACCTAGGTTCCTCAATTAAAGTACAGGCAACATTGGATGATATTTAGAAAAACCCAGTAATTTGATGATTTAAAGAAACACTTAAAAATGAGATCATTGGTAAATACAAACAAGAATGAGGTATGATCAAGCAGACAAGATATGGTTTAAAGTTTAAAGTGATGAAGATAAACAATTATTTAATAATAAAGATTCCAGTTAATGAAAACTGTAGAGCACTCATAACACTTTGTATACCAAACCAAGTGACAGGCAAATGCATGAAACAAAATTTATTTAAGAATTTGATGACAATTATAATAGTTTCTTAAGTATTCCTATTTTCCCATCTTGTCCACATTTAGTAGATAAGAAACCCTAAAATTGTATATGGTGCCTGGGTGTGGTAGCACATGACTTTAATCCCAGCAATTGGTAGGAAAGACAGAGACAGAGAAATCTCTGTAAGTTTAAGTCCAGCCTGGGCTACATAGTTGAGTTCCATACCAGTTACAGCTATAAAGTAAGATACTGTGGCAAAAAAGTATAAGAACATTTAAAAATACATTGGTTTTAAAGTATGCATATATGTGTATATTTTCATAGATATAAACCCTTATGACTTCAAAGTAAAGAATGGAAACTTTTTTCATAATATGACATCAAAACAGTGAAAAAAAATATCACCATTCTGGGCAACATGGAAACTATAAATCAAAAGTAGAAAATTGCATACCAGATCTCCTGATCAGAACCCAGTACAATCAGGTATAAATAATGAAAATACCTAGCTCATTAGAAAATAAAAAACGGGTCTAGAAAGATGACTCAGCTTTTAAAAGCACTTGCTACTCTTGCCAAGGACCAAGATTCTGTTCCCAGCATCTACATGGCAACTCACAACTTTCAGTAATTCTAGTTTTAAGGGATCCAATGGGCACCAGGGATGCATGTTGTGCACGCAAATACATGCAATCGAAAGGCACATACCCATAAAATAAATAAATAAAGCAAATCTAAAGTAAAATTAACAGAGAAATTAAGAAATAAATTCACAGAAAATTTGTGGAACACAGAAAAAAATCAATAGGAAAATTTCAAAGTACACTGAAGTACTTGAAAAGTCAATGACATACTTGCAATCTGAGACTAAACTCTGTGACAGAAATGTTTGACATTTGACTCTTTTAAGACTAACTAAAAATACTAAAATGAAAAGAAACAACCTACATAAAAGAAAAAGATCAACAATAATAGAAGAAAATTGATGAAATTAGGAAAGAGGTGAAATAAATCAACTGGAAAATAAAATAGAAAAAATCCATAGGTGCACTATATTTAATGAAAAATTAAGTAAGCTAGACATCTGATTATTCCAACAAGAGAGGATTAGAGAGAAGGAAAGAGGAGATAGGAAGAGGGATTGGGGAGAAATGAAACTTTGGAGAGAGAAGAGATAAAGTAATATTTTGACATCTTGTTGGTAATGCATTTTTATAACTTTGAATAAATAATTTCATCATGAAAATTTAAACTTCAAAATTGAAAACCCTAAAATTGTGAAAACCCAAACAGATTGACTAGCATAAGATATTACTGATTATGTGGAACTAGGAAGTGAAAGAGTGAAGGGCGGGATTGTTTCTGGCTTAGGGACTGGGATAACTGTCCATCCTGGGGATGAATAAACAACATTTGACTAACTGGAAACATGAAAGCCACAGACTCCATACAGATCTCACAGTTCCAGCTCTCCAAGAGAACTCCTACTGATGCAAATGTGCACATACAAAATTTAGAGTTGCTTAAGTAAAACTAAGGCATTATTCAATTACTACTTCTATTGTCTCTTATAATATCATAAGTAGAATGAGTCATTCAACTGTCTTCTCCAATGGGCTAATAAGTCATTACATTAATAACAGTTCATTACTACACCAGAAGCAAGTAGGTAGTCTCCATAACTTCTGTAGTAACATCGTTGGAGCAAAGAAAACACATTTTTCATGAGCTGCAAAAAGTGATGCTTATATTCAGGATACCAACATCCAAAGATGCCCCTCTGATTCTTTTGTTGTCGCATTTAGTCTGAGTAGGTATTTACTTACAAATGCTGCTCTCCACTCTTTAAAACATATCCCACTATCACAGCATACATATTTTATGTACCAACCAGGTGGCACTAATATGTTTCAGTGACATGTACATCATAGAGATAGAGTATATAAACCAAAAATAGGTATGAAGAGAAGCCTAGCATTTATACTTTTATCTTATTCACATTTTTCACAGTTGGAGACCACACTGTCTGCACCCTGGGGGGAAAAATTTCATTTCTGGACAGAAAGTCTTCAGTTACATATGAGAAGTATCTCACTAGACAAAAATATCCATGACAGTAATGAGCTACATAGACCTCCTGCGAAACACTCCTATGTATTCTTACTGGCTTAATTAGATCCAAACACAAAAGAACTAACCTAAAGCAGTTACCTTGAAAGATAGCAGAAGAGATAGGGAAAATGACATACACCATACACTTGGGAAAGGTTTACTAGGTTTATTTTAGTCATTATTTTACTCATTTTGGACTGAAGACTGCATGTATTTTAAATAAGATTAGAGAAGTCAGTACCGTTTCCTCATTTTTACAGTTGTGAAAGGCTCTCCCTGTATGACTAAGCTGACGCATCATTTCTGGATTGTTGTTAGTTCTTATAATGGCCAAGATTAATCACTGAAATGGTCAAGTACCCCTGGGCTCTTTTTTCTGTGTACTGCTTGTTTGTTCACATACAGAGATTGTAGAAGGGAGCATGAATAGCAAAGATTGCTTGCTATATGAAGTGTAAGAATTCACCAGTCTTTCCAATATAATTTTAGAGCAACCTTGACTTGTATTAATACTACAGTTGAGAATAAACAACTATTTAGACATTTAGCATTCCCATCTCTATTCACTGCCTTATTTGCTGAATATGATAGTGGTCTTCTTGTTAGCTTTAGTTTCTATAGCATTCCTCTTCTTTTATACTTCCACTTACTCTAATATACCTACCTTTCTTCTTCTTTCCTTCCTTATTGAGACAAGTTCTGTTTATGCGGTCCAGGATAGTGGTGGTTTCTTGGGCCCCCAAATCTACCTATCCCAGCTCCTTGAGTAGCTGGGACTAGAGACGCATGCCACTCTTCTGGCTAGCATGCCACTGAAAATAATTTTGTTTCAAGTTTTCTTCTTCTCTTTAGGAATGACAATGTCAGAAAATGATTTACTCTTGTATAATTTCTAGTCTGAAAAATCAGTCTGTTTAAAAAGCACAGGGCAGAATAGCTTAACATGTACGATACCCTAGGCTTGACCCCAGCACAGTAAAATTAAGGAATGGGAGGCTGTGCCTGTAAAAGGTCAGAACTCGAAGGTCATTCTCCAGACATAGTGAGTACAGAAGGGATATTTGATCAAACAATAATAACAACTATTTTTCTTTTTCAGAGAAAACTGAAGCTTTGCTACTGTATTTTAAGAAATAGCAAAAATATACTTATAATAGTACATCAGTAGTCATCTGGAGTATGAACCAGAAAGTAGATCCATGGTAGTTCAGAATAGAATATTATAAAGAGCACATTTGTGGAGTTACCCAAGCTCTTCTATGTTTGATTTAATGACTTATCCTCACTTCATTACATTTAACATCACAGTTAAATATTTTAATAATTGTGATGCTATTTAAGAAGTCTATATGTGGTCTGACATACCTGTTTAGAAGCACTATCTACAGCAAGACTGGGCACTGATTTTATACTATGACATACTCCAAAGTCACACTCCCAGATGACATGGTCATCTGTTCCAGATAGAGATGTATTTTGTGGATGGTTTTACCTTATGGCAAATCCCTAATGCAGGGAACATGGGATATTTCTGGGATATCTTCTCTATTGTTATGAAAAGCAACAACTAAGAGTTCCCAGTCAACTTCAGAATTTCTATGAGGCCAATTTTCTAAGTAGCTCTCAGTTATTTCTTAAATGTCAAGAGTGTCAAACCCTAAAACCTTGAAAACTGGCACTGTACTTCTGGGTTAAATGACTTTTGACTCCAGTGACATTACACTTTATTGCTTTCATCTACTTCATTAAGATCAATGGAAGGATACTTGATTTATAGACAAAGCTAAAAATTCAGTCACCTTCAAAAATTAAAAGGTCTCTCATAGACCATCTCCCAAAAACAGAGTACAACCCAAAGGAATGTAAAATTTTGGTTTTATACCATAAAGGTAATATTTGATTGACTCAAAGTAGGAAGTTTTCCAATCAGTCTACAGCAATGTTAAAACCAAGTTAGCTTGGAAAAAAACTATGCAATACAGTCTTTTGAAATAAGTCCTTTTAAAAACTCCCCCAAATACTAAACATTACTTCTCTTTCAGGCTCTAGAGTCCATTGTACACTCTGTGAACTTCTATAACATGGCTTTTTCTCTTGAGGGTAAAATCTTATTCCATAGCTCAAGACAGGCAAATGATATTCTATCTAAAGGTTATCTGAATGTGTGTAATGAATGAATCAGTATTCACACAGTTAACTCATTTGTTTCATGTCTAGAAATTAATTTATATTTCATGTCAGACATAACTGCCTTTCAATGTAAAATTATTTCCCATCGAAAAGAGGGATCATGGTGTGCATGGTGTGACTTTAACATACTGGTAATCTGATTATGAGTACTTTGAAGACAGCTGCATTGGGAAAGTATTTCCAATTCATTTTTACTATTTAAGAACAAATAATTGCTTTCTTTTTTCCATTGTATAATTTTAGCTTCAACAAATGCTGCTGGTATAACTGGAGTCTGACATGTAGAAGACTGCAGATAGATCCATGTCTTTTGCCATGCACAAAACTTAAATACAAATGGATCAAAGACCTCAAAATAAATCCAGCCACACTGAACCTATTAGGAGAGAAAGTGGGAGGCACCCTTGAACAAATTGGTACAGGAGACCGTTTCCTGAACATAGCTCCAGTAGCATAGACACTAAGATCAACAATTGATAAATGGGACCTCCTGAAACTGAGAAGCTTCTGTAAGGCAAAGGACACAGTCAGCAAGACAAGCTGGCAACTCACAGATTGGGAAAAGATATTCATTAACCCCACATCTGGTAGAGGGCTAATCTCCAAAATTTACAAAGAACTCAAGAAGCAAGTTTTCAAGCATCAAAGGATCTAATCAAAAAGTGGGGTATAGAACTAAATAGAGAATTCTCAGTAGAGGAATCTAAAATGACTGAGAGACATTTAAGAAAGTGCTCAACATCCCTAGCCATCAGGGAAATGTAAATCTAAACAACTCTGAGATACCATCTTACTCCTGTCAGAATGGCTAAAATCAAAAACTCCAATGACAGTTTATCCTGGAGAGGACGTAGAGGAAGGGGAACACTCCTCCACTGCTGATGGGAGTGCCGACTCATACAACCACTTTGGAAATCAGTATGGAGATTCCTCAGGAAAATGGAAATCAGTCTACCTCAAGACCCAGCAATTCAACTCTTAGGCATATACCCAAAAGATGTACATTCATACAACAAGGATGTCTGTTCTGCCATGTTCATAACAGCATTATTTGTAATAGCCAGAACCTGTTACACATTTGAGTACTATTCAGTGGAAAAAAAAAACCCAAAACAATGGAATCTTGAAATTTGCAGGCAAATGGATGGCACTAGAAAAAACCATCCTGCGTGAGGTAACTCAGTCACAAAAAGACAAACATGGTATACAGTCACTCATTTATGGATTTTAGACATGAATCAATGGAGTGCCAGCATACAATCCCGCTGCCAGAGAGTCTGGGAAATAGAACCTTCATCCAGAGACTGATGGAAGCAGAGGAGACACCCACAGCTAAATACTGAACTGAACTCCTAGAATCCAGTCACAGAAAGGGAGAACTGATGAGCAAAGGAGTTAAGACTGGGATGGTTTAATCCACAGAAACAGTTAACCTGGCCAAGGTAAGCTCTTGGACCTCAGATTAATGACTGTGTGGAAAGCATGAGACTGACCCAGACCCCCTGAATGTGTCTGTCAGTGAGGAGGCCTAGTTAATCTATGGGGCCTTGGGTAGTATTTATCCCTGGCAAAAACAAATAGGTTTTGAGTGCCTGTCCCACAATAAGGGATGCTCTCTCAGCCTGAACTCTTGAAGGAGGGCCTAGACCCTATAATGGATGACATGATAGACTCTGGAGATCAACCATGGAGGGCCCCACACTCCCTGGGGATCAGAGTGGAGATTGGATGGCAGACTGGGGGGCCTGGTAGAGAGGGATGGGGAGGAGGGTAGGGAAGGGGAACTGGGATTAACATGTGAAACAAACTTGTTTCTAACTTAAATAAAAAAAGGAAGAGAAAAAAAAGAACAAATAATTGTTTCAGTTTACTTAGCAATTTGGTGAATCCTTGATATAATCCCCAAAGAATCTCTTTCTATAAACTTAAGTTTGATGAGACACATTAAAAAAGGCTTTCCCTGTTTATTTTACTATGCCTCGTGTAAGAAAACAATTTGGTCACTTTTCTTGTAAGGCAAATGTAGACCAGATGCTCATGTGGATCAGTGCATTTTCAAAGCCTGGGGCAGCTGCTATGATGTGCATCGTAAACACTCACTTGCTTTTGTCTTCATCATCTCAAAGTTTGCAACTGTTCCTTATCTCTCACCTTTTCCCTCAAATTCCCCCCAAACTTTCTAGATATTCCCTCATGTTCTTTTCTGTTTCCCCATGAAATGAAATTAGCACCCACTTCCTTGCATATTTTTCTGAACTCTATAGATAACAGCCATACCTTTCCCCGAAGTAAAAGACTCTGTCACCATCTGACCCATAAATCATTTCTCTTCATAAAGAAATTGACTAAAACATTGGTAATAAATGCCTTCCCTTTCACTATTTTTCTGTTATGAAATTTCAGTACAGCAATTCTGACAGACAAAACTGTTGATCTTTGGATTTTTCAGACAAGGAGATTATTCCACACAATTAAATTCTGATGTTTCATAATTGGAAATGAGGAGTGATATTCATTGGTTAACATCCCTAAGGTTTCCAGAATGCAGATATTTCTAGTCCTTGCAAGAGGGTGGCAAATGTTATTTTTAGGGCTGATCCTTTGCTTAGGCACCAATGTTGTTTTGCTTGAATCATTACAAGAGTCATAAAACTGTCTTAACTCCTAGAGTACCATAAACTCCCTTTAATCTGTTCCCCTACTGTTACTAAGATTCTGTTAAATCACATCACTAAACATTTTAGTACTTGGGAAAACTCCTGCAGCACAGTCTATCATAACACTGGGTTTCCAAAGTGTTATATTTAGACTTCAGAAAGAATGCTCCCAGTAAAGCCTTGGAAAGAGAAAGACAGATAGAAGAAGGAACCAAAGGGAGAGTTTATATCTTAGCATAAAAGCAGCAAATGTTCACATTATGGGGGCCTAGGCCCTGCCCGGGATGATATGACAGACTTTGGAGATCCCCCATGGAGGGCCCCACCCTCCCTGGGGATCAGAGTGTGGGGGGAGGGGTTGATCGGTGGCAGAGGAGGAGGATAAGAAGAAGGAGCTGTGATTCACATATGAAGCAAGCTTGTTTCTAATTTAAATAAAAAAGAGAGAAAAATAAATTAAAATGGCAAAAAGTAGCAAATGTAAGCATCTATATTTTATTAATATTTGATTTGGTATGATATACCAAATTTTATCTATTTCAGCTTCCCTTCTGTCTCATTTTAATGCTGTTACATCTTCCAATTCCCTGAATTACAAATATGAGTTTGAAACATCATTTAACATCTCTTGGAATTTGCGCATGTTGGTTTTTAATCCACGGATTATGACAAATTTCTTCAGGACAAAGGCTTAGAAAACTTGTTTGTCTGGTGTCAGTTACTTTCCCAATTGCTCTATGACAAATTACTTGACATCAATAAAAAGAATTACGCCTTGTGATTTTCGGGACTGCAGCCCATCGGAAGGCACGTGTGCGCGGCAGTGGATGCATGTGGCAGAGGCTCACATCTTCTTGAGCCCGGAAGCAGGGAACGCTGGCAGAACCCGAAGCGGACATTCCCTTCCATGTCTGCTTGCTTGGGTTCGCTTCTACACACTATGTCACAATCCATGGTGTCTGAACACTTCCCAAAACATCGCTGCCAGCTGGAAAATCAGTGTTCAAATGCAAGCCAGTGGAAAGTATTTCACACCCAGAACAATAAAGAGCAATAATTGTTTGCTTCTTTGAGACGCTGCCATGGCTGGGCTGGGCTGGCATTTTGTATCTTGCTGGGCAATCTATTGAATCAATTATTTATTGATTAAAGGGAAGCTGAAAATTTCCATTTCTTCTTGAGTTGCTGGGCTGTCATTCACAGATTCCTGAGGTGTCCATTTCACCTATTTTCATATTCATCGATATGTTAAATTGTATATAGATACAATAATCTAGCTGTCTGCTTTACCATCCATAACTAACCTACTGAATTTTCCTATTTACTCAATTTCATCAGAACATATACATACATACATACCAGAAATATCTAATTAAAGACTTCTATTTTTTTATTTTTATTTATTTATTTATTTTTTCTTTTTGAGACAGGGTTTCTCTGTGTAGATTTGTAGATCAGGTTGGCCTCGAATTTAACAGAAATTAGCCTACCTCTGCCTTTGGAGTGCTGGGATTAAAGGCATGTGCCCCTACTGCACGAATGACATTTAGGTTTTTTTATTAGGAGTTTGATTTACTATTAGATTTTCCTCTTATTGTAAAGTTGCTAAAGATTTTTTTAAATTTAATTTAAATTAGAAACAAGTTTGCTTAACATGTCATTCCCTGTTCCCTCTCATTCCCTTCCTCTCCTTCCCCATTTAAAACCTCCCCCAACCCCTCCTTCCAGTCCCCACTCCACTCTCCAAGGAGGGTGAGGCCTTTCTTGGGGGATCTTGAAAGTCTGTCATATGATGTTGGCAAGGGTCTAGGCCCTCCCTAATGTGTCCAGGCAGAGACAGCATCCCTCCATGTGGATTGGGCTCCCAAAGTCCATCTGGATGATAGGGCTAAATGCTGATTTATTGCCTGAGACCCCAAAGGATGCTGAGGCTTCCTCACTGACACCCAGGTTCAGGGGGTCTGGATCAGTCCCATGCTGGCCTCTCAGCTATCAGTCTGGGGTCTGTGACCTCCCTCTTATTCAGGTCAACTGATTCTGTGGGCTTTACCCACCAAGTCATAATCCCTTTGCTCAGTTTATATAATTTAAATTTGTTGTTATCCTTCATATCTATGAGGTCCTTTGCTCACAAATTCTTGATACTCTGTGGTGATATCTTTCTTGCACAAATAAAGCCTGTCTGTGGGTCAGAGAATGGAGCTTGCCACTAAGCATAGAGGTCTGGAGGTCTGTACAGACAGATAGGAAATGATGTAGCTGGGGAGAAGCAGGATATAAGCAAGGATAAACGGGAAATCGCTCTCTTCTGTGCTGAGATGCTGAGGAGGTAAGGTGTGCTGTGGCTTGCTCCTTTTCTCTATATCTGACTCCGGTCTTTTGTTATGTAGAGCAATTAAGAATACCTTTTGTTGGGGAAGTCCTGTGCATTTGTCAATAAAGAATAAAGCACTGTCTGGCCAATAGGGAATCTAGATAGGAGGGACGAGGAGTCCAGAAGGACTCTGGGTAGGAGAAACACAAGGAGAGTCAACATGTAATGCCATGAGGTAGGAAGCCCGGAACTATTCTCCGGTAAGAAACATACTTAGATTAACAATTATGGGGTAAATACTTAAGTCAGAGCTAGCCAGTAAGAAACAAACAAGGCCAACAGCTTCATAATTAATATAGCCTTCTGTGTGTTTATTTGGGGACTACAATGTGGCAGAGCCCAGGCGGCTGGTGGGGGATAAACCAAAGCGGCTAGCAGGAAAAGCTTCTCTTAACAGAATGGTGATCAGGAGTGGGATCATGAATTTCCATGTAAAATAACAAAAGCTTTAAAGGAATTTTAGAAACAGAAGAACGGAGAGAAGCACAGATTTTTGGTAGCAGCATTTTTCTCAGGTGGGCTCTGTTTTGCTATCGACAAGCCAAGATTCACGCGGCTCACTTACTGGAGCCTTCTTGACTCGGCATAAAAAGAAAAGAAAAGAAAAAAAAACAGCAAGGTTGTTTTAAGAGACTCTGCTAACGATTGAAAGGTGTGTCCGTACAGCTGGAAGTGGCAGCTTTTGCTGGATGTCAGCATGAACTGAGGCGGTAAGCTGGAATCACACTTAGGCCCGCCATCTTGAAACGGAAGTTTAAAACAGCCGCGGTTTTAACATATAAGACACGTGGCCAGAAAAACATAAAGATTTACAGTAAAGTCAGACTTTGATGAAAAAAAACCTCTAAAGGTTTACAATGTGTTAAAAAATATACGTAAGATTGAGGGAGAAAATAAAGAAGCTGGCTGTGGTGGCTCACGCCGGTAGGAATTGCTCCAGAGGCAGAGGCAGGCAGATTTCCAAAGAGAAACCCTGTCTCAGAAAAAAATAAATAAAAGTGAAAGAAATAGAGTAATAATAATAATAGATAAATAAATAAGCTATGTAAAGATGGAAAATACACAGAGAGTCTGGATACTGTACGCTATTGTGTTTTTCAGTTTTTTGCTTGCTCAGGAAGGAACTGCTACTAAAGTTGATTATAAATGCTGCTAAATTAATCCAACTTCTATCTTTTAAAAATGCCTTGACTTCAAAATTTAAGTATAATGATATGTTACTTGGGAAAGGAGATTTTACTTATGTTTCTACAGAAAATGAAAAGCTGAGGATTCCTTCCAGGCTTCTGTGGTTCGACGAACCAAGACCCCTGGAAGCAGTGGACAAGGTGTTCCAACAATTGAGACAGTTAAGATGATGCAGCTTTACAGACCCCGAAAATATGGACTTATACAGGTTTCTGAGTTTTGTCATGATCCCCATGGTGTGAACAGCGCCCCCTTCCAGCAGGAAGCAGTTTGGAGTGAGCGACGTCCCAATTCCCATCTTGTTTATAAACCTTTGTTTTCATTTAAATGGGATTGTTTATAATTGGTTAATGATCACAGTCAATCTCTTTTTAATGGTAAAAAGGGGAATTATGGTATGGGTATTGTTTTTCATTTATTGATAAAATTTCAAGGTCAATTTTGTGATGTGTATATTTCTCCTCTTGATTAAGTATTGTTCTTATACTGATCTTTTAAAATGTAATGCATAATTGAATACAGACTATAGATAGTTATTTATAATAGAATTTATAGTTAGGTAAGTTAGATTTTCTAGATATACAGAAATATATTTGAGATAGATAAACAGTCTTCAAACTTCTCAAAGACCTTCAGAAAATGGCATTTAAAATGGTTTAGGGTTTTTCTTGACAATGAGAAATGTCTGCTCCTGGCAGCACCAATTACGTCTGAGAGGAAGATGGGCATCGAAGAAACTTGTTATGGAGTTTGCTTTCAACATGGCAAGATTAGCCATTTGGGCAAGAAACTGCTCTTGCCTGTACTGCTTGACTGTTGTTGTATAATCTGGACATGCAGGATCCACAGAAAAGTGACTGCTGAACTCAGTCTTACAAGGTTCCTGCTTCATGGAAGAGTCTACGAGACTTTCTGCAGGACAAAGAAAAATGACTGACAGACTGCCAATGCAGATCGACAGTTTGAAATTTCCTGCTTTGCTGAGAAATCTTCTGGATACATTGTGGCCTATGGGCTGAAGATGGATGCCCCAACGTTACAGAGGAACTTCGGGTGACTGTCCAGGCAGTAAGATGTCTCTGTCAATTCTAGTGTTTATATATTATCCTTCTGTGGTCTTTGATAGAGTTGAAGACAGATAGCTATAATTACAGTTTTCCTTAGTTATGATAAAAAATAAGCTACATATAGAACTTTAGACTCACAAGGATTGGATGGGTAATATTTTCTTTAAATCTTGCTGAATGTTGATAGACAAAATATTGTAACTGTATTCTTACTTGATAACTGTTCTGTTATATATAATTTGACTATGCTAAAGTTAAGACCTTTCTTTTTGTTTAAACAGAAAAGAGGAGATGTTGGGGAAGTCCTGTGCATTTGTCAATAAAGAATAAAGCACTGTTTGGCCAATAGGGAATCTAGATAGGAGGGACGAGGAGTCCAGAAGGACTCTGGGTAGGAGAAACACAAGGAGAGTCAACATGTAACGCCATGAGGTAGAAAGCCCAGAACTATTCTCCGGTAAGAAACATACTTAGATTAACAATTATGGGGTAAATACTTAAGTCAGAGCTAGCCAGTAAGAAACAAACAAGGCCAACAGCTTCATAATTAATATAGCCTTCTGTGTGTTTATTTGGGGACTACAATGTGGCAGAGCCCAGGCGGCTGGTGGGGGATAAACCAAAGCGGCTAGCAGGAAAAGCTTCTCTTAACAACCTTTTACAATACTCTCTTTCCAAGGCTATATGTTTTATTCTTAATACTCCTTTGTCTAAATTTAATATGTTGTACAGAATACATTTTCACTACAATTTAGTTCTAAGTAGTCTTTAATTTCCCATGGGGTTTTTAAACTAACATGGGGTTTTTAAACATATCAAGTATGTTTTCTCAATAATGGTGTTTTCTGAAGGAAGAAATAGAAAAAAAGTATTAAAAAGTAGAAGGACCTCTCATAACCATGGGTTGGCAGAATTTAAATTGTAATAATGTGTATATTACTGAAAGTGATTAAATGTAACCTCCGTCAAAATTTCCATGATATTCTTCATGGATTGAGAAAAAAATAATTGTAAAATTCATGTGGGACACAAAAGACTCTGAATGTGCAATGTAATCTCAAAAAGCAAAAACAATGCTGGAGGAATGACATGTCTCAAAAAGTGCCCCAGAGACATTATAACCAAAACAGCATGGTCTAGGCATAAAAAAAGGCATATGGACCAATTGAGAGAAGACCTAGTAATCAACTCAGACAGGCAGTCACCTCACTTTTGAAGAAAGTGCCAATAGCATATACTAAAAGAAAGACAGACTCTAACAAATGGCAGTAGAAACATCTCAAATTCTACATATAGAAGAGCGAAAACTTAAAGAATATCGCCGGGCGGTGGTGGCGCACGCCTTTAATCCCAGCACTCGGGAGGCAGAGGCAGGCAGATCTCTGTGAGTTCGAGGCCAGACTGGACCGATAGCCTCCGAAACTTATGCAGAGAAACCCTGTCTCGTAAAAACCAAAAAAAAAAAAAACAAAAAACAAAAAAAACAACTTAAAGAATATCAAAATCATGTCATACAGAAAATAATATCCTTTATACATTAATATAGTGGTTTTAAATAATATAGTAATAAAGTGGTTTTAAAAAGTTTGTGTTGTTTTAAGTTAGAAAATGTAGTTTATCATACCTAACTGTGAAATTTATTGAGTAGTTTTTAATTTTTGTTTTTTTTTTTTTTGATTTTTTGAGACATGGTTTCTATGTGGCTTTGGGGGCTGTCCTGGAACTTACTCTGTTGACCAGGCTGGCCTTGAACTCACAGAGTTCTGCCTGCCTCTGCCTCCCTAGTGCTGGGATTAAAGGCGTACACCACCACAGCCTGGCGAGCAGCCTTATTTTACCATTTTGCATGTGGTCCATTTTGTAATGTTTAAGTACTTAAGAAGTAGCATGCATTCTCACCAAGGAGTTGTCACACTACAGTGCTCAACTCCTCCATACCTCTATCGTATGCTGGGTCAGTAAGTTAGCGAGAGATCTGTGCTAAAAATCTTCCACACAGACGAAGGCGTGGCAATGAGTTTCTTGGTTATATAATATAGACTAGAGCTCACACACACTTCTACCTTTATGTCATATTGAGCATGTATGAGGTGCTAGCTAGCTTGAGTCTCCAGAAACACACACACACACACACACACACACACACACTTGTCCCCAAATAATAAATATGATTTTTCTGGTCTTCCAGCATATAGATAGCAAGCTTTTTCCCTCTTCTCTACCTTCAATTTTCTGCTGTTGGTGTTCTTTAACAGTGATATTTTGACCATCAGAAGCATATAATCCCTCTTAGAACAATGAAAGATGTCAATTCAAATCCTCACATACTCCTCTAGACCTTTGCTTTCTTCTCGTTCTTATTACTTGTAATTTGCATAAATTACTGATATTTTTCTTTTTGGTTAGTTCTCATTAGAGGATTTTATTTTCCATAAATATTATCACTATGGTCTCTGGATATCCGGGTCATATTAAACCAATTATTTTGGTATAAAAGATGCCATGTGCTTTATTTTCTCATGATTCTTTGTGCTTTTCTAAAAGAAAAAATCCACTGAATATCCCTTACACAGGCTGAAAATAATGTTTAAACATTTCATTCTCTACCCATATTGACTACTGTGTCATTTTACTTATTTTCCTTTTATTCAGAAAACTTCTCATAATTTAATTCTGGGTGTGCCTTGCCACAAAATAATCAGTGCAGAATTCTTCATGAGCTTCTACAACAGTGATACTCAACCTGCAGCTCACAACATTTTGTGGATTGAATTACTCTTTCACAGAGGTAATGGAGGATGTCCTTCTGTATATATATTTCTCTTATTGGTTGATGAACTAAACACTGATAGGCCAGTAGCCAGACAGGAAGTGTAGGTGGGGCTACCAGACAAGAAGAATGCTGGGGACAGGAAGACAGCGAGAGGACCCATGAGGAGATGCTATGGGAAGACAGGATGGTGGCATTCTCCAGTAAGATAAGGCCATGAGGAAATACATAGATTACTAGTTATGGGTTAATAATTAAGAGAGAGCTAGCCAGTAAGAAGCCTAAACCATTGGCTAAGCAGTTTATAATTAATATAAGTCTTTGTGCATTTTGGGGGGGCTAAACAGCTGTGGGACCAAGTGGAAAAGAAACTGTGTACATAGGGGTTGCATAAGACCATTGGAAAACACAGATATTTAAATCACAATTCCTAACAGTAGAAAATTATGATTATGAGATAGCAACAAAAATAATTGTATGGTTTGGTTAACCACAACATGAGGAACTGTATTAAAGGGTTGAAGCATTAGGAAGATTAAGAACAATTGTTCTAAAACAAGTGACCATTCCCTCTAAATTCCAGAGAGCTAGGCTAATATATATCCAATGTTCTTTACTGTCAGAAATGTAAGCAAAAGTATTTTATTTGATGTATTATCTGATTATAAGCTACCTTCAAAGTAGAACTATGTTTTTATGAACTTACTTAATCTAGTAAATGGACACTGTACATATTAGTGCATCTCACACTTAACTTTTGCAATATTCAGTTTCCAGGAAAGATGAATACACAAGGAAACCAGGAAAAGGACTATCTTATGAAACATAGCCACATCAAATGCTTAGAACTCTAGAGTGCTGGAATCAGAAGATGGTGATCACACACCGCAATAAACCCATGGGAAACTTTCCAGAGCAACGTTATGAAGCCCAACGCTTACCATTGCCATGATGTTCAGCCTTCGATGACCACTGAAGAACGGCACTCTTCTTTTTTATATATCTTTCCACATTGTCTTCAAATCCTAGGCATTGTTGGAGTGTAACCTCATCCTTCTGGTAACAGAGTCTAGGAAATGAACTCTGCATATCCTATGTACTTAGGTTACAGAGATGAGGCACTGAGGCTCTTCAGAGACTACCCTTGTTAGGAGCATATATTTGGTGTAGTTTCACTACACCATTACTAACTTTCTCATTTGAGTCCAGAGTACACCATGCACTTCATGTAGTGAGCCATATGGCATTGCATCCACACCTCACATCAGGTTCAATATACGAATAAACAGATCCATTCTTTTGGCAGCTTTTGATTTCCCATGGATAGATTCTACTTTACCCACTATCAAGCCTCTTTCATGGGGTGTCTCCTGAGACTAAAACTATATTATAGAGAGGTACAGAGTTGAAGCACTACTTTTTTTTTTTTTTTTACTGTTAGTGTGTGCAAGTCTGTGCCACTGCAGGTATGTGCATGTCATGTTAAGTTATCAGAGGACAACTTTTGGGCACCTTGTTGAGGGCAGGGTGTCTTCCATTTCTGCCTTGTTGTATGCTTCAGGCTGGCTGGCCTGGAAACATCTGTTTGATTTTTCTCCTTTCCACCTACCATCTCCCTGTAGGAGTTCAGGGATTGAACTAGAAATTCATGCTTATAAAGCAGGTGCTGAACTGTCACTCAGGCCCAAGGTTTGCCAGCATGGGTCCATTTGAATAGCCAGACCTCAAGAATGATGGAAGCTAAAAGTCTCAGCCACAATGAACTGACTCGTTTGCCCACTGTGATTTTCTCACATTCTGGAGGCATGTCTCCCTGAGATCCTCCCATTTACACACTCTCCTCCAGGCTCTGCTCTGAGAATCTTTTTGTAGTAAGCTCATGTAACACTACACTTTAAAAATTTGTTTGCATGAAAAGATTATCATGTTGAAAAATGAGAAGTACAATTATAAGTAAAACATATAATATTTGGGAACATACTTTAGAAAATGCCTACTCATGACACAAAAGTGAATTAATATCTAAATGAAAGTAGTATTTTCCCTACAAACAGCTAAAATTGTTTCCAATAAACAGTTAAGTACCTGCTCCATTTTTAGGTAACTTTCCTTTTTCTATTCAGTTTAAGTTACTCTCTAAAAGTATTTTTTAACTTATTTCTGATAAATGGTTAATATGTTGTCTTTCGTTTCACACATATCTCTCAAAGTAGTGCCTGCTCTCCGTCTGTCAGTCAGCCAGTCAGTCTGTCTTTCACACCCACACACGAAATGTAGACATGTCTCTAGAAGTTAACAATGATATAATGCCCAACTATAAAGTGAAATACAGTATTGCAATTTACCAGTGTTAAAGTAGTGGCCATATGGATAAATATTGCATTGTTTGGCATAGTCCAAATACTTGATCTATAATGATTGTTAATCACTTTAGTACCTCCCTCCTATCTTTATTTGTATTTGGTTAAAAAAACACATTAAAATTTTTCTTCATAAATAAGTAGCCTATTCATTTTATGAGATGTGAGTAGGGATAAAAAATGTAACAAGTAATAAATAGAATCATTGATGTGGATTTTCTAATTGTGATCATTGCCCTAAAAAAGCTCATCCATAAAATACTACTTGCTTCCACATTTAAATACTTTGAAATGTGACAATTGGTGAATTGTCTTGTGGTTATGATCTCTATCTGCCGTGCCCGCTGCGCAGTCTGTATCTGAGAATGTGGAGAGGGTGTCAGGATTGATGACACAGAGACCAGTCGGTTGCATTAAGAAAACTTTATGCTCCCCTAGAAGGCTCAAGAGAACTTCCCAAGAAAGGCTTCCCTCCAGAAAATTTCTGCCACACACACTTTTCTTCCTCCTGGCTGATGGTTATATCCCTGACACCAGAATCGGCAGCAGCAGCAGGGGGCAGGAAGAGGTGGCTAGCCATTCGAAAGATCAAAGACAGGGTGTTTCAGTGAGCTAGCCCTTATCAGGAACTTATAGTTCTGGTAAACATTTCTTAGGGCACTGGATTGTTTTCAGTAAACATGTTTTCAGTAAACATTGTCTCACAGCTGCCTGCTCCCAGGCTGATGGGGAAGTGGGCCTCCAGCCAAGGTCTGTTGTTCCCACTGTTGTTCCCACTGTTGTTAAAATGTTTAGGTTTATCCAGTAAGGAGACACAAACTGCGACTCAATGACAGGGAGGTGGACGGGGAGGGAAAAGGGGGGTGAGAGGTAACCAGCCCATGCAGAGAAGAGAGAGAGAAAGATATGAGAGAGACAGAGTAAGATGAGAGTAAGAGCAAAAGAGACAGAGAGAGCAAGAGAGGAGCAAGAGAGTAAGAGAGCGTAAATGGGCAGGGGTCAGTCCTTTAAAGGGGTCCTTTGCACCTGCCTGGTTCTCAGGGAACTCTGGGCTGGCCAGAGTGTTGCCTGAACGCATCCTGCCAGGTAACAGGGCAGGCCAGCATAATGCCTGAACCTTTCACCCACATCTATCTTCTAAAATATTTTCTGATTTCCAAAAACCAAAGGCTGTTGACTTGATAAATAAATTAATTAGATTTATTGCATCAGGTGGGTGTGATGGTGCATACAGGCATTGTGGAGATAGAAACAAAGTTAGCATGGGTTCCAGACTGACAAGCTGCTTTGAAACATCTCTTTAAAAATTGAAGCAATATGAATAAACTTCAAGACTCAGAGATAAAGCTTAAACATAGAACTGAGAGAAGTACAGAAACACAGATTCCAAGCACTTGTCTAGCAGGAATGAATGAAATATCCTCAAGTTGATCTAGCACTTTACTCTTTTGACTTAACATTTTATTCATCATATTGCTACTTTTACCAGGACAGGTTTTAAAGAACAGTGATTCACATTTGAGGTTGTTTTCTCTAGACTGTGGCTTGGGTCTCACGAGGTAGAATGAAGCATGTGCTATGCCATACCTAGAGTCATTGTAGACTCAGAGAGGACATCATCATGATGAGCAAAGAGGGAGAAGGTATTGTGTCAACAGAGGATATGTAGTCACTGGACATTCCTGGACTTTTTACCTCTTGACTGTATGTGAGAGGAAAAGGCACTTCAACAGATGACCAGCCTAAACCATCTGCTGCAGACATTGTTATCAAACATTGCCTTAGCCAGGTGGGGTTGGGGACACAATCTGATAAGGAAAGGAAAGGTAATCCTGAAGCAGAGAGAGTACACAGATAAAGGTCTTGCTTGCTTATTTCTGCTCCTAAACAGTAAGAGCAACCAAAGTAGACACTTGATCTCAAAAGCAAAGAAGGAAAGAAGAAAAAGGGAGGAAGGAATGGAGGGAAATGGTTAGACAGGAGAAAGGAAATAATTTCATGAAGTGATTTGGGGAGATTAGGTATAAGAGGAGAAACAAAAACTGCTTCAATGGAAAGAAACCAGGACTCAAACACCAAAGTTAATTTTATGAAAGACCATGGAAGAGTCTATTTACAGAGCCATTTTCATCTGCTGTTCTTGAACTGAATAGTTACACTTTACTTTGGAAGCACGTCTTAAGTCAAGAAATTTAAGTTAAAAGAATAAATGTTTGCATTGTTAGGTTGCTAGAAGTTAATTTATGGACAGCAGAAATGCTAATTTTAAGAAAAATGGAAGGCAATACAACAGTATTAATTTGCAGGAATGCCTGGAGACAGCTATTTCAGTTGTAAGTGTCTATTTAATAGTTACTACAAGTGGACAATGATTGTTTGAAAATAAAATAAGTCTCCAAAGCAGACAAAAACAGTGTCTTATGAAAACCCATATTAAGTTATCTGAAGAGAATTTCCATTTAAAATAAATTGACTGTGTGGTTAGCCTGAGCAACATAGCAACTCTTCTCAAAGCAAAGCAAGGCAAAACGAACCAAACAAAGCCTAACCAAACCAACAATGAGGAAACACATGAAGAGCAAAGCAAGTATCAGAAAATAACTCATACAGCTCATACAGGACATTGATTTTAGACATTGCAGGTCTGGAATTTAAACAAAGACTAATTAGTTCAAGTTTCTGATAGAGGGCTGTGGCTACAGTCCAGAGGTCCATCCTTTGCTTAGCATGTATTAGGCTATAGGTTTAGTTCCTAGTTCTGCAAAAATAAATATATAAATCATCCCTAAAGTAAAAAAAATCCTTAAAGTAAATAACAACAACAACAACAATAATAAATCCTTAAAGTAAAAAGCAAAGGACTAATGGGGATGTAAGCAGAAAATGAGAAACAATAAGAAAAAATTAAGGAGACTGGAGAGAAGGCTCAGAGGTTAGGATCACTGGCTGCTCTCCCAAAGGTCCTGAGTTTAATTCCCAGCAACCATATGGTGGTTCACCAACATCTATAATTAGATCTGGTGCCTCTTCTCACTGGCAGGCAGAACATAATAAATAAATCTTTTTAAAAACTTTATTTTACATATCAATTCCATTCCCTCTCCCTCCCATCCTTCCATCCCCCCCACCATCTCACAATCCAACCCCCTATCCACTCCTCAGAGAGGCTCAGTGAGGCCTTCCATAGGGAAATCATGAAAGTCTGTCACATCATTTGGGGGAAGATTGAGGCCCTCCCCTCTGTATCTAGGCTGAGCAAGGTATCCCTCCAGAGGTAATGGGCTCCAAAAAGCCAGTTCATAAACTAGGGATAAATAATGATTCCACTACAAGTGGCTCCGTATATTTCCCAAGCCACCTACTGACACCCAAATACAGGGGAACTAGTTCAGTCTTATGCACATTCTCCAGCTGTCCAACTGGGGTCCATGAGCACCCATGTGTCTGTGGGTTTTCTCAACATAGTCTTGACCCCTTTGCTCATCATTCTTCCTTCTCTACAATTGAACTCCAAGGGTTCGGCCCAGTGCTTAGCTGTGGGGACACCAGACCTTGAGCAGAAACCCACTTCCCCTTCGGCCTGGGAGCAGGCATCTGTTAATGTTTACTGAAAACAATTCAGTACTTTAAAGCTCTTGATAGGGCTCAGATAAGGGCTTGCTCACTGAAATACCATGCCTTTCACACCCCCTACGGCTAGATGCCTCTTCCTGTTTCCTTGTGGTGTCTCCCCGATTCTGGGGCCGGAGATTAAACCACCAGCCAGGAGGAAAGAATGGTATGTAGATGAATGGCAGAAGTCCTTAAAAAGGGAAGCTCCTTTTTCTTAGGGGGACTTCTCCTGAGACTTCTCTCTCCTAAGTGGACTTGGAATCTCCTCCTAAGCTGACTTGGGAAGCATAAAGTTTTCTTAAAGCAACCGACCGGTCTCTGTGTCATCTATCCCGACCACCTCGCTACATTCTCGGATGCAGGCTGCACAGCAGGTGCGACAATTGGAGGTCCTACCGAGATCGTGAAAGCGAGGTAAGTGGACGGGGTTAAGAAACTATGGGGAATAGTTCCGGGAAGCTAGAATCATTGCAGTATCAACTAAAAAAGTTACTTAAAGAACATGGGACTGCAGTCAAGTCTAAAACCCTAGAAGGCTTTCTAAAATTGATCGAACGAGCCAGTCCATGGTTCATTACTGGGGGAAACTTAAATATTCCAGATTGGGAGGAGGTTCGCCGTGATCTTCATAGACTTTTACGAAAAGAGGGATCTGAGTCCTTACCCCCTACGACATTCTCCTTATGGAGATTAGTGAGGGGAGCACTTTTGACAGATAAGGTTCGTCACCACCAGGTAGTTCAGGACACAAAAGAGGCTTTTTTAGAATTACAAGAGACTGAGACTCAAGCCTCCTTGAGTTCAGGGGCAGAGAGTGATGATGAATCATCTGAAGGGACCCTGACTGAAACTAGAGGCTCCATTGTTAGTGAGGATGAGGGGGAGTCTCTTAGTAACAACAAAAAAACGGGTAGAGATCTCCGGGCACGACCCAAACAGAAGAACTCCGGTCAGAATCGGTTATATCCTTCTCTATCAGACCTAGAAAATGGAAGTAGCTCAGACTCAGACTCGTCACAGTCTGAAAAGGAACGGTTACTTGCTGAGATAGTGGCCCTTAAAAAAGAACTAAAAAAGATTCGATTTAAGGAAAAACAGGACAGGGAGAGAAACCCTTCCCCATACTCTGAAAAAAGGGACTCCTCCTATGAGATAACTCAGTCCTTCTCGGACCTGGAGGGAAGACCCAGAGGAGGGGTCCAGTGCTGCCCGGTGGTGGCCCCAGTAATGGAAGTTCCAGACCCGAACAATTCTGGACAGGTCATTCGGCATCATAACCCTTTAAATTTTAAGGATATAAGAAAACTTAAAGAGGCAACTTTAAATTATGGAGCACAGGCTCCCTTTATACTTTCCTTAATGGAATCTTTTGCATCTCTTAATTTGACACCTGGCGATTGGCAGCAGCTTTGCAGAGCAGTTCTGTCGGGGGGAGATTATTTGATTTGGAGAGGTGAGTTTCAGGAAAAATGCAGCCAGACAGTCCAAAGAAATGCACAGGCCGGACAGCCCCAGAGAAATGTGGAGATGCTTACCGGGAGTGGTCAATATGCCACCATTCAGCAACAAATGCAATATGACATCGCAGTCTATGCCCAAGTGGCAGCAGCGGCCCAAGGGGCTTGGAAAGCAATGCCTTCCAAGGAAGGAGGGGATCATCTGTCCAAAGTCCTTCAAGGACCCTCTGAACCTTTTCAAGACTTCGTAGACCATCTCAGTCAGGTAGCAGAAAGAATATTTGGGGGCATTGGGCCTGCGATGCCGGTCATCAAGCAGATGGCATTTGAAAATGCAAATAAATATTGTAAGGAAGCCCTTCACCCATATCGCAATAAAAGTCTAAATGATTACATCTGGTTCTGTAGGGACATTAACTTCATCCAGGGCCAAGAGTTAGCTGCTGCTATTTGACCCCAAGTGGGGAAAGTAAGACCTAATCAGGAGGGAGGGAGAAAAACATGTTTCAGCTGCGGTAGGGAGGGACACTTCCGTAGAGAGTGCCCTCAAAATAGTACTACGGGTCTCAAGCGACCTGGTTTATGCTCCCGTTGCCAAAGGGGATATCATTGGGCCAAAGACTGCTACTCTAAAACTGACCGGGAGGGAAATTTCCTTCCTGCTAATAATAATCAGGGAAATGGGAGGAGGGCCCCACCCCAGGGCCCCAAAACCAATGTGTACAGGGCAATGACCCCTGCTCCGGGCAGTGGCAGGATTCATTTTCTCCCCCAGAGCAACCCCTTCATATCTCAGACCTCCTTAGAGCCACCTCGGGGAGTGTAGGCTTGGACCTCGCTCCCTCTGCCCGGGCAATCCTAACACCGGAAATGGGGATCCAGGCCCTCCCTACTGGGGTGCATGGGCCATTGCCCCCAGGCACAGTCGGACTACTCTTGGGACGGTCCAGTACTATCCTTCAAGGCATCCAGGTACACCCTGGGGTTATAGACCAGAATAACAAAGGAGACATTAAAATAATGACATCAGTGGCCAGTGAGGTTGTCTCCATCCCAGCAGGAGAGCGGATTGCTCAGTTGCTCCTCCTCCCTACAACTCCTTGCAAGGCTCGAGAAAATTAAAAGAAAAACTAAGACATTTTAAAGACTGGCCAACAAGTAAGGCTATAAGGATGTATTAAAAAGGGGGTACCAAGCTAGGGGTACCAGATTAAACGTCTAGGCCTTTGCCTAACAAAGGTCAAAAAAGAAAGGGAACCTAAGATAAGAAGTTGCCCTCAGTGGGAGGGTAGATTGGAGGGTCATCCTCAATGAAAAGATAGATTAAAGATGGGTAAATTAAATAAACTGGTAACAGTTAATAAATGAGGTATTAGTATTCAGTAAAGAAAAAGACAAAGGTATATAAAATAAAAATGTTTGGTTACATTTATATGGGGTAGGTTATTGAATTTTGTGAGTCATCTCTAAAAACTTTTGGCAAAAGCCTGGCCTTTCCACTTTGCATCTACAGAATTACAAGGGGTGGGTATGGCTGTAGCCCCTGAGTGTAGCTCAAAACTTCTCTAATAAAGAAATGACGAGGGACATACAGGACTTTTTCAACCTTTTGTTTTAATTCAAAGATTGACTGGAGTTGTTCGGTTAAAGAAGTTTCAGTTCAACAAACTAATCATAACCTAGGCAAGGAGAGATATGTATGCATGGTCTGTGTGTATGGACGTGGCCACGTCAGTATGTATGAAGTGTGAAATGTAAATGCGTGAATGTTGACAAAAGCAACTGTTCTAATTGCCTTGGATATGATTAAAGGGATACTTAAATCCCTTCAAACAGTTAAAAACTACCTAAATCGATTTAGATATAGCCAAAAGAAACATCCAGTCAGTCGGTTAATATTTTAACAAAAAAATTCAAGTTAAGCCCTCAGAGCCAGTCAGAGAGAGAGAGAGAGAGAGAAAGAGAGGTTTTTTCAGGGAACTGTCCTGCCATTTGGCAGGCCTCCACCCCCAAAGGTGTCTGTGTAGATGCAAATTAGGCCTTGTCAGCTCAGATGCAAATGAGGCCTTGTCAACTAGTGAGAACTACAGGTTAAAAAAAAAAAAGGACTATTTGGGACATAGTATAGTTTACAATCCTTAAATGATTCTCAAAGGTACTTAATGGTTATGTCCCTTTTAAAGGACATCTACTAATACTTTAAATAGTGATCCCAATTCACCTAGATAGTTGACTAAGGAGGGTAGACAAATCCTTCTACTGTTATGGTCCAACTTCAACAGTTCAAACAAAATTTAAAAATAAAAGGGAGTAATGTCCCCAGTCTCCACATGATTCATTAAATAATCCACTCCTCATTTAAATATTTATAAAATATAAATGCCAGTGAGAATCTGCTTCAGACAGATTCTGACATAATGAAAGATAAATAACTATTACTCAGGCCAAATGGAAACACCCATACACTAGACAGTAGAGAAGACCCTAATTTGGGGTCGAGGGCATGTTTGTGTTTTCTTACAGGAAAAGAATAAAGCTTCAGTAGCGGTCACATCTGGTGAGATGCATGGAGCAGAGAAAACTGGACCTGAGACCGTGGGAGCCTGCTCAAGCCAGTTCGAGATCTCCTAAATCAGTGTTCCTGACCCTTGATGTCATCAAATCTATAGCCGGAGAAAGAAATAAAACAGTCAGTTCGAGATTTCCAGTGTCTCATCAGGCTTGCTACATCAACCTCCTGGACCCGTGAGTTTCCATCCCAAAGCCAACAAAACAGGAAGATTAGCAGCTAGCCTTTGATACACCTTAAAACAACAAAATTCATTTTGCCAGCTTTTCCCTTTGGGGGAAAAAAGACCAATTTAAAACATTTGGACATTGGTATGTACTGTGATGAGTGGCAAAAGCCTCTTTTCAGTATTTGAACAGGACATGGTCACTTGAAATATCAGACTTGGTAGTTCCTGTTTCTGGAATCAGTGTGTTTTTCTGGAGAAATGTGGTTTGTCCTGGTGCGACAAAAAGACTTTGACTCGGGTTACATGTTCGGCTGATATTACTGACATTAAATCGACAGACTACATCACCACAGGAACAAATTGGTACTCTGTAAATAGTGCAACAAGCCTCTTGTTCATATTTTTTATAATGCTATATGTATAACATCAATGATTGTACCTAATGTATCTGTGCAAATGCACTCTCTAATGCTTTCCTAAATAGATCTTAAAATGATTGTAAACTTTATCACTGTTTTGACCTTCAAATTGTAACTATAAATCACACTTGTAGCAAAGAAAGGCTGGTGGTAAAATGCTAAGGCCCAGATCGGGGGATGGGCAGGTGACAGAGAGGCGCTATGTCAGTGGGGGTCCTAGGAATGGTAACAGTGGCAGTAGGCATTCTGGCTTCATGCTGAGTTCAAAGTGCCTTAGCCCATGGCAATCCCGATAGCCATAAAGCCTTATTACAAATGATTTTAAGGGTGGGGCTACTTCAAAGACGGGCAACCTGTGGGGAAGACCCACTCCCACCTAACAGGGGTTCAAGGTCCCCCAAAGACTGGCCAGGGAGGGTGACCCTACTTGACCTAAGACAGGAGTGCCTCATTTAAAAAATAAAAAGGGGTGAATTGTGGGGACACCACACCTTGAGCAGAAACCCACTTCCCCTTTGGCCTGGGAGCAGGCATCTGTTAATGTTTACTGAAAACAATTCAGTACTTTAAAGCTCTTGATAGGGCTCAGATAAGGGCTTGCTCACTGAAATACCATGCCTTTCACACCCCCTACGGCTAGATGCCTCTTCCTGTTTCCCTGTGGTGTCTCCCCGATTCTGGGGCCGGAGATTAAACCACCAGCCAGGAGGAAAGAATGGTATGTAGATGAATGGCAGAAGTCCTTAAAAAGGGAAGCTCCTTTTTCTTAGGGGGACTTCTCCTGAGACTTCTCTCTCCTAAGTGGACTTGGAATCTCCTCCTAAGCTGACTTGGGAAGCATAAAGTTTTCTTAAAGCAACCGACCGGTCTCTGTGTCATCTATCCCGACCACCTCGCTACATTCTCGGATGCAGGCTGCACAGCAGGTGCGACACTTAGCTGTGACTCTCTGCTTCTGTTTCCATTAGCTACTAGATGAAGGCTCTATGATGGTATTTAAGGTTGTCATCAGTCTCATTATAGGTTTTCAGTGACTGGGATTATTTCTTGTGCTATTGGAGTCTTTTTGGAGCTCCTTGCCTATACCTTGAACTTTTTGACCTAAGTTTTCTTCTAGTATTTTTAAAGTCTCATTTATTACACTGAGGGCTCTGGCTCATTTTGAATTTATTTTTATCCAGACTGAAACACGTGTATTGAATTGATGCATGCAAATATCCAATCCTTCCTGTATCACATGTTGAAGAAACACCTTTTTCTGGTGTATATTATTAATTCCTTTGTGACTCAGCGACATATGTCCACCTATACTAGCTCTATGTCTTCCACCTCCACCAATAGTTGCATCTTCCTTAGCACAACCAACATCTCTCTGGTTTCCTGTCACAGTAATGGCGGAAGCAAGGAAGGGAGTACACTTCCTAGAAGGTACTATTGACCTCCCTCCAGTTAGAGCATTGTGTGGCTGGGCACTGCCTGAAAGCTACTGGTGGCAGCTTCTTGGAGGGGTCCACACTTATGTTTGCTCTCTTCAGCCATTTCTCCTAATAGAGAAGAGCCTACTGTTTCTTAATACTGACTATTCTTTTCCTGGGTCACTCACAGGTGGCTTGTAACATGACACCTCACCTGAAAAATAACCATTTGATCAAGTTTTTGGGATTATAAAACTTCAAGAGAATAATCTACCCAAGGAAAAAAAAAATCATGAATTAAGAAAGTAAAGAACAATGTAAAGATGTGTACTTTCTCACCACTGAAACTATAATGCACTTAATGGTATCCCTTAATATAATTACAGGAGCCGATATATTAATATGCCATTAAAATTATAGTGGTAGGCTGAGTAAACATGAATACCATTAAGAAGTCTGGATAATCACAACAAAGAGAAGATGAAATAACTAAAGTAATGCATTTTGAATAAGGATATAGTTTAGTTACATCCCATTAAAAAATACAGTAGCTGGAAAATGACCTGGAACAATTTAAAAACAATCCCAAGAACTATGTTATGGAATATAATTAAACTTTAATGAGACAATTTTAAGACTCAACAAGAGTGTCTACTGTGTGTATATAAATTATATGAGAAAGTACAGTTCCCAGAATAATCTCCTTTATATGTTAAGCACAAGAAATTGTTAATAGTACACATTAACCACTTAAGCGTTCTGTAGCATGATTGATTAGAAAATTTGAAAATTAAAATCATTATGGACTTCAACAGCTCTAGAAGTCTAATGAACTGGTATAAGCACTGAGTTCTACTTTTAGTATTGCAAAATTATTGATGCTGATTGATTAAGGGCATTTGATGTGTTAAGATAATGTGGGGACACCAGACCTTGAGCAGAAACCCACTTCCCCTCGGCCTGGGATCAGGAAGCTGTGAGATAATGTTTACTGAAAACAATTCAGTGCTATAAAGCTCTTGATAGGGCTCAGATAAGGGCTTGCTCACTGAAATACCATGACTTTGACACCCCCTACGGCTAGATGGCTAGATGTCTCTTCCTGTTTCCCTGCTGTGTCTCCCCAATTCTGGGGCCAGAGATTAAACCACCAGCCAGGAGGGTGAGAAGTCTGAAAAGAATTGTATGTAGATTTGATGACATCAAGGGTCAGGAACACCGACTTAGGAGATCTCGAACTGGCTTGAGCAGGCTCCTATGGTCTCAGGTCCAGTTTTCTCTGCTCCATGCATCTCACCAAATGTTGTGACAGCTACTGAAGCTTTATTCTTTTCCTGTAAGAAAACACAAACATGCCCTCGACCCCAAATTAGGGTCTTCTCTACTGTCTAGTGTATGGATGTTTCCATTTGACCTGAGCAATAGTTGTTTAACTTCCATTACATCAGAATCTGTCTGAAGCAGATTCCTCACTGGCATTTACATTTTAAAATTTTTTAAATGAGGAGTGGATTATTTAATGAATCATGTGGGGACTGGGGACATTACTCCCCCTTTTATTTTTAAATTTTGTTTGAACTGTTGAAGTTGGACCATAACAGTAGAAGGATTTGTCTACCCTCCTTAGTCAACTACCTAGGTGAATTGGGATCACTATTTAAAGTATTAGTAGATGTCCTTTAAAAGGGACATAACCATAAAGTACCTTTGAGAATCATTTAAGGATTGTAAACTATACTATGTCCCAAATAGTCCCTTATTTATTTATTTATTTATTTATTTTTTACCTGTAGCTCTCACTAGCTGACAAGGCCTCATTTGCATCTGAACTGACAAGGCCTAATTCGCATCTACACAGACTCCTTTGGGGGTGGGGGCCTGCCAAATGGCAGGACAGTTCCCTGAAATAACCTCTCTCTCTCTCTCTCTCTCTCTCTCTCTCTCTCTCTCTCTCTCTCTCTGACTGGCTCTGAGGGCTTAACTTGAATTTTTTGTTAAATTATTAACCGACTGACTGGATGTTTCTTTTGGCTATATCTAAATCGATTTAGGTAGTTTTTAACTGTTTGAAGGGATTTAAGTATCCCTTTAATCATATCCAAGGCAATTAGAACAGTTGCTTTTGTCAACATTCACGCATTTACATTTCACACTTCATACATACTGATGTGGCCACGTCCATACACACAGACCACGCATACATATCTCTCCTTTTGCCTAGGTTATGATTAGTTTGTTGAACTGAAACTTCTTTAACAGAACAACTCCAGTCAATCTTTGAATTAAAACAAAAGGTTGAAAAAGTCCTGTATGTCCCTCGTCATTTCTTTATTAGAGAAGTTTTGAGCTACACTCAGGGGCTACAGCCATACCCAATCCTTGTAATTCAGTAGATGTAAAGTGGAAGGCCAGGCTTTTGTCAAAAGTTTTTAGAGATGACTCACAAAATTCAATAACCTACCCCATATAAATGTAACCAAACATTTTTATTTTATATACCTTTGTCTTTTTCTTTACTGAATACTAATACCTCATTTATTAACTGTTACCAGTTTATTTAATTTACCCATCTTTAATCTATCTTCCCATTGAGGATGATCCTCCAATCTACCCTCCAACTGAGGGCAACTTCCTATCTTAGGTTCCCTTTCTTTTTTGACCTTTGTTAGGTGAGGGCCTAGACATTTAATCCAATCCACCCTTCAACTGATGGTTTAATCATGGAGATATTAAATATTTTTAATAAAGCAGAGATTCTGCTTTTAGGAGGGGGAAACTCAGACTCTCGTGTTGGCAGAAGCCACTCCCAATGTATTTATTAGTGCTATAAAGGCGATGAATGGGGAGCTGCAGTTACTAACTGGTATCAAAACGGTGGGAGGGGTTTTCCTCACCAGTGCCCATACTTCCCTTACCTGAGTTTGGCAATGTTTGGATCATTTTTATCATGGCGAGCATTCCTAGTGTCGGGAGCAGAGTCGGGGTCAACATGCCTGATGCACCGTTCGGGGACCCAAATCGGCTTCTCACTTCCTGGAGGGAAAACACAAACAGCCCCTCGGACCCTAGCTAGTAGGGGAGTGGGTGGCTGCCATTTTCCTGTAATCAAATCCTTCCATCTGACCCATCCCAAAGACTGGGAGGGTTTGTTCCAATGTCTCTCCATAGCAGACAAATTATTACTGTCTATGGTCAAAAAATTTAAAATATAAAGTATGGTGGATAACTGAATATTGGGGGAGGCGACATATTCCCCCTTTTTTATTTTTTTAAAATACTGTTTGAGAGTGGCATGGGTGCGCTCCACAATGGCCTGTCCGGTGGGGTTGTGAGGAATACCAAAAGAATGGACAGTGTGATGTTCCCTGCATAAGGCAGCAAAGCGATTGCTGGCATAGGCAGGGCCATTGTCCGTTTTTAGGGCATCAGGAATGCCCATGTAGGCAAAGGCCTGCAGGCAATGAGAAATAACATCTTTAATCTTCTCTCCTGAGTGGAGAGAGGAAAAAATCAGTTTAGAATACATGTCCACCGAAACATGCATGTATTTCAATTTCCCTGCCTGTGGCAGGTGAGTTATATCCATTTGCCAAAGATGGTTGGCCCTGGGGCCCCGGGGATTTACCCCCTCATTGGGAGAATTATGATAAGGGGCACAGTCAGGGCACTGAGAGGTAATCTGTGTAGCCATGGATAGGGGGCACCCAGTATGAAATTTAATGGAGCGGGCATTTAGATGATATCGCTCATGGAGCTGGTGGGCAAGCTGCTCCTGAGTGTATAAGACCCTAATTTGGGGTCGAGGGCATGTTTGTGTTTTCTTACAGGAAAAGAATAAAGCTTCAGTAGCTGTCACAACATTTGGTGAGATGCATGGAGCAGAGAAAACTGGACCTGCGACCGTGGGAGCCTGCTCAAGCCAGTTCGAGATCTCCTAAGTCGGTGTTCCTGACCCTTGATGTCATCAAATCTACAGCCGGAGAAAGAAATAAAACAGTCAGTTCGAGATTTCCAGTTTCTCATCAGGCTTGCTACATCAACCTCCTGGACCCGTGAGTTTTCATCCCAAAGCCAACAAAACTGGAAGATTAGCAGCTAGCCTTTGATACACCTTAAAACTACAGAATTCATTTTGCCAGCTTTTCCCTTTGGGGGAAAAAGGACCCATTTAAAACATTTGGACATTGGTATGGACTGTGATGAGTGGCAAAAGCCTCTTTTCAGTATTTGAACAGGACATGGTCACTTGAAATATCAGACTTGGTAGTTCCTGTTTCTGGAATCAGTGTGTTTTTCTGGAGAAATGTGGTTTGTCCTGGTGCGACAAAAAGACTTTGACTCGGGTTACATGTTCGGCTGATACTACTGACATTAAATCGACAGACTACATCACCACAGGAACAAATTGGTACTCTGTAAATAGTGCAACAAGCCTCTTGTTCATATTTTTTATAATGCTACATGTGTAACATCAATGATTGTACCTAATGTATCTGTGCAAATGCACTATCTAATGCTTCCCTAGTAGATCTTAAAATGATTGCAAACTTTATCACTGTTTTAATCGTCAAATTGTAACTATAAATCACCCTTGTAGCAAAGAAAGGCTGGTGGTAGAATGCTAAGGCCCAGATCAGGGGATGGGCAGGTGACAGAGAGGCGCTATGTCAGTGGGGGGTCCTAGGAATGGTAACAGTGACAGTAGGAATTCTGGCTTCATGCTGCATTCAAAGTGCCTTAGCCCATGGCAATCCCGATAGCCATAAAGACTTATTACAGATGATTCTAAGGTTGGGGTCTCTCCAAAGACGGGCAACCTGTGGGGAAGACCCCTCCCACCTAAGACAGGGGTTCAAGGTCCCCCAAAGACGGGCCAGGGAGGATGACCCTACTTGACCTAAGCCAGGAGTGCCTCATTTAAAAATAAAAAGGGGTGAATTGTGGGTACACCAGACCTTGAGCAGAAACTCACTTCCCCTTCGGCCTGGGAGCAGGCAGCTGTGGAGATAATGTTTACTGAAAACAATTCAGTGCTATAAAGCTCTTGATAGGGCTCAGATAAGTGCTTGCTCACTGAAATACCATGACTTTGACACCCCCTACGGCTAGATGTCTCTTCCTGTTTCCCTGTGGTGTCTCCCCGATTCTGGGGCAGGAGGTTAGACCACCAGCCAGGAGGGTGAGAAGTCTGAAAAGAATGGTATGTAGATGGATGACAGAAGTCCTTAAAAAGGGAAGCTCTTTTTTCCTGGAGAGATTTCTCTCTCCTAAGCGGACTTGGAATCTCCTCCTAAAGCTGACTTGGGAAGCATAAAGTTTTCTTAAAGCAACCGACTGGTCTCTGTGTCATCTATCCCGACCACCTCGCTACATTCTCGGATGCAGGCCGCACAGCAGGTGCGACAAGATAACATATTTTTAAATCATTTTTTATATTATTATTAGGCACATGCCTGTGTTTCAGTGTGGGTTTGTGTGCATGTGTGTGAAATTACCAGTAGAGGTAGAAGAGGATATGGGATCTTTCAGATGAGCTGGAGTTACAGGTGGTTGTGAACTACCCAGAACTGAAACTAGGGATTTAACTCAACTCCTCTGCAGGAGTAGTAACTGCTCTTAACCACTAACCCATATCTTTACCCCTAATAGCACATATTTTAATAGTTCAATTTCACAAGGGTGTGAGTTTATCTCACTATAAAGCTCAGACTTTCTTGCCTAGTATGTGACTGGCAGCATGTCTTGCACTGGGATAGAGAGATGAGTAAGAGACAGAAAACAACAAGCCAGAAAGCATCAACCTTTGAAATATGGATTTCTTGGGTCAGATATGATTAACATGATACTTTTCATACTGTGTACATTACATGATAGGGCGTTCTCTGTAGGTACTATTCTGGGCAATAATGTTGTTCGTCTAAACTTAGGATTTAAGTGAATTTTCAATAAAAATTGAAAGGTCAATACTCTAATAATACCTTTAGACTGATTAGTAATGGTTTTTTTAAAAAAAAATAGAACATTATGTACATTAGGCTTATAGAAGTTTCGTTATTAAAATATTTCTAATATGAAGATACAGTGAATAGCATGTTTGGTCTGATTAAATTCTATACAGCTTCTTGTAGATGATAATAACATGCAGTCTTTACACAGGTACACATAAATATATGTTGTCAAAGATTAAAGACCAAGCAAAAAGACTACTGAAGTTTTGGTATGGCCAATAGATCATGGTTGGACATTGATCTTGCACTGAAACACTATCTTTTATCTGGAGTGTTAACAATCTTGTGTTTTACAAAAAAATTCTTCTCATGGAAATGGATTTATTTAGAGTACTTAGACCTCATTCTGGGATTTTTTAAAAAATAAGAACAAAGTCGCTGAATAGCATATTTTGTTGTCTGTGTGTTGAAGCACAACCTCTACACTGCTGTGTGCCTCTTCCTGGGCCCTCTCTTCCTTGGCACCCCCTTTGCCCACATGCAAATGACTCAAATGCTATTAGCAAAGGCCCAGAAAATTTGGAAGACTTCTCTAGACATTTTGGCTAATGTGCTCTGGAAGACTCAGTCCATCAAGGCAGATCCTCTACTGCTGGCCAGAGGATTTCTTTCTGTTTCTGTATGGACATAATTTTTTGTTCTATTCACAACCATTCTTTTATTGTCTTACCATGTAGAGTTGGCAGATGCTCTGGGACTCTCTTCTCACTCCCTTATATATTTTCTTCTTCAAACTAAATCATATTTTTTCATTCCTTGGCTGCAAGTACTACTTGGAAGCCACTCGGGGGCTTTATTTCACCAACAATTCAGATACACTTCCAAATGATTTTACAATTACTTAATTACCTGCAGTTGACTTTTTTGTACCCAAAGCAGGGCTCAACTTGTTCTGTTTTAAATGTAGCAAGTTATAAAACTCACTTTAAAAATATAACAAATTACAAATCTTCAACGAGAAATACTTGTAGTGCTTTTGCTTTGGTTGAAGTCAGATAGGACCTAAGTACATCAGTATGTTGGGATGCCATCATTCAGTTGACTATTCAAAGGACTAGCTAAATAATAAATAAGATCTATTGCAAAATGAGACTGTAAGTCCCTTTGTCCAAAATTTATTAAGAATGGCGCTAAGTGATTTTGCAGCATTAAATGAAACATAGTACTATTGCCTACATAGAGAATCATGACTTCATAGACTACTGGTCCATATAATCAGCCCAATCAGCCCTGTTTATCACATACATTTTTTCATTATCAAAATACTTGGGCATATATCTAAAGAAGTTCATATGCTATAGCAGTGATACATGCACATTTGTGATCATAGTATTCAAAATATCTAGGAAATTGAATCAATCTAGATATCCATCAGTGGAAGTATGAATAATAATGATGGAATTATCAACACAAAAGAAAATTGAGACTATGAAAATTTAAGGAAATATATGGAACTGGAAAATACTATGTTGTACAAGGTAACTCAGGTCCATAAATACAAACACTTCATAATATCTCTCATATGTGAATATTATATTTGAGTTTAGATATCTGTGTTTGAGGTAGAGTGAGTGTCTGTAGAGGCTAGAAAACAAGAAATGAGCTATGAGAGATGTATTTGTGGGTGTCTTTGGAGGGAGAATACTTAAACACATGTGCTATAAAAGTAGAATGAGAAGAATTCCAGGGCTCAGTTGGTTTAAATGGAGATTGGAAAAAATGAGGAATAGGTGAAGATGTGGGGGAGGGCCAACAAAAATTTAATAAGAGTACAGGAAAAATGTATATAGAAATCTATAATTGGCAAGGTAACTGAAGACAAAACACGTTTGTGATGTAGTACACAGATAAATAAAGCTAGAACTAAGCTGCATACTCCCAGCTCATTGGCTACAATTCATAGTTCTGGGGGAGATGAGTTATCAGTGGTCCTATTCTCAGCAATGGATCTTGCATACTAAAATACAGACCAACATGAAAGATGCTCTCACTGGTGCCATAGTGGCATAATTGTTTGGGGGCTAACCAGCAGTTCATAATTGGACTTGAAGCTGCTCCATGACACTATAAACATGGGTAAAAACTTTGGCTAGAGATGTCACAGACCTTAGTAGAGCAGATCCCTGTCGGTACTAAGCTAAATGAGCATTTAACCAAATTGCTTTCTTAATGTTTATATTCATATCCATGGACTAATGCTGCTATTTGTCTTGGCTAGAGAAGTTTTTTTTTCCTCAGTGGGAAATAGTTAATGTAGAGACTCACAACTGGTCAAGAAACTGAGAATAATGACTCCTGAGGGCTTAGCTCTAAGCAGGGCATTTATTTTATTTCAAGGGAGGATTAATAAAGAAGGGAGGAAAAACCACAAGAGAGAGAGGATGGTGAAGAGTCCTTTGAAACACTGTTTTGTGAATACAGTATGGAGAATACAATCGTGAACACACAGTAGTTGTAAATCGCCTGCATAAGATCTGCACGCGTGTAGAATAAGCCGTGGAAGTAGTGGGTGGAGGGGCTGGCAAGTAGACAGGGTCTGTAAGAGTGGGAAGGGCACAGAAGAGGGGAATATGACCATGACATGTTGTACACATGTTCAGAATTGTCAAAAATTAAATTACAAAACTAAAACTATACGAGGGTAAGGAATTAATTTATTCACTAATTTTCCTTTAATAATTTTTGAACAATATTTTCACTTATCAGGAGAATATTTTACTGCAAGAAATTCTCACATTAGAAAAAATAGTTATTTTGTCATGATATCTTTATTGCTTGTTGAGTATAACTTCATTTTTAATATTTGAAACTTATACTGTTAATTATATTATATCAAAATGGGTATATGTTCCATACTTTACTTAAATAATTAATTCTCTAATATCTAGGATGTTAAGGTTTTATTTTGCATTTGCTGTGGTTAAGGCAAACAGCTCTGGACACAGAGCCTCTATGTGAACCCTGACTCCATGGCACCAGCAAGGTTCTTACCTCTCTAGGCTCTCCTTTTCTAATCTGAAAGTAAAGACTTCTATCCATCTTCTAGTATTATTTTGTTTCCTCTTTAGAGGGTTGATCTAGATTATTAATGGCCACAATAATAATACACTAAAGTTAAAATCAGTTGTTCACGTGTGTTTAAGTCCCAATTCAGGTTTCAAAACCCCACACCCTGCATTGATTCTTAACATTGTATATTTTTCTCTGTTGTTTTCTCTTACATTTTCTTCATTTACCCACGAAAAGCTATCTGACACTTAAGTTTCCATTCTGTGTGCTGCATGTTCTCAGTCAAGAGTTCCTTGCTCTAAAAGTCAGTTGAACTCTCTTACTAGTTCCTTTTCTTTGAGATCCTGAAGATGGTGATGTGATGGGGGACTCATATCTTAGCTAGGGTGTCTATTGCTGTAATAAAACTCCAAGACAGAAAAACAAGATGGGGAGGAAAGGTTTTATTTGACTTACAATTCCATATTACTATTCATCATCAAAGGAAGTCAGGGCAGGAACTCAAACAGGGCAGGAACCTGGAGATAGGAGCTGATGGAACTGGTGTAGTGGAGTGCTACTTTCTGGCTTGCTACTAATTAGTGGCTTGCTTAGCCTGCTTTCTTGTAGATCCCAGGGCCACCAGCTCAGAGATGACATTACCCACAATTGGCTGGCTGCTCCCTATTAATCTCTAATTAAGAAATGACCTACAGGCTTGTCTACAGATTGATTTTATGGAGGAATTTTCTCTTTTGATGACTTTAGCTTGTGTCAAGTTGACATAAAACTAGCCAGCACAACTCGTGTTTCATGATCTCTTGAATCTGTGATCTGTCCTTTCATGGCCCATCAGGTTTAATGTCACTATTTTTATGTATTATGGACATTATCTAATATCCATATAAATGGAAAGGCCATCAATAATTGAAAAAATAGTAACTCTAAATTTTAAAATGCAAAATTTTTATGCATTACATAATGTTCTTTCATGGCTCTATTCTATTTAACTCAATTGTCAACATAAAGAAACTCCAAACTCAACTTTTTTCAGAAAGAGCTAAATTGTTTCTGTATGTCTTAACAATTTCTAGCTGTCCATAGGATTCCATGACATACTATGCCTCTGCTCTGTAATATACATTTAGGTGCATGTCTAAGCCTATAGTCTCCAACATGGTTTATGCTTAGACCACCTCATGCATGTGCTCTCAGTTTGTTGCTAGACTATGCCATTCACTTTCTTGCATTAATGTTATTTATACATGCTCTAAGGATCCAGGTTTTAATTGAGTCACTGGAGTGGGATCTGCGTTTCTCCACATGCTACACATATGTGACAAACATCCTGGAGCTGGTATTGTCTTCAATAACAAACTAGTCTATTTTCTGCCAATATCAGAGTTTTATAAACTGGGTAAATGATATTGAAAAGAGGATTCTTAGAGCTCAGAGTTCAGGAAAAAGATATAGGTATTTTATCTGGTAATATTCTTGTTTAGCAGAGTACTAGGTCAGAGTATGGCTTGCAGCAGGAGCCAGGGTTTGCACGTGTGTGTCCTCTGCTCTCTTTTTATAAAGCCATCCGTATTCTACCATGGGTGATCCACCCAGATGTTGGACCAAGTTTCTACTCTCTCAATACCACACAATGGGAAAAGAATAAACTCTAGAATGAATTTCAGGTGGAGTAAACCATATTCTGATCATATCAACTAAGACCTATATCAATTTTATCTGTCAGTTATGCTGTATTAGTCAATATTCAATCAATTCTTGAATCCTTGACAGTATTGGATTCAACATGTCTCAAATTCAGACTTCTTACAAGATTACATTAAGGCCCCACTGTAGTTGAATAAATAAAGAATAACTGAAGTTTTTGGTTCAACTTTCTACAACTGAAAGGATAGTGCTGTCTTACCACATGCAGGAAGGTTGTAGTATGTTCTAGAGTATTCAGTAGGTTAGAGATAGCAATTGTAGTTCCAGGAAATTTCCTATTTCTTTCTTTAAAATCCCATCACACTGTCTAGCTTCTTGTTTGCATGCTTTTCAGGTGACTGATCCTAATTCATAGAAAGCATTATTTTTTAACTTTTCATGTGTTTCTTTTTCTGAACTCACTATTTTCATGGCAGTCCAGTATGAACGGGGTTATGTTATTATCAGTTCTCATTTTTTTATCTCTTTGTATTTAGCTATGATTTCCTCTAATATTCCTTTCAAGTCAGACTTTCCCTAATTAGTTGGCTCTCTTCCAGTTTCCCCACCAACTTGAGTCTGTATCACTCAAGTTCACTTGCTCTACTATAGCAATTCTCAACTTATGGGTTGCCACTCCTTTGGGGATTGCATATCAGATATCCTGCGTATCAGATATTTATTTACATTGCAATTCATACAGTAGAAAACTGGAGGTATGAAGTAGCAATGAATTAATTTTATGGTTGGGGTCATCACAACATGAGGAACTGTTTAAGGGGTTGTGGCATTAAGGTTGAGAAGCATTGCTTTGGTACTATTACTACTAACTGATTTGTTCAAGGCTTCTAATCTGTTAACATTGGTACTTATTACTTATTACCCAGAAAACAATATCTGCTTGCTGCCTGCACTATGTAGATGTCCTGTCTTCTGTGCGCATTCTCCATCTCCCTATTATTTCTTCTGGCATAATCTTTTGGAAACATCTCAACCTCCAGTCACACCTAACACTCTTCTTTGATTGCTAAACCCAGATTAGCATTGTAGTAGAAAATCACACATCTAGGCCAATAAGCAAATCTTTTCTATGTCTTCTGTCACTAATGGACAAACTATTTCATATTGGTACAAAGTACTCTTCCATACACCTAACTCTCAAGTTACACTTATACAGTAAACCTGATATTTCTACATTTCAATTCCTCCCATCCTCCATGCCTGAATGTACAAATCTTCTCCATGGTCTTTAACTTCTGATTATAGAGGAAATCCTTTTACTGGAAAATCTTTTCTGAACCCATCCTTTCTATTCTTTCTATGGGTTTTGCTCCTGAGTTATACTCTTTCCCTTCAGAATCAATACTCACTTCATCTTCAATGAGTGACTCCAAATATAAACAAAGCCATCATAATGCTTCCCTTAAGAAGAAAAGGGTTACTCTCCTGACTCTGCAGTCCTACTGGTATCTGTCAGTCCTCTCCTGGCTTCCACAAATTTCTCTTCCATATTAGGTAAATGATTGCTTACTCCATTTCAACCTGGTTTTCAACTCCATTACATGCTAAAATGGAGTGCTACAAGGTGATATTAACATTGTTGAATCCATTGTATATTTGAAAAGTTGACATTTAGCTCAATGATTGTTTTACTCATTAAACACTAGTCTTATGGTTTCTGAAGCACCTGTCTTATGTTCTTATTTTTTATTGGTTTCCTCTATTTATCTATATTGTCAGTCTTTTCCTGTTGTAAGCACTACATGTGTATAGTCCAGAAGTAGCTTTGCCTTAAGCCACTACTCTTTTCTTTTAATGATCTTAATTTGTTGCCTTCAAAATCCATCTTTACGATTTTATAAATGTATATCTCTAGCTAAACATAAAATGTGTTTACCAAATAATACACTTGGCACACAAATACCTATTCATCCCAGATCTGACTAGTATATATTAAATCCTGAGTTTTGGCCAAATTCTCTCCTTGTATGATACTCAGTCAATGGCAGAAGCTAAATACAGTGAAGAATTTTTCTAATATTTCTTTCTTTTTCTTTTCTTCATATTTACCTCCTCAATTTGTGACATCTTTAGGCTATGTTTTAATCTATCTATTTCTGTCCATCCTGACTTCTATCACACTATTCTGAGTAAATTCTATGAATTGTGTCCTTTTCATCTTCCCATGCTTTCCACATAGTGGCTGGGTTCTGCCCAAGGCAAGATGCACAAGTTTTAGTTTTTTCACCTTTAACAAACATTCCAGCACTAAATAAAATCACTCAGCAATGGACACTCATCCTCTTGACAGTATTCCTAAAATCTACTTTTCTGCTTCAATGTAGTTGTTGCTTACTTCCTACTCAAATTCATGTTTTGTTTAAATTACTTACTTGTATGTATACTAGGGTATCGAGATATTCTTATCTAAATGAAATACAGATACTTAGAAAACGTATACTTTAAAGGTCTGTGTCATTGACAGTTGGTTCCTATGCTTCCAGACATCTTCCTGTGTGCCCAGACACAAATTTTAAGTTGCTATTTACCTATGTCGACTTTGGAAACTGTGTGTTTGCTGTATAATGTGGACATATTTCCAAGCCATAAATTTAGTAAGTAAGCAATGCTGATTATATAATCCCATTTAGTTAATTATTTTAGTGAGTAGATATTATTACATTACTCCATTAATTTGTTCATGTACTTCAGTACTTTAATATTTGTTTTTTAGGTTATCCTTTTTTTTAAACATCTTATATACACATGTACAGGTAGCAGTTAAGATATAATCTTAATTATTTTTCCAGATGGAAACCACAGGCACAGGCTACAATTCAGTGTTTGCCTTATACTCTAATTAACCTTCAGATAAATTTAGAAACTTTTATTCATTTACATTGAATGATAATTTCACTTTGCCTAATGTATTTATTTCCCTTTTTGATCTTTGTTAATTTCTTAGCTATATAACAATATTTACTCAGTATTCTCATATATAATTTTGGATGATTATTGGTGTTTAATGATTTCACATATTTTTTCATTTATATTTATTTTCATATCATCCCTTTAAATTCCCTTTATATTTTTCTATTGAAATTCTAATCATTTTATTAATAGATTTTGCCAAATTTTCCCTAGATGTTACAAGTTACAAATTTTAGTATTTTCAAAGTTTACTGAACAGATTTATTTTACTATTAATGATAATTAATTGTAGTTTGCATTCAACCATAGCTAACTTTCTTATTTCAGTCTAATGCTCTTCCAATGAGAAATTTTGGTAACTAGATTTTCCTTTTGCATTGGTGTTGTGAATTATGGTGATTTGTTTTTTATTATTTTTCCTCTTTTTATTTAATTTAAATTAGAAACAAATTTGCTTCACATATCAATCCCAGTTCCCTCTCACTCCCTTCCTCTCCCTCACCCCTTCAACCCTCCCCAAACTCCTCCCTCTAGTCCCCACTCCACTCTCCAAGGAGGGTGAGGCCCTTCATGGGGGATCTTGTAAGTTTGTCACATGATCTGAAGCAGTTCCTAGGCCCTCTCTCATGTGTCCAGGTGGAGACAACATCCTTCCACATTGAATGGGCTCTGAAAGTCCTGGATGACAGGGCTAAAGGCTGATCTATTGCCTGAGGCCCCAAAGGATGCTGAGGCCTTGTCACCGACACCCACATACAAGGGGTCTGGATCAGTCCCATGCTGGCCTCTCAGCTTTCAGTCTGGGGTCTATGAGCTCCCCTTTGTTCAGGTCAGCTGTTTCTGTCGGTTTCACCAGCCAAGTCTTAACCCCTTTGCTCATCACTCCTCCCTCTCTGCAACTGGGTTCCAGGAGTTCAGTACAGGGTTTAGCTGTAGGTGTTTGCCTCTGCTTCCTTCAGCCACTGAATGAAGGCTCTACGATGGCACACAAGGAAGTTGTCAGTCACTTTATTAGGGAAGGGCATTTAAGGTAGCCTCTCCACTATTGGTTAGATTGCCAGTTGGTGTCACCCTTGTAGGTCTTTGGACATCTTACTAGTGCCAGATCTCTCTTCAAACCTATAATGGCTCCTTCAATTATGGTATCTCTCTCTCATCCTGCTCTCCTCTATTCTCCTCCAACTCAAGTTTCCTGCTTCCTAATATCTTCCTTTTCCCTCCTCTTCACGCCTCTCTTTCTCCTAGCTTTCTCCCCACTCCCCCTTGCTCCCTGTCCCCTCAGAAGATTCTCTTTCCCTTTTATGGGTTACCATGCATATTTCTCTTAGGGTCCTCCCTGTTTCCCAGACTCCCTGGCTGAGGGATTGTAGGTTGGCACTCCCCTGTTTCATGCCTAAAATCCATACATGAGTGAGTACATACCATGCTTGTCATTTTGTGACTGGGTACCTCACTCAGGATGGTTTCTTCTAATGCTATGCATTTTGCTGGCAAATTTCAAGATTCCATTGTTTTTTGCTCCTGAGAAGTACTCCACTGTGCAAATGTACCATACTTTCTATATCCACTCTTCAGTTGATGGGCATCTAGGTTATTTCCAGGTTTGGGCTATTACAAATAATGCTGCTATGAACATAGTGGAACAGACATCCTTGTTGTACGAATGTGCATCTTTTGGGTATATATGCCTAAGAGTGGAATTGCTGGAACTTGTGGTAGAGGCTGATCTCCAAAATTTACAAAGAACTCAAGAAGCAAGTCTCCAAAACACCAAAGGATCTAATTAAAAAGTGGTGTACAGAAGGAAATAGAGAATATTATTAGAGGAGTTTAAAATGGCTGAGAGACACATAAGAAAGTGCTCAACTTCCTCAGCTATCAGGGAAATGCAAATCAAAACAACTCTGAGATACCATCTTACTCCTAAATGGCTAAAATCAAAAACACCAATGACAATTTATGCTGGAGAGGATGTGGAGAGAGGGGAACACTCTTCTACTGCTGGTGCGAATGCCAACTCGTACACCTACTTTGGAAATAAATATGGCGATTCCTCAGGAAAATGAGAATCAGTCTACCACTAGATCCAGGAATTATGATGATTTGAATGAGATATTCCCTATTATCTTGGGCATTTGAATTGGTTCTTGTTTGGTACCATTATTTGTGGAGACTTAGAAGGTGTGACCATGTTGGAGGAGGTATGTTACTAAGACAAGGCAGGGAGGGAAGAAGAGAGAGTATGATTATGAGTGAATGAGATAAACAGGAGGTGTCATAGACAAGATATCCTTTACAAGCACACTCAGTGACCTACTTCCTCTAAGTAGGCCCTGGTTACTAAGCTTCTACTTCCTCCCGAGTTAGTGTCACCTAGGACCAAGCTTTTAGCCCAAGAACCCGAGGAGGGTATTTCCTATTCAAACCATAACACAGGGGAGCTGAGCAGAGAAGAAATCAGATCATGAAACCAGGGAATAGGGAGTATGTAAACTGGAAAGCAGAATGAAAATAGGAGACAAGATATTTCATCCAAGAGGAAACAAATGATGCGATAAAGTCTTCAATGAAAGGAAGAAACACTGAAGAAAGCTAAGCTTCTAGCATAGTTTCTAAATGAGGTTTCCTCAAGCCTAAACTGTATGGACGGGAACCTTATCTAAATGATTACAAAAAGTATAATTCTGATAACAATGCAGGCCCTCACTATTTACTTATGGGGAAAGTTCTAACATTTTCTACATTACTCTTAAGAGAAAACTTAGGGCTCAGAGTCAGTAAGTAGCAGAACTAGGATGTAAGGCTAGTAACTTGCCTTCACATTTGTGTGAAAGTCTTTAATTTTCTACCTTTGTACTCACATGATACCTCTTTATTTTCCTACCTCCCCTTCTGTTATTTGACATTCTACTCCCTTGATCTTCCTGATCAAATAGCAGCAAGGGGAAGAAGCTAAAATAACTATTTTCAGGCACAGTGAAATGGGAACTAGCAAACACGTTACAAGGTTAGGCAGCTAGGAGAACCCCTGGATAAAACGTCATGAGACAAAGAATCTAAAACAATATACACTTTGAGCATTTTCACAGTGTAGCTCAGTACATTTGAATGACCTGTTGTTCAGGTTAACTCACTTCATGAACCACCATGTAATTTAGTAATTAACACAAGAAAACAATAGAAAACTAAAAATGTGGTTTTAAGTCTAGTACAACAATGTTTGCTTTAGAGCATAGACAAGGCAGTTTGTGATCTAAACTGAAAGAGCTAATATTTATACAACCAAAGTAAATTTTTCCAAACAAACATGAAAGACTGGGGAAGTAAAGGCTGTATTCATGGAGTGGGAAGTTCTAAAGTTCACTTGTTTTTATGAGGCAGTGAAAATATCAGAAAACAGTCAGTGCATCTCCACAGACATTAGAGCCTTGGCTAACTAATCCAATTTATTATTTCTTTCATGAACTTTCTTAGAAATACTTGCTTGGAATATGAATTGCTCCAGGTGCTGTTGTAGAAGGAGCTCTAAGACAGCTCACATTACAGAGACAAGAACAAAAGCTAATAAATAAGTTATAATTTGATTTGTTGGATGGCCATATAAAGTGTAGGTACAAGAGATCAGATAAGCTAAAAACTTGATAAGATTTCTGGAAATTGGACTGGAGACTTGGAAGGAGTGGGAAAGAATGAGAAAAAGGAATAAAGGAATATGTTACTCCTGTCTGTCTGTCTTATTATCAAATGTATGTATCCATAACCAGTTGATGACATCAACCCTGACATACAGCTGATTCAGGCAGCATACAAAAGTACAGCTGGAAATAAGAGGTTAGTGGCATTTTATTGTGAAGACCAAAAAACCCTGCAGTGTTTGATTTCATAATATTATGCCTTTGCAATTTTAACTCATTGAAAATTAACACAAAGTCCTTAAATGCTTCTTTAATCCCCGGAATAACTAGGCTTAAGTTCCTAAAATATTTACTTGTTTAATTACACAAGTAAGGCTAAGGGTTGTCATTAATTTCTGAGAAAGAACTGGAGTTCTGCAGTTGGCTTAATTAGTTACCTTTGGAATACTGCACATAGTTTGGCTTCTAGTAAATTCTGGAAGTAACTAAAGTCCCAAAATAGCCTGGAAATGCGTATCATTTATATGTGAATGGTATTTGATTACAAAACTTCCTACTGTTCCAAAATGGAAATATTGGGGGTGCAAGAAAGAACGAGAGCATCCTAACTAGCTGATAAATACATATCTTCTCAGACATGGGGAAAATGTACGGAGAAAGGGGTCCTGTAAGCTCCCTATGGAGAGAATGGTGATCCAACTGGTTAGGGCAGAAAAGGAAACTGCATCAGTGGAAGAGGAAACAGAGATCATATCCAATTACTGTTGTAGTCACATGATGTGTGTTGGAACGAATTTCACTTTTCTGTTTGCATAAAAATGTGCTAAAAAGAATAATGAAAACATTTCCCTTTCAATTACAATCATTTTCTTTCTACCTTTACCCCCACTCCATAAACAGAAGAACACAAACCATATACACAGAAACACAAGAGACACAAAAAGACACATACACACAGAGACACACACCCACACATAAGCAACATATGCACGCACACACACACAGATCTTGGTGGTATAACTCTGATTTCCATTTTAAATTGTATCAGATGTGAACATTTATGATTAGAAAAAATTTAACTGTTTTAATAAAATTTTGAAAAGAAAAAACATTGTCAAAAGAAAACTGACACATATTTCTAAAACTACTCAGAGAGGATGTATATAAAATAGAATGGTTTCAATTTTAATAAACTTGGAAACAGTCAAGCAAGCAAAAAAAAAAGGTTAAAATACTTCAAAATTTTAATCTGATTCAGAAAAAATAATCATAAAATTAATTAGTGAGAAAAAAGTCTTTCCTTGTCTCATTAAATTTGTGATGAGGCCATATCTCTTGTGATTTAGAATTTACCTCTAATAAGCTCTTAAAAACTTATACTGAACAAATGCACTTGACAAAAGGGTTATAACTGAAATGCTTCCAAATTATTTCTGTCACCATCAATTCAACTTCTATTACTAATGCAAAGCCTGAAATTCACACAGTCATCATTGTAACTTAGACCTGATTACCTTTTCTACCCATTTCCCACCTCCACATACTGATACCATAATTTTAGTAATTGACATTTAGAATTCAAAGCAAATTGAACAATTGATGCAATGAAAATGAAAGGCTAATGGAAAATTCCATCAATTTTAGAATAACAAAGGACATTTAATTACATTTTTTGTTTATGTGTGAAGTGAGATAACACAGACAATGTTAAAATTAAAGGTCAGAGAGAAATTTTTATCTATTTACCTAATAATTCTCTTCACACACTTTAAGATGCCTGTATAATGTTTGCCTACATAATAAAATTTTCTTTTATTCTTAAAAAATTTTTATCCCTGGTTTTTCCATTACAAGAACACAGTTTTTTGAACCTTTACTCAGGTACTCTAAATCAATATTTTAGAGTTGAAAGTAAGTACATATAATGAGAGATGTAATCACTTTTAAACTGAGGAACTATTCTCTAAGATAAGCTTTTCTTATGCTGGTCAACTGTAGCAGAGCCCAATGTTCTTGTCCTCCGTGATTTAGACCCAGCCTGAAGTGTGTCTCTAAAAGATTATGTTAAAATGATGAAGTCTACTTGTACATGCAGACCAATTAGTTTCACGGGGGCATCCAGTAAATGATGTAGACAGGTAGGTGGTTAAGATGCAGTCCATTACCACACGGCCTGACAATAGGAAGATTTTAGAGTAATGCTATCTCTCTCTTCATAGGGATCATACAATCTGTTGGAGGTGGGATAAATGGGATTATGGTGAAACTGATCTGCAGGGAAGCTCTTTTGTTGCTCTACCACACACCTAGAGCTCAGCTGAATTCCCATTCTGGAAACCTTCCCGCATGGAGTTTACATCTAGTAGTAACTGCTTTTCCTGTTGCCAGGTATTTTCCATGCCACAGGAAAGCTAGACTAGGGTGTGAAATGAGAGATGCAGTCAGTGAGCAGCGTCACAGAATTGGAGACTACCACGATGACTTAGAAGGAGGCAAGCTAGGTTAGGTGACAAATGCACCTATTTGTGCACATATGTGTTAGCCTAGTGGCAATATTTTCTTTTTAGCAATAGAAGACAATGCAATACTTATGATTTGAAAGCACAAAGGCTGCTATTGGGAAGAGGAAAAAGCAGGAGCAGGCTAGGAGCAGGAAGACAGAATGGAGTAGGGGAGTGACTATAATAAAAATAAAGCTTGGAAATGCCGTAATTCAAGTACTGATTTGTACACAACTTTTAAGTAAAACTTTGAAAAATAATATTTTTATTAACTTTTGGAAAATTCCATACAGTGTTTCAGATCATATACATTCTCCCAACTCCTCCAAAATCTACCTTAACCTCCCTAACCACTCAACTTTGAGTATTTTTTTCTTTTTCCTCCCAATTTTTTTATTTAATTTTTAAAATTAAAATACTTTTTTAACTCATCCAGTCCAATTAGTGTTTCCTATGGCTCTTAAAATCTTTTTTTCCCTTTCTTTTGAAGATGCCAAAATCTTGCATAAGAGAGGTGACAGACATCCCATTTAAGGCCATAGTCTCTTATTCAATAGAACTTGAAAATTTGGAATATATTGATGAGATACAATGCTTTTTGAAAACTTTTATTGGAAAAAAGTATAACAACTTGATTCTAGAGTCATTTTGCTTAAAAAAAATCAAGTTTGGACATTTGTCAATAAGGATAAATGAATAAAAGTTTCCTAACAACAGTTTTACCTAATTGCTGTGAGTAAGTATTATGCTATGAGGTGTGACTTTAGGACATGTCAGTTTTTCAGGGTGATTCTCCAAGGAAGCATAAGTATTTGTTATTATAGACATGTAGCTCTCTCCCTGTCTTCATCTGTATAAAGTCAGAACCCAAACTGAAAATCTGTTTCTCTCCCATTAAGGAGGGTATCCCTTTTCTTATCTACACATTTTGATCTCAAAGTTCCCCAAGATTAGCACTTTTCATAATCAAGACTGTTACACATGTGAACAACATAAACCTAGAGGCAAGGGCTGGACCATCTTTATGTGTAAAAAGGGGACAGAAGTTATGGAGGGAGGGAGGGAGAGGGAGAGAGAGAAACAGAGACAGAGAGAGACAGACAGACAGACAGAGAGAGAGAGAGAGAGAGAGAGAGAGAGAGAGAGAGAGAGAGAGAGACTCAAAGACATAGGTTTGAGAAGAAAAGCATTTGAGGGATTCCTTGTACAACTTGCTGTTTACTCCCAATAGAAAGCTGGCCAATGCCTTGGAAAGCAAGACCACTGCAGTGTCCATTGCTTCCACAGAAAGTGAGGATGACAGCAATAGAAATGAAAAAAAAAGAGCTATTCTTCCAGTTCTTCTACTTCCCTTTCATACTCATAGAGACACAAGGATATTCTAAGTCAGAAATTCACTAAAAACCTTTATAAACTTAAAGTAACCTTATTTTGGTTTCTGTAATCCTCAAACCCCAACCCTTTGATTTAGATAGGAATGGGAAGAGCTTACTCCAAGGATGCTACCTTTCTCCCAGTCTCAAGATGTTCTATCTCCTATCAGTCCTTTATACTAAGTATGGAAGTCAATCTGTACTTATACTTCCCAGAGAGTTCTACAGGACAGCAGATGTGAGATAGTCAAGGGCACTGCTATCAAAACTATGAAAAGAAGTCTGAGATGAAAAAGAATGCATTCTACTTAAACAGAAGCCAATATCCTCAACAATATATTCCCCAATTGTGGCATACACATGGCCAATAAAAATCCACAGCCAGTCTCCACATGGACTATCATCAGCGAAATGAAAATTAAGTCAGCACTGGCATACCACTGTGCATCTGTCAGAGAGGCCTGAATCCAGAATACTCACCACACCAAGTCTTGGAGAGATGTGGAGATATAGGAGCTCATTTACTGTTAATGGGAATGAAAAATGATGCAACTATTCTGAAATACAGTTTAACCTTCCCTTCCAAATTTAAAGCGCTTTCTTTCAGGGAGAGCTTGGAACACTTATCTCTACACAGGATTCTCCATCAAATCCCTCCACTTAGGGTTGACAGAACCTTTATAGGAGGTGACAGAAAGAATGTCCTTTGTGTATACGTTATGACTCTAGATTTGGGTTTTGGTGTGATACTTGTGTGTGTGAAGGAGTAGTTCTTTGTGTCACCTTTTTTGGTGTGCATTTTCTTGGTTTGTATTGTGTTTGTACTGCTGTTTTAGTCTTTGTTTGATATTATTGTATCTTACTTTATTCCATTTTATCATTATCCCTTAGACTTTTTGTTTTCTAATGAGAGACAGAAAAAGGGTAAATCTGGATGGGAGCAGGTATAGGGAGAAGCTGGGAGGAGGAAAGGGAAGGGAAATCATAAACAGAATATATTATACATGACAAAAATATATTTTCAATAAAAGGAAAAGAAATATAGTCACAATGAAAAGTAAAGAGGTTTTTAAAATATGATCGAGCAATTACAATTTTTAGTATTTACCTGGAGGAATTCTAATCTTAAATCCATATGACCTGCATATTATGTTTATATTAATTTCAGTCATATTGCTGAAACTAGGAAGTAGCCAAGATATCCTTCAATTGATGGTATCATATTTAGTATTTCTAGATAATAGCCTTAAAAATACCTAGTGATTTTAAGCATAACTTACTAAACTAAAAAATAAAAAGCCAACTTCATGTGATTCTAACTGTATGACATTTAGAAAGGATAAAACAAAGCATTCGTGGTTAATACAAGTGGAGGGAGCATTAATAGAGGGCACACAGAAAAATTGTGAGGCAATAAAATTGCCTTGTGAAGTTACCATGATGAGTATGTGCTTTTATACATTGTTCTAGAAAGTGTACCAGCAACAGTCAATACCAATGTTATATTTGTACTTTTAGAAAATTCACTTATGACAGACAGTTTCACAAATGCAGTACTATGATGGAGGTACTGATAATTGATAAGGCTTTGTATACATGGTGAACTATGGTATTGTCTTATTTCGGGTTTCTATTGCTGTGATGAAACACCATGACCCAAAAGCAAGTTGGGGAGGAAAGGGTTTATTTTACTCATAGTTCCACATTGCAATTCCTTAACAAAAGCAGTGAGGACAGGCCTTCAAGCAGGGCAGGAACCTGGAGGCAGAAGCTGATGAGAAACCATGTAGGTGTTGCTTACTGGCTTTCTCCACATGGCTTTCTCAGTCTGCTTTCTTATAGAACCCAAGACCACCAACCCAGAGGTAGCATCACCTACCAAGTGATAAATCCTCCTCATCAATCACTAGTTAAGAAAATGCTCCACAGCCAAATCTTATGAAGGCAACTTTGAGATTAAAAATTGATATATCCAGTATTCATTAATTAGTTATGGAGTAATTCTGCATGATCTTATTATATTGGAGACTAAAATGACCACAATGACAAAAGCCAAAACCAAAAGAAAGACAAGTAAATAAACAACACAACCCAATAAGATAATGGGAAGTCTTTTCTTCCATACAGAATATGAAAGTTATGAGATAATGCACAGGGATGCTCCCTGCTGAATGAGACTCAAGGTTAGACAAGAATGACCAGTAAGAACTACATAATGAAATCTTGATTCCAAGATACAAAAGAGTTGAGTTTGTTTCTGTAGTACAAATAAAGAATACATAAGGCCTAGGGTTTGAAGTACAGCAACAAGGCAATGTATGGAGATCAGTAACATTTAGGCAGAGTCAAATAAGGAGAGTCCTCATTGATCTTGAATGAAGTCTATCTTATATATAGCAAGATAAAAAAATACTAAAGGGATAACAGAGTTTTAACCTGATATGATTTATGGTTCCCAACAGTCATCTGGTACTTTAGGGCATCTTATATTACAGTTGATTTCTCTATAACCATTTTGATTTTTTCAAAAGCAAGGCCAATCCATGAATTTGTACCTTCACAATTGCTTGGTTATTCATAATTTATGAGTTTTATATATGTATATATGAATTTTTCATATTTTCTAAAGAGGAGTAGTTAGTTTCAGTTTCTTTTCCATAACCAGAAACTGCAAATGTCATTTACCATGACAGGAAAATCTTGTTATCATATTGTGAGTCAAACAATGTAGTTCTTATTCCTAAAGCAAAGAATACCGAATAGTTTTTTAAAATAAGTCAACGAGTAGCAATTCTCTGGAGATAGAACTCATTGAAACTATTAATTTAATTAAAGATGGATATTCTTAGAAATCAAGACTGTATAAAATAGATAATACTTGTAGACTGAGCACAAATTAAATCTCCCCCAAAATTTAAAAGACAATATTCTAGTTGTAAGAGAGATTTTTTTCTTTTAGACATAACAAAGTTGCTTACCTAGTCTACAAGTTTTATGTCAGAAAAAATGGCTAGGTCACTAACTGCCTCTCACATTGTAGCCATTTGGTAAGCTGGGCCTGACTGCCTCTATGTATATAGCTGGCCTGTCCACTGCCAGTGTGATAGTACCAGAGAAACACACAGCAAATCCTGAAAATAATGAAAGAAACCTTTCTATTAGAGAAGCAACCCACTTCCAAGGCAATGTCAAGCCTTCACCCAGAGGATCAATCCTGATGAAAGCAAAACCTGCATGTCTTATGTTAAAGGCCATGTGATAAAATGAAGCCAGGTAGAGCAAGACCAGTAGATCCCATATGGGGAAAAGTTACTCAGATTGTAACTGTCCAAGTCACTTTGTGCAAAGGGCAATAGGGTTTAATTTTTAGTAGCTATATTTCAAAAGGGGGAAATATTTTTTTTTTAATTTGTGGAGTCAAGCAGAGTTTAGAAATCACATAGCCCAGCTATATTTGCATGAAGACAAATTAAAACACAAGGGCTTAGAAGGTATGGCAGACACCCGGGTCCCTAACCCTGGTCTGGCAGTCTACATCAAAGCAGACCTGGAGTAATAAAAAGACCGGCTTTGTTGGCATTCTGCAAGAAGGAAAAAAGCACTTTTTACTACTTCCTTTGGGTCAGGTATAGCTAGGCAGGAAATCTTTCTTTGAAAGCCATTACCAGGCTTTGTGTAATTATTTATCACTATATTTATAGGTAAGAGTAAAAAAGAAACAATGTTGTCAATCAAGAAATTCCTGAGGTAGAAATCCTGGTTTCTATAACACTTCCATGTTCTGTGGAGAAAAAAGTGTGTAGATTTTGTCATTCAAGATACCCTTAGAGACTTGGCCATTCCCCAGGCACACACAATAGCATCAGTGCTTGCCAAAACAACATTGCTTATTTGAATTAAGCTGGAAACAAATAAAAGTGACATGCAGACTGCTAGTGTTTCTTGCCGATCCTTCCCTGGCACAGGAAATTTTGAGTCTTACTGTAAGTCTTAAGAGTCACTTTTTGATCTTGAAAGACAAAATAAGAAATAAAACGTTGGACTTGAAATGACATGCATTTCCCATGCTAAAATCATTTCATAATGAAAATTACTCATAAAAAGGAAATAAGAGGAATGTCTTCATTAAGACTTAGAAAGCAACATGCCATCATCTTTTTTTTTTTTGCCATGACACAAATTTAATTAAACTATTGTAGGATATGTCCATTAATTTGTAAAAGAAAAAGTCATAAACAAACAAAAACCAAATGTTCACTATGTCCCCATTATTTTCTAGCATTATCATTATCAAAAGAGGAATGCAGGCCTGGAGAGATAACTCAGTGTTTAAGAGCATTTCCTGCTCTTGTCGAATACGGACTTCAGTTCTCAGCGCCTACATTGCAGCTCACAACCATCTGTAATTAAAGTTCCAAAGGCTCTGACGCCCTTTTCTGGACTCCATGAGCATCTCATGTACTCCACATACACAGGCAGGTAAAACAGTGGCACACATAAAAAAAGATGTACAAATACTTTAACAGTGTTATCAAAATAATAAAACCATAAACTCCTAAGATATGACTATTTTAAAACTTTATTCTTAATTTTGAAACTTGTATTCTGTTTTAAATATGTACTGAGATAATGAGACAACAATATAGTCTAATAAACATAAATATGTATATATTTTTATATATGCTTTATATAAATATGCAATTATTTTATACTTATATTTAAGAACCATAGTAAAATGTATATAATATTCATTTGTTAGATGGGATAAAGAATATTTATATTAGCCCAAATCACCAATTTTGGGCTTTAGGGAGTGGTACTCTGCTTACACTTACACATCCTTTTGATTTCCTGTGAGAATGTGTATGGAGTGCTTTAGAGGAAAAGAAACCTTAGGGTTTTCAACAGAACTTTCCAAACAGTGCATGGTGCAGAACTTCCCCATAAATTGGTGATGCAGTTAAGAAGTTAAAGATCTATAATTCAGGTGAACAGAGGGCTGTGAAGGCTCGGGAAGATAAACCTGAAGATGCTAATGATCTCTCTTCTACTTAGCCTCACACAGTAATCACAGAGTTCAAAAGAGTCCCATAAAGAACCCAGATCAAAGCTGATGCCCAGAACACTGAAGCTGCATCACACTGGAGTCTCTTGCTGCCACATCTGTGCTGAAGGCTCCAACAGTTCATTCAGTGCTCACATTGAGTCACCACAAGTGTATTCATGGTGACAGTTCACACCCATTACTGCAATTTCTTAGTTTGCTGGACAAACAATGTGACACCGAAGAAGACAGAATTATTTCTAGTCTAACATCTCGCTACTTTTCAGTTTAATAACACCAAAAAGAAAGATCTGAAAAGAAGCCATTGATACACACAACCAGAGTCTGTGCAATGCTTCACATGAGAGGAAATAAAATGAACATGGGGGAGCGACAGCAGATGCCAGGAATGATTGTGGAGGGAAAGCAGCCTCACCTTGGGTTAAGGATGAGTTCGATCAACATCTAAGCAAGGAGGCCCAAAAATTATCACCTTAGCTACTTGCAATGCCCCCTTTCATTAACACTTTTGTGCTTCAGTTAGTTCACCTCTAACATAAAGAAATAGCAACATAAACTTATCTGATTGAAAACTACCATCATTTTTCAGATAGAGGGCTAGAGTGTAAAGTTTAATTCTATAAAACCTATGGTAACAGTATTTCGGATTCTGCCCCCCATTTAAGAAAGTTTTTTTTTTCTTATAATGGATACAAGTCTGTCTACTCATACTCTGTATAAAGAGGTCTGTAGTTAAAGTATCAAGTCACTTAGGTTTAAAATTTTCAAGTATGAATTCAAAGCCATTAGATGACACATTGAAAATCCTATTCCAAAATATGAAACAATAAAAATATTTCTCAAATGACTTAAGAATAAAAGGAAATGCAAACCTCTAAAATAAAGCAAAAGCAATGTGATTTCTAATTAGATATGGCAGATACTAAGTTTGCCAATTGTAAGTATTAATTAAATCAGAAAGTTTTTATAGCTATCAAAGAAAAAACATATTCAGGATCTATGTCAAATTTTGAAATTAAATGTTATTTACATATAAAAACTCAACATCAGGGGAACTTGACAAATTTCTGAACACATCTGTGACTCAAAAGCAATGCTCTTATAGACAGGTAATTTGGGGATTCATTAAGTCTCTTTATTATTCACTGGACTTGGTGACAAATCTCTGAACAATAATAAAGGAAAGCCTCAGAGGAACTAGGACCTGTTTGTCTCATGAAGTTTTCTTTATTTCCTTCACAGTTTATCTCATAGGCTTGTGTCTGGCCACTTTTGTGATGTGGGACATGTACCAGTTACTGTAGACTAAGAATGTTTCTACCTATTAAATTAATGAAAGGTTTTAAATATGCAGGATTTTTCTGTTTTACTTCTTATTGAAAATAGTTTTTCACATAATACATCTGGCATCAACATCTGACCTCCACATATACAGTGAAGAGCATGCCTGTACATATCCTTGTTAATCACACATACATACACACACACATACACACACACACACACTTTATTTTCTTTTTAAAATAAATTTTATTTAAATTAGAAACAATCTTATTTTACGTATCAATCCCAGTTCCTTCTCCCTCCCATCCTTCCATGCCCCCTACTGACCTCCCCATCCCATCCCCCATACACTCCCCAGGCAGGGTGAGGCCTTCCATGAGGGATCAGCAAAATTTGTCAAATCATTTGGAGATGGGCCTAGGCACTCCCCTGTGTATCTAGGCAAAGAGTATATCTCCATGGGAAACAGACTCCCAAAGTCCATTCATGCACTAGGGATACATCCTGGTTCTACTTCCAGAGGCCCCATAGACTGCCTAGTGCTCCTAGTTGACACCCACATTCAGGGCGTCTGCTTTGGTCATATGTTGGTTCCCCAGCTGTCATATTGGGGTCCATGAGCGTCCACTTGCTCAGATCAGCTGTTTCTGTGGGTTTTCCCAGTGAAGTCTTGTTCCCTTTGCCCATCACTCCTCTCTCTCTGAAACTGGATTCCAGGAGTCTGGCTCAGTGCCTAGTCATGGATCTCTGCTTCTGTTTCCATCAGCTATTGGATGAAAGCTCTAGGATGGCATTTAAGGTAGACATCATTCTCTTTATAGGGGAAGAACATTTAAGGTAGCATCTCCACTATCGCTTAGGGTCCTAGTTGGGGTAATCCTGGTGGATTTCTGTACAATTCCCTAGTACCAGATTTCTCTTTAAACCTATAGTGGCTCCCTCTATTGGTGTCTCTTTTCTTGCTCTCCTTTACTCATTTCCCCACTCAAACTTCCTGATCCCTCATGTTCATCTTCCTAATCCTCTTCTCCCCTCCTTTTCCTCCTCCCTCCCTCACCTCCCCCATGCTCCCAATTTGTTCAGTGGCTCTTGTCCCTTTCCCCTTCACTGGATGACCATGTATATCTCTCTTAGAGTCCTCCTTGTTTTCCTAGCTTCTCTGGAGGTGTGGCTGGCAGCCTTTTGCTCTATGTTTAATATCCATATATGAATGAGTACATACCATGTACTCACTTTAAAGTTTTGATCTGCAGAGAAAGTGGCAATGAATCACTTAGAAACTATAATACATAGAAGTGCCAATAGTGAGAGAAACTTGATAGCACCACTGCAGGGAATTTCTTGACTGATTTGGGGTGTAAGAGAGTAGGATCTTGAAGGTCTGTGATCTGATTTCTTTCTTGCTAACTATTTTTCCTTTCTTTTCTTTCTCCAATGTCTCACTGTGGTTCACATTGGCTTGGAACTTATGTAGAACAGGCTAACCCTCAAACTTACATAAATTCATTTGTTCTGGTCTTCCTGGTACTGGGATATGGGCCTGCTATATTACAATGGGATTTTATGTTCACCCAACTACTGCATCCGATTTCAGTTATTTTTTTAAGGTAGCTATTTTGTCACATTTAAATGAGTTTTCTTTTCTTTTTTTATCATTTTTTATTTTAATTTTAAATAGCTTGTTTTACATGTTAATCCCTGTTCCCTCTCCCTCCCCTCCTCCCACACTCCCCTTCCCCTCCACCCTCCCACCCTATTGCCAAATCCTTCCACATAGGGGATATCTAGAGTCTGTCATTTCGCTCTCGGTAGGGTCCAGGCACTCCCCTAAGAGTCCAGGCTGAGAGAGCATCCCTCTTTGTGCTATAGGCACACGATGACTGTTTGTATTCCAGGGATAGACATTGATCCACAGCTCAGGGCCCCATAGGTTGCCCAGGCCTTCTCGCTGACACTCACATTTGGGGGGTCCAGATCAGTCCCATGCTGGCCTCCCCACTGTCGCTCTGGGGTCCAAGAGCTCTCCCCTGTTCAGATCAGCTGTCTCTGCTGGTTTTGCCAGCCCATTCTTTGCCACTTTGCTCATCACTCCTCTCTCTCTGCCACTGGGTTCCTTGGGTTCAGTTCAGTGTTTAACTGTGTGTTTGCCTCTGCTTCCATCAGCCACTGGATGAAGGCTCCCAGATGGTTATAGACATCAAGTTCATTATCAGGAATGGGCATTCGAGGTGGTCTCTTCACTATTGCTTAGCTTGCCAATTGGTGTTATCCCTTTAGATCACTCGAGGTCACTCTGGTGCCTGATCTGTCTTCTATCCTATGATTCCCTCTTCCCCCTATTCTACCCCCCCACTCAACTTCCTGTTCCCCCATGACCAACTCTCTTCCTCTTCACCCCTCTCTTCTTCCCAGCTCCCACTCCCCCCACCCCTCACCGTGTTCCCCATCCATTCAGAGGATCTTGTCTCAATCCTCTTCTCTTGGGTACTAGGCATATATGCATATCTTTTAGGTTCTTTCCTGTTTCCCAAACTCTCTGTCAGTGGAAGTGCAGACTAGCACTATCCTGATCCATGTCTAACATCCATATATGAGTGAGTACATACCATGTTTGTCTTTTTGCGACTGGGTTACCTCACTCAGGATGGTTTCTTCCAGTGCTATCCATTTCCCTGCGAATTTCAAGATTCCATTGTTTTTTTCTGCTGAGTAATACTCCATTGTGTAAATGTACCACATTTTCTCTATCCACTCTTCAGTTGAGGGGCATCTAGGTTGCTTCCAGGTTCTGGCTATTACAAATAATGCTGCTATGAACATAGTGGAGCAGATGCCCTTGTTGTATGAATTTGCCTCATTTGGATATATGCCTAAGAGTGGAATTGCTGGGTCTAGTGGTAGATTAATTCCCATTTTCCTGAGGAATCTCCATACTGATTTCCAAAGAGGCTGTATGAGTCGGCACTCCCACCAGCAGTGGAGTAGTGTTCCCCTCTCTCCACATCCTCTCCAGCATAAATTGTCTTCAGTGTTTTTGATTTTAGCCATTCTGACAGGAGTAAGATGGTATCTCAGAGTTGTTTTGATTTGCATTTCCCTGATGGCTAAGGATGTTGAGCACTTTCTTAAGTGTCTCTTGGCCATTTTAGCCTCCTTTATTGAGAATTCTCTATTTAGTTCTGTTCTCCACTTTTTAATTGGATCCTTTGGTGTTTTGGAGACTTGCTTCTTGAGTTCTTTGTAAATTTTGGAGATTAGCCCTCTGTCAGATGTGGGGTTAGTGAATATCTTTTCCCATTCTGTGGACTGACTTTTTGTCTTGTTGACTGTGTCCTTTGCCTTACAGAAGCTTTTTAGTTTCAGAAGGTCCCATTTGTTAATTGTCGATCTCAGTGCCTGTGCCACTGGTGTTATGTTTAGGAAGTGGTCTCCTGTACCAACTCGTTGAAGAGTATCTCCCACTTTCTCTTCTAAAAGTTTCAGTGTGGCTGGATTTATGTTGCGATCTTTGATCCATTTGGACTTAAGTTTTGTACAAGGCGATAAACATGGATCTATCTGCAGTCTTCTGCATACCAGTACCCAGTTATGCCAGCACCATTTGTTGAAGATGCTTTCTTTTTTCCATTGTACAATTTTAGCTTCTTTGTCAAAAATCAAGTGTTCATAGGTGTGTGGGTTAAAATTAGGGCTTTCGATTCGGTTCCATTGTTCTACCTGCCTATTTTTGTGCCAATACCAAGCTGTTTTCAGGACTATAACTCTATAATAGAGCTTGAAGTCAGGTATGGTGATGCCTCCTGAAATTCCTTTATTGTATAGGGTTGTTTTGGCTATCCTGGGCCTTTTGTTTTTCCATATAAAGTTGATTAATGTTCTTTCCAGGTCCTTGAAGAATTGTGATGGAATTTTGATAGGGATTGCATTGAATCTGTAGACTGCTTTTTGGCAAGATTGCCATTTTTATTATGTTGATCCTATCCATCCAAGAGCATGGGAGATCTTTCCATTTTCTGGTATCTTTTTTGATTTCTTTCTTTAAAGACACAAAGTTCTTGACATACAGGTCTTTCACTTTCTTGGTTAACATTATCCCCAGATATTTGATGCTGTTTTTGGCTATTGTAAAGGGTGATGTTTCTCTGATTTCTTTCTCAGTTACTTCATCATCTGTATATAATAGGGCCACTGATTTTTTTGAGTTTACCTTGTATCCTGCCACATTGCTGAAGGTGTTTATCAGCTCTAGGAGTATCCTTGCGGAGTTTTTTGGGTCACTTATGTAAACTATCATATCATCTGCAAATAGTGAAAGTTTGACTTCTTCTTTTCCTATTTGTATCCCCTTTATCTCCTTTTGTTGTCTTATTGCTGTAGCTAGAACTTCAAGTACAATATTGAAGAGATATGGAGAGAGTGGACAGCCTTGTCTTGTTCCTGATTTTAGAGGAATTGCTTTGAGTTTCTCTCCATTTAGTTTGATGTTAGCTGTTGGTTTACTGTATATTGCTTTTATTATATTCAGGTATGTTCCTGTTATCCCTGATCTCTCTAGGACCACCAATGCTTAGTAAATATGTTCTGCTTGGCCAATTTAATAGGCAAATGTTTGTGTTGTAAGGTATCTTTCTAGTTTCTGGGAATGCCAGTGGTGGGACATGTGGGAGTGTGGAAACAGTCCGTGAGACTGGTTTCCCATCCTATGATGAGGGACACAGACAATTTACATATTTCTCTTAGCAGTACAGAATCATACAAATTGACCTGAACTACATTTACTTTCAGATAGTTATTTACAGCATTCCTTTACCCTGAATTGTGTTGTCTCTCATGAACTCTCAGAATTAAAATGCACGAATGAACCTTTATTTTCAAAATGGAAACTCAGTGGAAGTGCTAAAAATTTTCTCTAGGTGTAATAGTAACCTTCACAGTCTGACTTCTTTGTGTTTATCTTTAGCCCACAAAGACAAGGATGGGTATTGATGAAAATCAAACTCTCATAGGTGTAGAAGAAACTGATCAAGAGATAAATACCACCTTTGTTGAGCTGTTCTGCTGTCAGAGCGAGTTACTTGTTCATTACATAAGAGTGACAGTCTGGGGTGAAATGTAGAATCTTATATGATTTCCCAGTTTTCCCTGAACTACTAATCTTTAATAAACAGATCCTCTTACCAAAGTTGGTGATAGACATCAGGAAAGAAAGCAGAAATGTAAATCTTGAATACACTAGTGTTCATTCTCTGCAATGGATATTAGCTTGTAAACATACATAAAGTCAATAGTATTCAGTCTAAAAAAGCAGAAGCAATATTTTATATACTAATCAGTGTTTTACTTTATACTATGAGTTGTATGGTTGAAGTATATAAATTAGTCTGTAGTAAATTTGATGTAATACATACAAAATTTTTGCAAGAGGTTTTAGTTACCAAATCATTCTGCAGCCAAGAGTCTCAAACGCCTAATTTTATTCCAGGGAGAACAAGAATCCAAATTTCTAATGTATGTTTAATGACCCAATAGTACCTGGATAATGAGACAGTTGAGAGTGGAGAAAGGTGTGCATCCATCAGAGGAAACTGAACACTGGTGTCATGTTGTTTATTTACAGTGCAATATAGAAGGACCTATGGCTCACATTGCGGAAGCAAACAGAGCAATAAGAGTTACTTAAAGCCGTTTGTATTCCTTTTAAAAATTGAATCCATGAGATGAAGCCAAAATTTCTATTCTTTCTGACAGAGATACAACATTTATCAAGAGCTGAATGCTTCATTCTTCAAACAGTGCACAGTGGGGATTTGGATTTCTACAACTCTCGTTTCACGCTGAAGGAGAAACAATGAAATTGGAGAAGGAAGCAGTAATTATATCATCTTGTGCCTTCATTGTCATGCTCATGAAACTGTCACACATTCTCCTTGCCTGTTTGTTATGATTTTCAACAAGATTTCTGTCCGATTTTTTACCCATCACAATACAATACAATTTAGCTGTCACCAGATTCCTTTACTCTCTTTAAAGCTTGCCTCATTATTCTTTGTGCGTGCTGTAGTGTAAAATATGTCTGATCATTTTTGCTGGCAGTGAAATAGGTCTGTCACTTGAAGAAAGATACATGATGTCCATATTTTATGCTGTTATTAAGCTTTTTACATGAAGCCTCATCACATATTAACTCTACATTCTTGCTCTTTCCCCCTTAATTTTAATTGCACTGAATCACATTTCCAAAAAGTAATCCATAACGTCAGACAAATATATGAGTTCTCCCTGTGTGAGAGGAACATGTGTAGATTCATGTTGGGAGTCTATGTCCAGATTCACATGTTATGGTTGGGAGCAACAGGAGACACAGTGAGGAAGAATCTGAACTTTAGATAGTTGTCCTTCAACATGGGGAGAAATTCAATTACATAGACTAAAGGTAATTCCAGCACTGGCACCACGAAATAGGCTGTGTTTCTATCCCATGCTGTTGAAGAGAAGTGTCCTCCCACTTGAAGCATTCATCCTGGAGACAGGTGATGAAAAACTCAGGAAGTACTCTAAAATTAGCTTTTTTGATACCAGAAAGTGTTATCCAAGTTTCCAAAGGAAGAAAGCAACCAATAGCTCTACCCAACAATGATGCCTATGAACCAAACCAATGATCACCACAGCTTGATAAACCTAAAGGTACAGTAGTAGTAGCAGGCATACATGTTGATAAACAACAGTTCTCTAATTGAGCTTAAGACCCACTCAACAAGAGGGAAGCCATGCCTTGTACTGGAATCCTAGCTAACTGCCCAGGATAGTGAAGTCATGAATCTCAGAGAGAACCTACAACAATTACAGAAATGACACTTATTTGGAAATATGAGCATTTGTATTGAATTTTTAAGATTTGTGTAACTTAGTGCTTTTGCTAGGAAAATCTAAAGTCTCACAGCCCATTATACTGGTATTGTTTTGAGTTATACATGGTTCATTCACTCACTGGCCTGCCAAATACATATCTAGCTTCTTTTATTTTCTCAACCATTGTTTGATGCTAGGGATTCGCAAGTGAAAAAGAAATGGTTTCTGAATTATATGAGTTAGCGTTTCCATTCTTTCACATTTTTATTCTTTTTTCAATATAACTTGATTACTGAGTATAGTTTTGGAAGTTACCTCAATGTATTCTATGCTTTGTTTTTTGTGTGTGTGTGTGTGCATGTGTGTGTGTGCATGTGCACGTGTTCACATGTGCAAGCATGCGCTTTTTGCTTTGTATTTTGATAATTGTTTGTCTTATTGACTTTCTTTTATTTACTTATTTATTGGTCTGTATTGATTCAGTTTGTTATTTATTGTTTTTACTTTTGAGAGAGAGAGAATATTGTTCAACTATTACATTGATTCAATAATATTTTATTAAAAGGCTCAGGATACTCTATGAAAATGTTAAACTAAATTTTTCTGTAAAAATTATGACTCTTCATTTATTTGTCTAACTTTTGTCTCATATTAAAGCATTAGATATATATATATGTTTTTAGACAAAAATTTATGTCAATGAGTGTGGAAAAATCCTCACTTGCATGAAACTTAAAATAAATTTCCTGAAAAAAATTTTAAATATGACCCACCTTAAAAACTCCATGTCATAAGGTAAATAATGAGTGTAGTCTATAAATCCACAGAAACTTACATTATACATGTCAACATTCATCTTCTCTGGTGGCCAAACACATAGGCTAGCCTGCTTTTTCCTACCCTCATTGCAGTCTGGTGTAGTCAAATGCCTGCCCATTTATGAAGAAATGCAAACTGATTGATAGGTGTTGCTTCCAGTTCCAACTTGGATAATCCTCCCCAATATCTCCATGTTCTTTTTCCTATACAATAGATCCAATAGGGAAGTGTACTATGTTCTTGAAATCCACAGCCTAAAAAAAAAACACCAGTATGTGCATTTCTAAACTGGATCTAAGTTACTAAGCTGCAGGAGGTCTCTGTTATTCTTCAGGTAGGTGGGTATGCTTGACTTATCATTTGTGAAAGTTTTGAAGGTGATGGTTCTTCTAGAACTGTAACTCAAGGAGAAAAAGGCTCAAGAGAAGCATCAGGATTGTTTTATATTGAATGCTACTTGATATTTTAGGTACAAAGAGAAACAACTTTGACTTGGAAAAAGTTGATGATGTGTATATAGACATAAAGGGTCTTGCAGCACTGCAGAGGCTAACTTCTTCTAAACTTAACATAAGATAGGACTGAAAAGGGATTTGAGAATTAAGTCATAAGCATTAGTGAACAAAGAGTTAAACTCTGAACCCTACAGGGAAGAAAATAAGGATGACATATGTTGCCTTCCTGTCAAAGTGCACTGCTCAGATTATAGCTAAAACTTTTTTTTTGAAAGAAATGGGATGGAATCAAAGAAGCGAAAAATCATAGTACAAAACCGAAAAGCAAATTTAAAAAAAAGACCTTCTGCATGCTAACATTTTTTGAGTAGTTGCCGTTACTAAAGATCTATGAGCTGAGCTAAAAATATAGACATATAATGCATAATGAGTCCAGCTTCCAACTGAGCAAATCAGGACTTGATTTTTCAATAAACTTTCACATTTCTTTTCCCGATGGATGCACCACTGCAGACATACACCAAAACAATCGCTGTGAGAATCAGTCCAAAACATTCCTCCATATTTTTAGGAGAGTTTCTACTGTGTCAGGTCTTACATTGAACTCTTTGATCAGTTTTGGTTTGGTTTTTGCTTAGAGAGTATTACACTGGTGTGATGTATTTGTTTCTAAGTTTTCCCAATGGTACTTGTTAAAACTATTGGGCTTTCCCAATAAGTGCTCTTAGCAATTTTTTCAAAGTTGCATGCTTAATTCGGACCTCTCTATGCTCCCCATTTGTTTACATGTCCATCATCTAGAAATCTGACTTTTGTGTATATATTGCAAAGTGTTTTTATTATTATATGATTGATAAACACATAAGTGAGCTTTCACAATGATCTTGTTGAGGAAACAACACAAATGTACATGGATATATATGAAACTGGAGAACATTATTCCAAGTAAAATGAGCCAGTAATAAACAAAATACTTCATTTTTTCATTTATTATATTGTGATGGTGAAACCCAGAAACAGAGAATAAAATGGTGATTTGCAGGGGCTTTGGAAAAGCAGAAGAAATGAGGATTTTAAGGGTGGGATATAAAAATCAGTTTTGTTAAGGGAACAGATCTCAACTTAAATATTCTTGCCATCCCCCTATCACAAATAAAACATTATAGAGGTTATGAATATGTTTAATATTTGAAGGCAATGATACTACCATGCATGTATATATGCTAAAAGTCATCAAATTATATATTATATATTATATAATTATATATGTGAGTATTCAGTTAAGTGTGAAGTGATGTATATATTCTTACTTTAAGTTAGTTATACCAAAATGTATAGATATTTACACTCATACAATAATTATATATATATATATATGTGTGTGTGTGTTTGTGTGTGTATATATGTAATTTCAGCAATTTAAAAGTGAACATATAGTTTTGTATACAAACTTTATTTGGATAATGGTAACTTTTAAACTGAGCTTTTCACAATAGACATTTCCCTAGAATAACAGTACTTCTTGACTGTTTCTACAAAAGTGTCGGTTGAAGGAGTGGTACACAAATGATCTTTAAACAGAAATGAAAGAACATAAGGTATGGAAATTCCTTCTAGAATGCAGGCTTGAGATCCAACCATGACATTTCCTTCATTATTTGTGTGGAGAGCTTTAAGGCTGTCAGTCAATCAGGAAGTCAGTTCCATTTGAAGCATTACTGAAGAAATAGGAGTACTTATCCCTTTAATGGGACCCTCTGCCTTTCCTTCCCAGAATGTCTGGCCCCTTGTTCAAACCTTTACCGAGGTCCGGACATGTAGCATGTAAGTCAACCCAATGATGTAGAAGGGAAAGTAAACATTTCTTTGCTTCTTTCCATCTCTGTCCTAAACATGTTTTCCCTGACACTCTGGGTTTCACTCTTGTCTCTGTAGCTGCTCTCTGTGCTCTGTAGCTGCTTTTCTGTCTTGTGGTTGAGCTCCAATGCCAACCCAACTCCAATCAGACCTTTTTTCCTCTTCTCTATATTTCTCCTTTAGGCAGTTGATGAGATTCGCAGCTTGCTACATTAAGGCTTTTCTTTAAAACTCTAATAAAATTGTCCTTAAGTTGGAAACAATGTTGGCAAGGCAGGAGCATTCCATCACTGCTTTATGAGTCTCTGTCTCAAGTTTCACATTCATCCATTTTTCAGAATGGGTGTTTTATATCATGGCTGTCATGCTCTTGCTTCACTGGTCATTGGCATGCTGTCCTTTAGTCCATGAAAACTGTAAGACATCAACCCATAAACAGTCCTGATCAAGAGGACTGAATACTTTTTACCCAGTCTGGACTTTGAAATGGGATCAGAAGTAAAGTGAGGCTTGTATTGCTCCATTTAGAAAGGAGATTAATGTGCTTTAAATACAGGAAAGGGTGTAAGCTTATAAGCAGAGGGCCAAATTGTGGTAGAAACTACTTTACACACACACACACACACACACACACACACACACACACACAAGCATTGGTCCATTACAGCTCACTGAGATGCGATAACCACCACGCCCTTAGATACATCAGCAGAGCTTGCCTCAGCCTGACTGCCGATATTGTGGCAACACGAAAGTGCATAGTGGTGCAAAAGAGCTCCACCTGCCATGGATGTGAAAGAGAAATGAATTCATGTTGTTCAGGGCTTTGGTAAGAGTAGCTACCATTTTATGAGATAAAAAACACAAATCTAAGAGTAGTACTTTCAGAATCAATCATTTATTGATATATTCATGCTAAATACCTTATCATCCCTCTTCTAAAGTGTTACATCAGGTGAACCAGCATAATCTGCACCTATTGTTAGGCTTCTCAGTTTTTAAAGTTATCTGTCTAAAAATCCTCATCAACAGTTTGCACAAAACCTATACACATAATAAAGTACCTAGTCACTAAATGGTTTATTAACTCTCAGGTAATCTTTCATAGATTAGGGAAATGAGGCATAAATAGGGAAATGATGAAAGTCTTCTTCTAAACTCATATTTGGAAGTGTCAGAACTGGGATTATACAATCAGACTCTGGGATTATAATCTTATCCTTTAAATTAGACTGTGCTTATAAACTTAAAAAAACTGTTGTCATAATTGCAGTCCTCACAGTGCTTGTAAAATATCGTGTATGTCACTTCTACTCATACTATTAGTACAAAATTGCTATTATTTGAAATATATGGATGACATGTGAGGGACATTTACATCAGAAAAAATTTCTTAGTGTCTAAAGGGAGTCTTTACAGAATCTCAATGAACAAAGAACTCTCCCTGAGTTTCTAAGCAGATTTTACGAAAATGAGAAGATGCACATTTATTGTGTGACAGAAAGGGTAGCACTTCATTTGCTTTAGCTCAAATTTATAGTTTGTGAAGGCTAGGCTTTTGATTCTTCAAATATTTCAATGGGATTAAAACACTATTTCTCTGTAGTAATAGGAAACTTTCCAGAGCCCATAAAATAAAGCACTATTCCTGGTCCTAAGATGGCTCATAAAATATCTTACATTTGTACCATGTGTTGGTGTAACTTCTTTTTAACATCATTTCCTAGTAACATGGTTTGTGGCCTTTCTGCTTTCATTTATAAGAATAGTGTTCCTATATCATAGTGCTTTTATTTTTATTTTTTACAAAGATGTCCCTTTCCTTCCTTCCTTGCCTTGCCCTGCCTCATTCATTGGATTTATTGAATGCTAATGTTATGCAACATTACTATGATACATACATACATATATATATGTATATATATATATATATATATATATATATATATATATATATATGGTAAAGATCTATATTCTGTGTTCAGAACAATGCCTGAAAGCATACAGGACACTAGTACCTAGAACAAAATAAGTTCAAGGATCAAAAATGGTCTCAGTAGAACATCTGCTTCAAACTTAAGTATAATAATAAATAAAGGAGACATTCACATAACAACAACAAGAACAAGAAAACAAAAACAAAACTGTTTGAAGCCCAAGGAAATTTTGTGTAATAGACCTTAAATTGAGATCCACAGGGCTGCTTGGTTGAGTTAGAAAAGACTACAAAAATATTAAAAGAACAAACTTGCACCAAGAAAAATTAAAAGATCCAGAGACAGATTGGAGTTTAAGCTTCAATAGAAGCAAAGAAGTTAAGCCAGTAGATCTTGCTTCTACCCAGCTGAAATGGCAATTCTGTCTACACAAATCTCAGAGGCAAAAGGCTACCAGTTCCTGTTTCCTTCTGATTTTATTCCTTTCTCTGCCCAGCCATATCACTCCTGTCTTCACCTTCCTAGTGCTGGGATTAAAGCATGTGATCCCAGGTGCTATGATCACCTTTGTGTGAGTTGTTTCTTTTAGGACTGGATCAATTTCATGTAGTCAGTGTGGCCTTGAACTAACAGAGATCCTTCTAACTCTTTATCCTAATTATGCGTTTGTGCCACCACTACTTAGCTCTAAGGCTGCTGGGATTAAAGGTGTGTATTAAAACTACCTGACTTCTATATGTTGTGGCTGACTTTGCTTTTTGAATTCTCAGGCAAGCTTTACTAAATCATAATTAATATATGACCACACACATTATGGAATTATGATGATGTTATTAAGGAACAGTTTGTGGTAGACTCCATTAGCAGAGCCAAATAGTCCTTAGCCCAAATGTGACCCAATTACTAGACAGTCTAAGTTTCTGTTCTTACTTGGAGTTTTTATACTGTCCATGGCTTTTCTCTATCCATGAGCACTGCACAATTCTCCTAAATCACTTTCTAGGCATGAAGCAAGCAACAGGGTAACTGACTTTTTTGAGACTGCAGGAAAATTACTGCTGGTGAAATGAGAGCACATTAAACTGAGAGAAGAAAGGAATACCAATTAATTAACATGGACTGAGAGTACTATTTGTGCTTAGATTCCCATGCATTCTTTTCTTCCCAAATTAATCTCTTCTGAAGTAACTGATTCCAGCTATAGGTCATAAATGGAAGTAAATGCTGACTGTTCTGATAAAGATGGAGGTACTAAGGGCATTATTCATCATTTTCAATCACGTAGATGCTAAGAGGCCATAACATTTAAAATGTATGTTTAAATTAATTTTCTGGCATAAATGAACTCTAATATTATTAAATATACAATATGTACACACCCATATTATAAAGTGATAATTCCACCCACATAAATACCTTTAGCCCTTTATAGTGCTGGTGGCATCATCAATAGGCAAATTTCATTTTCTTTATCTCTTGGATATACCTGAATGAAGAGCTATTTAGTTCTCCACTGGGGTCAGATTGTGAGAGTCTGATTCTGTAGCCAAATGCCACAGTCAAAATAGTTCAAAGTGCAGGGTCTACACATAAAAGGATTGAGTTCTAACCCCAATGGTGGGACTTGATGTTCTTATGGTATTAGTTTTACTAAGGTACTCAGTGAACTTTAAGATTATCTCTGATTACTAAAATACTTAGAGTCTCCCCCTGGTTTCAAGACTACCTAATATAATTTAATTAGAAGCAACAGGTACCTTCTTTAGGACACTGCTATTTTTTTTTGAAATGGAGATAGATAATTTTGAAAGTAAAAACTTCCTCATTGCATAGAGTAATTGGCATTGGGAGTGATGACCTAGGTCTGTACCTGCCAATAATAACATTCTACTCTGGTCCACTGTCATTTCAAGATGAGTGATGCTCCACGTTTTCAGGTCTTCCTAGATATTGAAATGTGAGTGGTGTCCCAAAGCTGAAAAGATTTAAGCTTATTGCTTCTTTCATGCAGCCTCATGGAAAAACTAGTTTGTAGATATCAAGTTAACTCAGAGAGAGAAGTAAGGAGAAACCGGAGTTTCTGCTTTTGTGGGCAATCAATTCCTGATTTGTGCCTAAAATTTCTTTTTTTTCAAATCGAGTTAGAATTTATTCATACAAAGTCAAGTGCACCATAATAAAACCATCAGAGTTGTGCAATTAGTTCTTTTGCATTATTTTGTCAGTTGAAGTTTTTTCTGTATGAACAGGTTTTATCTCCTCTAAAGAATGTGGATTTTGTTTACTTTATGGTTATGGTATCTTTTCTGCATAAGGATATAATTATTTCACAGTGTATACCAATTTCTATAGATCTTATTTTCTCTCTTTCTTTTATCCAGTCATGATAAAATTAGCAATGCTTCAAAATACTCAATGTTCACTTTTTTGGTCTAACAGTTTATCATGCAATTTTATTTTCTACTGTGAGTTGGATGGCTTTTATTTTTATTTATTGCAATGTTGCAGCGGCAATCATGATGGAATAGATAAAAGTTCCAAAGATGGTAAATAAGTTCTATTGCCAAAAACACAGGGGAATTAAAGAACTGATAATTTCTATAATAATTTTATTCAAACCTACTTAAGAATTTCATATGTATAATACATATAGGCTTGCCCATGTATGCTTAAGTGAGGGAGGCAACACCCCATTTAATACAATTTAAGTTCACTAGTACAAGAGAGGTTTATCTATTAGCAGAGCTTATGAGAAAAGAAGAGCCATAGGTGAACAATAATTTCCAAAAATTATTATGGAAAAGAAAAATATACAAGTTAGTTGACTTAAAGTGAGACATACAAGAGTAAACATAAGGCAGGCGTTGTTCTGCTTGTTTGTTGTTCTACAAGTAAAGGAAAACATCCTATATCGATAAAGGTAGAAGTTCATTTGAAATACTGAGAGAGGAAAGAGCTGCAGGGCATATAGATTATGGTAAAGAAGATGATGAAGACAGATACACAGGAAAACAATTACTGCTTTGACCGTCTTTATTTAAGTGGAAACTGTGATTAAGTGAACAAAAACAGCAGAAGGGATTTGTTTTATTGTATCCCCTCTCCCTGGATTATAATGAAATCAAAACAACAACATTTGACTGAATGGAATAGTTTATGTTTCTAAAACAAACAAAAAATATTTTTTTGTGGCTCATGTCTTTACATTTTCACCATGAACTTCCAAGAATTACTTCTTTGATTTGGTGAATAGGTTAACTGGCAACAGCACCAACAGATTAAGGGTATATAAACAGCTTTTGGAGCAACACACGAATAGTCAGGTATAACTTTAGGAAGAATCCTTTTGCTACCACATCCAACCTTGTCACCCAGCCACAGACTATGCCCAAACTTCTTCAGAGTCTACCTATGTGATTATACATGACTCTCCTCCACTCATATTCCCCAATCTTCCAGATCTATCCCAGCTCCCACATCAAGTGCCTGAGTCTAATATGACTGCCAGTGTCTTCTCTGAAACATACCCCTAAGGATTCTGCTGAGACACTCTCTGTCTATCACCCAACTCACCTTTCCCATGTGATATCTAAGTTTGCTACCCAGCCAGACCTACTCTACAATCTAGGCTTGAATCAGAACTCATATCCTGGACTTCAACCGAGTTCCCTCTTTCCACCTGATTCCATTCAACCTAAGCCATTTCCAGTGTTTAGAACAAACCCATCCCCATATTTTTCCTTCTACTCCAAGTTGCTCTGTTTATATCAGACATAGAACTAACAAAAGAAGTCCACATACCCACATCTCACTGCAAAAATACAAACAAGTCACTTATAAAGATTCCCCCTCATCACAAACAAAAAAACCTGGGTGGAGGTGATACACACCATTAATCCTAAAACTCAGGTCAATAAATGTAATAAAATACATTAATGGGCTTAAAGACAAAAACTACATGATCATTTCAATAGATGCAGAAAAGGCCTTTGCAAAGCCCAGCCTGTCTTCATGATAAAAGTCCTAGAGAATGTAGGGCTATAGAGAACATACCTCAACATAATAAAAGTCATATTCAAGAAGCCAGCAGTCATCATCACTCTAATTGGAGATCTTGAAGCACTTCCACTGACATCAGCAACCAGACAGGGATGTCCATTATCTCCACTCCATTTTAATGCTGTACTTAAGCAGGAGCAATAAGGCAAAAGAATGAACTTCAAAGGATGTAGATAGAAAAAAAATGAAGTCAAAACATTCCAATTTTCCAACAAAATGATATCACACAAGAGAGATCATAACAATTCTACAAGAAAACTTCAAGAAATGGTTCCCATTTAATTTATCAGATAAAAAAGAAAACTACAGATTACATTTTTGTTGTCTTTGTTTTTCAATAAACAACATTTCTTGTTCCTACCTGTGAACTCTCTATGACCTTTAAAAATAATACACAGGAAAAAATGAGAGAGCAAGAGGAGCATAGATCTATAGCATCATGTAGGGCAAAGGGGTAGTTCTTTTGTTTTTTGTTTTCTCTTCTTCCATCCCTTTCTTTTGGTTGTGTGTGTGCTCTTAGGTGTGTGTACATGTTCGTGTATGTATGTAAACGTGTGATCAAAGCCCAGCTTGTTATTTCTCAAGTTCTATACATGTTTTTTTGAAAAAGGTGCAGTCATTGACCTGGAACTTCGAATGGAGGCTAGCCTAAGTCAGCAACACATCTTGGTGATCCACTTGCTTCTGCCTCCCTAATGTTGAGATTGTGAGCAGGTATTCCTGAACCTGGGCTCTAAGGATGAGCTCAGACCCTCCTATTTTTGTGGTAAATCTTTAATAACTCAGCTATTGGACCAGCTATTCACCTTGTTCTGTAGATAGCACCTGGAATTGATAAAAATTTTCAACCACTATGAACTAGAATATCTGATTTTCCTTCCTCGCTGGTAAAAGGGAAAAAAGTCTGAGGTCAGAGAGTGTTAAAGAAGCCAGATGTAGTCAGGTGGTGGTGGTGCTTACTTTAGTCCCAGCACTCAGGAGGCAGATGCTGGCGGATCTCTGTGAGTTCGAAACCAGCCTGGTCCACGAGAGCTAGTTCATGACAGCCTCCAAAGCCACAGAGAAACCCTGTATCAAAAAATTAAGAACAAAAGAAGCCAGATGTTAGGATTCATATGTCATTAATAAAGAACTTGAATAAGTTAGTAGGAATCAATGGAAACTGTAAGCTAATGGTCAAGAAGCTTGTCACAGGTACACATAACCAACTAGAGGCAAGTAGACTAGAACCAAGTATCTGAAAATAACAATGAGTACTATGTACACTGGGGAAGTTTTAAGTGAAACACGTACTTGCTTGTGAATCTGTAGTTTTAAAAAGACATTTTTAGAGGTGACAAGAGATTCTGAAAATATTTTTTTCTTCATAAAGAATTAAACAAAACTCCCAGAAACAAAAATACACACTATTCTTACATAAATCAGTGAATCACTGTTAGCTTGAATAATACATTGGTTCAATTCCAGTTGGACTTTTTCTGGTTTGCTCAATCTCTGGCTTCCAGGAAAAGACACCATGACATTAGCAAGTCATAGGCAACTTTGCTCAAGAGCAATTGGGCAACATCAGTGACTCATTCGGGGGAGTAAACAAACAGATTAAGAAAAGCAATTTCAAAACTATAAATGGACACTACAAAACTCTTTCTCACAGAATGTTGGAAAACAGTTGCCTAAGAGGAAAACGGAAAAGAAAGAAAACAAAATGGTTTTTGAGAAAAGCGCAGAGGAAGTCAGTTAGAGTAACTTTAAAATGGAAAATGTTTTGCTTTCAAACAAAGTTGGAAGTGTATCAGATTTTCTTTCTTGTTGGTTTTGTGTTACAACTTTCCCCCCTTCTTATTTATATACTTTGCATTGAGTGTCAGAAACTATATGGCAGTCATATTGACTTAGTGAAAGCCTGGTCTACTTTCTTCAATAGTAACAGACTAATCTTTTTGCATCTCTTCAGGACTGTCACAGCCTCAAAATGAGACATTGTCTACCTCTCTGCTCTGTTTATGTCTTAGAACAGGTCCCTCCAGGCTGTGTTAGGACTCTCAACATGTGACTGTCTGATGCTTTCATATGGCCAGGCACAGGCTGCGTATTCTGGGTATTCTTTCAGAAACATACTATGATGATGTTTTATTATTGGTGTTATTTAAATTAATCAAATGATAAAGTAGTATCTGGCAGATTTATATGGTATAAATTAATTTTTAACTGCGTTGCCTGATCATAAGAGACTGCCTGGGAACTTGGAAAATTCAAGTGTAATCTTTTAGGCAGGGTTCTTTCTCTGCATTATCTACCATCCTCTAGTATGGTTGCTTTCTTGCAGAGATTTAATTATGGCAACATTTTATTTTTTATCAAGTTCCTACCAACTATCCTTTATGTCCATTGATACTTTTTATTTATGCTGATGAATACTGGTGTTGTTGCTAAATCATCTGTTTAACCTGTTTCTTTCATATTTATTAGCTGGTGTTCTACTCTAAAGATATTTTCATATATATGTATATATATGTATATGTATATATATGAGTAATGTATTTATGGAAATACATATAAATTTTTGTTTATAAAATTTATTTATGAAAGTATGAAGTAATTAATTTGTGTTTTTTAAAATTTTTAAACTTGTGTTTTATTCATTGAATTTTTATATAATATTTTCACTATTATTTGGATGCTCACATCATCATAAGTTGGTGCCTCTACTACACTTCCAGCTTTTGTTTACTTTTTGATATAACCTGTATGTATTTAAAATGCTCATGCTATAGTCACCTACCTTAGCTCTATAACAAACCATTTCTCCATGAAGCCATGCTTCCTTTTAGCATAAGTTTGTTGAAGAAACCTAAAATATTATAGTTTGGTTTTCATCTTGGTGCAAGGATGCCATTCCTCATAGTTCCTCTCACAAAAAGTATGAACTATATGCAGGTATAGAAATGTATGTACTTGTGATTTATAGATATTACATATCTATGAAGCTACATAGGCATAAATTCTATGTTTATACATTTATTCTTTTTATGCACGTGTACTTAGGTGTGTGTGTGTATCTAACTTTCCTATCCACCTATGCATACAGAATTATGAAAGTCTGAACTGCTTTTTGACATTTATTTCCTTATTATTTTGTGTGTCCCAGGTGGAAAGATTGTGAACATGCTGTGCCACAGAAAACCTGTGGATGATAGAGGGTAATTTCTAGATTAGGTACTGTTCTTCTACAGTATGGGTCCAAGGATCAAAGGCAGTTTTCCAGGATCACCTCAAGTGACATTACCTGCTGAGTCATTGGGCTGACCCATATCTGAACTTCATAGGTTTAAAAGTGCTCTTAAATGGGACATTTAGAACACAGTAAGAGTTTCTTCACTGAACTTTAGTTTTCAGCTGATTCCTTCACATTTTAGGTTCTTCAAGACAAAGGAATAGTGGACAAAACCAAATGTCCCCATACTGCTGGATACAGCTGAATGTGGCCCTTATGAGAAAGCTTGGCTTCTGTTTCCCCCAAAAGAGCAGGAGTTCATTTGGGACAGCAGGGAGAAGCTCTCGGATATCTCTTACTGTTTTGCTCCATTTTAAAGTTAATGAAAAAGTTTTAGCATCTGGAGGGGGATATGAGGATTCTTCAGCTCTCAGTATAGAGTTCTGGATTATACCACCATAGCTGTCAGCTAGAAAAGCAAAACCAAGCAAATGAAGGTAACAAAGAGGGTATTTATATTATTTATAGTCGTGAGATCTGTCTCAGTTTCAGGTATAGGGATGTGAGGTTGCTCCTGGAATCCACATGAAGAAGCAGATGAAACATAGAGGGAGTTACTTCCTGACAATGGGATACCAGCCTTTGTTTTTTTATTTTTTATTATTTATTTTTAAATTTAAATTTAAATTAGAAACAAGGTTGCTTCACATGTCAATTCCAGGTCCCTCTCCGTTTCCCTCCCCTCCTCCCATGCCCACTCCCCAACTGCCTCAATATCCCCTCATTTCCCCAGGGAGAGTGAGGCCCTCCATGGGGGTGTCCATAGTCTGTCATTTCATCCAGGGTGTGTGGGTTAATATCAGGATTCAATGTGATACCATTGGTCTACCTGTCTATTTTTGTGCCAATACCAAGCTATTTTCATGACTCCAGAAGTCCTTTTGTTGCACAGGGTTGTTTTGGCTATCCTGGGTTTTTGTTTTTTAATATAAAGTAGATTATTGTTCTTTCAAGGTCAGTAAAGAATTGTGATGGTATTTTGATGGGGATTGCATTGAATCTACAGATTGCTATTGGCAAGATTTCCATTTTTACTATGTTGATCCTACCTGTCCAAGAGCATGGGAGATCTTTCCATTTTCTGGTATCTTCTTTAATTTTTTTCTTTAACGACTCAAAGTTCTTTTTATACAGGTCTTCCACTTTTGGTTAGTGTTACCCCAAGATACTTTATGTTGTTTATGGCTAATGTAAAGGGTGATGTTTCTCTGACTTCTTTCTCAGCCCATTTATTGTCTGTATGTACTAGGGCTAATGATTTCTTTGAGCTAATCTTATATCCTGCCACTTTGCTGAAGGTGTATATCAGCTGTAGGAGTTCCCATGTAGAGTTTTTTGGGTCACTTATGAACTATCATATCATCTGCAAATAGTGAAAGTTTGACTTCATCCTTGCCAATTTGTATCCTCTTGATCTCCTTTTGTTGTCTTATTGCTCTAGCAAGAACTTCAAGTACAGTATTGAAGAGATATGGTGAGAGGGGACAGGCTTGTCTTGTTTCTGATTTTAAAGGAATTGCTTTGATTTTCTCTCCATTTAGTTTTATGTTGGCTATTGGTTTACTGTATATTGCTTTTATTATGTTTTGGTATGTTCCTGTTATCCTTGATATCTCCAGGACCTTTATCATGAAGGGCTGTTGCATTTGGTCAAAGGATTTTTCAGCATCTAGTGAGAGTATCATGGGTTTTTCTTTTGCAGTTTGTTTATATGGTGGATTACTTGTTAGATTTTCATATGTTGAAACATCCCTGCATTCCTGGGAAGAAGCCTAATTGAACATGGTGAATGATTTTTCTGACGTGTTCTGGGATTGGGTTTTCTAATATTTTATTGAGTATTGTTGTATCAATGTTCATGAGGGGTATTGGTGTATAGATCTGTTTCTTAGTTGTGTCTTGGGTACAAAGGTAATTGAAGCCTAGTAAAAAGAGTTTGGCAATGAACCTTCTCCTTCTATTGTGTAGAATAAGTTGAGTAGTATTGGTATTAGCTCTTTTTGAATTTCTGGTAGACATTTCTGCACTGAAGCCATCTGACCCTGGGCTCTTTTTGTTTGGGAGATTTTTGATGACTACTTCTATTTCAACAGGGGTTATAGGTCTACTTAAATTGCTTATCTGTTCTTGACTAAATTTTGGTAACTGATAGCTATCCAAAAAACTGTCCATTTTGTTTAAATTTTTGAATCTTGTCGAATACAGGTTTTCAAAGTATGACCTGAAGATTCTCTGTATATCCTCACTGTCTGTTGTTATATCCCCTTTTTATTTGTCATTTTGTTAATTTGCATGTTCTCTCTCTGCCTTTTGGTTAGTTTGGATAAAGGTTTGTCTATCTTGTTGATTTTCTTGAAGAACCAACTCTTTGTTACTTTGATTCTTTGTCATTTTCTTTGTTTTGACTTCATTGATTTCAGCCATCAATTTGATTACTTCCTGGCATCTTCTCCTCTGGGGTGTATTTACTTTTATTTGTTCTAGAGGTTTCAGTTGTGCTATTAATTCTGTAGTGTGACTATTTTCCTGTTTCTTCACTTGAGCACTTAGTGCTATGAACTTTCCCCCTTAGTACTGCTTTCAAAGTGTCCCATAAGTTTGGGCCTGTTGTGTCCTCATTTTCATTGAATTCTAGGAAGTCTTTAATTTCTTACTTGACTCAGGAATGGTACAATTGCACGTTGTTCAATTTCCATGAATTTGTAGGGTTTCTGCAATTTGTGTTGTTGTTGAATTCCAGCTTTAAAGCATGGTGGCCTGATAAGATACAGTGGGTTATTCTAATTTTTTGTACGTTTTGATGTTTGCTATGTTGCCAAGTAAGTGGTCAATTTTAGAGCAGGTCCCATGTGGAACTGAGAAGAAGGTATATTCTTTTGTGTTTGGATTGAATGTTCTATAGATGTCTGTTAAATCCAATTTGGTTATAATTTCTGTTAGTTCCTTTATTTCTTTGTTAAGTTTCTGTATGTGGTCCTGTCTAGTGGTGAGAGTGGGGTGTTGAAGTCTCCCACTATAACTGTGTGAGGACTTATGTGTAAATTGAGTTTTAGTAATGTTACTTTTACAAATGTGGGTACCTTAGTATTTGGGGCATAGATGTTCAGAACTGAGACTTCTTCCTGATGGACTTTTTTCCTGTGATGAATATGAAATGACCTTCTTCATCTTCTTTGATTGATTTTAGTTTGAAACCTTATTTTTTAGCTACTAGAATAGATACACCAGCTTGCTTCTTGGTTCCATTTGATTGGAAAATCTTATCCCAACTCTTTACTCTAAGGTAATATCTGTCTTTGAAGTTGAAGTGTGTGTCTTGTATGCAGCAGTAGGATGGATTTTGTCTTCATATCAATTCTGTTAGCCTGTGTCTTTTTATAGGCACGTTGAGACCATTAATATTGAGGGAAATTAAGGATCACTGAGTGTTAATCATTGTTTGTTTTCGATTTGTTGTTGGTGGTGTTATTGTGTGTGAATTTACCCATCTTTTTCTTTTGACTTTTGGTGAAGTGGGATTATTTATTGCCTATGTTTTTGTGAAGGCTGGCATTTTCCTTCCAGTACTTTCTGTTGGTCTGAATTAGTGGATATAGGTTGTTTAAATCTGGTTTTGTCATGGAATATCTTGTTTTCTCTGTCTGTAGTGATTGAAAGCTTTGCTGGGTATAGTAGTCTGGGCTGGCATATGTGGTCTTTTGGTGTTTCTAGAATATCTATCCAGGACCTTCTGACTTTCAGAGTTTCCATTGAGAAGTCAGATGTATTTCTAATAGATTTTCCTTCATGTGTTACTTCACCTTTTTTCTTTGCTGCTCTTAATATTCTTTCTTTATTCTGTATGTTTGGTGTTATACTTATTATGTCATGAGGGGACTGTTGTGGTCTACTCTACTTGGTGTTCTGTAGGTTTCTTGTACTTTCACTGGCATTTCTTTCTTCTATGATTTTGTTGAATATGTTTTCTGCATCTTTGAGTTGGGTTTCTTCACCTGCTTCTATACCTATCATTTCACAGTGTTCCATGTGGCCTACATATTTTGTTTTAGGGATTTGTTGGACTTAAGATTTTCTTTAGTCGATGAATTTATTTCTCCTAGTGTATCTTCAAAGCCTGAGATTCTCTCTTCTTTGTCTTACATTCTGTTGGTTATACTTGCATCTGCAATCATGATCGTTTACCCACCTTTTCTAATTCTAGTATTCCCTCAGACTGTGTTTTTTATTGTTTCTTTAAGCTTTCAAACCTTGCAGTTTTTTAATTGTTTCTTGCAATTTGTGGTTTGTCATTTATTCTTTTAGCATCTCTATTATCTTCATGAAGTTTTCTTTAAGGTTGTTCTCTTTTGTTTCATCTGTGTTGGGATGTTCAGGTCTTGCTGTTGTAGAGTCCATCTGCCTGCAGTCCCCAGGCCAGGAGTTCCCAGAGTGGGCAAGCATAAGTCAGGGCTGAGACAGGGGTCCAAGCTTACCTCTGCCTTAGTGGGGGCAGGAGTATCCCGGTGATCTCAGCAGACTCGAGGTTGCTGGTTCTGTTGGGGGCGAGTTAACCATAGTGAGGCCGGTGCTGCCACATTGCTTATGCAGCACTTAAATGAAAAATGATTAACCTGTCTCTCTCCACTGGTCAGAAAAGAACCAAGTCTTAGCTCTTCTTGTACCAGGGAGGAATCTATTACTAGGAAAAAGGAAGAGTTTCCTATAGTCACTTCCTTCTAAGGCTTCTGTTTTCTTTGAACTAATCTCCTAAGGAGGGTGACAGTAATAGATCCATGCTGAGGGGTAGGACCATGGACTAGAAAAGCAAGAACATATTTAATTGGAAGCTTGCATGAGCTGTTAATTCAAGCATAACCATGGCCAGTTCTTCTGGGAATAACTAAACAGATTTTCTATGTGAAATACATCTTAGGATTGTCCCTTTAAGGGGTAAGAAACCTGTAACATACATCTAAACTCACAGCCTTTTATGCTAGATGTTACATTTTAATTAAAGTGTATCATCAGTACTTCTGGCTACCTGTGTTCTCAGGCTGAGTCTCCATTTCTTTAGATAGGATGCCAACACCTTTGGTGTATAGGCAAATTGTTCACTGGAGTGATGTATAAAGCCTAGTATCAGCCCAAGGTACTTGAGTGGAGAATTTAGCATTATCTGTTAGGGGCATCCAAGATGCTTTAGTTATATACTATACTTATCATAAGGTTGGTTTCTTCCCAAGGCAACCGACAAGGTCATTGCATCTCTATCCACAAAGTCAGCAGAGTAATCCTTATTTTTTCAACTTTAGGATCATTCCTTTGCTATTAAGAGGAACAACATGTGCCCTCTTTGGTGCAGTAGATTGTCTGAAATACAGTAGTCTGTTAATAAATTGCATGCTTTTATTTCATGATAGTCTATTCTTACAAGTTGTATGGAGGTCTGATTGCAGGATACCTGCATGCTGGGAAAAGAACACCTAAGAAACATGGCCCTGTTCTTCTGCTAGGTGGTCTATGGCAACATGGTCAAGGCTATCTTGATTAATATATTGTAATAGATTTTATAACAATTGTATAGTTAAATGCACTGTCTTAAAATATCATTTATAATATTCTACAACTTCAATTTTTAATTTGAAAGTACTATTTTAATGTTTTATTTTGTGATTAATGGTCAGTAAAATTCACCAGTTCTGATGTATAATTCTTCAGGTTTGACACAAACAGTTTTTTGGCCATAATTAAAAACAAAATATAAACTAATTCTTTATCCTCCCCAAAACCTTTAATATTTATATTTAAACAGTACTGTATAATTTCAAATAGCTTTATTTAAGACAAATTAGCCACTTGATTATTATTTTTATTGACAACTTTGTTCCTTTTCTCAAGAAGCACTGTCTCAGTTTGGGATATATTCTTCAAGGTTTTGTTTATCCATGAGCCATTACTATATTTATTATCATTGACCAACTTAAATAAACGTATATGTGTTTATTTTGATATCTTTTTATGTTTGAACTATATATTATCATTGATATATATATAAAACACTAAAAATAACTTATAGATTGTTTGAAAGAAGTAAAATGTACCAAAATTACCTATGAAAAGAAATATGAAAATAATGTAATATATAGAAATAGTATATTTGGTTCACTATGTGTTATTATTTCATGAATAATAAATCATCTAAGAAAATAAAAATGTATGCCAATGGACATACTTTGTTATGTAGAAGTCTATTTTATATTCATAATGATAAATATCTATTTTCATGGGGTAAAATTTATCATCATTTTAAATATATTGAATCAGTAAAATAATAGTATAAATCAAATATTTTAAACATATAATGTAAAATACAAAGTCATATTGAATTACTTTAAATCAGCAAAACTTATATGCAAAAGACCAAAAAAAATCAAGAGAATACTGACAGAAATATATGACGTTCAAAACTGATATTTCAGGAACATGTTAAATAAATGATTATGAACTTAAATGGTTCTGCTCAACATGGTTATTATGGCAACTTCAGTATCTGTAATGAACAATCTAAAAGGGACTATAGCAGATTGGATCCTAAGTTAGCTTCTCACTCCAAAGATATTTACAGTTTGTCATTTTAAACATAGAGTAAATTAAACACACGGGGACTAAATGTGGCTTATATGACCCTACCACTTTACAGTCTTTGCCTTAAAGTCATAAATTGATACAAAATGCACTTGAGTTCCATAAAATTCAAAAGTTCTCATATGACTTCCGGCTGTGGCTTCTATATTTCTCTTTCACACATCCTGAATTCACTCACTGACTGAAACTCCCATATTAAAGTGTGTTGTGGGATGTTTGATCGCACTGTGTGAAAAAGTTTTGCTGTTTTATTCCGATTGGTTTAATAAAGAGATGAATGGCTAATAACTAGGCAGGAGAGGTTATGCAGGACTTCTGGGTAGAAATAGGAACTCAGATAGAATGTGTCATGGAAGGAGTCAGAGAAGTCATCTCAGGTGTTGGGCATGCAGAATGAAGGAGAGGTAAAGAGTTACATGGCAAAATGTAGATTAATAGAAATTGGCTAATTTAAGTTATAAGAGCTAGTTGGAAACAAGCCTAAGCTAAGGCCAAGCTTTCATAATTAATAATTAGTCTCCATGTCATTATTTGGGAGTCTGGTTGTCTGAAGAAAGTTCACAAAAATGTTCAAGTATAAAGGAGCTCCTGATTAGTGTTTCTGCCCACTGTCTCACAGGCTTCCAAACTCCCCTGACAACACCTCAACAAACTACCTTTAAGAATTCTCATCTGCCCATGGTAATTTGCTCAAATACTGGTCACAGCTGAGAAAGTTCATCACAGACAACCTTGTTTGACATCCAGTTAATTCTCTAGCATTTCTACATTCGATCTTATCCATCCAGTTATGGCAAATCTATTAAATTTATATTTTCGTTTTCATTGTAATATTTTTCAAAGGCATTGCAGTTCCTGTAGCACCCATTGTTTACTTTACACAGAAGTTCCTTTCCTTCACCTCCCCCACCACACCCTACCTTTCTTTAAGAGCCTCTTCTTAAGTGCTCCTATATTTATGTATACCTTTCAATTATTCATTCATTCCTTGTGTAAATATTCAGTTGGCTTTGATAAGAGAAGAGACTATGCATTCCCAGCTTTGCATATAATGTCTGCCAGATAGTAAATAAATGTAATATATTTTAAGTAATAAATAGATTCTTTAAAAATTAGAATAGAATCCTAATCTTGTTTTATTCTGTGTGCCACCATAGTTTGTTGAACCATGTTAAACATGTGGTATGGTTATTAGCTTAAATAAAGCCTATTGCTTTAACTCAAGTGAACAGATACTATTTTCTAGCCCTAACCAAGCTTAAGACTTTAAAGAAAGGGATGTATATTTCTACCACATTGGGAACAATATCAGCATTGACAAATTGAATATAGATTTTTATGGACCTACAGAAAGTTGATGTTAAATAAAAATTGAAGTCACAAAATAAGCAAAAGTAGATGACTGAATTTGGAAAGGATCTCCACATCTACACTAAAGACACTAACAAGGATGTTCATAGCAATATTACATGTAAAGCCCAAAGCAAAAAAAATGCACATAAAAATTATTACTTAAGAACAATGAATATTTCCAATTTGAAAAGTAGCCATTAATTAAGAGTTTTTTCTAAAGTTCAAGGACAGTAGCATCTTTATTTTCAGGGTAACTGACTGAATTTTTCTCTAGCTCTTAGCCTTTAACTTCTGATGACTGTAATTCCAAAATTTTCCAAATTTACATACTGCACGAAATTTTCAAGTAATTTTTAATTTCACAGAAAGTATAAAACCTTGTCTAAATAAATCATCCATTTACACTTCAGTTTAAATTCAGAAGCAACTCAAGTATCTTATAGATCAAAGAGGACACAGAACTGTATGTGTTTGCAGACGTCAAAATCTCCAAGGGCATCTCTGTTTGCATCCCCTTTGTATTGCCATGGAAACTATTTTTTTCTATGTCTAACTGAGTTATGGGAACACTAATTTTGTTTCCATGGAGATCTAGAAGCCCAGATTAACTATCTCCTTATGGTAATAGCCAAATATGAGATACTCTCTTTCTTCTAAAAATTATAAACATGCAATATACAAAAGCAAGGAATAATTACAAACTTAAAGATGAAAGAGTGATATGGAGATCAAGCTGCTAAAGACAGCTTGCACAGCAAGTGTTTTTATTTATGAACAACTAAGAATCAATTTCAGAGTCTACCAAAAGACAACCTTGCTTAAAAGTAAGCAGTTTGCTGCACAGATAAACAAGACAATGGTAAAGCAATTTGTCATATAACTAGGAATAAAGAAATGTTTAAACAGAGGTTCCACGTATTATCAGAAGGTGGTAGCTTGTTTTGGGGAGATTATTTCCAGAACATAAGCATTTCTGAAAGGAGTAAGAGATCAAATCACCAACAATCTGGTTCACAAACTTAATTTAATTTCTCCTTTTAGTCCTGACAATGTTATCCTTAATTTTTAAGCCCTCAGTTAGGAGACACTGAGTGATTTACTTGCTTACTTTCAATAGTTGGCTACATTGAGTTATAAATTCCCAAAGCATTCTACATCTCCAAAGTGCCCTGTGCCAATGGCTATCATCACTGAAAACGTGGATTATACTAATTTGCTTTTTCCCATGAACTTGACCTCCTCTGAGAAGGGTTTTATCTTCCTATCTATAACAATAGACCCTGTGGTTTGTAGAGAAAAGGGGCATAACCATTTATTACCAATGAATGACTTATGTGTAGAATGGGGATTTGGGACATATCCATCCTCTTACTTTTTAGATATGGATATAAAGTTTTCAGAGGTGAAAATTATAAGCCAAAGTTAGGTGCACAGGGAAATTAGCCACAAACCACCATAGCCCTAGTTCTGTATTCATTAGCCACTACCCCTGAAATTTTCCTCTCTCAGGATCTGTGTAAATGTATTCTTAGAAGTCTCTCAAGGGAGAACTCGTCTAAAGAAGAATGAGCATGTGTTGCAAACTGAACTCAGTGATAAAATCACAGCACTGTCAGTGAATCACTTAGATTTTTTAAATATCCTTGTTATGTCTTAGTTTTAGATGAAACCCTCAGACAAGGTTACATAAGATCTTTTTTTTAGAACAGCTAGCATGTACAAAGCCATACATATTTACAATGCCATCTCTTTGACACAAAAACAACCACAACCTTTTGTACCGTCAAGAAAAAAATGTATGAATCACTCATGAAGAATAGATGTGCTGATTTGGGCCTGTTTTTCCTTCAGAATCAGTTAAATTTTATATCAGTCAATAAGTTGGACATCTGCCCTTACATCTGTAAACAACCTAACATGACTGTTAGTTTTTGGATGTGAGTACTGCCTGGGTTCCTCAAAACACTTCATATAACATGTCTAACATTACCCCAAGGTATTTTATGTTGTTTGTGGCAATTGTAAAGGGTGATGTTTCTCTGATTTCTCTTTCAGCCCTTTTATCATCTGTATATAGTAGGGCTACTGATTTTCTTGAGTTGATCTTGTAGCCTGCCACTTTGCTGAAGGTGTTAATCAGCTGTAAGAGTTCCCTGGTAGAGTTCTTTGGGTCATTGATGTAAACTATCATATCGTCTGCAAACAGTGAAAGTTTGACCTCTTCCTTCCCAATTTGTATCCCCTTGATCCCCCTTTGTTGTCGTATGGCAATAGCTAGCTCTTCAAGTACCATGTTGAAAAGGTATGGAGAGAGTGGACAGCCTTGTTTTGTTCCTGATTTTAGAGGAATTCCGTTGAGTTTCTGTCCATTTAGTTTGATGTTGGCTGTTGGTTTACTGTATATAGCTTTTATTATGTTTAAGTATGTCCCTGTTATCCCAGATCTCTCCAAGACCTTTATCATGAAGGGGTGTTAGATTTTGTCAAAGGCTTTTTCAGCATCTAGTGAGATGATCATGTGATTTTTGTTTTCCAGCTTGTTTATATGGTGGATTACATTAATAGATTTTAGTATGTTGAACCATCCCTGCATCCCTGGAATGAAACCTACTTGATCGTGGTGAATGATTGTTTTGATGTGTTCTTGGATCTGATTTGCCAGTATTTTATTGATTATTTTTGCATCAATGTTCATGAGGGATATTGGTCTGAAGTTCTCTTTCTTAGTTGTATCTTTGTGTGGTTTGGGGATCAAGGTTATTGAAGCCTCATAGAAAGAGTTTGGCAAAGACCCTTCTGCTTCTATTGTGTGGAACACTTTGAGAAGAATTGGTATAAGCTGTTCTTTGAATTTCTGGTAGAATTCTGCACTGAGACCATCTGGACCTGGACTTTTTTTGGTTGGAAGACTTTCGATGACAGCTTCTATTTCCATAGGGGTTATAGGTCTATTTAAATTGCTTATCTGTTCTTGATTTAGTTTTGGCAAATGATAGCTGTCCAGGAAGTCATCCATTTCCTTTAAATTTTTGAATTTTGTGGAGTACAGGTTTTCAAAGTATGACCTAATGATTCTCTGGATTTCCTCAGAGTCTGTTGTTATGTCCCCCTTTTCATTTCTGATTTTGTTAATTTGTGTGTTCACTCTCCGCTGTTTGGTAAGTTTGGACAAGGTTTGTCTATCTTGTTGATTTTCTCAAAGAACCAACTCTTCGTTGCATTGATTCTTTGTATTGTTTTCCTGGTTTCTACTTTATTGATTTCAGCCCTCAGTTTGATTATTTCCTGGTGTCTACTCCTCCTGGGGGAGTTTGCTTCTTTGTGTTCTAGAGCTTTTAGCTGTGATGTTAATTCTCTGGTATAACTGTTCTCCTGTTTCTTCATGTGAGCACTTAGTGCTATGAACTTCCCCCGTAGCACTGCTTTCAAAGTGTCCCACAGGTTTGGGTATGTTGTGTCTTCATTCTCATTGAATTCGAGGAAGTCTTTAATTTCTTTTTTTTATTTCCTCTTTGACTCAGGGATGGTGCAGTTGAGCATTATTCAATTTCCATGAGTTTGTAGGTTTTCTGCAATTTGTGTTGTTGTTGAATTCTAATTTTAAGGCATGGTGGTCTGATAAAATGCATGGAGTTATTCCAATTTTTTTGTAGCTGCTGAGGTTTGATATGTTGCCAAGTATGTGGTCGATTTTGAGAAGGTTCCATGTGGTGGTGAGAAGAAGGTATATTCTTTTTTATGTGGATGAAATGTTCTATAGATATCTGTTAATCCCAGTTGGGTCATTACTTCTATTAGATCAATGCAATCCCCATTAAAATCCCAGCACAATTCTTCACAGACCTTGAAAGAACAATAATCAATTTTGTATGGAAACACAAAAGACCCAGGATAGCCAAAACAACCCTGTTCAACAAGGCAACGTCCAGAGGCATCACCATCCCTGACCTCAAGCTCTATTATAGAGCTATAGTCCTGAAAACAGCTTGGTATTGGCACAAAAATAGACAGGTAGACCAATGGGATCGAATTGAAAATCCGGGTATTAACGCACACACGTACGAACATCTGATCTTTGACAAAGAAGCTAAAAATATACAATGGAATAAAGAAAGCATCTTCAACAAATGGTGCTGGCATAATTGGAGACTGGCATGTAGAAGAATGTGGATCGATCCATGTTTATCGCCATGCACAAAATTTAGTCCAAATGGATCAAAGACCTCAACATAAATCCAGCCACACTGGACCTCTTAGAAGAGAAAGTGGGGGGTACCCTTGAACGAATTGGTACAGGAGACAGCTTCCTGAACATAACACCAGTAGCACAGACAGTGAGATCAACAATTAATAAATGGGACCTACTGAAACTGAGAAGCTTCTGCAAGGCAAAGGACACAGTCAGCAAGACAAAAAGGCAGCCCACAGAATGGGAAAAAATATTCACTAATCCCACATCTGACAGAGGGTTGATCTCCAAAATTTACAAAGAACTCAAGAAGCAAGTCTCCAAAACAGCAAAGGACCCAATTAAGAAGTGGGCTGCAGAACTAAATAGAGAGTTTTCAATAGAGGAGGCTAAAATGGCTGAGAGGCACTTGAGAAAGTGCTCAACATCCTTAGCCATCCGGGAAATGCAAATCAAAACAACTCTGAGATACCATCTCACTCCTGTCAGAATGGCTAAAATCAAAAACACCAATGACAATTTATGCTGGAGAGGATGTGGTGAAAGGGGAACACTCCTCCATTGCTGGTGGGAGTGCCAACTGGTTCAGACACTTTGGAAATCAGTATGGAGATTCCTCAGAAAAATGGGAATAAACCTACCACAAGACCCAGCAACTCCACTTTAGGCATATATCCAAAAGATGCCCATTCATACAACAAAGATGTCTGTTCCACTATGTTCATAGCAGCTTTATTTGTACTAGCCAGAACTTGGAAGCAACCTAGATGTCCCTCACCCGAAGAGTGGATAGAGAAAATGTGGTACATCTACACAATGGAGTACTATTCAGCAGAAAAAAATAATGGAATCATGAGATTCTCAGGCAAATGGATGACACTAGAAGAAACCATCCTGAGTGAGGTAACCCAGTCACAAAAAGAGAAACATGGCATGTACTCTCTCATATATGGATTTTAGACATAGATCTGGGGAGTGCCAGCCTACAATCCTATGGCCAGAGAGTCTGGGAAACAGAAACTTCATTTAGTGGCTGATCGAAGAAGAGGCAGACTCCCTTGGTTAAGTAGTGAGTTGAACTCAAGAAAGCCAGTTATAGAGAGGGAGGACTGGTGATCAAAGGGATTAAGACTGGGCTGGTTTAACCCCCCAGAAACAGCTGACCAGACAAAGGTTATCTCTTGAATCCCAGGCATCAGTCTGGGAATCCAGCATGGGACTGATCAACACCCCTTGAATTTGGGTGTCAGTGAGGAGGCCTAGGGAATCTATTGAGCCTTGGGCAGCAGATCAGTACCCATCCCAAGTATACACACGGACTTTGGACTCTCATAGAACAATGTGAGGTGCACTCTCACCCTGAACTCTTGGGGAAGGGTCTAGGCCCTGCCCTATATGAAATGACAGACTATGGACACCCCCATGGAGGGCCTCACCTTCCATGGGGGAATGAGGGGATAATGGGTGGGAGGGTTGGGGGGAGGGCACGGGAGGAGGAGAGGGAATGGGAGAGGGACCTGGAATTGACTTGTGAAGCAACCTCGTTTCTTATCTAAATTTAAACTGGAAAATGAAAAAAAAGGAAAAAAAAAGAAAAAAATAACATGTCTAACATATAATAGACTCTCAAGTAAGTACTTTGTAAATTCATGGACCCATAGTCTCTTTGAAAATATAATTGTATAGGTCTTGCAAGACAACAGAAAAGGGATATAACCTATAATTCTACATACTTATTTGATTGAAGGTAATATCGATTCTAAAATAAAACATGTTTACCTAAATTTCCAGTGAGGTAGGTAGGGGGGTTGGCATTAAAATAGAAATAAGTAAGGACAGATCAAAACAGAGCATTTCAACTTTTAGTGAATATAGCAGAGTATCTGAGCATTAATAGTGAAATAAGCATCATTCACTTTGCAAGGAATGCAGATCTGAGGCTTAGAGATTTAGTGACAGACATCATCTGTAAGGATAGCTTGTGTACCTGTCACTTCTGCTGCAGTACTCAGGTGTTCCCTATCTCATTGCACTGTTACACTGTACTCATTTCATTCAGTATCCGTAAGACAGCCAATGAAGACAAAATGCGTTAAATTGAAACAATCTTAACAGCTTATTAGCCTCACACATCATTGAAAGATGCCACAGTTTATGTCAATGGTGTTCAACATGTGGGTAGTGACCCCTTTGGGGGTTGAGACCCATTCATGGGAGTTGCCTAAGACCATCAGAAAATACAGATATTTACTCTATGATTCATAGCAGTAGTAACATTACAGTTAAGAAACATCAACAAAAATAATTTTTATAGTTGGCAGTCTCCACATGAGAAACTGTATTAAAGGGTCACAGCAATGGGAAGGTTGAGAACTACTGGTTTAAGTGTACTTACATACTGGATAGTGATATTTGTCTTCTCTTTTAGTTCTGATGAAATTAAAAATGCCTTCACAGAAGCCAATTTATTTCCAAAAATTGGGTTTTCATGGTCTAATTTGTGGTCATATTCCTTTGATTTACTGATAGATTTTCAGTCTCCAGTATTTAGTTGTGATTTTACTGCATGCAAATATAACGAATATTTTCTTTAATACAGTGAAGCCAACATAAAGAATCAAATTGAGATTATTTTACAGCATATTCAATGAGTCTATGATCAAATTAAAGTATGTAAATTGCTAGACATGAACATTGTGATAGAACTTCAAATGAAGATTGTCATTAAAAACAGAGGTTAAGAATGCTTGGGCCCCAACTCCTGCCCATCACCCTCTCCCTCGTTCTTCCTGGGCCTGTTCCTCAAATTGAGTGGACCTACCCAGACAGGAAGGACATAAGTCCTGCCACATGCCACTCTTTGTTCCTCCTCAGGTGAGTGTGGGCTCTGCTTGGGCCCCAACTCCAACCCATCACCACCTCTTTCAATCTTCCTGAGCCTGCTCCTCATACTGAGGGGACCTGCCGAGACAGGAAGGACATGAGTCCTGCCACACCCCACTCTTAGATTCCAATTCCACCCACTGAGCTCTGCTTGAGTGTGGAGAATACCAGGAGAAGCCACATGATCTAGAGTTGCAGACACTTAACTCTTGGCCCACATAACTCCACCATGAGACCAGTGGAGAAGAGAGACCCCACCTGCACCCACTCAAGAAGGGATGGGAAGATGACAGTAAAAGAACACACTTAGGAATAGGAAGACCAAATTGACACCACCAGAATCTAGAGACCCCATACCAGCAAGACCTGAAATGCCCAATGCTGATGAAGCAGAAGAGACAGACCTTAAAAATCATTTTATGAAGATGATAGAGACCCTCAAAGAGGAAATGAGAAAATCACTTAAAGAAATAGAAGAAAAAATACATGAAATGGAGGAAAAGAAAAACCAAAAATTCAAGAAATAAACAAATCTTTTAAAGAATCTAAAGAGTCAAGAAAAAACAACCAAACAATTGAAGAAAATAATTCAAATAGTTCAAGGCTTGAAAGTTGAAGTAGAAACAATAAAGAAAACACAGAATGAGGGGGATTCTGGAAACAGAAAAGATGGGTAAACGATCAGAAATTACAGATGTAAGTATAACCAATAGAATACAATAGATGGAAGAGAGAATCTTAGGTGTTGAAGACTCACTATAGGATATAAAGTTATTGACCAAAGAAAATCTCAAATCCAACAAATCCCTAACACAAAATATCCAGGAAATATGAGACACAATAAAGAGGCCAAACCTAAGAATAATAGGTATAGAAGAAGGTAAAGAAATACAGCTCAAAGGTACAGAAAACATAGTCAACAAAATCACAGAAGAAAACCAAAAAAGGATATGCCTATGAAAGTACAAGAAGCTTACAGAACACCAAATAGACTGGACAACAAAAAGAAGTCCCCTTGCCACACAATAATCAAACACCAAACCTACAGAATAAAGGGAAAATAGTAAGAGCAGCAAAAGAAAATCTCCAAGTAACAAATAAAGGCAGACCTATCTGAATTACTCCTGACTTCTCAATGGAAACTATGAAAACCAGAAGGTCCTAGATAGATGTTCTACAAATGCTAAGGGGAAATGGATGCCAGCCCAGACTACTGCACCCAGCAAAGCTTTCAATTACTATAGATGGAGAAAACAAGATATGACATGACAAAACCATATATAAACAATTTGTATCTACAAATCCAACCCTACAAAAAGTACGGAAGGAAAACTACAACCCAACAAAGATAACTACATTCACAAAACCATAGGCAACAGATAATCCCACTTTGCCAAACACCAAAAGAAAAAGGGGGGAGGGAACCCCCACACAAAAGCACCACTAACAATATATCCAAAACAAACAAGAATCAACAATCAATGGTCATTAATATCCCACAAAGCCAATGGTCTCAACTGTCCTAAAAAAAAGGCTAATAGAATGGATATGAAGACAGAATCCATCCTTCTGCTGCACACAAGAAACATATTCTAATGTCAAAACAGTGGTCACCTCAGAGTAAAAGGTTGGGAAAAGGTTTTCCAATCAAAAAGACCCAAGAAACAAGCTGGTATAGCAATCCTAGTATCTAACAAATTAGACTTCAAACTGAAATCAATAAAAAAAGATGAAGAAGGCCATTTCATATTCATCAAAGGAAATGTTCATCAAGATGAAGTCTCAATTCTGAACATCTATGCCCCAAATACAAAAGTACCCACATATGTAAAAGAAACATTACTGAAGTTCAAATCACACATACAACCCCACACACTTATAGTAGGAGTCTTCAACACTTCCCTCTCACTAATAGAGAGGATCACCAGACAGAAACTTAACAAAGAAACAAAAGAACTAACAGAATTTATGACCCAACTGGGATTAACAGACATCTATATAACATCCCAAACAAACACAAAAGAATATACCTTCTTCTCAGGTCCACATGGAACCTTCTCTAAAATTGACCACATGCTTGGCAACATAGCTAACCTCAACAGGTACAAAAACATTGAAATAAGCCACTGTATCTTATCAAACCACCAAGCTTTAAAGGTAGAAATCAGTAACAACCCAAATCTCAGAAAACCCACAAACTCATGAAATTGAAGAATTGTACCATTCCTGGGTCAAGGAGGAAATAAATAAATAAATAAATAAATAAATAAATAAATAAATAAATAAAAGAAAGTAAAGACTTCCTAGAATTTAAGGAGAATGAAGATACAACATATCCAAACTTAGGGGACACTGAAAGCAGTGCTAAGAGGAAAGTTGATAGCACTAAGTGCCCACATGAAGAAACTGGAGAATAGTCACATTAGAGAATTAACAGAAAAACTATATTCTCTAGAACAAAAAGCAAACTCACCCCAGGAGAGTGGATGCCAGGAAATAATCAAATTGAGGGCTCTAATCAATAAAGTAGAAACCAGGAAATCATTACAAAGAATCAATGAAACAAAGAGTTTTTTCTTTGTGAAAATCAACAAGACAGACAAACCTTTATCCAAACTAATTAACAAAATCAGAATTGAAAAGGAGAACATAACAACAGACATTGATGAATTCCAGAGAATCATCAGGTTATACTTTAAAAACCTGTACTCCACAAAACCCAAAAATGTGAAGGAAATGGTTAATACTTTGGATAGATATCATTTACCAAAATTAAGTCAAGAACAGATAAGCAAATAGACCTGTAACCCATAATGAAATAGAAGCAGTCATCAAAAGTTCACTAACCCAGGGTCAGATAGTTTCAGTGCAGAATTGTACCAGAAATTCAAAAAGAGCTAATACGAGTACTCCTCAAACTGTTCCACACAATAGAAGCAGAAGGTCCATTGCTAGACACTTTTATGAGCCTACAAATACCTTGGTACCCAAGCCCCACAAAGACACAACTAAGAAAGAGAACTACAGATCAATATTTCTCATGAACATTGATGCAAAAATACTCAACAAAATACTGGTAAATTGAATCCAGGAACCCATCAGAAAAATCATCCACCATGATCAAGTAGGTTTCATTCCAGGGATGCGGGGATAGTTCAACATATGATAATTCACCAATGTAATCCACCATATAAACAAATTGGAAAGTAAAACACATGATCATCTCACTAGATGTTTAAAAATCCTTTGACAAATTCCAACAACCCTCCCTTCATTATGAAAGCCTTGGAGAGATCAGGAAGAACAGGAACATACTTAAATGTGATAAAAGCAATATACAGCAAACCAACAGTCAACATCAAACTAAATGGGGGAGAAACTCAACACGATGACTCTACAATATGGAACAAAACAAGGCAGTCCACTTTCTCCATATCTCTTCAATATTGTACTTGAAGTTCTACCTAGAGCAATATGACAACAAAAGGAGATCAAGGGGATACAAATTGGAAGGAAGAAGTCAAACTGTCAATATTTGCAGATGATATGATAGTTTACATAAGTGACCCAAAAAACTCTACCAGGGAACTCCTACAGCTGATGAATACCATCAGCAAAGTTACAGGATACAAAATTAACTCAAGAAAGACAGTAGCCCTACTACATACAGAATATAAATGAGTGGAAAAAGAAATCAGAGAAACATCACCCTTTAAAGTAGCCACAAAGAACATAAGATATCTTGGAGTAACACTAACCAAACAAGTGAAAGACCTGTGCAGTAACTCCTGAATCTTTAAAGAAAGAAATTAAAGAAGATACCAGAAAAAGGAAAGATCTCCCAGGCTCTTGGATAGGTGGGATCAACAGTAAAAATGACAATCTTGCCAACAGCAATCTACAGATTCAGTACAATCCCCATCAAAATCCCAACACCATTCTTCACAGACCTTGAAAGAACAATACTCAAATTTATATGGAAAAACAAACAAACAAAAACCCCAGGATAGCCACAACAACCCTGCACAATAAAGGAACATCCAGAATCATCACCATCCCTGACTTCAAGCTCTATTACAGAGCTATAGTCATGAAAGTAGCTTGGTATTGGCACAAAAATAGACAGGCTGACCAATGGAATTGAATTGAAACTCCTGATATTAACCAACACACCTACTAACACCTGATTTTTGACAAAGAAGCTAAAGTTATACAATAGCAAAAAGAAAGCATCTTCAACAAATGGTGCTGGCATAACTGGATGCGGACTTGTAAAAGACTGCAGATAGATCCATATCTATTGCCATGCACAAAACTTGAATCCAAATGGATCAAAGACCTCAACATGAATCCATCAACATGGATTTTCTTAGAAGAGAAAGTGGGAAGTACCCTTGAACAATTGGTACAGGAGACTGCTTCCAGAACATAACACCAGTAGTACAGACATTGAGATCGATAATCAATAAATGGGATTTCCTGAAACTGAGAAGCTTCTGTAAGGCAAAGGACACAGTCAGCAAAACAAAACAGCAGTCCACATAATGGGAAAAGATCTTCCCCAACCCCTCATCTGACAGAGGCCTGATTTCCAAAATATGCAATGAACTCAAGAAGCTAGCCTCCAAAACACCAAAAAAAAAATCCAATTAAAAAGTAGGGTACAGAACTCTATAGAGAATTCTCAATAGAGGAAGCTAAAATGGCTGAAAGACACTTAAGAAAGTATTCAACATCAGGAAATGCAACTCAAAACAACTCTGAGATACCATCTTACACTGGCCAGAATGGCTAAAATAAAAAACACAAACGACAGTCTATGCTGGAGAGGATGTGGAGAAAGGGGAACACTTGTCCATTGCTGGTGGGAGTGCAAACTTGTATGACCACTTTGGAAATCAGTATGGCAGTTTCTCAGTAAAATTAGAATGAGTCTACCTCAAGATCCAGCAATTCCTCTCCTTGGTATATACCCAAAAAATGCACACAACATTCATACAACAAGGACATATGTTCAACTATATTTATAGTAGTGTTGTTTGTAACAGCCAGAACCTGGAAGCAACCTAGATGCCCCTCAACTGAAGAATGGATAGAGAAAATGTGGTGCATTTACACAATGGAGTACTACTCAGCAGAAAAAAGCAACAATGGAATCTTGAAATTTGCAGGCAAATCGATGGAACTAGAAGAAAACTTCCTGGGAGAGGTAACCCAGTCACAAAAATACAAACATGGTATGCACTTACATATATATAGTGTTTAGACATAGAGCAAAGCAGTAACAGCCTATAATCCACACTGCCAGAGAAGCTAGGAAACAAGAAGTATCCCAAGAGGAAAACACTTGGTACCTAGAAAAAAGGGAGGGGACCAAGATCCCCTGAGCTAATTGTGAGCAAGTGGGGTGGAGAGCAGGAGGCCTGAGAGAGGGAAGGAATAGGACAAGAAAGGAGATTCCTTGATAAAGGGAGGTAATACAGGTTTGGAGAGAGGTCTGGCACAGAGGAAATGCTAGGGGATCCACAGGGATAACCCCAACTAAGAATCTAAGCAGTGGTGGAGAGTCTGCCCTTGGCGCCCTTCCCCTATAATGAGATTGATGACTACCTTGGTTACCATTTTTAGAGCCTTGACCCAGTAGCTGATGGAAACAGACACAGGCACCCACAATTGAGCAGTGAGCCATTGTCTCAGAATCCAGATGTGGAGAGGGATGAGAGATAAGCAAATGAACCAAGACTGAACTGGAGATACCCACAGAAATAGCTGTTCTGACCTAATGAGAGCAAGCATACCCCAGTCATAAAGCCGGGTAACCAGCATTGGAGCAAACCAAGCCCTCTGAGTATGGGTGCCAGCTAAGAGGCCAAGGCAGTCTATGAAACCTCTAAAAGTGGAGCCTGGGTTTATTTATTCACAAGGGGACTTTGGGAGCCCATTCCCTAAGGAGGAATACTATTGCATCCCAGATCATGGAAAAAAAACGGCCTGGGCCCTTCACCAAATGATGTGATTGACTTTGATGATCCCTCCTGGAGGGTCTCACTGTCTCTGGGGAGTTTGGGGGGCTGGGATGGGGGTTCGGCTAGAAGCTTGGGAGGATGGGAGGGCAAGGGAATGGGGGTATGGATATATACACTAGTGTCTCTAAAATAAAAATTAAAATAAAAAAAGCACAGGAACAAACCAAAACAAAGAATGAGTTAATTCAGAACTAACTGGAATTGGCAGATATTTTGCATTGTGATTGAAGCAGAATATAGTACTTCAAAATTGGAGTGGGGATTGGAGAATGGGTTAGGGGAGGGTTGAAGGGGGGCAGAAGAGGAGGGGGAGGGAGAGGGAGCTAGGATTGACACGTGAAGCAAACTTGTTTCTAATTTAAATTAAATTAAAAATGAATTAAAAATAAAAAGTAAGAAAAAGAAAGAAAAAATTTATGTCATTTTTCTCATCTATAGGTGACTAACAATAAATAATGTTAAACTGAGATGAAATTCTGAATCATAGGATGAGGACAAATCGTGTCTCAATGAGCAGCATGGGATCGCTTTCAAGGTTAAACCTAGTTTGTTTCTCATTGAGTCATCAGATAAAAGGTTTCTTTGCAGGAATTTTTCCTCATGAAATTGTTCATTCTTAAACAAAAATCTGATTGTATTTTTCAAAATAAGACAGTCCATGTACCATCATAGACCCCGTTTTGAGAGGTTTTGCAAATAGGGAGTTGTGTGTTTGTGTGTTAGAAGTTTCAGTATTATGAAAATATTTTAATATTGAAATGTTATTTAACATTAAGAAAGCAACAGAACTACTTATTCTTAGTCTCCTAATAAAGTACAAAATCTAATAAGAGAATAAATGAATGGGAATTTAGATAAAATTTTCAGTGTATAAAACTTGCTTAAGAACTGCATAATATTTATTTACTAAATCTCAAAGGAATTTCTAATTATTCCATTGTTAGTGTATAAACTTCTCTTTCCTATATATGTAGTTTTGGATTGCTTCGCCTCTAGCTAGCTGCCAGAATGAGAAGGCATGTGGGAGGGGAGGAATTGTACAGGGCAGGTGGGTATGTGAAATGCAGAGGTAGAGGTGCAGGGGGAGAGAGAGAGAGAGAGAGAGAGAGAGAGAGAGAGAGAGAGAGAGAGAGAGAGAGAGAGAGAGAGAGAGAGAGAGAGAGAGAGAGAGAGAAGGTGTAGGAGGGGCAGAGGGGATGTGTAGACTGAAGTTTCTGTCCTGCCCTGTCCTCTAGCTGTTCAGGCCCAAAGAAACATACAGAGGTTTATACTAATTATAAACTGCTTGGCCTATTGCTCAGACTTATTATTAGCAAACTATTTTTTAAAAAGATTTTTAAAACTCAAATTAGAAACAAGGTTGCTTCACAAGTCAATCCCAGTTTCCTCTCCCTTCCCTCCTCACAGCCCCCTCTAACCCCCACCCAATCCCCACTCCATTCCCCAGGGAAGGTGAGGCCCTCCATGGGGGATGTCCAGAGTCTGGAGTTTGATGCAGGGCAGGGCCTAGTTCCTCCCCCAAGAGACGAGGCTGAGAGAACTTCCTTCATTGTAGGAAGGACACTCAAAGTCCATTTTTTAAGCCAAGAATAAATACTGATCTACTACCCAAGGCCCCAAAGATTGCCTAGGCTTCCTCATTGACACCCACATTCAGGGGGTCTGGATTAGTCCCATTCTGGCCTCCCAGCCATCAGTCTAGGGTCCAAGAGGTCAGCTGTTTCTATGGGTTAACCCAGCCCTGTCTTGACCCCTTTGCTCACGAGTCCTCCCTTTCTGTCGCTGGGTTCCAGGAGTTCAGTGTTTAGCTGTGGGTGACTACCTCTGCTTCCATCCTTCACTGGATGAAGGTTCTGTTTCCCAGATTCTCTGTCAGTGGGATTGTAGGCTGGCACTTCCCTGATCCATGTCTAAAATTCATATATGAATAAGTACATACCATGTTTGTCTTTTTGTGACTGGGTTACCTCACTCAGGATGGTTTCTTCTAGTGCCATCCATTTGCCAGCAAATTTCAAGATTCCATCGTGTTTGTCCACTGAATAGTATTCCAATGTGTAAATATATCACATTTTCTCTATCCACTCTTCAGTTGAGGGGCATCTAGGTTGCTTCCAGGTTCAGGCTATTACAAAAAATGCTGCTATGTACATAGTGTAACAGCTGTCCTTGTATAAATGTGCATCTTTTGGGTATATGCCTAAGAGTGGAATTGCTGGGTTTTGAGGTAGACTGATTCCCATTTTCCTGATGAATCTCCATATTGATTTCTATAGTGGCTGTAAGAGTTGGCACTCCCACCAGCAGTGGAGGAGTGTTCCCCTTTCTCTACATCCTCTCCAGCATAAACTGTCATTGGAGATTTTTATTTCAGCCATTCTGACAGGAGTAAGATAGTATCTCAGAGGTGTTTTAATTTGCGTTTCACGGATGGCTAGGGATGTTGAGCACTTTCTTAAGTGTCTCTCAGCCATTTTAGACTCTTCTACTGAGAATTCTCTATTTAGTTCAGCCCCCACTTTTTGATAGGATCCTTTGATGTTTTGGAGACTTTCTTCTTGAGTTCTTTGTAAATTTTGGAGATGAGCCCTCTATCAGATGTGGGGTTAGTGAATATCTTTTCCCAATTTGTGGGTTGCCTTTTTGTCTTACAGAACTTTCTCAGTTTCAGAAGGTACCATTTATTAATTGTCAATCTTAGTGTCTATGCTACTGGAGTTATGTTCAGGAAGTAGTTTCCTGTACTAATTTGTTCAAGGATGCCTCCCAATTTCTCTTCTAACAGGCTCAGTGTGGCTGGATTTATGTTGAGGTCTTTGATCCATTTGTATTTAAGTTTTGTGCATGGCCAGAGACATGGATCTATCTGCAGTCTTCTGCATGTCAGCCTCCAGTTATGCCAGCACCATTTGTTGAAGATGCTGTCTTTTTTCCATTGTATAATTTTAGCTTCCTTGTCTAAGATCATGTGTTCATAAGTGTATGGATTAATGCTGGGGTGTTTAATTTGATTCCATTGGTCTACCTGTCTATTTTTGTGTCAATACCAAGCTGTTTTCAGGACTATAGCTCTGTAATACAGCCTGAAGTCAGGTGTGGTGATGCCTCCCAATATTTCCTAGTTGAACAGGGTTGTTTTGCTATCCTGGGTCTTTTGTTTTCCATATAGAGTTGAGAATTATTCTTTCAAGGTCTGTGAAGAATTGTGTGGGGATTTTAATGTGGATGGATTTAAATCGGTACACTGCTGTCAATAAGATTGCCATTTTTACTATGTTGATACTACCTATCCAAGATCATGGGAGATCTTTCCATTTTCTGGTGTCTTCTTTAATTTCTTTCTTTAAAGACTAAAAGTTCTCGGGATACAGGTTTTTCACTTGTTTGGTTAGCATTACCCCAAGGTATTTTATGTTGTTTTGGCTATTGTAAAGGGCGATGTTTCTTTGATTTCTTTCTTAGCCCTTTAATTGTCTGTTTATAATAGGGCTACTGATTTTCTTGAGTTGAACTTGTATCCTGCCTCTTTGCTGAAGGTATTTATCAGCTGTAAGAGTTCCCTGGTAGATTTTTTTGGGGTCACTTATGTAAACTATCATATCATCTGCAAATAGTGAAGGTTGACCTCTTCCTTTCCAATTTACATTCCCTTGATCTCTTTTTTGTTGTTATTGCTCTAGCTAGAACTTCAAGTACAATATTGAAGAGGTATGTAGAGAGTGGATAGCCTTGTCATGTTCCTGATTTTAGAAGAATCACATTGAAATTCTGTCCATTTAGTTTAATGTTGGCTGTTGGTTTGCTGTATGTAGCTTTTATTATGTTAAGGTAAGTGTCTATTATCCTGAATCACTCCAAGTCATTTACCATGAAGGAGTGTTGGATTTTGTCAAAGGCTTTTCAGCATCTAGTAAGATGATCATGTGATTTTTGTTTCTCAGCTTGTTTGTATGATGGATTTTTGTATGTTGAACCATCCCTGTATCCCTGGGATGAAGCCTACTTGGTCATGGTAGATGAGCTTTCTGATGTGTTCTTGCATCTGATTAGCAAGTATTTTATTGAGTATTTTTGCATCAGTGTTCATGAGGGATATTGGTCTGAAGATCTCTTTTTTAGTTGTGTCTTTGTGTGGCTATAAGGTTATTGAAGCCTTGTAGAAAGAGTTTGGCAAAGACCCTTCTGCTTAAATTGTGTGGAATATTTTGAGAAGAATTGGCATAAGCTGTTCTTTCATTTCTAGTAGAATTCTGCACTGAGGCCATCTGGCCCTGGCTGTTTTTGGTTGGGAGACTTTTGATGACTGCTTCTCTTTCCTTAGTGGTTATTGTTCTATTTAAATTGCTTATCTGCTCTTGATTCAATTTTGGCAAGTGATAGATATCCAGAAAATTGTCCATTTCCTTTACATTTTCCAATCTTGTGAAGTATAGGTTTTCAAAGTATGATCTGATGATTCTCTGGATTTTCTCAGTGTCTGTTGTTTTGTCCCCCTTTTCGTTTCTGATTTTATTAATTTGCATGTTAACACTCTGCTGTTTGATAAGTTTGGATAAAGGTTTGTCTATCTTGTTGTTTTTCTCAAAGAATCAACTCTTTGATTTTTTGTATTGTTTCCCTAGCTTCTGTTTTATTGATTTCAACCCTCAAATTGATTATTTCCTGGCATCTACTCCTCCTGGGTGAGTTTGCTACTTTGTGTTCTAGAGCTTTCAGTTGTGCTGTTAATTCTCTAGTGTAACTATTCTCCAGTTTGTTCATGTGGGCACTTAGTGCTATGAACTTCCCTTGTAGCACTGCTTTCAAAGTGAACCATAAGTTTGGGTGTGTTTTGTCTTCATCCTCATTGAATTCTTGAAAGTCTTTAATTTCTTTTCTTATTTCTTCTTTGATCATGGAATGGTACAATTGTGCATTATTCAATTTCCATGAGTTGTAGGGTTTCTGCAATTTATGTTGTTGTTGAGTTGTAATTTTAATGCATGGTTGTCTGATAAGATACATGGTGTTATTCCAATATTTTTGTACCTTTTGAGGTTTGATATGTTTCCAAGTATATGGTCGATTTTTCAGAAGGTTCCATTTGGCATTCAGAAGAAGGTATATTCTTCTTTATTAGGGGGTAATGTTCTATAGATGTCTGTTAATCCCAATTGGGTCATAGTTTCTATTAGTTCCTTTGCTTCTTTGTTAAGTTTCTGTCTGGTAATCCTGACTAGAGGTGAGAGTGGGGTGTTGAAGTCTCCCACTATAAGTGTGTGGGGCTTTATATGTGATTTGAGTTTTAGTAATGTTTCTTTTATCAACGTGGATGCCTTTGTGTTTGGGGCATAGTTGTTCAGAATTAAAACTTCATCTTGGTGGATTTCTCCTGTGATGAGTATGAAATGCTCTCCTTTATCTCTTTTGATTGATTTTATTTTAAAATCTAATGTTTGATATTATGATTCCTACCCCTTCTTGTTTCTTGGGTCCATTTGATTGGAAAATCTTTTCCCAACCCTTAACTCTGAGGTAATGTCTGTCTGTGAGGCTGTGGTGTGTTTCTTGTATGCAGCAGAAGGATGGGTTCCATCTTCCAATAAATTCTGTTAGCCTGTGTCTTTTTATAGGCAAGTTAAGACCATTAATATTGAGGGATATTAATGGACATTGGTTACTCATTGTTTTTTATTTTTGAATGCTTGATAGTGGTGGAATTATATGTGGATTTCCACCTCTTTTTTCTTTTGGCTATTGGTAATGTGAAATTATCTATTGCCTATATTTTTCTGGTTGTAGTTATCTCCCTTGGGTTAGAGTTTTGCTTCCAGATCTTTCTGTAGGGCTGGGTTAGTAGATACATATGGTTTAAATCTAATTTTGGCATGAAATATTTTGTTTTCTCCATCTATATTGATTGAAAGCTGTGATGGGTATAGTAGTTCGGGCTGACATCCATGGTCTCTTAGTGTTGGTAGAATATCTCTCCAGGACTTTCTGGCTTTCATCATTTCCATGGAGAAGTCAGGTGTGATTCTGACTGGTATGGTTTTATATATTACTTGGCCTTTTTCCTTTGCAGCTCTTAATATTCTTTATTTTGTATGTTCAGGATTTATACTATTATGTGGCAAGGGGACTTCCTTTTGTTGTCCACTCTATTTGGTGTTCTGTAGGCTTCTTATACTTTCATTGGCATGTCTTTCTATAAGTTAAGAAAGTTTTCTTCTATGATTTTGTTGAATATGTTTTCTGCCCCTTTTTTATTATTATTTTTTTTAAGTTTAAATATAGATTAGAAACAAGGTTGCTTCACAAGTCAGTTCCAGGTCCCTCTCCCTTTACCTCCCCTCCTCCGTGCCCTCCCCCCAACTCCCCCATTATCCCCTCATTTCCCCAGGGAGGGTGAGACCCTCCATGGGGGTGTCCATAGTCTGTCATTTCATCCAGGGCAGGGCCTAGACTCTCCCCCAAATGTTCAGGGGGAGAGTGCATCTACGTTGTTGGATGGGAGTCCAAAGTCCGTGTGTATACTTGGGATGAGTACTGATCTACTGCCCAAGGCTCAATAGATTACCCAGGCCTCCTCACTGACACCCACATTCAGGGGGTGTTGATCAGTCCCATGCTGGATTCCCAGGCTGATGACTGGGATTCAAAAGTTAACCTTTGTCAGGTCAGCTGTTTCTGGGGGTTAAACCAGCCCAGTCTTAATCCCTTTGGTCATCAGTCCTTCCTCTCTGTTACTGGCTTTCTTGAGTTCAGCTCAGTGCTTAGCTATGGGAGGGTGCCTCTTCTTCCATCAGCTGCTGAATGAAGTTTCTGTTTCCCAGACTCTCTGGCCATGGGGTTGTAGGCTGGCACTCCCCAGATCTATGTCTAAAATCCATACATGAGAGAGTACATGCTATGTTTCTCTTTTTGTGACTGTGTTACATCACTCAGGATGGTTTCTTCTAGTGTCATCCATTTGCCTGCAAATCTCAGGATTCCATTGTTTTTTTTCTGCTGAATTGTACTCCATTGTGTAAATATACCACATTTTCCCTATCCACTCTTTGGTTGAGGGGCATCTAGGTTGCTTCCAAGTTCTGGCTATTACACATAATGCTGCTATCAACATGGTGGAACAGACATCCTTGTTGTATGAATGGGCATCTCTTGGATATATGCCTAAGAGTGGAGTTGCTGGGTCTTGTGGTAGGTTTATTCCCGTTTTTCTGAGGAATCTCCATACTGATTTCCAAAGTGTCTGAACCAGTTGGCACTCCCACCAGCAATGGAGGAGTGTTCCCCTTTCACCACATCCTCTCCAGCATAAATTGTCATTGGTGTTTTTGATTTTAGCCATTCTGACAGGAGTGAGATGGTGTCTCAGAGTTGTTTTGATTTGCATTTCCCGGATGGCTAAGGATGTTGAGCACTTTCTCAAGTGCCTCTCAGCCATTTTAGACTCCTCTATTGAAAACTCTCTATTTAGTTCTGCAGCCAACTTTTTAATTGGGTCCTTTGCTGTTTTGGAGACTTGCTTCTTGAGTTCTTTGTAAATTTTGGAGAGCAACCCTCTTTCAGATGTGGGTTTAGTGAATATTTTTTCCCAATCTGTGGGCTGCCTTTTTGTCTTGCTGTGTCCTTTGCCTTACAGAAGCTTCTCAATTTCAGGAGGTTCCATTTATTAATTGTTGATCTCACTGTCTGTGGTAGTGGTGTTATGTTCAGGAAGCTGTCTCCTGTACCAATTTGTTCAAGGGTACCACCCACTTTCTCTTCTAAGAGGTTCAGTGTGGCTGGATTTATGTTGAGGCCATTGATCCATTTGGACTTAAGTTTTGTGCATGGCGATAAACATGGATCGATCCCCATTCTTCTACATGCCAGCCTCCAGTTATGGCAGCACCGTTTGTTGAAGATGCTTTCTTTATTCCATTGTATATGTTTAGCTTCTTTGTCAAAGATAAGATGTTCATACGTGTGTGGATTAATATCCGCGTTTTCAATTCGATTCTGTTTGTCTACCTGTCTATTTTTGTGCCAATACCAAGCTGTTTTAAGGACTATTGCTCTATAATAGAGCTTGAGGTCAGGGATGGTGATGCCTCAGGACATTGCCTTGTTGAACAGGGTTGTTTGGGCTATCCTGGGTCTTTTGTTTTTCCATACAAAATTGATTATTGTTCTTTCAAGGTCTGTGAAGAATAGTGCTGGGAGTTTAATGGTGATTGCATTGAATCTGTAGATTGCTTTTGGCAGGATTGCCATTTTTACTACATTGATCCTTCCTATTCAAGAGCATGGGAGATCTTTCCATTTTCTGAGGGCTTCTTTAATTTCTTTCTTTAAAGATTCAAAGTTCTTGCAATACAGGTCTTTCACTTGTTTGGTTAGCATTACCCCAAGGTATTTTATGTTGTTTGTGGCAATTGTAAAGGGTGATGTTTTTCTGATGTCGTTCTCAGCCCTTTTATCATCTGTATATAGTAGGGATACTAATTTTCTTGAGTTGATCCTTTAGTCTGCCACTTTGCTGGAGGTGTTAATCACCTGTTAGAGTTCCCTGTTAGAGTTCTTTGGGTCATTGATGTAAACTATCATATCATCTGCAAACAGTGAAAGTTTGACCTCTTCCTTCCCAATTTGTATCCCCTTGATCCTCCTTTATTGTTGTATGGCAATGGCTTGAACTTCAAGTACCATGTTGAAAAGGTAAGGAGAGAGGTAAGATTTGTTCCTGATTTTAGAGGAATTGCATTGAGTTTCTGTCCATGTAGTTTGATGGTGGCTGTTGGTTTACTGTATATAGCTTTTATTATGTTTAAAAATGTCCCTGTTATCCCAGATCTCTCCAAGACCTTTATCATGAAGGGGTGTTGGATTTTGTCAAAGGCTTTTTCAGCATCTAGTGATATGATCATGTGATTTTTGTTTTTAGCTTGTTTATATATTATGGATTACATTGATGTGTTTTCGCATGTTGAACCATCCCTGCATCCCTGGGATGAAACCTACTTGATCGTGGTGAATGATTGTTTTGACGTGTTCTTGGATCTGATTTGCCAGTATTTTATTGAGTATTTTTTGCATCAATGTTAATGAGGGATATTGGTCTGAAGTTCACTTTCTTAGTTGTGTCTTTGTGTGGCTTTTGGTCAAGGTTATTGAAGCCTCATAGAAAGAGTTTGGCAAAGACCCTTTGCTTCTATTATGTGGAATCCTTTGCGAAGAATTGGTATAAGCTGTTCTTTGATTTCTGGTAGAATTCTGCACTGAGGCCATGTGGACCTGGAGTTTTTTTGGTTGGGAGACTTTTGATGACTGCTTCTATTTCCATAAGGGTTATAGGTCTATTTAAATTGCTTATCTGTTCTTGATTTAGTTTTGGCAAGCGATAGCTATCCAGGAAGTCATCCATTTCCTTTAAATTATCGAATTTTGTGGAGTACAGGTTTTCAAAGTATGACCTGATGATTCTCTGGATTTCCTCAGAATCTGCTGTTATGTCCCCCTTTTCATTTCTGATTTTGTTAATTTGCATGTTCACTCTCTGTGTTTGGTATGTTTGGACAAAGGTTTGTCTATCTTGTTGATTTTCTCAAAGAACCAATTCTTCGTTGCATTGATTCATTGTATTGTTTCCATAGTTTCTACTTTATTGATTTCATTCCTCAATTTGATTATTTTCTGGTGTCTACTCCTCCTGGGGGGGTTTGCTTCTTTGTGTTCTAGAGCTTTCAGCTGTGGTGTTACTTCTCTAGTATAACTTCTTCAGTTTCTTCATGTGGGCACTTAGTGGTATGAACTTCCCCCCATAGCACTGCTTTCAAAGTGTCCCATAGGTTTGGGTATGTTGTGTTTTCATTCTCATTGAATTCGAGGAAGTCTTTACTTTCTTTTTTTTTATTTCTTCTTTGACCCAGGAATGTTGCAGTTGTGCATTATCCAATTTCTATAAGTTTGAAGGTTTTCTGCAATTTGTGTTGTTGTTGCATTCTAATTTTAAAGCATGGTGGTCTGATAAGATGCATGGACTTATTCCAATTTTTTTGTAGCTGCTGAGGTTTGATATGTTGCCAGGTATGTGGTCGATTTTTGAGAACGTTCCATGTGGTGGTGAGAAGAATTATATTCTTTTTTATGTGGATGAAATGCTCTATAGATGTCTGTTAATCCCAGTTGTGTCATTACTTTTATTAGACCGTTTGCTACTTTGTTGAGTTTCTGTCTGGTATTCTTGTCTAGTGGTGAGAGTGGTGTGTTGAAATCTCCCACTATAAATGTGTAGGGCTTTATATGTGAATTAAATTTTAGTAATGTTTCTTTTACAAATGTGGATGCCTTTGTATTTGGGGCATAGATCTTCAGGATAGACACTTGATCTTGGTGGGTTTCACCTGTGATGAGAATGTAATGACCTCCTTCATCTCTTTTGCTTGATTTTTTTTAAAGTCTAGTTTGTTAGATATTAGGATTGTTACCCCTGCTTGTTTCTTGGGTCCATTTGATTGGAAATTTTTTCCCAACCTTTAACTCTCAGGTAATGATTGTCTTTGAGGGTGAAGTGTGTTTCTTTTATGCAGCAGAAGGAAGGGTTCTGTCTTCGAATCCATTCTGCTAGCCTGTGTCTTTTTATGGGTGAGTTAAGGCCATTAATGTTGAGGGATATTAATGACCATTGATTGCTCATCCTTCTTCGATTTGCAATGGTTGTTGTTGGTGGAATTAAGTGTGGAATTTCACCCCTTTGTTCTTTTGGCTGTTGGTAGAGAGGGATTCTCTAATGCCTATGTTTTTCTGGTTGTAGTTAACTTCCTTGAGTTGGAGTTTTCCTCCCAAAACTTTCTGTAGGGCTGGCTTAGTGGATGCGTATTGCTTGAATCTAGTTTTGTCATGGAATATCTTGTTTTCTCCATCTATAGTGATTGAGAGCTTTGCCGGTTATAGTAGTCTGGGCTGGCATCCATGGACTCTTATTGTTGGTAGAATATCTATCCAGGACTTTCTCGCTTTCAGAGTTTCCATGGAGAAGTCAGGTGTAATTCTGATAGGTCTGCCTTTATATGTTACTTGGCCTTTTTCCTTAGCTGTTCTTCATATTCTTTCTTTGTTCTGTATATTTAGGTTCTTGATTATTATGTGGCGAGGGGACTTTTTTTTTGTGGTCCACTGTATTTGGTGTTCTGTAAGCTTCTTGTACCTTAATTGGCATGTCTTTCTTAAGGTTGGGAAAGTTTCCTTCTATGATTTTGTTGAATATGTTTTCTGCCCCCTTGAGGTGGTTTTCTTCTCCTTCTTCTATTATTGTTAGGTTTGGTCTGTTCATGGTGTCCTATATTTCCTGGATGTTTTGTGTTAAGGATTTGTTGGACTTACGTTTTTCTTGGTTGATGAATTTATTTCTCCTAGTGTATCGTTAACACTTGAGATTCTCTCTTCCATCTCTTTCTATTCTGTTGGTAATTCTTGTATCGTAGTACCTGACCATTTGCCCAGCTTTTCTATTTCCTGCCTTTCTTCAGATTGTGTTTTTCTATTGTCTCTATTTAAGTTTTCAACTCTTGCAGTGTTTGCATTGTTTTTTGCAATTTTCGGTTTATATTTTCATCTATTTGTTCCCTTTTATGAATTTTTTGGTTTGTTCTTTCTTCCATTTCTTGCATTTTTGGTTTACTTTTCCTTCCATTTCTTGCATTTTTTGCTTTGTTTCTTCTTCCATTTCCTGTCTTTTTTGGTTTGTTTCTTCTTCCATTTCTTTTATTTTTTGCTTTGTTTTTTCTTCCATTTCTTGCATTTTTTGGTATGTTTCTTCTTCCATTTCCTGCCTTTTTTGGTTTGTTTCTTCTTCCATTTCTTTTATTTTTTGCTTTGTTTTTTCTTACATTTCTTGCATTTTTCAGTTTGTTTTTTCTTCCATTTCTTTGAGGGATTTTCCTATATCCTCTTTTAGGGCCTTTATCATTTTCATGAAAGTGGTTTTAAGGTCATTTTCTTCTGTTCATTTGCATTGGGATGTTGGAGTCTTCCTGGTTTGGAGTCTCTAGAATCTGGTGGTGTCATATTTGTTTTTCTGTTGCTCAGTGTATTTTTGTATTGTCTCTTTCCCATCTCTTCTTCTAGTGGGTGCAGAAAGAGCCCCTTACTTGTCTGGTGGTTAGGGGACCAGAGTTCCCTTTTGGTGGGTGCTAGCAAGTCCAATAATCTGGTAGTTCTTCTATTCCTTGTTCTTGTTCTGGTCCCGTGTGTGGAGAAAAAGAACAGGAATCTGGGGCGCTAGCCTCCCACCTGGTCCCCTGGACCCTTTGCTGGATCCTGTTGTACCTGATCCAGCCAGAACAGCTGCTCCCATGGTCTCACTGGCTCCTCTGGTTTCCTGGTCTCATTGGTGGGAGAGAAGTTCTGGAGTCTGTGGTGTTTGGCTTCCACTGGGATTGGAAGCTCTGTGAAGTTTCCAGGCGATCCCCAGGTACTGGAACACAGGCCCAGAAGCAGCACCTGTTGTACCTGATCCTGCCGGAACAGCTGTTCCCCTGGTCTCCCTGGCTCCTCTGGTTCCTGGACCCTCCAGAACAGCTGGTCCTCTGGTTTCCCTGGATCAGCACTGTTTACTGCCCCTTTAAGGTAGTTTTCTTCACCTTTTTCTATATGTATTATGCTTAGGTTTGGTCATTTCACGTGTCCCATATTTCCTGCATATTTTGTGTTAGGGATTTGTTAGACTTAAGATTTTCTTTGGTTAATGAATCTATTTCCCCTAGTGTATCTTCAACATCAGAGATTTTCTTGTTTTCTATTGGTTATGCTTACATCTGTAGTACATGACCGTTTGCCCAACTTTTCTATTTCCAGCATTCCTTCATACTGTGCCTTTTTATTGTCTCTATTTCAGCTTTCGACCCTTTCACTGTTTGAGTTTTTCTTGCAAATTTTTTGTTTTGTCTTTTCCTGTCTCTTGCATTTGTTTGATTTTTTGGTTTGTCTTTTCTTCCATTTCTTGCATTTCTTGGTTTATTTTTTCCTCAATTTCTTGCATTTTTGGGTTTGTTTTTCCTTCCTTTTCTTTAAGGGATTTTCTCATATCCTCTTTGAGGGCCCCTATCATTTCCATGAAGTTGTTTTTAAGGTCTTTCTCCTCTGCTTCATCTGCAATGGGCTGTTCAGGTCTTGCAGGTGTAGATTCTCTAGTTTCTGGTGGTGTCATATTTGTTTTTCTGTTGGTGAGTATGTTTTTATATTGTCTCCTTGCCATCATTTCTTCCTGTGGGTGCAGAAGGTGTCTCTTCCTCTCCTGGTGGGTACATGGTTATGATTCCTTTCCAGTGGGTGGGGGTAGGTCCAATATCCTGTTGGCTTTCCTCTTGTGTGAATGGAGGCTGTCCTAATATCAGGACCTTGGCAACCTCTGGGTAGGCAGGACCCTCACCTGTCCCGTGGGTGGAGAATGGTACTTGGATTCTGGCTGTCTCTGGGTGGGCTGCATCCTATCCTGATCCCAGCTGGACCTTGCCTGTCCCTTGTGTGGAAAGCCGAACTTGGAAGCTGGCAATCTCTAGGCAGGCTGAATCCTGTTGGGCTGGGATCCGGATCTGCCGTCTACTAGCAAACTCGTACAACTTAGATTAATCCGTAATTCTTACCTATGTTTAGCCAGGTGGTGTGGTATTTTTCTTGGTAAGGCATTCTCATCTTGCTTTCTATGCATCTGGATGGAGACTGCATCTCTCTCCTTCCTAGTACCAGAGTTCTCTTAGTCTTGTAGCCCCACCTATAATTTCTGCTGGGCTACTGACCAATCAGTGTTTTATTCAGACAATATAAGTGACAATATAAGCCTTATCCCACATCAGGGATGAGAAGCAGAGGTAGCAGGAGGAACAGGAGGGTTGTAGGTTCTCATACTCCAGCCATTTTGTTTTAATGCTCCATACTTTGAAAACATCAGATTTAAATACTTTCATACCTTCATAAGCATTGTTTCTAATGTAACTTCTTTTTATATGTATGTTTCTGTGGGAATGTGTGTATCCTACAATACCTGCATGAAGGTCAGAGGACCACAGGAGAGAATAAGTCTCTCCTTTTACTGTGTGGGTCCCAGGGATCAAACTTAGGCCTTCAGGTATTGGCAATAAATACCTTTACCCAGGGAGCCACATCACTGGCCTGGATACTGTTATAAAAGCAGACAGAAATGTAATCAATTAGGTGAAAACAGCTTTAGTTTTATTGTTAATGAACTTAAAATATTAATCCATTTTGAATGCATAATTTCATTTGTGAATGTTTATTTATGCAATATACTTTGAAGGCTAATAGAAAGAGAAATTATACCTTTTTTGGTAAATGGTCAATTCAGACCTAACAAGACCTGTGCAGTTTGGGAGTATGGGGGGGATGGGAGAGGGAGCCAGGAAAAAAAGAGGAGAAGAGGAGGGGAGAGGAAGAAATGGAGGAGCGGGAAGGTTGAGTTGGGGGAAGAATAGAGGAGAACAGGAAGAGAGATACCATAATAAAGGAAGCCATTTTAGGTTTGAGGAGAGATCTGGCACTAGTGAGATTTCCAGAGATCTACAAGGATGACAACAACTGGCAACCTGAGCAATAGTATAGAGGATGCCTTAATAGCCCTTCCCTGATAATGAGATTGATGACTACCTTATATGTCATCCTAGGGCCTTCACCCCGTGACAGACAGAACAGAGGCAGACACCCACAGCTAAACACTGAACTGAACTCCTGGAACCAGTGACAGAGAGGGAGGAGTACAGGGCTGGTGAAACCCAGAGAAACAACTGACCTGAACAAGGGGAAGATCTTGGATCTCAGACTGATGGCTGAGAGGCCAGAATGGGACTGGTCCAGATCATCTGAATGTGGGTGTCAGTGAGGAGGCCTAGGCAACCTCGGGGGCTTTGGGTAGTAGATAAGTATTTATTCCTGGCATATAAATGGACAGACTCTGGAAATCCACCATGGATAGCCTCATCCTCCCTGGGGAATGAAGTAGGGATTGAGGGGGAGGTAGGGGAGGAGAGGAGGGAGAGGCAGCTGGGATTGACATGTGATGCAAGTTTGTTTCTAATTTAAATAAAAAAGGACATTGTTATTGATAATGTCTAGTAATCTTTGTATCACTTATTTTATAAAACATTTCAATCTCTGCAACTGTTTGTCTTTAAAACTCATACATATACAGAGAATATTGTGATGAAAAATAGTGTACTTATGGGGTTGGAGGTATTGCTAAGTGGTTAAGAAAAAATAGAAGTAAAAACAAAATTGGATGGGAAAGGTTGGAGGGTAAAAATATGATAGGAAAGGAGTTAAGGTGATTGAATATATGAGAAGTTAAATATCCTCAAAATATACTGTATGAAATTCTCAAATAGTAAAAATATTTCAAAAATGAGTGCTGTCTGCTGTGGGAGACCATCAGAGTTCAGTTCCCAGTACGCATATTTGGGCATCTTGAAACCACTTATAAGTCCAGTGCCAGGTGAGTTGAAGCAATCATTTGGTCTCCAAAGGTATCTTCACTCACAAGCACTTGCCCTCCCCCATACACAATATAGTGTTTTCATAAAATGCTTTTTAAGGATATTGTCTAAATACACATCCATAAGGAGTTTGGGGTTAATTTTACCATTTAAGTTGTTATTTCTATATTTTGGTTGTAAGCCTAGCCTTTAATGGCTGAGCCATCTCTCCAACCCAATGTGTTATTTCTGAAAGAATGAAGACATTCATACTGACCATAAATTTCTAATGGCCTAACTGACTTGCAAAGCCATCTTTACACAATTACTTTGTCTCTATCAAATTACTTCCATCACCCAAGTAAAATACGAGGCACTGCCAGAGATAATGATGATAATAGGCAGAAAGAGTCTAATACACACAAATTTGGCATAGGATTAGACATGTAAAATGTTATTTGAATAACTTAGTATAATCCATGCCCTGGTGATCAAAGTAAATAATCATCTTTCTTTTGAATGCCAGTAAGTTGTGTTAAATATTAATTTCCCTCTCCTGAAAAAAGTAGAATATTTTCATGCTTCATGGTCTACTGAAGAAAAATATCAAGTATCACCTAAATATCCATGACCATCTCTGCTGCCATCACCAGCTTCTCAGGATCCCCGCTGTTCTCATTAGCTCTCACATTCTTAACAGGCTTTTCCTCCTCAAGGTCTAACTTAAAGGACCAGTTTCATTTCCTTATTAAGTGTTTGGTGTGAATTTTAATAAAATAAACCATAATAGTATATAACTTTTCTATAGATAAGAAAATTTCGTCTCGGGTCCCCACATACTTAAATGTCATAATGAACTGGATAAATTCCACCGATCTATAAAATAACCTAACAGAAGATAAAGATGCAAAAAGTCCAAATTCTACATTTATAATAGAAATGTTCTCTTAAAGCCTAACGAGATTGTCACTAAAATTCACATGCTATATATAACTCAATATATAGTCTGATTCTGCCATGATCATCATGGACTAACACTCTAAAACTTTAAGCCAGCCCCCAATTGAATATTTGCTTTTATAAGAGTTGACTTGGTCATGGTGCCTCTTCACAGCAAAGGAACAGCAACTAAGACTCATTCATTATTGAATATTCTTATATTTGGTAACTAAGCAGTTCATGTCTGGTATGTCACTATATCTACAAGTCAATGAAAGGAAGCACAGGGGAATACATTAATGGATGACTTTTAGTGTTTTCAACTGCAAATAGCCCCATAACTTTGATAAGCAAATCATACACTTTTGCTTTTGAGTGTTCAATTCTAAATAGAGACTGATTTCAGTCAAAGATTGTTCAAAGTAAAATCACAAACAAAACTGAAAAAGTAGAATATTCTTTATTAACCTCCTTGAAACCTTGCAAAATACTTGAAGGTTTTGCACTAATACCAAGGAATATGTGAACCTGTGGAGCTGAAAATGAGCACTGTGTTCATCAATCCAGACATGTCATTATGGAAAAGAAAACAGAATCAGATCAATTATATCATATCAATAGCAGAATTCTATGAGGTTTTCCATGCTCCTTTCAAGGAAGAAAAGATTTTTCTTTTCTTTGGTTTTTCGAGACAGGGTTTCTATGTATTGTTTTGGAAGCTGTCCTGGAACTTGCTCTGTAGATCAGGCTGGCCTCAAACTCACAGAGATCTGCCTGCCTCTGCCTCCTGAGTGCTGGGATTAAAGGTATGTGCCACCAACGCCCAGCAGAAAAGAGTTTTCTATTATTTGTGATTCACTATTTTCCCACAAGAAGGGTATTTCTTCAACTGTTACAATATGTGAATATATAATTAACATAATTATTTGAATCTATGTTTCTTATGCTGCTGCTTTTGGACTCTTGGGTATCATTGGGATTAGTATCAGTAATTTGAGAGTTACTGAATTACATAAAAAAGGGCATTCAGGAGAACCATTAACACTCTTTAACAATATGTAATTGTAGGTGAATGTTCCTTGTGGATTTCTGGGGGCCCCTCAGATAGTCCAAGCTTCACAACTAATTCCCCCTTATGGAAGGCCTATTTCAGTCCCATGGGACTTGTTTGGGATGCTGTCACTGCTATCTTTTGTTCTCAAGTGTTTTTCTGTGCGACAGTGAACATACTGAAGTAGTGGAGGTCTTTGAAAGATGGCCTGTAGTAGAAGAAATGGCTCTACACAAAAGAGTCTGGACTTACTTAAGGCAAGGTATCACATAGGCATCACTGTTAATGTATGATGGTCTGTCCTAGGTAACATTTTTAATAAATTTCTGTATTTATTCTGGATCATATCAAAATTTACCAGGCTCAGCCTGATTAAAAATAACTTAAATGAAGGTGCTCACATTGGGGAACATGTGACCTACAATGGAGACAGGATTCACATCTAACCCTGGAACTAGAACAATGGCAGTACATAAAGTATTTGTTGCAAGAGTACGAGTCATGGAGCTCAGATCCCAACTCCTAAGACAAAACTCAGGTACAGCACCACACATTTGTAACCCCAGCACTTTGGCAAAACAGGTAGATGCTGGGATTTATCTGCTAGCCATTTTCCCTGAAAGGTGAACTTCTGGGTTCAATAGGAATCTTTGCCTCCAGAATTAGGTAGAGAGTCATCTGATACTAACCTCTAGTCTCCAAACACACAGGCACTGGTTATTACACAAATACACACACACACACACACACACACACACACACACACACACCAGAATAACTTCTGACTTTGAGAAAAATACCTTTAGGCAACTAAAAGTTGGGGTGATATATTTAAAGTATTAAAAGAAAGAAAGAATGAGTGAATGAATGAAAAGTCAGCCAAACTAAAATTCTGTAATTTATAATTTATCTCTGAACATGAAGAGTAATGAAAATAGTCTCTGATCTACAAAAGATGTTGGAATCTGTGGCCATTACACCTACCTCCCAAGAACTCTTAAGAGACAGAGACAAAATGATACATGTCATAAAATAATTTTAAATTATTCAAATACATTTTAATGATTTCAATTCAATACAGCTGAAAATTTAGTGCTAATTATGTAGCATTTTCTGCCTAATTCCAGAGTACAAGTTTGGAGGTGGCTTCTGGGCATCATATCCTCCTAGTAAGCAATCAGCTTATTAAGTAAGATGACTGCTAGTGTCTTGGCAGGAGGTGGGAAAGACAATGATCATTGTAGCATCTGACTAAAGAAGAAATACCAAATGCAACTAAGCAAGTAGCTACAGATATTAGTAAAATAATAAAAAAACAATGAATGAAATAAAATTTAAATAATTATAGTTCATCTCACCAGAGACAATTTGTTTCAAAATTATAAGCAATAACTAACTGCTTGCATGTGGCAGTACATGTATACAGTAATGTAACAAATGTAAATATAAGTGAGCATATATGTCTGCATGGATAAGTGAGTATATGACAGAAATGTCCAGAGTCAGGAATTGAGAGTGTTTTAGGGAAATTCAACTTCAAGGCATTCCAAGGAACAGATTTGAGCAAAGGAAGATTAACATTTGAGAATTTCACAGAGAAATCATTAATGTGAGTTTATGAATAAAATAAAAAAATTGACTTTTTCAATCTTACATGGTATTGCATTGCCCACAAGAGAGGATAATTTGAGATGAAAGTGAAGATGAATTAATTTTAAATGTATATTATAAACATAGTGAGCATTAAAACCAACCTTTGAACAAGCAAGTATAAGCAGCATGTTACAGTTGACAGAATGGATTCATATAAAGTGGCTATGAACCAAACATGGTAGGAGAGATGGGGTTGGCAAAAATGTGATCAAATAACACAGAGAAGAAAAACAAAAATAACAGACCTGGTAAATATTGGTCCAAAAAATAGCAGTTATAATCTTACAATTTGTGATTTTTAAAATCATCACTGAAAAGAGACAGTCAAGGCTGACTAAATACTAAATCTTAGCCTCTCTTGTCTATGCTAATCATATTTAATATATGACCACACATATGTACTTAAAATAGACAGATGGATAGGCCAGACAGGGTAATCTGCTGATATTGATAAAGGTGCCTGCCACCAAATCTGATGACCATAGAGTATCATCCCCGAGGCCCCCAGAGAGAAGAAGAGAACTCACCCAACTGACTCTTCCATCCTGTCCTCTGATTGCCATATTAGCACAGTATAATACCTTGTCCAAATGCACACACACATACTAAATAATTAATAAACAAATAAATAAGGATATTAAAAAATAAAGGCTGTTATCATCAGAGAAGCTTTCTCCTGCAGCAGATGAGAACAATAAAGGGACCCACAGTCAGACATTATGCAGAGAGTGAGAGACTTTGGAATACTCACCTCTGAATGGGATATCTCTATCAATTCCCCCCCAGAGTACATGGAATACTCTAAATCACCCCAACAAAGACTGTAAGAGCCGGAGAACATGGAAGGTACAAGGAGAACAAGACCCTCTAACTCAACATGAGCAACACTCATATGAACTCACAGAGACTGAATCAGCATGTACAGGGCTGACAAAGGTTTGCACCAGGTCCTCTGTGTATATAGTATGGCTTCCAGTTTAGTGCTTTCATGGGATTCCTCCTTTGTGTGCAAATGAGTAGGTCTCTGATTGTTGTGCCTTCTCTTGGGCGCTTTCCTTTCTTTTGTTTTTTTTTTCTTCTGTCCAGCTTGGGTGTGATTTTTAATATATTTTGTTGTATTTAAAAATAATTCTACATATATGTGGATTTTAGAAAGGATTACGAACCAATTGTAATTCAATTTTTATAATTGGTGTCTATGTGGTAGCCTTTGGAAATATAAACTATAGGCAGGGAATATTATAATCAAGACACAGTATATGAGAAAAGCATCTATTTTCAATGAAAGGAAAAAAGTTAGCAAAAGAAGAATGTATAAAAGAAAAGAAGAAAGGAAAGAGAAAGAAAAACTAGGCATGCTACTTATTGATGAAAGTTCTTCAATGGATTTAGTTAGGACGAATAAACTCTAACATAAGATATGAAAAAAACAAATAAAGGAAGGAAGAAAGGCAGAAAGGAAGGAAGGAAATAAGGAATGTGGAAGGCAGGAAGGAAGCAAGGAAGGAGAGAGAAAATAAATGAGGAAAAGAAGGAAGAAGGAAGGAAGGAAGAAAGGGAGGGAGGAAGGAAGGAGGGCCTGCCTATGACATTTCCCTCCCTAATGTGCATTGCTGTTAGAATGGATAAGGTTATCCCATTTTTACTCAGGTATTTATTTGGTGATAAAAATGAGCTGGAAAGCCGGGCAGTGGTGGCACACACCTTTAATCCCAGCACTCGGGAGGCAGAGGCAGGCGGATCTCTGTGAGTTCGAGTCTGGGCTGGACCAATAGCCTCCAAAACAATACAGAGAAACCCTGTCTCGAAAAACAACAACAACAACAACAAAATGAGCTGGAAGGCCTTTGAAAGTTGCACTTAATCATCACAGAACCCTGACTTCTAATAGTTCTCCAAGGTTTTTAACCAGGATGCAATCCCATACCCCAGGCACATGGACTCAGTTATGCTTGGGACCAGTCCTGGCCAGTAAAAGGCAACTTCATTTTCATCTCCAGATCCCCAGACAGGGGTTGATGTGCATCCCTCTCTTCTTAGTATTATTGTACAAGATCAGCCTTACACCTGATCTCTTGGGTACCTAAGCTAAGGAACTATGCAGAGGGAAAGTATTATGCATCATCACAATGGGCACTGCATCACAAGATGAGGCTAGGTGACTTGTGAGGTATTAACTACAGGAGCACATATGACCCCAGTTCAGTTGCTCACTGATATTGGTGAAATGACAACTATAGAGACCAGTCTTCTGAAGAGATGCCAAGAAAGCTTCCTAGACGTTTGGGTTCTCTACCCCGCCATCCTCCTCCTGTTCTTCCTTCCTCTTATTGTTCAAGTTCTCTACATTTTGTGCCTACTCAGCCTTCCGCCTATCGACAAGCCACACAGATCAATTCCAATTCTGTTTTCTGGACTACTCATTTCCCTTCTATGAAGCATACAGCCATCTACTCCACTTTAACAGCCTGCTCACCCACCTTTTTCTCTGTTGCCAAAAGTTCCACTAAGTGTCCTGCTCTGATTTCTCATACTTCCTTTAATGACAACTTTCCTTCCACTCCTCCTAACAGCCCTGTTGAATCATTCCCTATTCTGTCATACCCAGAAAGAAGGTACCTGCTGTCTGCCAGACAGAATAAGACACATTTTGATCCCAGGAAGTAGATTTAGCAGGTAAGGGTGGAATTCCAGATTTTCATGACTGTGACTTCCTAACAGCCTGACCTGGAAAACACAGGATAGGCAGGATGGTGACACCAGTACTCACTATAGATCCTCTCAGAATTGGTTTATCTGCTGTCCATTCTCTTTACCAGGCTGTCACTGGGAGATACTGGAAGAATCTACGAGAAACCAATGTCTTCAGGAGACTACAGAGTCACCAGAAAACCATACCTTCAAAACATAACTTGGATAGCATTTTATGTGATTACTGGAAATCATTGTGGTCATAGGGTACACGGAAGAAATGCCTTGTGACATAAAGACTGTAAGTCAAGAAAGAAGCTAGCAATAAGAACTGAACAGTAACTGTAGTTTCATCTATCCTATGAACTGGGAGGCATAAGTGCAATGTAGATGGGCATAAGATACTGAGAGGTGGGGCCAGAGTAATTTTGTAGGATTCTTGGATTCTAAGTAGTTTGTGTGACTGTGGGAGAAGTTATATAGATGTTATGAAATTACTTCATGAGTTTGGAGTAGTTAATCAGGTAGTAGTTGCAATGTACTAGCAATTATAAAAAACAATGAAGGAGAAATTGAGGCATGACATACACAGATATGCATGGAATATACAGGTATGCATGTATAAAATTATTGTATGGAACCAATTACTTAAAAAATTAAATATTATTTTTGGTATTACCTTGTATTCCACAATGTATAAAGCAAAATGTTGTAGCAATATGAAAAGTCTGGAGATAAACCTAAGACAAGAGCTAGAGACTACATAAATAATAAAAAACGTATTTAAACATATTATTCATACAAAAAATGGCAGACAAGTTATGGTAGACAAAATGAGAGCACACTGTAGTGTAACTGCTAGTAAACTATTACAAGTAAAATGGTTTTAATTTTAAATGATAATAATTTAAGTTCATTGATTATATGACAGAGAGTTGAAATTTACTAGTCCATTCTACATGCTGTGTATGAAGAACTTATTTTAAATGAAGGCACATATGCATTAAAGTGAAAGGATGGATTGACCTTCCCATTAAAATTCTATCCTTCGTGAGCATATACTTCACCTTGCCAGAATGGACAGAACATTATATTCCTATTTATCTGTCATTCATCTAAATGCATCAAAGATAAGAAAGGCCTTTTAAGAGTCATTTAGCCATATTGGTGTGCTGACATTTCCAACTTTATTAATTCCTGCTTTAGAAATACTCACCAAGGACACAATAATTTGTCTATATCTCCAGTCTCTGTCAATTGTATTTTACCCAAAGAGCCTACGCTGAAACCCTGAATCTGTGCATTTGGTTGTCAAGTAGATCAGCGGAGGGTTGCACACTTCACGATGGGCATTCATTTAAGGGATGAAGTGAGGGGTGATCTGGGAGATGCATGTCACAGCAGGTCTGGTACAGGCTCAGCCACTCCCTGAAATACCAACTTTGTAGAGACTTCTACAAAGATGATAAGAACATTTCTGAGATTTTTCCCCATATCACCCCCTTCCATTCCCAGTGGTTTTCCTCTCTCCTTGTCCAAACTACATTTACTGTACTCCTTATCAGCCTTCTAGCTGTACATTTCTCAGTTTTCTGCTGCTTTACTGAATTCCTTGCCCTGAAGCATTCTTCCTCCCGCCCCACCACAATCTTCCATGACAAACTCTTCCTCTTTCCTTTCTTCTTCTAAACAACTTGCTAAATTACTTCTCATCTTTTGTCTTTTTTATCTTCTTTTGGTAACCACTCATCCCAACTCTTATTTGCTCATCCCTACCAAGCACCTGAGGCTGAGGGGGAAAAGGCTATCTGGAGAAACCAGTTTCTTGACTGATGATGTATTTCAGAATTTTCCAGTACTATGGTTTCATATGTTGACCATATCACCATAATAAACTCATACTGATGATTACTCAATCATCCTAGCCCCCATCCATTTCTTTGTTAACCTAGATATATCTGTCCATCACGAAAACCAGAAAATTTTCAATGAAACAAGTCCCCTAAGGACATGAGACTGCACAATACACAGTAAATGTGGGTCTTTGCACACACTGAAATGGCTTATCACCTGTTTCTCTAGCTCATTTAGGGTACAATTCAAAGACTAAGGAAAAACAACTGGCAAGAGACAATAGGTTTCACAAAGATTGAATCATAGTCCTTTGTAAATGTGCTTCATTCACCTAGTAAACATTGGTAAGTACAACATGTAAGCAAGTTTAGGAGGACATGATAGACTCTAGAATTGCCTGGATTTAAATATGGACTCTGATTACTACTATACTTGGTCAAGTAGTTGAGATATTTTATTACTTAATTTCCTTCCCATAAAAAGGAGAGATGACCAGAAGTGCCTCCTGGGTTTATAAGAGGTGAATGAGGTTTGAATGGTGATATCTAAAACAGTTCTTGTCACAGAAAAAAGGGCTAGATACATTTAGACTTGGTGTAGTAAGAATTGTTTGTGTGGCATGGGAGAATTAGGACTAAAACTGAATACTACAGAGATAAATACCAAGTTCCTAAAGTTGGTTTGGCTGGAAATAATAGTTCAACGCAGCCTGTTTTAGAGTTTTTACTAAGGCAGGATTGGAAGGTCAGGAGGGTGGGGGATGATAGAAATTATTTGGGTAACTAAATGGAAAATTTAGAAAAAATATGGTGACACACAATTTTTTTTTCATAGAAAATAAAGACCTGGTGGACATTTGGCAACTTTAACCTGTCAGCACATCTCATATCAATTTCAGCACATATGACAAGAAGTGCAGCCTTGGGTAGTCCATCAACAAACACAACTCAGACCCTTCTGGACACTTGAGATGGAGGTTTTCATCAGGACAACTTGAAAACTGTCTTTGTATAATCCATAACTATTCATTATTATGGATTTGGATATAGAGTCACTAATATTGGCATTACATAAAGAAACAATGTATACTGAGAACACTGATGATGGGATTGTGTAGTCATAAGATGTAAGTTGGAGTTTAAGAATGATGTGGTTGGTCAAAGATAGGCTTGATTTGATCCCATTGTCCATTATTCCGTGCTCTATTCAGACAGAATACTGCCAATATCAGTATGGACAAGCAGGAGGTCACACTCAAAGAGAAAACTGCTGCACATGTCACTTCATAACACTTGTTTCATATATGTCCTTTATAATAATTGCAGTGTACTTCCTATAAGATATATTCATATATATGTAGTGTTTCAGTTACTCATCCTTGTTTATTGCAGTACTATTCACAATAGACAAATAGCAGAATTAGCATAAATGGCCACCAATACATGAATAGATACAGAAAGTGTTGTATGTATGAAATGGTGTTGGGAGATGTCATTTTGTAAATATGTGTCCAATTGGTTTGAATAAAGTACTGTTGGCTAATAAGGAAGCAAGATAGGTGGGACTAAGAGTCAAGGAATATTCTGGGAAAGAGAGACACAGGCAGACAGGATGTAGGCCACAAGAGGAGTAAGAGGTTCAGACCCTTTTCTCCAGTAAGAGAAATACTTAGATTAACAGTTATGGGATAAATACTTAAGTCAGAGCTAGCCAGTAAGAAACCAAGCAAACGGCCAACAGCTTCATAATTAATATAGCTTACTGTTTGTTCATTTGGGACTGGCGTGACTCTGAACAGGCTAGCGGGAAGACTCCACGTTACACAATGGAGTTTGATTCAATCCCAAAGAGCAGTATTTTACTTAGAGGGAAATGCATGGAATTAGACAACATCATTGCTAAGTATATGTACATACATGCACATATGCACATATATAACATGAAGTAGATAAGGGACACAATTCAGGAAGAGAAATAAGGCAGACAGGTGGGAATGGAGTAAAGTAAAGAGTAATTGGGACTGAATATTATCACATCACATGGAAAACATGAATAAAAATGTCATAAAATTTACCAATTAGACAACAAATATGCTTTCCTAAAATTTTTCCAATAAAAATAATACCCTTGTTTGGTGTATGACAATTTAAAGGTGAATGCTAGAAGAAATCAAAAGAACTAGTTACATTTTTTATTTCTTTCATTCCCTCTTTTAAGTGTGTATTTTCTCTTTTTGGTAAAAAATCCTTTTTCAGGATAGTAATTAGAAAAGAAGGAAAGTGAAGAGAAGGAAAACAGTACAGAGGAAGAGAGTAAAGAAATGGCTTGGAGAAAGACATAAAAGCAAAGAGCATAAAGTATACAATTCATAAGTTTCCTTAAAATGTCAAGACAACCCTTATTGGATGATGACATGTGGGCACTGGCCTAAAGATGGGGAGTGAAGGAGCCACAAACATAACTAAGGGTAAATAGAAAATCCTAGGTAGATGGAAACATTTTAAAACTATTTCTATAGTCAGAAATTTATTTGATGTGTTGTGCAAACATGCAAGATACCAAAATAATTGAAGAGGCATCTATAGTATAAAGTGTGGGGGTGCAAGCAGCCAGAGACAGAGCTTTACAGTCTACCAACAGGACTGACGCTTGCTATCAAATAATTTTCATCAACCACATAAGAGGTATATTGTTTCAAAAATCAACCTGAGGTAAAGTAAAGGTAAGTAAGAGTTTAGTTGGCCAAAATTCCACAGAGCATTTAGTCGACAGGGTCCTGGTTGGCTTTGAACTGAATGATCTGGCTCATGTTTGGTTTTGCAGCTACTCTTATCATGTCAAGAGGAGAACATGATGTGATAATCTGGTTGATAATGAGAAGTCAGGAGTCTATGGAGACAGTCCAGAGAGAGAACAACAGAAACTTGAGTGGTAGAAGCAACAGGGCCGAGAAGTGGTTAGCTTGGATGACATCACTGGATGTGGTTAAAAAAAAACAGGAGAAGAACTGAAGATGACTAAAATTTCCATCTATGGGACAAGGAGAGACATCAAATGAGGAGAAGCTAGATAAGCAGGAGTGGGGTATAAGATGAGGAATTTCTTAGGTTGTGTGAACTTGATATATACATAGTTAACATCCCAAATGTGTATGTCACAGAACTTGAGGTACACGTTTGAGAGATGGCAGTCTTGAAGCTGTTGGCGCATAAATAGTGCTCCAAATGGAGGACAGTGTGGGCTCTCTTAGCAGTGGCTACTACAGAGAAACGAAGGTGTCGAGAAGGAGGTGGAATGTGCCATAAGCAAAAGGAGAGGAAGGAAAAGCAGAGGTGAGTGGGAGAATAAGAACTTTTAGAAAAGCATGGGAGCTGCCTGCAGTTTTGGACAGGTCACAAGAAGAAGAATGAATGAGTGAATTTTTCAGTAAACCAGGAGCACAGTTTAGGAAAAGCTGTGGCTAAAGAGGGGTTATGCATAAAATTGCCCGAGCTGGCAAAAGTTGCAAATATGCTGCAAAAGAGAATTGCACTTTCAGAACATGATGTGATTTTAAGGAAATTCTTAGAAAATATCAAAATTGGCTGCCATCCCAAAATATACAGACTTTGTGATTTTTCTATTATTTCTGCAGATATTTATGATGTGTCTACTAAATAAAAAAAAGAAGGAAAATGTGCTGACAGACTTTCCAGGCTTACAGACACTGTACCAGCCTGTTTACACACTGGCAAAAGAAATGAGATCTACCAGAAAACTGTCATAGACAGGCCAGACATGATTTAAGATCAAGGTTTTAAAGGTATAGACTTAAAAAAAAGCAGTTTCAGACACCCTAATTTGAGTTTCAATCACAGGAGATATTATGTGGTTCCTATCATAGCCTACCCTTATTTAGATGTTACCTATAGACATAGTGTTTGTTCTCAACAGTTTCCTTTGATTCACATGCTGATTAATTTTAGCAGGAAGAAAGCAGAGTCCCACCTCCCCCAAAATACTAACTAGAATGATATTCATTCTTATTCTTATTGATCTCAAATAGCTAGATGCCTATCTGAGAGCAATTGCCATGGCTGGGGAAGGGTGGGGACATGTATATTTCATTAACTATGCGTAACTATGTGCCAAACACACATGAGCTAAAGGCATGGTAATATGGAACTATGACAGATTATAAGAAAGAGGGAAAATCCTGTACAGGGCTTATACATATATGTATGTATGTAAACATAGCATATATATGTATATATGTATTATTAATCAACATAATAAAAGAAGGTACCCAGAGGGTGTAACATTTGGATTTGTCGCTGAGAGGTAATGAAAATAAAATATTACAGGAAAAAGATGAGATTCTGGGTTAATATATTATAAATCAAACTAACAGTGCTAAAAACATCTTGTGTGTGGGGGCATTCATGTACATGGTGTATAAGGAGGGTAAAAACCTAGAATACAATGTATTTCTATTAATAGGAATAGCTTGGAATTTAGAGGTAAGATAATATACTATTTAGAACATAATCAGAAAACAATTAATACAACCCATGTTATATGTTGATTGTTTTTAGGACCAGATCTAGGAACTTTCACTGTTTGAGCTCTTAATGTTCTTACACTTGAACATCCTAAAAATGTTGATGTTTGTCCTCTGCCTTCATAATCTCAAACACAGACAAACACAATGAGTTGCTTTTTATGCAGTTTTCTAAGAAAAAACATTTATATACATCCTTGTTCTACCAGTGAGAGTTTAGGTCCAGGAAACACCACACTTCCCAGACACCCAAATCCTTCAGATAGTTGAAAATTATGTTTTAAGTATGACCCATGCACATCATTCTATATATTTCCAAATCACTTCTATGTTAGTTATGATACTCAATAAAATATAAGTGTTCTTAAATGATTACAAGTTTAAAAGTGTTTTTGTTTGGATTAACAGAGGTAAAGTTCATGACTATGGAAGGGAAACTGTTTAAAAACTTCCTTAGTGAGCTTGTGTGGAAGTTATAGCCCAGACACTCACATCCCTCAACCAAAGACTGGTGTGAAGCGCTCTCTCTCTCTCTCTCTCTCTCTCTCTCTCTCTCTCTCTCTCTCTCTCTCTCTCTCTTTCTCTGTCTCCATATATATATATAAATTAGTATAATTAATATAATTTAATTTGTTGTATTACTTTAGACATTTGAATTAATATATTTACATGCATTTAACACATATTTTAAATATTGAAATAGAAGTATTGGAATACTCTAAAATCTTGAATTGATAATTTCTAAGCCAACAAATAAGAGAAGATACGATGTGTAGAACAAATTTTGCCACATGGGGTCACCTCCAACTATATCTTGAATTGAAACATTTACCTTTTATTTTGAATTTTTACTTTTGACCAATAAAAATGGAAATTGAATTACATCATTTTCTCCCCTCCTTTTATCCCCTCCCAGCGACTCTCCTTCAAACACATTCCATACTGTTTTCTACACTCAGGTTAATACTCTCTTTTTATTTTCATTTCATATAGGTATGTGTCTTCATACACACGTGCACACACTCACATGCACAAGCTTGCATACACAGCTTGCTGAAGTTTCTGTTTCTTGGTTTGTATATGGTTTCAAGGCTGGTCATTCTGTGTTGGACAGCTGGTATGGAGGCTTATTCAGGGGAGAGTCCAATTCTTCTCCCAGCAGTCATTCATTACATATAGGCATTTTTTAAGGGTGGGATCCTGTGAAATTATTCCCCTTCTATGTTAACATGTCCATTGATGTTGCCATTTTCCAGTCTTATATATGCAGCCATATAGGAGAGGTTATTTCACAGCCAATATATTATTGATAAAGGTTTTGGTTGCCTCTCAGGGCTTGTAATCCTCCATAATTCCAGAAAATATTTTGTGAACTATCGAGGGAAGGAAACAATTGAAAAGCCCTACCAAGCTCTGTCATACCTATACACTATCACGATGACCAGCATGGCAAGATATGCACAAATGTGCAGTAGTGACACTCACACATCTGAGGCAACCAATAGCTCCCTTACTGGACCTAAACTCCACTTGACATCAGGGAGATCATGCATGGTACAGGAAATTCAGCCAGATTCCCAGGGTCATTGAGGTCATGGACATTAGAACAGAATTTATTGCTGCCATTCTGCTAGACCAGCATAATTCCTTACTACATTCTAAATCTTGTCCTTGCACCCACAGATAAGTCTAACTCTCAACCCTTATCAAAGAAACCTCTCTTTACAGCAAATAGAGATTTATCACAGGAAAACCTAACTGGACACATTCTAGAGACAACAGTTGTGGGGAGCCCAGCCCTGATGAATTCATTTACATAAAAACTCCTGCACCTGTGACTCAGGAAATATGGAAGAGGGGATAGAAAGACTGTAAGAGATAGAATTTGTCTTTTTTTAAAAGCGATATGAGTGTCTAATACAAAGCTTTGTATGTTTTAAAGAATCCAGATACTGATGAATCAAAGCTTTGTCAGGTTACTTTCTCATAACTCCAATTATAATATGCAAATGAACACAATATGAAAATTAAAATATTTTTAGGCCAAACAGAATATATCTAAATACAAGCAGACATACTAGATTCCCAAAGGTTAAAGATATATTTTTGTCAGTTGTCCCCATGTGACAGAGTCTGCTAGCTCATAAAACTGATTGAAAGTCAAGTCATTGAAAACTCCAAATTATTTCTTCATCCAGGACACTGCCCTTAAATGACAAACATGATTAAAGCTCTATGTACCTCACATACTACAACAAATCATCTGCTGGTCTAATCCTTCAAATTGGAGTTCACAAACCACTTCACTGCAACAGTTACAAAGTAAAACAGAAAAGCAATGAAACGTGTTAGCCCATCATTCAAAACCCACATTAAAAGATGGAGACCTGGCCGGGCGTTGGTGGCGCACGCCTTTAATCCCAGCACTCGGGAGGCAGAGGCAGGCGGATCTCTGAGAGTTCGAGGCCAGGCTAGACCGGCAGCCTCCAAAACAGAGAAACCCTGTCTCGTAAAAAACCAAAAAAAAAAAAAAAAAAAAAAAAAAGACGGAGACCTGATTTCTGGACTGCCACATAAAAGACAGCAAAGTCCTTAGTCAATACTGCAAGAAGTGAAAAATCAAACAAAGAAAACTAGTGTCTTAAGTGTTACTGTTATTTTAAAAAAACAAAAGCCTGTACTTTAGGGGCTAGGGAGATGGTTTAAGACCTTAAGAGCACTGGCTGATCTTCCCAGAATCCCCATCCTGCCTCATAAGCATTTATAACACAGTCACAGGAGATCCAATGCCCTCTCTGCCTGCCACAAAGACAGCATGCTTATTCAGCCATGTGCACAGACATATACGTGGGCAAAACACCCCTGCATTTAAAAATAAGTAAACCCATTTTTAACAAATCCTATGCTTTAAAGTGAATGCAAAGATAAAATGGAAGTATAAGCTACATCAAACCAAGGTATCACTCACACAAAGTTGTTTCTAGAGTCTTTAATACAGTCCTTGCGTTAAAAGTGTGTGTGTGTGTGTGTGTGTGTGTGTGTGTATGTGTGTGTGTGTATGTTCCTCTGCTAATTTCACAAAATGTGAGTTAGAGAAAGTAAGTGCATCTCTTCATATGCAGCTTTATATTTAAGGCAAAAGATATTTCTAACTATCATAAGTTCTCAGATGACTTTCCAAGAAACAACCAGTCCCACTGTTAACACTTCCAACATATAATTGTGCAATAAGTGCCTAGGGATGGCATAATTGTGAACAGATCTAATAGCTGCTTCAAAGAGTACTAATCTTGTACTCAATTACATAGAGCATCACACTTTAAAAGTTAATATAGTCTTCAATACAAGAATGATAAATTTTTTCTGGTAATTGAAAATAATAATTAATAAAAATCCATCCCTTTGATTGAAATACCAAGAAATAAAGTAAGTCAATGTTTTGTTTGTGTTTCTCCAGAAACTCCCAAGTCATTAGTTTCTCATTATATACTCATCTCATAGTTTTATCTGTGATCTTTCTCCAGACTCATTAAATGTTAGTCTCAATTTGGTTTTTCTTAATTGTTTTCTTTTAAATTTACCTAATTAATGCTATGTGTATGATTATTTTACGTGCATATTCCTGATACCTCATACCTGCAGAGGTCAGATGGTATCAGATCCCTGGGAACCAGAGTTACACATTGTTATAAGTCACCATGTGGATGCTGGGAAATAAACCTGGTTTCTCTGAACACGCAACAAATTCCCCTAACCACTGAGAAATTTTTGCAACCCCATGACTGAATTTGCTACACTCTGTATTGAATTAGTTTTCAGAAATCAAAAGATCCTACCCAAATTAGCATTCTAGTGCCCACTTTGATAAAAAGTGTGATAATTACTTTCCAGAAATAGGTTTTTGTTTTGTTTTGTTTTTGTTTTGCCACTTTGAAATAATGTAATGTGCCTGAGAATCTGCAGGCTTAAACTTAAAATTAAATAAGGGAGTGACGTCAGATATACAAATATTATATGCGTGATCCTAATTTTTTTCAGCAAAATGATAATGCACACAAAAATAGGCAGGAAGTTCTCAACAGCAATAGAGTGAATGAGGCTTTATTGGCATGTAAAATTATCTTAAATGTTCAGATTAATTTTGCATTGGCACTGGGATCATTTAAAAATCATGGAATATGCAAGTCCTGAGTGAGTCCAGATGTTTAATTTCCCAAGATTATTTATAAATCACTTTTGTTCAATAAGTAAAATTACCTTCTCTGCTAAATTTGAATTACCAGACACTTCCAAAATATTTCCGAAGCTAACAACTGTTTTCTCATTTGTAATTTGGCTGATATTCAAAAACTTCTTCAACAGTTGTATCAGTGTCTCAGAGTTTTCATCAAGCGTGCTTTAGTGATTTGTTTTCCAACTATAGCAGAGTATATTTAGAGCAGACAGCATCTCTGTAAATAATTCACAAATGTGGAGTGCCTAAATAGTGTCGCTGTGCACAACTGGTCTGAAACCCGAGCTCAGGAAACAGCTACAGGACAAGGCCGCAAACAGCTGCAGCCAACAGTGATGCATGATATGCGGAAGGAATGACTCCAGAGTCCTACTTTGATTAAAAGCCCAGGAGACATTGAAGATGTTCCTCTTTGGGAAGGTCTAACACTGGTGGCCACACTTATATTGCTATCAGAATCCCCATGGGTGGGACAGCACTGAAATATCAAGTTTTCTGGGCTACCTGCCGAGTAATTTTGTTTGTGGGAATCTTAGTACCAGAAATTTAGAAAACTCCTTAGTTCAAAGTTTCTCCAAGTACCTGATTAGGCACAGTTGCAATACATGAAAAAATGTGCATAGTTTTCTCTAATACCAATCATGTTTAATGTATTTATTTTAGTGATCTTAATTATAGTTTAATTATGCATCTAGAATTAATATGTTTTATTATCTTTATGACACAAACTATCATGATATCACTATACAGAAACAACTGAATTCAGGGGATGTAATGGGTAAAAAAAATCTGTCTGTCCCAAGAGTAACTAAATCATGAGACAAGTAGCATTTATAGAATAGAACAGGAATATTATTCATTATGAGGTTTGTTTTTTGTAAATATATGTCAGTGATCTCAAATGTCTTTCCTTCTCTGGGATCCTCTCCCAAAGAACGATTTGCAGCCCTTAGCCAGTTGAACAATTAATTTTAAAGAAAGGAAGAAGCCAGATCTTCTCCACCCTTCGTATGAATAAATGCTACAGAATCTAGGAACAGAAGAGACAATATTGAATTTGTGTGAAGGGAAGGTTTCTGATCTCAGGGATGTGCACAATGGTAGCTTTGAGTTTACAACATTGAACTTATTCAGCTGGATGCAACCCTGATAATGACACAAACTTTAATTGGGGCTATTTAATTTCATATTACTTTGTTTTCCTCATTTTATTATTAGTATTGATTGCTTTGTGCTCTTGTCCATTTAATGGGAAATTTATATACAAATAATGAATTAGCTCATAATTCTGGCAGCTGAGAAGTCTGTCATTTTCCTCTCAAGTGATCTCTATCTGTAAGAAGACAGAATAATGATCAAACTGCAGGCAATTTGAATTTTCTACTATGACTGCCTAACCATGAGCTGAACAAGGAAAACAATAGTTATAACAAAGTAGATGGGTGAAAGACCATGAGGTCTCAACCCTACACAAAGAACCTTTATTAAACATCAAGACAGAGTGTGGCAGCAAAGGCTTGAGGGAGTATCTGTCATACATTTGAAAGACACTAGGTCATAGTTGGTGTATGAAACAAAGGGATCTTGCAATTACCAGCCTTTATGACACTCTGATAACTGGTCACCTGAATTATATGCTACGCAGGAGGATGCTAAGGAATCAGGAGATATGAGTGGTTTTTGTTGTTTATCATTTTATTTTGAGACTATATCCTTTTCTTTTCCCTTTCAAATCATTCCATATGCCTCTGCTTGCTCTCTTTCAAAATTGTTACATACACATACGGATATAGGTATATGTATGTATTTGAAAACATTACCTGCTCAGTCTGTATGACATTATTTTATCTATTTATTTATTTGTTTATTTATTTATTTTGGTTTCCTGAGACAGGGTTTCTCTGTATTGCTTTGGAAGTGGTCCTGGAACTTGCTCTGTAGACCAGGCTGGCCTCCAAGTCACAGAGATCTGACTGCCTCTGCCTCCCGAGTGCTGGGATGAAAGGCATGCGCCACCAATGCCCGGCTCTGTTTGACATTATTTACAGGAATGTTCCTGATTGTGGGTCCTTACTCTAGCTTAGCACCTGCTCGAATCTCTGGGCATTACTCCTGTGAGGCCCCCTGCACAGCACAGGGATGTTCCTCTCCTTAAACCCCATGATTCCACAGACATCTCCAATCATAATTTTCAGAGGCAAATTGTAATAATTTTTAAAGATCCCGTAAGAGAGGCTTTAACTATTCCCTGTAATAAGTTTGGATGATACATTCACATATAACAATTCAGAGTAGAATCTAGGTAGTGAACTATGACTGCAAAAGTCAGAAATACTCCTCCGAAGAGCTGCATCTGACCTTACCATAGAAAACATATAAAGGAAAAAGACATTTTGAACTTTGAGAATCAATGTGCAATGGCAGGACAGCAGAAAGACACAGATCTCTACATTAGGTATGAACAGCAGTGGTTCTTGAAATAAAAAAAGGCATAAAGAGAGGTTATTGAAATTCTGCTGCATCTAGACTCAGCTCTCTGGGATGTAGACTTTACTCCCTGGGGTGAATTGAAGCCCCCATGATTCTTTCTGATATACAGGGCATGCTGCTTTTGAGTGACCTGATGATGAAGGGTTTACATTCCTTTCTGAGAAACATGAATTGGGCTCTGAGATGATGAGCTGCCAGCAAAAGGTTTTAACTAGAGCAGTGATGCTCAACCTTGATTTCTTGCAGGTAAGTCTGAGGGAGATGTGGAAATGGTTGTTATGAATTATGGTTAAAGGTACTGTCTGGAGCCTTTGTTCCATCCAGATGTCTAGTACAGCCTAACACATGTGACACTAATGTTCTGTGCTCCCAGTTGGTCATTTCTGCGATGGCATTGATAATACAACATTTGTGAGACCAGTAAAGTACTTAGAACATGGCTTAGTGTGCCATGGCTACATTGTAATGTTGAGAACTTATTGTCACCATCAACATTGTTTCTTAACATCAGAATTTACAAAGCATAGCTCCAAGGATAATGTATTTCCCCAAAGAACCAGTCATATGGAGCATCAGAATGCTTTATTTTATTTTATTGTGAAAGGGTCTCCCTATATATATTACACATGCTGACCTTGAACCCATAGATTCATGCATCAACTTCTTTAAGGTTAAGATGACAGGCGTGCACCACCATGCCTTAGAGGATATTTTGTATCTTTATCTTTAAAGCTGTTATTGTATATATACATATACATATGTATATATGTATATATATAATACATATATACACATACATACATACAGGGAAGGTGGGTAAATATGTGAACATTAGTGCTTTGTAATTGTAAGACCTCTGTTGTAGATTTTTGAAGGCTAGGATTATAGGCACTCACCACTATTCTTGACAGAATATATTTTATTTTGACACATTTTATTTTATTATTTTTAATTCTCTATCTTTGCGCGCGTGCGTGCGCGCGTGTGTGTGTGTGTGTGTGTGTGTGTGTGTGTGTGTGTGTGTGTGTGGTGTCTTGTGAACATGAGTGCAGGTACTCACAGAAGCCAGATGTATTATTTTCCCCTAGAGCTTCAGTTATAGATAGTTTATGAGCTGCTCAATGTGGGTACTGGGAATAGAACATAAGTCCTCTGCAAGAACAATATACACTATTAGATCCTCACCTATCTCTTTGGTCCAGTAATATATTTTAAATATCTGTTAATACCTATACTTCATGTTCAGATGAGAATTTATATTCATGCAAACATTTCTTAGTATCTTAGTAAATACATAGAGCTATTCATTTGTATAAGGTCATATTTTACTAGTGAGGCATTCAGTGAGATTATTATTCAATGATGTAAAGTCTAATCATCAGGGTGAATATTGAGCTACTATAAGGTAGCAGTATTTAGAAATTTTCTTGGTATCAAATGTTCTTTTATTTCAACCAAAGTAACTGAAACAATGTATAGACTCCTGACAAAGAGATGAGCAGAGAAAAAAGTTTGAGTCACTTAAGTATAATTACCACAGCATATGGAACTCAACCTCTATCCCTGTAAAAATAATCTAATACAAGAATAGGTTAGACAAATCCTGGCTCATTATAATAACAGATGCATAATCCAGGAATCCACAATCTGTCTGTACATTCATTCTTTTTTAGCATCCTGCATTTAACACACTATTGCTGAAACAGATCGAGCCTTGGCAGATTTGAAATACTTCAGAGAATAGGCACACATGTTCTCTAGTTAGCACCTCTGAGTCATCTTGACCCTCAACGATTGACATGCTATTACAAATATATTAAAGAAATTCATTTTCCAGTGACTGCATATCCAAACTAAAATTGAGGAATAGGATGATTATGATATTCTCTTGACAGATCTACATCTAACCAGGCATATAAGAAATAAATCTCTAGCTTTTGCTGCCTTCCAGAATTCAGGCCAAATTGGAAGTAGACACTTTTAAACATGAAGTATTCCTCTCAAGCACTTAAGCATATTGTTCATTGTTTGTTACTGTTTGTCACAGACTGGGGGGGGGGAGACACAGAGAGAGAGAGACAGACAGACAGAGAGACAGCAAGAGCGAGCAACAGAGAGGGGAGAGGGAGGGAGGGAGGGAGGGAAGGAAAAAAGGAGAGGGAAAGGTATTTTTTTTTGCTTACAATGAAAACGAAACTAGAGCCAAGCATGATGCCTGTGATCTCAGCATGTATGATTATGAGGCATCATAACTGATGTGAGTTCCAAGAAAATCTGGACTATGTAATGAGTTTGAATGCAGCCTCAGTTGCAAAGTGAGATTCTATTTTTAAATTAAAGCTAATGAAACACACCTACAAAGATAAATGAGAAAGAAACAACAATTATTGTTGCCAAGTTCAGGTCATTTGTGTGTCAGTTGAATAAAAGAATATATATTTGAGTTTAGTAATACCAACATCTTCACAGTAAAATATCAAAATGGAAAGAAATGTCTAAAGTCAAGTATCATCAAATGCATTGATCCAAAACCTTGCCAACTCTTAGTCCTATCTATTCACCTAAATGTGCATCTACCTCCTTCCTGTTCAACTAATCACCATTTTGTGATAACACTTATGAACTATATTCTACTTTAGGCCTCTATGGATGTTTTAGGTTGTGTATATTTAATTCTGACTCTAGCCTTATGGGCTGGGTTCATATATAACCCCAATCAAAACTTTGGGTCACCACATAATGTATCTTAAAGACAAGCTATTTTTGTGTTTTTAACCTACTGACTCTTGTATTTCCATAGTCTTCCTTGTAATGCTGATCTAGAAGACTACAAATTATATTTCTGTCTTTCTCTGTGTCTTGTTAGAATGAGTCAAAGAAAGTATTTAAAAAAACTTAAATCTTAAAAATTATCATATTATGTTAGGGCATTATCTAGAGATTTAGAAGCAAGATCATTTTTACATACTAAAGCATAGATACACAGCCATTGTCTCTTATGTGCATTGATTGATTTTTCTTGGCATTGTTTTGGAATTTTCCTAATGTGTAAACAATTAGAATTTACATGAAGTATGTATTTACAAACTACACAGATTTGCCTCTTCTATCTATCTTGTATATGATTAAGATTAATTACCCCATGGTATTTTAGCTCTTGACATTGCTTCTATTTCATAAAGTACCACTTTGCATCAGTATGGGCATGTCAAAATGGGGTTCCTGATATAAAAGATAAAAATGCATTCCATGCATACCAAAAATACAATTGAAGTCAAACCTCATAATGTAGACATTGGGTTTGGGCAATTCAAATTCATTTATCTTCGTTTATGTGACATTTAAACCTTAAATCTGGGAGTTATCTCTGATTTTTTTAACCATTTAATATTAATGAAATTGTTTAGGAAAAAAGGATTTAGCCCTTAGAGATTGAGGGACTATGCCACACGTTCCAGTTTCTTTTCCTGTTGTTGAGGTGAAACACCCAAACAAATTCAATTCTCGGTAGAAAGGGCTCACTTTCTTGTCAATTTCTAGAATTGTTAGCTTGACAAGAATACACAGGAAAATGGAATTATCCCATTGTCTGCGTCCAGCTCACCAATAGTCTTCTATTTCCCTGAGTACAGATATGAAAGCCTGACTCTGGCTGTTCTTATACTCTGTCCCTAGGACACAGTGTAATGTGAGGGTTGAACTGTGAGGAATGATGACCACCTGCCTAGGTGTCCTGAGTGAACCCACCCTTCATTCCAGCAGGGAGGTTCCAGGACAAGGCTGGCCATGGAATTTACTAAAGCATTTTATCCACTGCATGCAAGTCATTAAAACCAAGACATTCAGCTTTAGAGGGGGAAGCAGAGTTTAGTGAAATCAAACATGTGACACCACTGCTTTTTCTGTGTTCAGGGTATGTGTCGGTGCACAGAGAGTACACAACACATTCATACAGTGTCATGCACAAAACATGTCTGAAAAATCACTTGGTTTTAAACCTTTGAAATTATAGTAAAAAATATTCATGAGCATTTCCTATATTCTCATCCCTCAGATTCACATAAAGAAAACTGGAATATGAGACATGATATCTGCCTCTGGTTGACATATGACATATAGTCATTGAATAATAAAACCAGAGTGTCCATGCAATCACTGCAATAGAATACCGTCTACAGCCTTCCTTCCCTAAAAAGTATCATTACATTCATTGCTTGGATACCCTCGCCACAGACTGTAATGCCTGTAGGTCAGTAAGGGCCTGCAGATGAAGCTCTCCAGAGACAGCTTCAGGGAACAGTCTGCTTTAATACCCATGATCACTGCTCATAAACCAGAAGACTATCAACTGGTTGGTAAGTACATTGCTTAAGATTAAGTAGTGAGAGTTCGTACCACCAAAGTCTCTATGGGGAAGAAGAGCATAAAAGGATTTAGGAAGAAACAATTGTGTCAGCCAGGACACTAGGCACACAATGTGCTAGTGTCACAGCTATGCAATGCCCCGTGTTACTTAACAAGCTACTAGCCAACCTGCTCAGTTTCCACCCTCATGCATCCTTATTTTCCCAGATAACAAGCATATCCTCTTCACAGAAATCTTCTCCAAGTTTGATATCACAAAACTGTCATAGAATACTCCTGTGTATGAGTCATCTCATGAAGGAAAGGTTTGGAAATAGAATTATTTTGCATTGAGAATAGTTTCTCTGAACATATGTAATAAATATTTCAATGATAACAAAGTGTGAAACTGATATAAAGAAAAATTGTAATAGAATAAGCAATTAAGGAAGTATTAGGAAGGAGACAGAACTTAAGTGCACTCAATAAAATTCTGGAGCAATTACACACCTTGAAATTGCTTTCTATTGCTGTGATAAAACCCTGACTAGAACCAACATGGGGAAGAAAAGGCTTACTTTATATAACAGCTGTGGCTCAGCAACCAGGGAAGCCAAGGAAGCAGTTCAAGGGCAGAGCTTGAAACAGAAACCAGGGAGGAACACTGCTTACTGGCCTGCTCCCTGGCTGAAGCTCAGCTACTCTCCTTGCCCAACCCAGGCACTGCTGCCTAGGGATGACAGTACCACCCACAGTGGGCAGGCCCTCCTGTGTCTATTGTGATTCAAGAAAAAGTCCCACAGACAGGCCCAAGGGTCTTAACAGGGCATGAAAGTGGCATCCAAGATTCACGTTCACAGTGTCCCAGGGCAAAGGAGGTGGAAGATTTCAGGATACAGGATGTACCCTGCCCTTGGACCACCTGCATCTGCCTCTGCTGACTTTGGAGCAGTTAGAGAAGTCAGACACTCTACAGATGTGGAACTATTAGTGATAGTCATTTCTGAGTGTTGTAATTCACACATGACACTCTGGTCCTTGATACAGTTCTGTGCTACAGAAGTGCTAAGAGGCTAGGAGGAGAGCAACTTAAAGAGGCAGAGGAAATTTTAACATTTAAAGACTTCTAATGTGAATTCTCTAAGAATAGGGAGTCAGAGATGAGTAGTTAGGAAGAAATAGCAGGTTGGTGAAGTTGAAGCAAACATGAAGGCCATGGAGATTAGTAACCTTACACATGAGATGAATTTGTGTTAATTGTACTTTGTAGTTCCATGAAATTTATTAAAACGTTAAACTAACTAAATGTGAAAATTCTTGAAAATGCAAAAACAAAAAAATTGCAAGTCAATAATGTGGGGGTAAATTCTCACACGTCTATAGAAATGGAAACATGAAAAGCATTTTTAGTGTTTTGAAGCAGAGCTACTTCAAATAATATTTTCTGTGAGTTTACCAAAGTAATTAGAAGCATTTGTTCACTTAAACGTAATTTGTTCGAGGATAATCTATTGGGGGGAGGGAAATAGAAACGGATAGGAAGAGAGAGAAGGGGAGGGAAGGAAAAAAAAACAAAGGCCTCACTTTAGCTCCCAATACTGCTACAGCTCATCATAGCAAGGAAGTCCTGCAGAAACCTCAGGGGGCTGCTCACATCACAGTCTAAATCAGAAGCAGAATGTCATGGGCATGCCTGCTCAACCCGCTGTTTTCATCCTTGCACAGTCCAGTGTCCATTTCATGAACTGGTGTTACCATTCCCATCTTAGTTAACCCAACTAAGAAAATTTCTAACAGGCTGTCTCTGCCCAGACTTTAGAATGGCTTCCTGGGTCATTCTACATTGTGTCAAGTTGACAAAAACTACCCATTACAAAAGGGTTGAAGTAAGTTAATCTTATGCCTTTGCATGAATGTGAGTGCCAGCTGACAGAGAACTTTACTGATGATCATGTTCTTTAGGAAATATTAAGGTAGTCCACCCTTGTCCTGTGTGACTGTTTCCATAATTCTAAAGCACACATGTCTTCTCTGATGGAGTCTTATTGATAAGTATTAATTAGACATTGTTTCATCATCCTTAACCATCAGTTATAAGTAATGTTTCCTTAAATTATTTTGTAACTTTTGAACAAAATAAATAAATGTGCAATCTCTGCTGATGAAAATATAAGCAGAAAACCAGAACATCCCTGGCCATAATGGACCTTTTCATAAGCTAACATAACTGTGGGATATTATGAATTGTTTCTTCAGATATCCTCCTATTTCCATTTATTGCTATAGTATGATAAATTGCACAAAAGAAGCCACTTATCATTTCAAATATTGTTTATCTTTAAAACTTCATAACATTCATGAAAATGCTATTAATGTTCCCTTTCCAGCTTTATATTTTGTGAAATAAATTAAATTTAACTATTTAAGAATTTGGTTGCAATTTTTTCTTATTTCTATTGTCTAATATTGCACAGATGCATCTTTGACTTCCTTCAACTGTGGAAAGAAAATACCAATGGGCTTTCTGTAACATTCTCTTCTTAAATCCCCTCATATGAAAAAGTACCACAAATCTTGTTTTTATAGTAACAAATAGCAAATTGGCTTAACTCTCCTGCTAATATCACACATATAGGAATGTGCATATATATGTTCACAAGTAATCTCACTGTGAAATGAGAAACATTTGTCAGCTTAGGCAAAACTCTTAGTAATATATGTCCAAATACACTAGAGAAAAAAATTCTGCAAAATATAGGCACTTGTTCTTTGGACATTGAGTCACTTGACCTGGAAATAATCATTTTTTTCTCTAACATGGAAATAACACAATAAATCAAGATATGGGTAAAATTATTGTGTATTACTAAATCCACACTATTTCTTCATAATAACCATCATATTTTAGTCAAAAATTTGTTTTGTTATTTTTTATAGCTCAGTTTAGATCGCTGTAACCAAAGAAATTTTATCAAGGTCATTCATGAAATGTCAGAATTAGAACTGTCAGCATACCTACAGGTGTTTTTAAAAGGGAAATTCTCTTTTAAGTGACCGGAGTTAAATTATTTCTTTCCATGTACAGAGTTAAAAATGGTGTGAATACTTCCACAACACGGAAAATCACATCTATTAAAGGATGTTTTCAGATTTATTTGAGTTGAACCAAACATTTCACAATCAGTAAAGCCAAATACACTTTTTGTGTGTAGTTATGTGGTTAGAAGGTTTAAATAGGTTTCTTTCTCTCCTGGTTTTCTTACCACCATGTATATGCTAGATCTCAGATATGATAGAAAATAAAAGCCAAGCTTAGCTGATTCTATGCACCCTGTCAGGATTCTACTTCAATCCTTTTTCATTTTTATCCTTGTAAGTACACCTTTTCAATCAGCTGAAGGTGATAGTTTTTCTTATCACAAACCCTGATTGGATATTGTGAGGTCAGAGAGGGAAATATCTGCATAAGATGGTACTGCAAATACAATTTCCTGGGATACTCACCATCAGGGAAGGGGAAATAGTCCCATCTGAAAGGTGATGATCACCTTGAAAGTACTAAGATTATAGGGATTAAGGTTAATTTCCAGAACCCAAGCACAAAAGGCTGATTGAGGTGGCATTCGCTTGTAATCCCAGTGTCACATAAACAGAGCAAGGCAGATCACTGAGACTCACTCCCCAGTCACCTAGCCTACTTGGAAAGTTCTTAATCAGTGAGAGCTCTTGTCCCAAGAAGAGGCTAGATGGTGAGTGAAGAAAACACCCAAGACTGTCGTCTGTATTGCAAACACATATACAAACATACAGTTGTGTATCAATTTCTGCACAATTACACAGAAGTTACTTAATGGTGAAGAAGTATTCATTCCATCTGCTATTGTTTGGCAGACCCATTACTTCACTCATGCACCACGAAGCTTCCTTACCAGCAAGTGACAGCAAATACCCAGCTAGAACTTCAGCATGTTCATCTCATTTAATTGACTCTGTTTCAGTAATGAAATGAGTTTCAAATAGTTAAGTCTGTTTTGAATAAAATTTCTGCAGACGAGGCCACAAAAATGTGTGAGTTCGTGTCTGAATCAAATATTTACCTTAGTTTGTTTGCTTTTGCTTCACAGAGGACATGAGAATAGAAATCACATTTAAGTGGATGATTCATGTCTTGGTTCATAATAATGTAACCTTTCCCAGAGCCCATTAAGTTTCATTTCATAAAGACAGAAACATGAGTCTTTTTTAAAGGTGGAATTTTGGCTTCTTCTCAGGAGGATTTTTACTTTGGGGTGAGTATTCCAGTGCATGCATGTTTTACATAGATTCCATATCCTTAAAGGGATGTTAGGTAAGTTAGAACAGCATACATAAAGATTCCATACATATATATTCTCACATATATGCACACAGACCCATAATATCTTCAGTTTCCAAGAATCTGCAGAGCAGGTAAAGGAGAAATGGTAGTGTCTTGACAACAAGTGGGCATTATTATCCTGTTGGTCTCATGGTTACAGTTTACAAAGAAGTTTATATAAGAAATAAGTCTGAAGCCACCCAGGTGGCTTAAATGGGGGCATTTGTCACATTATACCCTTAGCAGTTCTAATCATTGTCCTTTTCAGGAGAGTTTTATCAGTAGGTTTTTTTCTTTCTTTTTTTATCTAGAAACAATCATTTTACATATCAATCCACCTTTCCCCACCCCTCCCATCCTCCCATGCCCCTACCAAACCTCCAATCCATCCCTCACCCACTCCCCAAGAATGGTGAGGCCTTCTATGGGGGATCATCAAAGTCTGTTACATCATTTTGGGGAGGGCCTAGTCCCTCTCTGTGTATCTGGGTGAAATTGTATCCCCTCACAGAGAATGGGCTCCCAAAGTTTATTTGTGCACTAGGGATAAACACTGGCTCCACTGTTAGAGGTCCCATAGGCTGCCCAGGCCTCCTAACTGACACCCACATTCAGAGGGTTTGGTTCAGTCCAATGCTGGTGTCCCAGCTTTATGACTGGGGTCCGTGTGCTCTCACTAGGTCAGGTCAGCTGGTTCTGCAGGTTTCTCCAGCATAATCTTGACTCCTTTGCTCATCCTTCCTCCTTCTCTACAACTGGATTCCAGGAGTTCGGCTTGGTGTTTAGCTGTGGGTGTCTGCTTCTGCTTCCATCAACTACTTGATGATCCTGTACCTCAGGTTGTAGAAGGTGACATTTGATTTCAGTTATCTTGAATGTATTTTTTATAACATATGCAATTCAAATAAACATCTAAAACATGTTCCACTCATATGCATAAAATATATGATATAATATGCATTTGTAATATATAAGAATGTATAATTACATATAATATATAGTATATATTATATAATTAGAATAAACATAAGTATTGCTATACTACCTAAAATAAAATTCTCCTTTCAGCATTCTATTGGAATCAGGTCCTTCTAATATAACTTTAAGACCTCTCTAAAAGAATTTTAGGTAAATTATGCCTATTACTGCTTCTTAGATACTAAAAAAATTCTTTTTAAAGCAAATGTTTTAAAAGTTATTTTTTATTTGTTCTTTGGTAATTCCATACAGAAACGACCTAGCTGCCACATAACAGCTATGGTTATCTGTATGAAACCTTTACAAGATCAAGTCAGCTAAAGATACTGCCATGATGGTAGTAGGCCTTCAGAACCCCCACCAGTAGCTGAAGAACTGCTGAAATTGATGGCTGTTATTAGAAGAGTCTTAGCGTTTTATTGCTGTGAAGAAATACTGTGACCACAGCAACTCTTATAAAGGGAAATATTTAATTGGAGCTCACTTACAGTTTCAGAAGTTTAGTCCATTATCATCTTTGGGGGACATGGCTGTGTGCAGGCAGACATGGTATTGTAGAAGGAGCTGAGAGTTCTACATCTTGATCCACAGGCGGCGTAAGGAGACTATGCTGAACGAACCATAGTGTGAGCATCTTAAAGTCTGCCTCTCCTCATGGCTTCCCCTCATCATAGAGACAGTGATGTCAACAGTAACATAACATCTTTGGTACAAACAAGAAAAAAAAGTTTATGGCTTAATAGTGGTGAGCTTATCTGTCCAATAGGCAAGAGGAGAGGTTGCTTTTTTAAGCTGTAAGGTGACATAAATCTTTTTGTACCCAAGTTTCTTTTAGTCATGGTCTTTATCACAGCAGTAGGAAGCAGCTAAAGTAGAAATTGGTATCAGAGAATGGGCTATTTCTGTGGAAGACTGGGGTTCACTCTTTTTAGAAGATTGTGGAGTTGTTTGAAACTTTGGCTTGGAAAAGCCAATAATGTTCTGTGGGAGCTTTGAAGATAAGAATGCTGAGATAAACATGAATGATTGATGTCTGGATTTTGAAATGTCAGAGTCTCTCAAAGACTCTATTGGGTCATTCATGTGACAATTCAAATTAATAATCTGTATTTCTGGTCAGCTGGGGCTAAAGACTCACCTATAATTAATAAGAGATCAGCAAAAATGAGGTAAAATATTCTGGGAAGGATTCCTTGGTCTCAGAACCCACAAACTGTGATTCAGTGTTCTGGGAAAGGATGAGTATCAGGCTGATACCTGTACTTTGTAATGTGTTAGCATCTTGAACATGGGACTTTTAAAGGGGTCACATGGAGCAACTGAGCCTTAGCACTTGTGACAAGGTTGGAGTATCTGATAGGACAGACAGGCCACTTGTAAAGGTTCAGCCTTAGTTTCTGTAGAAACTTCAGGATTGAAGAGGCATGGAAACTTGTTGAAGTTTGCCATTATGTGGCAGGTTGGAATTCCTGAGTGAGGGCAGGAGAGGCCACTGATGAGCAGCAACCTCAATTGCAGCATATTGAAGATGCCTGGACATTTGGTTGGTCACCAAGGACAATAGCAGATGTGAAGTAGAGCCAGACCGAACCAACAAGTTGTGTGTATTGAGGATGACAAAAACAATGAAGTATATTTACTCAAGTCTTTTGACTCTCAGAAGATGGTGGGTGATTCCTAGACACTGAACATAAAGCTATGAGCACTGTTGATTTTTCTTTGTTGTTGTTTGGTTTTGTTCTTTTGTTTGGTTTTATTATTGTTGTTTTGGCTTTGCTTTTGTTTGATTGTAACTGCTCTCTTGAACTTCTGTCTTGGCACAGGAAAATATATGACTTATTTGGACTTTACAAGAGCCCACACTCAAGAGGCTTTGGATATTTACGGAGAGCTGAGACTTCTATGTTGGAATTTTAAAAAGACCATGACATTTTTAAAGTTATACTATGTTTTATATTATGATAGTAATTTGAGATATTAGGAATAAACAGAAAAGGTTAAAAGAAATGTGTCCTTATCAAGTTGACAAGGGATCAGTTATGCTGATTAGTCTTTGTCAACTTGACACAAACTATAATCATTTAGGGAAAAGGAACCTGGGGGGGGGATATATGGGAAGTTGGGGGAGGCAAATGGAAGAGAAGGGAGGGGAAACTGTGACTGGTATGTAAAATAAATGAAAAATAATAAAAAAGATGTCTTTAAGATTTGCCTACAGGCAAATCTGTGAAGGATGTTTCTGGGTTAGTTATCCATATTGGGGAGCACAAGCCTACTCTGGGCAGTGCCTCATTTGAGTCCTGAGATGTCTGAGAAGGAAGCTGAGGCCTCAAAAGCAAGCCAATAAGTCGCATTTTCTCATGCTCCCTGCTTCAGTCCTGACTTGAGGTCCCCGCCTGAGATCTGGTGTTGGCTCTTCTAAATGATGCACTGTGATCCGACCACTAAGCCAAGGAAACACTTGCCTTGGTCACGGTTTATATCACTGCAGTAGAAGGTAAACCAGGACGAATGAGAAAGGAGTCAATAACTAAATTAAAGGTTTTTCTATAAGTGCATTAAACCTTTTCTCTTCAATAAAGTCTACTTTGATAAACTCAACTCTCATTTCTATCCCTATTCATAAAAAATGAAAGCACAATGATTTATTAAAACCTTTATGAAGCTATGAATCATGTTCCCCTAAATATTGCCTTTTTTCTTTCGGTGGAACACATGAATGCATATGTACTATTTTCAGTCACATGGAAACAAAAGGCAAACTCCGCTAATACTATAATTATGCACAAAACAAAGAAATGGTTGATGATAGTGAAATTCTTTTCCTTAGCCTATTCAGGAAAAGGTGGGCCAAAAGAAAAAAAGTGTTGAAAATGTCAATAACATTTATTGAAGACATAAATTTCCACTGCTAAATTTTTTTTTCTTGAATTATTCAGTTGCTATCCAAATTGCCAACTGTAGAAGACTCAGATGAATAAAAATGGGCCAGAAATCTTTTAAGATAGAGCCAGGTCAGTGATGATCTACTCTCTCTAATCAAAGACAATGTACAGATGGATGGGCTTCACTAAATCTCAGCATGATTATCACAGGTAAACAGCAAGTATTCCTGAGGCTCCAAGTGAAAACACACACACACACACACACACACACACACACACACACACAGAAAACAAATAAGTAAAGTTTAATGAGTCTCAGCCAATTTCTTGCAGGCCTTCTTTTGCACAATTTTGTGGGATTCAGCTTCTCTCTGTTTTTGAGGCAATCAATCCAAATGCATGCTGAGATGGCAGCTCAGACCGTGAGCCTGCAGAGACGCAGTCCCCAGTCTCAAATCCTATTCCCCTGATCATTGAAGTGGAAGAGCCACAGTCAATAAATGCTGAGGCAGTAGAAAAGGGATGGCATTTCTGGCATATCCTACTGCTGTTAGGACACCGAGCTTAGCCCCAAGACCTTGAATGTGGCTGGAGAAAAGCCAGCACTTTTTCCATTAAGTTTTTTAAAAACTACTTTTGGTTGGTTATCAGCTTGTGGTTGTAATCACTCCAAGATCTCTGACCCAAGGCTTGATGGTTAAATGGGTATCTGTAGCCCCAACAAATGTTACCATGATCTTGCCATATAGTCATTTTCATTTCGTGCCAAACACAGGTAGTAGTAGTGGTAGAACTATGAATTGGTACAAACATGGCAATGTTAAATTAATTTAGCACTAGCCATGAAAGTTATAATGGATAACTTTAATTCAGAATATAACTTCTAAATGTTTGCCTTATAGACTAATTTGTGCTTATACAAAAAATAATTGTATAAAGGATCCACTATATCATCATTTATTCCAGTAAACTGTAAACCTAAGTGCCCAGCAATAGAGATCGTTAAATATATATGCACACACATGAATAAAATTATTTGAAGCTGTTAAAAAACAAAATATGAAAGTTCCTTAGAGTAAAATAAAAATAGCCAATATATATCCCTCAGGATATCAGGAAATCAACTGCATACATTTTAAGGATCCATCAAAAATATGAATCTATTGTAAAATAGTAAATACTTGACAATTAAAATAAGTGACCACAAATATTCATTATTGTTTATGATTCTAATTCTTTTCCAAGTTGATGTTAAAGTTTTGTTTTTAGATACTCATACAGGAAAGACTCAATTAAATACACTGAAGAAATATTTAGTGTAGAAAAAGAGGACATGTCATAAGATATGTTGATTTACAGACTGATACATAAACCCTTTTAATATTACACTCCAGGGCTTGTCATCATCAGGGTACTCTCAAAACTTTATAATTTGCATGCAACCTGATGCTCAGAAATGTATCTATTCTTTGGGTGCTGGTGGCCCAGTATTCCAGGCTGCCCGTAAAATATAAGATGGGTTATCAGGCTGCCTGGTGCATTTGAGGACTTGTATCTTTGTGGAAAGAAAAGAATGTAATAAACATAATTTTTATTCCAAGCTTTTAAATCATAAATGACATATTAAATAACCAGTATATTTTGTGTGTTTTCAACAAAATTAGTTTTAATAATACAATACTAAACAAATGAGGATGTTTAAAAAAATATTCTAAGGCCAAGTAATAATAATGATAAACAAACAAAAATACTGAGTGGAAGGTTAACTGCAACCAAGCCAGTTGGTTTGTGGTTGTGGCCGTCTTGTTTTTGGATTTGTTGTCAGATCAATGCTAATATCAAGCCTGGCTTTTCTGAGTAACAGAATGGAAGGAAGACCCAGCTTCAGGAGAGTATAGCTGCGATATGATGACAGTGAGGGAATGAATTGCACCTCCCTTGCATATGCGTCCATCAACTAATTTTGGAAAAAGTCTTTGCAAACATGGTGAAGTTAACATCATCCTGTTTAACCAGGTAGGCTAGAAACACAGTGAACTATGTCCGGGAAAGAGACAAAGGACAAAGCAGAGTGACACTAGAAATATGGTGATGGAGATGCAGGGACATAATATGGGAAGACGTACTTATGAGCTTAATAATGACAAGTGTATCTTCCAATGAATAAATACCAAAATCAATGTCTGTTGCAAATTCTTCACCAGAACTTCCAGAAAGAGGCAATCCTACTTTTAGGATTCTCCATGTCGGGACTACAAAAAAAATAAATAAAAGAGCATCTCCTATGTTGAGTCATTCAGTTTGTAGCAAATTGTTACTACAAAAAAATAGAAAGCTAAAATACAGATGACAAATCTTCATATGAGCCAGGGCTCATAAAGCAAAGCAATGATCCATGCAGATTTTAAAATTTTTAATTTTTAATTTAAAATTATATATATATAATACATAAATTCAGTCTGTAACCTACAACCACCAATTTACTAAAACAGCATAATTATAACTACAATAGAAATACTTGTCCTCATATCCTTATTAAGATACAGTCCTCATTCATCATCGAAGAAACTTCTCTCTGCAACATATATAGACCATTATGGAAAATCATAACCAATGAAAATACAGAGTTGTGACACTGTTTCCAACAGATATATCTATAACACAATTCCTCCACCCAATCCTCAAAAATCATTATGAATGATGGGATGGAAAGATTACAAGAGGCACAGTAACCTGAAATTTGCTGTGAGATTGTATTTCTTAGAAATGTCAGAAATATACCCCTGAAGTCTCACCAGCAAGGCTGTCTAAATATGACCTGAACAATGACAACAATAGTAGTCATGCTAACAAGGATGGGGGAAAGTTCATGAGGCCTTAACCCTACACAAAGAATTACAGACAACTAAGGGATCCTGAGAGTGGTGTATAGTCTTCCCTATGGAAGAGCACATGAACTGGCTATCTAACACCAAATGGCCAGTTCTGAAAACATACATACAAGGAGCATGCAGCTGTTGAGAGGGTATCTAATCAGTTTTCAAGCATCTCTCTCACCATAGCCTCCTTTTGATTGTATGGTAAGATAAAATGTGTCTGAATATTCCCAGGTTTTCATTTCATATTTCTGTTATTTTCTTCCCAGGATTTACTGTGGAACTAAGTTTATAAATGCCCAGTAGGTATTGACTATTGAATAATTACTCACTTTGCTTCATAAGATGGGAGTTTGAAACTGATGCAGTTAGAGAATTCAATGGGCCATTAAATCATTAGAGACATAAAGGAAAATAAATGAGCATGAAAAAATGAATCTTTTCTTAAAACAAGAGAAGTAAAAGTGGCCTTTTCCAACAATAACAAAACAGCAAAAACCAGCAAACACCAAGGAAAATTGCAATGATGCATTGAGACCAGGAAGGAGCAAGCTAGTCTAGCCCTCCTCTCCTCAGTGTTTGAAGTGGTAACAATGCCTGCCCTACACTGTGAGATGAGTAAATGTGCCCTGTTGAGATAATGGATATTTGTAAAGAATACTTATTGAAAGAAAGCATTATACATAAGGAAGGTATCATTGAAAGTTAAATTGATGTTTATAATTCTGTAAGTTCTATTTCCCCAGAGATCCCATTACCCATTCTTCACCCTTTTCATTCTCTCTTATTTCCCAGTATCTGCCTTATAGCAGATAAGCTATCTCTGATTCTTTGTATGAAATATCTTAAAAGTTAGGCTTCCGGCTAAAAAAAGTCTGCCTAAATGTGAATTCGACTTCTGCATTTCCTTCTTGATGAGGGCAGATTGCTCAAAGCTGGTCTACTGCTACTTGTGTCTCAAGAAATAGCTACTGCTATGTCCTGTGCCTCCCATCTCCTGAAACTTCCTCATAACTGGTCTACTACAATATATACCTTCTGAAGAAATAAAAGACTCCTGCTGACTATGCCCTGTGCCAACCATCTTTAGCACCTTCCTTTCTATTCTGAGTCAGTCTGATCTGCTCTACACACTGAAGACACTCTACACACAGTCCATGATGC